>NC_054403.1:13729356-14363901 GCF_017976425.1 Toxotes jaculatrix
CAGCACGTTCAGGTGAGGCTTGGAGTAGAAAATATAGTCAATGACACCCTGAGGAGAGAAGAAGAAGGGAGGTCACTTCTCCAGCAACAAATCAGAACATCCTTGATAGGCTGCCTATAAAAAATATTAATCCCACTTTGAACATTACTACAATCACTGTTACAAATCTGTGTAAGATCAGTAAAAAAAAAAAAAAAAAAAAAAAAAAATACCTTGAAGTCGAAGGTGTAGTTGGTGTAAGGCATCAGGCCGTTCTCGTAGGCGCTCTTCAGCTTGAAGCCGTGGGTGATCCTGCCGTTGGACGTGCTGTTCTTGCCGTTGCAGTTGAATTTGGTCAGGCTGTCGCTATAACGAAGCTCCTTGAAGTCCTTGTGGGTGCAGTCCACTCCGCCAGTACTCAGGTACTCCACTACGCCTGAACAGAAGGGGGAGAGAGGAGAAGTTGTTTTCATCAGAATCAAGAAAAGTCAAGAGGCACTTCAAGGTCCCAGCTGACCAAGCCCAATGTCTTCCCGCTGTTACCAAACTGTTTCTTAAGGCAGAAATTTTGGATGCTGTAAGTCACAAGCAGTATTAGCTGTAACATGAAAGCGGTTATTCAAACACTCCCACACTGCAACTCATGCCACTGTTTGTGTATAGAAACATGTTTTTATGTGCTTCACCCTTCTGGCATATTTGCAGCGACACGCAGCAGCATAGCTCGGTGAAACACCAAACCAAGTTCTGTCTTTTGTAATCCTTTGGGCTACAATGAACGCACAAAATGCAGCAAAATGAAAGCAGGAACACTTGAATACCTTTTCAGGAGAACTTTACCTTTGACTGCTACACCTCAACAGTGACTGACATGTAAAGGAAACAAGGTCACAGCAGTAACACAGCAAATCTCTCAAGTTTGAAGGACTGGTAAATTAAGTGCACACAGGTGAGGTAGGTACGGCTTTCTATCCATCTACAGACTGACTACCACTTAATATTTGGTTACAGCTGAATTTAAATTTACCAAACCCTGAATCTACTTTGTATGCACAAGAAAAGTAGAGTGTGTTTCAGAAGTGCCCTTAGCCCATGATAAAAAAAGTGTCCACCACAATTCTCCAGAGGCCATGCTGACATCTTCAGATTGTTACAGGAGTTTTTAAAAACTGAATAATCCAGGTTAGTTATTTGGGTTATGTTTATTTGTACACATTTACTTTTCATTGAACTGACAGAGCATCCATGCAAGACACAGAACTCCTCATTCAGAAGAGTTTGAGGTGCAACTTTGCTCTAGAACACCTCAACACCTGGGAGGAGATGGGAAAGTAACCAACAACCGTATAACTACCCTTTGAAACGCCCTGCTTACTTACCAGAGTCAGGCAAGGAGTTGAGGTCAGCGCACAGCACCAGTGGAATGGCATTGGTCTCACCAGAGACAGAGGACAGCTTGAGGCTACGTGTGGCCTTATCCACTATGTTCTTCACCTCTGACAGGAACATCATGGTCTGGACCAGCTTAACATCAGAGTACTCTGGGTCCCAGTGCATGTGGGCATTGGCTACCAGGAGCAGCTGCTTCTCCATGCCGTGGAGTGACTTTCCGGCTGAAAGGTAGGGAAAAGGTAAGCAGTGAGGAATTAAAGAGAAATCAAGACACACTGCCATGAGAAGAGTTCTCTGTTACACCACCTACAATCACTTGTAATGTAACTTAAGCTTCACAGTGAGTTTCAGAAAAAAATCAATTGAGGATCAGCAGGACTAGCCGATCTTAAAAGAAAAGCACATGCAGTAAATCTAGAGATGCCAAGCACCGAAATAAAAAGTTCCAAAGATCAGAATAGGGCGTTTACTCACAGGAGACCTCCATCATCTCTTTGCGGACCTCCAGCAGTACAGCTACCCCAATGTTGTCCTTGGTCATCACCCTGTTCAGCATAGCCTCTGAGCCTTCGGAGTTAGCCATGGCCAGCTGGTTGAACTCCACTGTGTGCTTCTGCACTGCGCTGAACCTGGAGATAAGCAGAGGGAAATGAGATGGGAGGGCTCAACACAATTTCTGTGAGCAGCAGTAGCACAACAAGCACACAAATTACAATATGCTGCAAATACATGTGGTCCTGTATTTTTAACTCTCACACTCCCAGATATTAAAATCAAAGACCTTGTCATGGAACACAAACTAACACACAAACTAAAAGAGAACTTCCGGCACAAAATTCTTGTAGCTGTGTCCCACAGGGGCTCATGAGTGATAAAACTTTCCCCCCACATAACTGACTTGTATATAATATAGTATATAATATTATTATCTGCAAGTATGGAGATAGTCCCACAGACTGGATCACATCTGCTTAATTGGGTAAAATTAAAATGCCTCTCAAAGGCAACAGTGTTACAGGGAATATGTAAGACTTCTGAACAACAAAATGTGCAGACAATTGTGAATAGATTTAGAGTCTAAGTTACATTTATTTTTTTAATATCTTGTGTCTTTATCAGTGACTGGAAATTTAAATGGCTGATAGTAACTTCTCAACTTAATGGTGGCTTATCTGCTTCAGCGAAAAAGACAGAACACTACAGGATAGAGTTTCTGTGGGTTTTTCAACTTAAAGTCAATAATATGCTCTTGTATTTACCACAGGCTAATAATAGTCTCATGAATGTCATCCAGCTGCTTTAATTTCACCAACATATAAAAATTTCTGCATCCGACTAATTCAATATTAGCCACTAAAAACCGGTAATCAAACTCTTTAGGACATGTTAAATTCATTTGCATACTTCAATAAAACAGTCTGTCATAAAGCAATATCACTTGTTGTCTCTTAACATAAAGAGATTTGGAACTATTTGTTTTTGTCTTCATATTATTAAAATAATATTTCACTGATTTATCACTTCTATTACACTGCCAGACTCACAATAGACACTAGTTGGGGAAAAAACATCAAAATTGGTGCAGCAGAACCAGAGACATCTCATGTCCAGTGTGTTATTTCAACAAGCTTCAACTTCTATGCATAAAGTCCCACCAATACTGTGGTCTGATGTGTGCAAGATTTTTATAGTAGCTGTGGCAGACTCAAGCAAGTATTTTTAAAAGATGTTTTCTCAAAATGTGGATAAAAGGTTTAGTAGTCATATCTATGTGCCATGGTATAAACAGACAGACTTCAAGATTGTCGTCAATGTCAACCTCGAGTCTAAAGCCTAGCTTCTGTATTTGGCTATGAATGCAGAGGGGTTGTCGTTTTGCAGTTTCGGAAACTGTGTTCAAGCACGAGAGCACAGTAAACACATAGGATATGGGAGGCTTGACAAATGCTTTACCAAGATGAGAGCAATCCGTGTTATCACTGTCTGAAAGCTACAACAAAAACCTTACAGGCCTTCTAATTTGCAGGGTAATCAAACTGGTTAGGTAGGTCAGTGGTGGTAGCTCCACCAGCGATACGCCCTGACAACAAATCAAGATACCATCAACTAACAGCAATATAAAAATAACACTGGTTCCAGATTCCCAGTATTACAGATTGGGCCTTGAGTGAAAGGCTCACAATGTGATACATACTTTCTTTGTTAGAGTCATTGCATCTGTTTAATAGCGGGAAAATCTCACAAGCTTAGCGATCAGCTATAGTTGAGCAACAATAAAGCTGTATTAATCACTCAGGCAACCACATTAGGAGCTAACTTTTTTTTGGTTCTGACTCCCAGAGCTACAAGCCAGGCAGGAACATACAGGCATTTAGACGTTTTTTCTAATGTTTAACTGCAAAGATTTTTTTTTTAATCCAAGTTTTATAATATCTAGTCAACAAGAGATACAGACCATATGAGAAAAAGTAGGTACATACTTTTCTGTCTTGTAGAAAATTGCACATCCGTCTACATGTTTACGGTCCGACTCTGACATAGTCCTCGCTCGTGACTTTGGACTGAAGAACCCATCGTATCCCTGCTCCTTCAGCTCAGGCAAGAAGAAACTGTAGTACTGCTCCGTTTCAACTTCCTGTAACCAACAAAAAACGTGTTTCAGTATGGACAATACAAAAATAATGACAGTCAAGTAAGTATAACAAAGACCTCCGTCCAAACAACGTCTCAACAATGTGATTCTACATTACACATTGATACAAAACGGGCAAGAGTAAGAGATAGTATAACGTAACATACTCTGTCACTGAAATGACACTATTTGCACAAGTAGAAACCAGAAAAATGTTAATTGCTGAAACAGTGCAGGAAGGAAGAGCAGATATAATAACAACAGCTTGGGAATAATTCTGCACTGATGAATACAAACAAGCAGCTGTGTGCAAGAGACCATTTATTGATTTTTTTTTTTTTTTTTTTTTTTTTTTTTAAGAGACAGACATTGACCCTGCTCCTTGTGATACGGACAAAATATTATTAGAGAGATTCCACTTCTTTTAATATTTTAAGTTTTTCTCATCTTTGTTTTCTTGCACATTAAATCAAACAAACAAAAGAACTTATCAGTGCAGACCAAGATGACAACACCCTCTCACCACACACCTCGACATAGAGAGTAATCAAATTACTCAAAGACTGTAACAATCACTTCCTAATAAAACTTGGAAACATTCTGACACATCAGTGTTTACACAGTGTCAGCACTGAACAGTGTTTCACAAAGGTAGCATTTGTTGCAGGGTTACTGGATTGCATAACAATTTACAGGTATTGCTTTCATTTTGTCAGCTTGATGTGTAGCCAAACACGTCAAGCTACAACTGGCCAACCCTGTGTTTTGTTTGTTTTTAAAATCTTTGTGGATCTACCTTGATATACAACATAAATGTTCAGTTTATATGTAAGTCAAACTTGTGTTTTGACGTCCATCTCTCACCTGCAAACTGATGATGTCTGCGTTGCAACCCAGGATCTCCTGCATGATGGATTTCTTCCTGTATTCCCAGTTTAGAGCCCAAGAGGGACAGTAACCATATAGCTGTCGTGTTGCGTACTTATCACACAGCACATTGTAGCACATCACAGAGAACAGTGCTGAGGGAAGAAACAGAAAAAAAGGCATATCTTAGAAATGCTGAAGAAGCTGATGATTTTGGGGTTCCTCTGTTTTTTTTAAATAGCCAAATTGCAATCCAGCTGTGTGATGTACATTTTTTCTTGTCTATGTGAATAATATGTTCCTTAAAAAGACAATTTGGTTATCAAATTCAAACAGATTTTTTTTTAAATATATCAAACAAAGTTCTGCATGGAAGGACAGTTTGACATGCAGATAGGCTGAAAAGTGCACTACAATGGTGCAATCATCCGCAGCTGTAAACAGCCGTGAGTACTGAGTCAAAACAACATTTACAGCCACCCCTAATGGGGTTGTCCCACACAAGTAAATCAACCCATGGGAAATATTGGTATACTATACATATTTGCATGTAATTTATTGCTCATTTTGCAAAAGGTTTTTAGATTCAACCATAAAAACTGTGCATTTACTACAATGCACGTCTGAAGAATAAGTAGTGGAGCCTTACAATTCTTGAACTATTGGGTGATGTTAAAATTTCTTTGTTCAGCTTGATCATTTTCCCCTAACAACAATAACAACAATAGATAAATGTGGCTGACAGCCAATTTTTACAATACAAGCTGGATCTGTATTTATGGAACAGCTGCGTATTAATAAAACGACTGCTAAGACTATGTGCACCTGCTCAAAGTCACGTTTCATGTCCTTACCTGAGGGTCGTGATCGGTCTGGTTCCTGGAGTGAGATCCATGACCGGGCTGGGGGCTGCTCTGTTGGTACTGAGTAAAGAGGGGAAAAATGCAAATGAACTTTTGGGTTCACAATGTCCCCATCAATATATACTGATGAGGTCATATCTTGAAGAAAAAAAAAACATTAGCTATATACAATTCTTTTGCCAGTCTCAAAAATGCCAAAGAGACAGGGGACTCACTGCGCTTGATAGCCCCTGCCAGATTGTCTAACAAGTAGTTGAGCAGTCTCCGCGTGCCATCAGGTTCCTGGTAGAGGCTCATAATTTCTTGTGCAAGTGGGTTTCCTGATGAAGAAAAAGAAAACCGGGCTGAATCATCGCTAAAAGAACAATGGGATTTCAAGGCTAGAATGGCTGAAAACAAACAAAACAAAAAAAAAACAATAAAAAAAAACATCAAAAAGCCACTCACCTTTCAACCCCAGTGTTTGTAACTGAAAAAGTTTCCCCAATTCAAATGGCAGAACCCGCAACTGGTTGTTATTTAAAAGCAGTTCCCTGTGGAGGACATAGGGGGATTTGATAATTAGAAATCAGCCCTCCTGAGAAACAACCATCTTTGCTACCTTTCAAAAACAATATTTACCACATTACCAGCATCAAGAATGTCTATGGCATACTTTCCAACTTTGGATTGACTTGTAAATATTCCGTTAGACTGACTAGATAATAATGGACACACAGAAAATAAACAGTGTATCTAAGATTAACTGAAAACTCACATTGCCCTGATGAGTGGCATCAGTGTGTAGCATGTGTGTTTTTTTAAGCAAATTAAGCCTAAAATTACTCACCTGAGAGACACCATGTTGCCGAGCTCTGCCGGCAGGCTCCTGATCTTGTTGGATGAGAGATCCAGGTACACCAGGTTGTGTAATTTGGCAATGTCTGGCGGGATGCGTGACAGTGAGTTGTCACTGAGGTGCAGGGCAGTGAGGTGGGTGAGAGACCACAGGGCTGTGCTGAGACTCTTTACTCGGCCTGCAGTGACAGAGGGGAAAAATGTTGCAGTTGGATATAGGACTATTTTACAGTAGCTTATTTTGAGGCCTGCTGAAATGTTAGTTGGTTAATCAATTCATTAACCATTATCATGTTTTTGTTAGGCCAGCAGTTTTGGACTGCTGGTGACTGCTGTCAATGGAAGATGTCACCTTGGGTACTGCGAAACTGACATTTAGTGACATTTTCTGTCATTTTTAAAGGCCAAACCCATAGATTAATTTACTCGTGGCTGCCCAGTACACTATCAACAATATGACTAACACATATTGATTTCCTTTTTCTTCAAAGCCATTTCAACTGTGTTAAATCTTATTTCATCGTGCTGCTGTACGCAGGGCATTAATTCGCTCAGCCCCTCCTTGCCTGGCCCTTGCTTGCACTCTCTCATTCTCACACAAACCCACTGAAAACAGACCCATGACTTAATAGCACCTCCTCTCCATGCACACTCAAAACATGATCATGCACAGGTGGAAGGATTGTTTCTGATTCTTTCCCGCAGAGAAGATAGCTAGTATAGCAAGCTAATCAATGTCAACTGCCCATGCAAGTGGACAATGTTAGTGTTAATTATTTAACACTGATGCTGAGTGTTTAGTCCCTTGAACCAGATGAATATTGAAAAACAAAAAAAGACTCAAAAAGGCTCATCCTGGTGAGATGCAAAGACATTCAGGATACCAGAGGTATCAGCAAAAAAGAAACTAATGTCCAACCAGTGTGATTAGCTATCCTGTTTATTTGTTTTGAATATTTCTAGTGCTGCTGTGGCAGCTGAAGCAGCAAGAGTGGGTCAGGAAGGGATAGCTGAAGCTAATGAAAAGAGAGATGCAGGAATGGATGAGGAGGAAAGCAGCCAACATGCTGCAGTGGAAGACCAAGCTGGGGCAAAAGCAACAGGTGAACACAGTGCTTCACAAATGGAGCTACCACCACAAATAGAATCTAATTCTGAAACACTGCAAACGGTTAATCGAAAAAAAAAAATTGACAGGTTAATTAATGAAGAAAATAATCCTCTGCTGCGGCTCTGTATGGGTCTGATGTGTGTAGAACCACAGTAGCGGACCCATGTCTTATTTGAACAGTGGAGATCCAGTAATTACCTGTGCCCAACAGTGTGAGTGGATATACAAAGAAAGATGACATTTTAAAATTGGAACAGTCTGATATGATTAATGTGTGTGTCAACAGCGCAAATTCAATCCAACTACTTTACCTAAATTTGTAGGGACACCCTGACAATACTCACCACTGATTTCCAGCTCAGCCCAGTATGACTTCTTCCCATTGGCTGCCTCCTCGCTGGACATAATTGTGTACATCCGCCTGGGATCCGGCGGGTCATATTTTTCCTTGGGCATTCCTATAACACTATAAAGACAATTTCGATTTTAAAAGTCATTCGTGAACAAAACGTTGTGCTAATGTGCCATCAAGCCTTTAACTTCGGCCTGAAAGTCAAGCCAGAAAAACTTTACTTTAAATTAGGTTAAAGGTGATGCATGCAGCTCATCTGGTGGCCATATCTACACTGAGAATTGTAATATACTACCACTTGTACATATGACGGCAAGAGATATTAAACATAATCTTTGAATATCAAAAAAGGACAAATTTTTTGATCAAGGTATAATTAAAGTACTACGATGCTATCAATTGTTTATAAACCAGTTGAATTACTTTATATTCAAACAGCTTCCGATTAAGACTGTGATTTCATTGAAGTTACATAATAACATTAAATTCAGCAGCGTAGGGCGATATTTCTCATGCTAAACTTGGCAAACTGGGCTGATAACAACTGTGTGAAACTTTAATTAGCGAAAGAGCTGAAAATTAAACTGTTTTTTTTTTTTAATTTGTAAAAAAAATAGCTAGCTAAGGTTAGCCGATTTTTCCTCTCATTGTTGCTAGCTGATTAGCTTAGCCGAACCTAAATAGGTATCAAACTATACAAGTGCTAAACGGCTAACGCTAGCTCGCTTGCTAAATAGCAAAATGGAAACGGTCAAGCGAAGTTTGTGAAAATGACCAATTAGCCAACTTTAACACCCCGTCCAAGTGGGTTGGCGAAAAAGATTCAAAATGATATTAATAAATACTGTACAATTGTTGTTTACATAATAGCTAAGCACCGACTTGCGCATCAACACTAGGCCACGACACGGCGCATTAGTTAGCTGCCGCTAGCTAGCCTCCAGCAAGAATCCCTGTCGTTGAGATAAACAGAGAGTAAACGAGCTCACAAAGCTACACAATGCTGGGTCTGCAAGCAACTGCGAGCTATTTAGCTTAGCTCGCGTTAGCTTAGTGGCTAAGACCTAACAGATACCAATTATCCGAAACTGACCGACTTCCTTTTCAAATAAGCCCCACTTCAGAAAATAGCCACAGCGTTTTTCACATCTGAAAGCGATTGTGATAAAACTAGTAAAAATAGTTCAAGTCTTGTAGGAAAGATAGCACTTTTACCTGCAAGAGCATACCAAATCGCGAGGACGACTGCGTGTTCTCTTTTGTTTTCTAGCTACTTCTCATCCGTTTCCGCTGCTGTATCATGGCGACTGTAAGGATTTTTTTTTTCTCTGCCGATAACAGCGCTTGATCCTATTGGTCAGCGTGTAGACGGTCCAACCAGCTGTTGAACCAGAGTAAATAAAATCCTTGAGAGACGAGATGGATGGTTAGGATACCACGGTTCAATTTACTGTGGATTATGTAGAAATTATGTATTGTTAGCAGAATAAGCATTTTATCAACAGCCCTATAGACTGTAAAATTAGTGATGTAATGTTAAACTCTGTATGGATAACGAGGGAAGATAATGCTTAGTGACAAACTGATTTATCTTTCTTGGCTACAAAACAATGTAATTAAAGAAAATAGAATATATAAATATATTTTCCGTTCATAAAATCTTTATTTAAAATTCAAAGTGTACAACATAAAAGCTAGAAAATTATAAATATTAAATTAATTCAGTGCGTCACAGGTCTTCAAAGAGAACAAGCACAAGAAAGAGCTTTTAATTCAACACTGACAGACAGCTACCAGGTGATCCTGTAGATAAGTGAGAGACTCTTCCACATGGAGAGGTAATGTTTGGCCGAGGTCAGCCTGGGATCTGGACAGGAAGGCCTCCACAGCTTCGCGGATGGCGGGCTTGGATACCTTGTCATCTGGTTTGTAGACCAGCGTGCCAACTCTTTGTTCAGTGACTGAGCTGCACAGATAGCCTGGGGATAACAGATGAAAGAAGTGGGCTTGGGAGAGCTGAGTAAAATCATTTCACTTTTTGAAATGTTTGAGTACTCAGGGATTTGGTACATTGGGTACTTACTATAATCTAAGTCTATGTCTTGGAGAAATTCTCTGGCAGAGATAACATCTATTGAAATCAGCATTTAAATGCTTAAGTATACCAAAAATACACTGTTTCATGATAATATAAAAATCTTAATACTATGAGTCATACATCTTAATACTATGAGTAAAAAATTAACACATAAGAACAAAAGGACCAAGCACAGAAATGTAAAATTATGTTCAAACCACCACTGTCATACTCTGCATGACTCAAATTTGGCATATAGTATAAAGAAATAAATAAAATGCTTTGCTAAAATAAACCCCCAAGTTACCTGTGTGGAAATGAGGGATGGGAGACTAAGAGGAAATGATAGTAAGTAGATGAAAGGGAAAGATGTTGGATCAGGTGATCAGGATCAGTCTAGCTCTTGTTTGGTCTTTTTAACCTAAGTAAAATCTTCAGCTTCACCCTCTTTCCTTTCTCTGCTGTACAAAAAAGATTCACATAAATCCATATAGAACAATCCCATGTGGTATCACACCACATATTGCACATTCACTGGAGTCTGAGGTTTCCCACAGGCTCCAAGCACTGTCTGCTTCCTGGCAGCAGGACAGTGGCAGTCGGTAAACATGTTGGTTTTGATTCTGATAAGATACTGCAACACACCATATTTTAAAAACTTTGCTGAATAACAAGGAACTGGATAATGCTGTATATAACAATAATTTATTTTATCATTTTAAACCACACCACTGCCATCACCTCCCAAAGTACTGGTGCTTGTCAAAATGGGGAAGCACGTGTCATCATGGTTTACCAAAATCTCACCTTTCATCGCTTTGTTGTAGCTGAGCAGTAACATCCAGAGAAGATGGACCAGCTCTTCCCACCTCTGCCACCTTTCAGTACCGTCCTGGAGAATACAGTCATGGATCTGTTGCATTAAACGGTTGCTTGCTGTGGCCAACTTCTAATTTTTAGATTTCACAATCATAAATCATAGAATAATCATAGAAGTATCGTAAATTCTAAACTGGAAGATGTTAAAAAAAGATGTTGTCACACTCTCTAAAATTTAATTTACACTGCCAAAATGTTTTCCAAATAAATGTATCAGTATATTATAAGTCAGATATATAAATACCATGACCAGGATGAACGTTGGCTGATAAGGTTAAGCTGAAAAATACAAAAAATCCTTTACACCAAGTCTAATATTCACCATAGGGTCTGGTGCCAGAGTGCAGTTCTTCATAAAGTGAAGCAGCAGACTAAGCGACATGGGCACAGAGATTTTCTGTGGGCATGCATAGTCCAACAGATGTTCCAACAGCTTACATCTCAGCAGATTGCTTTGCAGGCTCTCCAGCAACAACATCCTGGGAGTCAGAAAGAGATTAGTCAATGAAAGCTAAAAAAGAAAATAAAAACTGGGAAAAACAGGCAAATTGTGCCACTGAAACAATTACATAATTTTCCAGTGATGTATGAATTGCAATTAAAAGAATGTATAATGTTATTAAATAGACCTGCATTCAAACAATGCAATTAAAAATGAATAGTACTACATTATCATTATTAAATGAATGAAAATAAATGTCATTATATTTAAACAATACAATTGTGAAATTTTACATAGTTTTGGCTTTTAAAGGTTTTTATGTATTTTATGTTCTGTTAAAGTGTCTTGCCACAACATACCATCTCACAATTTGTCTCCTGCTTTAATGTTCTCAGCTTGTTTCATCCACAGATTATTAAAAACGCCTCTCAGATTTAAGGAACCAAGTCCACAAGGCTCTCACACAAGTTCTCACTAGCAAGCTATTACTTTCTCTGTTTTGAGCTACAGAAAGAAAATCCTTTCTCTTCAGCCGGCTAAAGAGAGCTCCTGTAACTGCTCTGTGGGACCCAGTTAAAATTTACTTTGGTGCATAGGCTACATGCCTTTAATTTAAATGAGTGTCTTTGGACAAAACAGAGACTGTATACAAGAAAATAAATTGTGAGGTAGATATGATAAAAAGACACACTGTTAATGGAATTTAAAAAAGTAAAATTTAAAACCCGTCATGTAAATTATTTTGTAAATCCACTCATAATTTAAAAAAGTAAGCCTGTCAAATGCATTAAATAAGTGTATAAACGGACATATTTCTCCCTTTCACACTGGCTCTCTCATCTCTCCTCACCTGTGTGCTCGTAAAGGCATATTGCTGATGAGCATATGGAAGAGCTCCTGGGACAGCTTGGCAGAGCTGAGAGCTGGAGAGCGATCTACCTCTAAAGCCAGAGACAGCATCCTCTGGAAGATGGACACCATTCTGCAGGAAAGAAAGCGCCCAAAAACAGGGTTTGTTAACTTGACCGTAAAAAAGGACAAGTGGTTAACAGCCTTAATTGTATAAAAGGCTTATAAATCTGAGTGAGGCTACATACATACATCAGTACTTCACCTGATTTGTTCATCTCTCTCTCTGGCGCTTTTTCTACTATCTCCATGCTCTGTTGATTTCATAATGGCAGAAAAAAGCCACTTGATGACGTCCCTGGGGAAAACAAAACAAAACAAACATTAACTGTGCTAGTTTCACATATGAAAAATATAAATGTACTAATTGTTAGCCATGTACTATAATGTGACCACCCCAGCAGCATAGGGTGATTTGTAATGTGTAACTGTATATATCATGGAGACACCTGGGGAAATTATGTCATTTTAGTGGCAAATAGCGCTGTACATGGTAGGTTACTGCATAAAAAGCAGTGTGTAGGTGATGATGATCATTCATAAAAGCACATTACATGTTTTGATGTGAGAAGTAAATATGCTCTGAAGTATTTCTCACATTTTTTACACACCATTTGTATAAAGGAAGTAGACTAAAACTTAGAAACACCTCTAAGTATAACAGGGTACATTTCACCCGCCGATCAAAGCAAAGTGTTAAAAAAAAAGGGAACTATATAAGCGCCATGAAGGCAGGGTTTACTGTATTGCAAAGCTGTATTAGTTTTAGCTAGGTGTACCTAATAAACTAGCAACTGATTCCACTACTAACTATTCTACCATAGTAATGTGCAGTGACACTGAAAAGCTTAGATTAAGTCCAAAGTCGTCCCCTGGTAACCAAACTCACTTGACTTGAGAGAACTGCTGATCACATGACAATGTGGCTTTGGCAACCGACTGGTGGAGCGCAGAAACAGAACGCTTGGCCTGGAAGTCATCCTCTAACGTCTGCACAACGTACTCCAGGAGCATGCGCACAACCTCACATCGATGTCTCTTTATGCCGTCCTGTGGAAGCAAGAGCCACATACAGCGACATGTTACACAAAATCAAATATCTAATTTTTTTTTTTTACATCATTAACACATCTTTATTTTTGGGATGACTTATGCTGCTCTCAGAAGACACTGGCATGAAAGAAAAGCTTTTGAGATCAGAACAGTTAGCATCTTTTAAGCTATTCAATGTGGTCTTATTCAGCTATGCTGATTGTACTGTATACGGATATAGCACCCAGCTTTAGTGTATATTCTCATATTTTGCTGCCTTGAGTAGTACCTGACTCACCACGACTGAGGTCAATAACTCCCAGTCCCATGCAACTGTGGTTTTATCAGCCATGTGGTGTCTGCAATCAGAAAGCAGATTTAATATCTGAATTCAACAATGTAAAGGGGAGAGAGAAGATGGAAGAGAAGATATAAGGGGCAGATAAAATATTTATATAAAACAGGCTACAAATAATGCATTACTATTAACTCTGATTCCTGTGGTTCCCCCACCTCTGTGTCCTCATCAGCAGATTAAAGGCCTGCACACACAGGTGACTGGGACACTGTGGATCGAGCAGAATGCTGCGGAGTAGATGGGTAGTGATATCTCTGGGGGGATAGAAACCAGGCTGTAGTAGGTCAGACAAGAGCTGCAAAGTGCCCTCTGGGTAGTTCTCATCAATGGTACTGTAAACCAGGCTCAGGCTCTGACGGCATAGCACCTCTGGAGTTCCCAAACCTTCATCTTCCAAATCAATCTTAGGAAAAAAAAACAGACATAAAAAAGAAAAGAGAAGTTTTACAGTCTGCCTAGAATCTAATCACCTGTAATAAATTAATGAGAGAAACAAAAAAAGTACAAAGATTTGGTGAATTGTCTCTCACCAAGGCTTGACCTGGCCCAGACATTATTTTCCTGAGTGTAACTGGACACACAAAATGCCTGTCCTCTCTACTGGCCGTCCTGAATTCTTTATCAAATCTGCTCTCTTGGTTCACTTCTTCTCCGTCACTCCCGTCTTGCCAATGAAAAGACACCGGACTGTCAATTCCCAGATCCCCTCTGTATGACCCGGTCTCAGATCCTTTATCCATGTCCTCAGTTTTAGGCACTGAGAACTGTGGTTCACTAGGGATGTTACAGTGCAAGAAGTCAAGGCTGTCAGAGCCCCTTTCAGCCATAGCCTCATCTGATTGCCATTCAGATGTGTTTTCAGCTGGTGTATGTTCAGAGGTGGGTGTTGGGTCAGTGTGGCTCTGAAGATTGTGAGATAAGGGACTTCTGTGGAGCATAGAGTCAAGGTCAAAAAGCTCAGAAGGGTTTAGTCTGGTGGTGGGAGAGTGGGGGGATGAATGACCACAGAAGTCATCTAACTGTGTGCTTGTAAATTCGTTATTGTCCTCCTGCTGTTCCTGTCCGATAAGATATTCAGTCACCTTAGGAGGAGACTCGTCCAGTGAAGGCTCCATACAAGGACCATGTGGTGATGTAGGTGTCCTCAAATTACTCATGCATTCTGGTGCATCGTTGTTAATGTCCATTTGTGTAAAGGACAGTGACATTTGTGCACAGTCTTTGGTAAAATAAACAGAACAACTTGATGTTTTCAGTTCCCTCACATGCGTTTCGAGAAAAGGCAGTCGTCTCAATTCTACAGATGGTATGTGATAGCGGGAATGTTCTTTAGAGTCCAGCATTTGGTGTTGTGTTTGAGAATTCAGACGTCTCCACTTTGGAGTTAGGTTACCACAGGCCTGCTGTTGAGCAAGAACAGCTGATTCTCTCGAAGAGCTTTCCTGTAAATTAACATCTTGTTTGTCTGAGGTGTGATCTTTATTTGAACTTTCTTTTTTTATTTTACAGTCACCTGGAAGCAAATTCTCTGTCTCCTGTTGTGTACCATTTGCTATGTTGTGTTCAGTCAAGTCTGCCACTGTCAAGGCAGTGGAATTTTGTCTTTTGCACCTTTTCAGTTCTGGAAGAGTCCACCTTGGATCTGTGAGGTCGATAAAATGCTATAAAAAAGAAAAAATAATCAGAAAAATACCTCAGTAAATACTAGGGCTGCTTACATAATTATACAGATGTGTAACGGGGCTTCTAATTTTCTTTATTCAGAAAGCAAAGAAGTGGGAAACTCAGTTCAGCCAGTATAAACACATTTCTCTTTACCTATTCAAAGGAATGTAATTATTTTGTCTGCCATTAGTGAATAAACAGACAGTTACAGCACTGTCTCTAAATGTAAATGAACTGTGGAAGTTGTATTTCTCAGGTCGTGGACAATGTTACCGTTTCTCAACAGATTTTCAAGAATATATTACTCTATCACAATGTATAAATCAGTACCACTTTATAAACGGTACAAGATATAACAGTGTACCCATATTAACCTGAACTTTGCCACTACTATTTTGACAACAGTGTTGTCTAATGCAAACAATGAGTAAAGTATGTTTATTTTACTATTACATTTAACGGCACAAAGTTTAAAACATATGAATCTACAATATATCATCATAACAATGAATACCTTATTTATAACGTCATTAACACGTAACGGTTAAGCTAGCCAGGTATATGATCGTATGATGCTAACAGCACAGGTGCACGTAGATACATAAATTAACGTTAAGGTTACACTACTTCAGAATTAAATGACTAAAGAAACAGATTTAATGGGAAACAAAACTTAAATATGGTAAAATTAAAGTGTATAATAATAACATGACCAGCTCACTAACATTGTGTGCGCTGCTATATTCCACTTCAACATTAAACTACTCCTGTTAACTTGGCTCGAGTATTAACTGGTCATCTTGACCTGCGCAGACTGAAGGAGGTAACCTTTAACAAGCCTCGGTATTTGAAGCTCACCTGACGCTAGTGAGTAGTAAGTTGTAACTGCCATAACAGCTGTTTTTTTTTGTCGACTCCAGCGGCAGTGATGTTTCATCTGTTAGCGCTAGTTTCTACGGTAACGGCACAGTAGTTCGTTAGCTTACCGGTGGGACGTTGACTTTAACGGCATCGACGTCAATCCGCACAGACGCCAGGGGCAGCGGCTCAGTCTTGAAGGAGCCGACGATCTCCACATCGGAGTCGTCGGAGCTGAGAGTGATAACATCATCCATTTCTCCTCATTTATCCGACCTCAGAGGGGACAGTAATTTAAGAAGCTAATGCTGGATTAAAAAAAAAAACTAGCCGGAGCTCGCTCGAGCATCATCTAAAGCAGGCCCATGATAGTCGCCAGAGCTCTAAAGAAAGAGGAGCTGGCGTTAATGTGCAATTCTCCATCGTGTTTTGTAGGAAGCACAAGCTGAGTCCTCCAGTGAGACATGTAACCTCTGGACATATTTTCGTTTCCTTGTCAGAGATCGTCAGTTACATGCGCCTGATGCTGTCGGTAGTTTTGATTTTGGTCGTACCCTCATACTTCACGGGAGCTAACTACCTTAAAACTCAACTACACCCGGAAAATAATATCCACTGGTATGTTGTCCATGTGGTTCGGTTCAACTGTTTCACTGGCACATCTGAAACTTGACGCTTCCAGGTTCTCTTGTCATTTTCCTTCAGTAGTATGGCGGATCATAACCAGCTATACAGCTGACAGTATCTCCACCTGCTGTTTTGGAGTGTGAATTCTCAGTCTGGCATCACTATCTACAGTAAAGACCCCAATATAAGTACGTATACCAAGGCTATGCCCACGAAAAAATAAAATATAATAAAAAATAAGCAATGCTCATAGCAACGAGGGCTATTCATTCATTTATAATACATCACACCCTGAATATAAAGAGACCGAGAATTTTCAGCCAAAAATTGATCGATCCATTGAAAAGCAAAACATCTTCTATGGAGCAATAATCCAGTGTGTTTTTCAAAGTTTCACTCTGAAGGTGTTTGGATCACTTCAAAATGTACATGTAAAAATAAAAACAAATCTCCCTACCGAAATCCAGTGGGTTTTTCTGACAACGTGTAGTCTCACACATCACCACTGGAGTGCACTCATGTTGTGCAAAAAGGATTTAGAAATTTAACAAATGTATGGCCATATACAGCTTGTAGCAATCACACATCTGTGTATTCTTCATAGCAGTTTCTATTGAAAGTGAGCAATGATCAGAGTAAGACCTGTGCTAAGACATGAACAAATTTACATCTGCTCTTATTTTACTTTCAAACGTACTGACACTTAATTGTGCACATACAAAGAGGCTTTGTGGTGATACAAAGTGAGACACATCATTTAAACAGACACTGCAGCCCCTGTGCTTTCTTTGTCTTCCTGTAATTCCTCTGACCCCTGGGGATGCATTTCTGATTCTCTGTGACCACAGTGTCGTACAAATCCCAGTGATATAAACCCACAGCGTCAGAACCGAGCTGGCCGCAGGAAAAAAAGATGTAATGTATTTCTATTTTGGTAAGCCATTCACAGATGACACATTGAACCCAATGCTAGATCATATTTTACAGCTTTCATTCCTGTTGTGAGCCCAGACGAAAGCTTTGAGTGTTTTTGTGGTGCATGACGTCACTAAAAGCTGCTTCCTTTTCATGGGGAGCTGTGACACAAACACTAATACACATACTGGTGTGTTGAGTTGATAAGAACACAGTAATTGTGATAAGGACATTGCTCGAGCTGTAGAAAAACACCCAAAACACACTTGTCAGCTTACAGCTTTGTTCATAATGTCACATCATATTGTCTCTCTCCGCAATAAAATATCTGCACAAAAAGACTTGTGGTTTTTTTTTTATGTATTTGTTGTGGTGATGAAATATTCCAGGAAAAGAGAAAATATTATTCTGAAACTTGTGCTTGTTTTTCAAAGAAATGTAAAATTTCACATTGCATTCTCATGTAATTGGATGAAAGGAGCTATTAACCTCACATGGCTCCAACTATTACACCCTGTGAGGAATACCAGGCAGGATGAGTCACCGTAGGTAGTCATTCACAACCTCTTGACACCTATTCAGCAATGTGAAAACTTTATTAGGATGGTTATGGAGGGAAAGAAATAATGTGTGTGTGTATATACTGCATGAGATAAGGGCTGTGTGTGTTTAAGCTTGTGCACATCACTGTATTTTCTGTGTGGAACTTTGGAAATCATCCTTATCTTCTGTGCTCAGAGAGTCATGACGCTATGAATTCTGGAGGATGCATTTTGCTTCAGTTTGAAAACGAACTATGCCATGAATTTCTGGTAAAAGTAGAAAATTAGTACATGGGTAATATTGTCCAAGACACAACAGCGGTTGATGCCAAATCATCATTGTTAGTCAGTCCATGTTATTGTGTTCAGTTCATTAGTTCTGAGAACACAAATATTGCCACAACATCAAACCTAATTCGGCTGGAAAAGGTGGTCCAAGTTAAATTAGACAGAGAGGGAGAGCTACAGGGATGTTTTAAACCCCTGATGACCCTCTAAAACACTCTACTGCCCATACATGGACACAGATTAAGGATGAAATACTTGGCAACAGAACATGCGGTTTCCTGTTTTAAAAGGTGAACAAAAGCATGTCTGTACTCATTAGTAGTTACTTGCATTGGGAACCTGTTATGTCTAATATAAGGCCAGCTGGCTTATGATAGAAATGTTTTAGGAGATCTGTGAATAGCATTGGACTGAAAATAGTTTTCAAGCCAGGCCGTGAAATCAAAATGCAGAATCTGGAATTCATTTGATCAACTAAATATTGTAATAACTGTCTGTTCTTCAAGCGCTTGACCAGTGCTACAGTCTGTATGCATTATACAGGTACAGCTACTTTTTTCTGAAACAACTTGATGGTAAATACAAACCAAAAATTTACAAATGGCAGTTTGTGGTTTTACGTGGGGGTGGGTATGTGAGGGGCTATTTAAGCACAATGACTTTCTGGTGTCTCCCATGGTTGCCTAGCAATGCCATAGAGAAGAAAATACTCCCAGACGTTACTGTGCAAGGCCAAAAAATAGTCCTTCACCTTATTTTTTGCTTTTACACTTTTTAAAATGAATTAAACAAATGAGACATATTGAGTTACTTAATAAGCGTTAGAGGTGCTTAGTGATGGATTTTGTTGCCTTTGTTGTAAGCTAAGCATCTGCTGGCTGTATCCTTATATTTACCAAATGAAAGTGGAATGGATCTTTTCATCTAACTTTCAGTAAGAGAGCAAATTTCCAAAAATGTTGAACTGTTCCTTTAAATGCATTGCACTTTGTCCTGCAGAGAAATTTGGTGTCACTTGACCTCTCTGTGTAACAGCTTTTGATTTATTTTCTCAGTCTGAGGTAACAGGGAAGGATGGACCTGTGAGACTCAGTCTCAGTATGGCTAAGTCGACTTAAAGCAGCTAGCTGTCTGTTTGTTGAGTGCGTCGCACAAATATTGGCAGTCAACAAAATCCTCAAGCAGGCGATGTGTCTGTCTTCATCAGCTGTCTGACACAACACATGGTCCTCATCTTAAATCCACTTAATCTGAAAATAATAGTATTCCTCACACCACAACTACAACATAAAAGAAAACAAATGACATTTTCCTATTTTCATTTGCTCTGGGCTGTATCTGAAGAGATTCTCAAAGGACAGGGAGACTAACAAGGACAGTCAACAGAGACTGGCAGAAAAGCATGCTGGGAGCACTTCATCTATCATGAGTGTTGAAATGAAAACATAATAACACCACGAAATTTATTTTCAAAAGTTTCTAAAAGAAGTTTTATCTTAAAGTTCCAGGCTTTGCATAGAGCTGAATCAGTGAATGAGCTGAGTTCATGCCTAAAGGCATGAAACTCACTCAACACACAGGCGAGCATGTATACTTCATTTCACAGAAGAATGGGAAGTGATATACAACAAGGAGTGTGAAGGTTTTCCAAGAACATAAGGTACAAAAAAATATATATCATTGTTCAACAACATGCCTGAATAGAAAAGGTAGATAACTGCAGCAGAATTATAAGTCAAGTATAAGGAGAAGTATTTTGTTCATCAGAGATAAAGCCCTCAGAGAGAAGGACCAAGAAAGACAACAATCTGTATCTATCCAGGAGCTTACACTGAGCTAGCGACAACTGTGTTTATCCCTTCCTGTCCCAACCAGACAGTGTAGGCTCTCTGTGACACTGACAGAGGAGTAAGCCAACACTTTCCGTTGCAGTAAGTCAGAGGTCACATCTGCTGTCTTATCACATGTAGCGGAGAATGAATAATATTTAAATAAAGAAATGGTGAAGAAATACCTTCAGGGCAAAAATTCACAGTGTCCAAAAAACAGTCTTAATTGCAATAAGTGTGCAATCAGCGTCATTAATACTTGGAGACAGACTGCTTGACAAATCTGGTATTTGCGTAACTCTTCAAAGAGCTATAAATAAATACCAAATTCTGTAGGAGCTGTGGTCTCTTGGCACAGAGTGGAAGTAGTTTTAAAGTGATGAACGTTTCAAAGAGTCTGTCTGCAAGACGGCTAAGACATAATACACAAGGGGTGTTCAGATGTTCAAAATCAACATACAAGGTATAAGCATTTCCTTTGCTGAGTAGCCTGCATTGTTTTCTATGTCAGAACTGTCACTTTATTATGCCTATGCCATTGTTCACAGCGGAAAGAAAATAAGTGTGCTGTGTTCAACAGTAGTGAAAGAAGCACTCACATAAGTTACTTAATAAGTAATTGTATGAACACAGTAATGTAAATATTCATCATGACAGGAGAATCCATTCAATTGTACTGAAATATTACTCACAAAATATAATTCAAAAATATCCAAAGTAAAGATACTATTTCCTCATAAGCCCTGATACTGTATATTATCGACTGATATATTATTACATTTTCCATTATTACATTATTAATAGTGATGCATCAACCCATAAGCAGCATTTTGCTAGTGGTTCCCAACATAGGGATTAAGGCCCCACCAAAAGGTCACAAGAAGGACCCCGTTTCTTCTTCTTCTTTTACTTTCCAGAGGACTGGGCATGGGAAGTTCATTGCTGCCTGTGGTTAAAAAACAACAACACATTTGGTCTTTGCAAAAGGACTTCATTCACATATATGCATTAAGTTTGTTAATAGTCACTATAACTCATGGTTAGGTCAGTTTAAGTCATAATTACCATCTGGTAAACTCAGTGTCAAGCAGACATATTGTTGCTATGGTTACCTGCAGTTCAGTATACTGTACCTGCATTCAAATTTATAGCTGTGTTTGAACTGGGTCTTTGTTTGACATGTACTGCTTTTTTTCTTGCTAACTTGGCGTAAGTGTCGTACTAACCCTTATTCTAGAAAAATCTATTGTCCCTTTGTCATCCACTGTGACAGTAGCTCCTTTCAACAAGCACATATAAACTAAAGATGTAAAATCTTAATTTCCATGGGATGATGATGATCGCACTGTACTTACTCGGCCTAGAATGTTTACTGAATGTTCACTGACTCTGGTGCGTGGCGCTTTCCTGTGGTCTCGTGTGACTGTGGAGAGAGGGACATAAGCACTAGAGCAACAGGTTCATTGCCACAGAACAGCATGGAAAGGGGGGTGGCTGAGCATCCCAAAAAGCCCTACCAGATGGCCAGGGCAGAAAGAGTCCCGTCTCACAGAAATGTAATGTGACAGCGAAGAGAGAGAGAGAGAGAGAGAGAGAGAGAGAGAGAGAGAGAGAGAGAGAGAGAGAGAGCATCAGGTAGAGGAAGACAGAGGGGTGAAATGAAACAGCAGCTTACAAAACCAACAGGTGCCGGCTGTCTTCGCAGGAAGATGAAAGAGACAGCAAGAGAAAGAGGTCTGACAAACTTAGACAGGGATTGGTAACAGAAGGACGCTGTCTGAAAAGTGTCCAACAACCACCTCCTCACTTTTCTGTTTTGCTGTCCTCATCAATGTTATGCTCTTAAGCTGTTTAGACCATGCCTGCCACATGTCCTGTTTCACACTGCCATCAAATTCAGGAGTGCGTCAGTCACCTTTTTTTTGTGTGTGTGTTATGTGGCTGTAGAGCAGCATAATATTCCTAACAAGGTTCATTGGACTGGCAGAGTGTGCCAGGTCCAGAGACAGAGGAAGATGATGGTGGACCTGAGCCCAGTGACTCACTCTGCAATCTGTGAGCCCAGAGGCTGATGAGTGTCGCAACAGGATCCTCTACTGGACAGCTTTATAGCTATGAACCACTGGATGCCAGGTCAGAAGACAAACCTGGCAGATGCCAAAACACTGCAAATACCTGTAAACAAGAACCAAAAAAGTGTGTCATGTATTTTTAAGATGCCTAATTCTGCTACAGTGCAGCCTCTCTCATGGATGGAGCTGCATCTTGTTCCCCTGTTGTTGCTTTAATAAATTACAGTCGAGCAACTAAGCACTAAGTAAAAACAAAACTTCAAGTGGAAATTGTTTTTATACAACAAGACTGATTTTATGGATGTTTGGAACTCAAGAGCTACAATTTCATTTCAAGTGTAAACTCTGGTTGTACAAATCTGACGGTGATCAGATTCCTCAGATAAATATTGGTAAGACTCTTAAAATAAGGTGCCATAAAACCCTGAATCTTATTGTTTAAAACAAAAAATCGATCATGCCCATTATGTTCTTGTATGTTTCTTGTACGCACTGACAGTTTGTCTTGTGGCTTCTGTGATCTTTAGGGTAATTTATATAGAAACTGACTTTTAACTAATGGGGAAAAACCCCCAATGAATTAATCATGATAAAAACTAAAGTTTAAAAACACCAGAAATGGTTCTCTTTCCTTTCTCTCATATTTTATTCCCATAAATAATGTGCTGTCTCTGAGAGAGCAGCATCAAGTGCCAACAAAAATGCTCATGGGTAATAAACAGAGATGTTTTCTGTGATAATAAAAAGCCACAAATTCGCTACGCAGGCTTACACAAAACTAACAGGGAGCAAGGTCAAAGTCAAATTCAGAATGAATGCACTAATGAGTACTTGGCCTGGTGGCTGGATGCAGAGGGACACTTTGAATACTAACAGAACTTAATTTTTGCAGCGGACGCTTGAGGACAGGGACCATGAGGACTGCAATCTAATTCAAAGTCACCTACTGCGGAGAGACGAGAGAAATTTCTCTGTGTCACAAGTGTGAAAACTAAGGCATTTTAAAACGTGATGAAGTCTGTTAACATGCTAGTGTGAGGCTGTATCTGAGCACAATGGTGCTTCAAGCTAAATACTGACACGCCCACAATGACAATTACCATGCTGATGTTTAAAGGGTATAATGATTACCATGATCACCATCTGAGTTTTAAAACTTTTAAATGTGGGATTTGTTAACAATGGCTGCAATGAATTTGGATCAAGTGATGTGTTTTGCTATGGGTGTTTGACTGGCCATGCCTGTAAGTCAAATTACATTTGCAGCTGATGATGATGCAGTTTTCTACTTATAGCAGTGTCTCTTGTGCTGGCAGTCACAGTTAAGATCTCCTGATTTCTCTAGTTCTACCAGTAGGTCAGAATTTAAACTTGTCCAATCCATTAACTCATGATCAAATTCCTGACAGATTTACGAAGTAAAGATTTAATTCAGGTGGCAACTTGCCTTTTCTCTGCCCCATCCTCAGGCCAGACTGTACATTTCATGCCCACAATTTGTGGATCTAAGAATGGATGTTTTTCAGCTGTTTTTCTCTCATGGAACAATCGTGCCTTCTCATGTATAATTAGCATTACACTGCCTTTTTATCTCATACTCAGTATAAATATTCTCCATCTAAAAATTAAATGGATGAAATCACATTAGTAGAGCATTCATGACCCATGTTCTCTCTTGTCTACGCCATTTGATAACTCATGTTTAATAGTTCATTACAATCACCAAATGATTATGTGATCTGAGTCATCACTGAGTTCCGAGTCATTGCTTCACTTGCTCAGAGTCTCAAAAATGAAGCCAGTAAGTGGATTTAAAGTTTTGTGGAGCACGAGATGTCAGATGGAAGGACTTCTGCCATTCCTGACTGCAAAGCAAGCTGAGCCCACCTCTGAGGACAAAATAAGACTAGATTTGCTAAGGCCCTAATAATCACTTGTTGTCTCTCACTCCTCATCCATTGTTCTTAATTTTAAGCCCTGGCCAAAGGCCCACAATTCAGCTAACCTAATCACTGCAAACACCCTGAACATGAGCCACTTTCAACCAGCTACAAATGTGCACTTTCCTTTAAGCTGAGATGAGGAACTAATTCGCTGAAGTGTTTTTGCAGGAAGCCTATTCTCTCAGGGTCTTGGAAGTGAATTTTAAAGGCGCCTTCCTCCGCTGGATGTGTACACAACCATTACAGCTATTTATCAAACATGAAGCTCTTAAAATCTCATTCCGATTCAAAGAGCAGCTGATGAAACAAGTTAACATTTTCTAGTTTAAATGTATCCAAAGTTCTTTTATTCATGTACAGTAATTTCCTCGTGCAATTAAAATAATTAATACTTGTTTTTTAAATGTCCAATTTCTTAAACGGGCAATATGTTAATTGCCCTTTGAGACTTAAAAATTTCCCTGATAAAAAGCCATCGCAAACGTCTGCTGAGATCTCTCATAATTCGAGGTGAAACTCCTCTCAGGGAATCTGCTGACACGTGTGACCTTCAGGGCTTCATTAACCCCGTCACGCTCTCACATTCCAGTACAGTTTTGTCCAAAGCTGTGGAAAAATCAGAGGGAAATCTTGTTTGTTTGGGACACAACAAAGGTCAGCAGTCATGTATTTATCCAGACTTGCCAAGCTTACCGACAGCAATGGCAGCACTAGAAGAAGGTGGGAGATGTGGAAAGATGTGTGATCTCTGAAAAAAGAACATGTGAATCACAGCGTGGCTGTGACACACACACACACACAGACACACACACACACACACACAGACACACACAAGCAGAGTCCCCTCCTACTCTTTTGTACGCTATCTCACATAAAAATACATAACAATAACAGCCAAGGACTCCACAACACACATACACACGCATGTGAATAATTATGCATGTACAGTGTTTAAGTAATCATGCAGGGTCAAGGCTGAATTTCTGCGGGTTGAATTCCCTAAAGAAAATGTTTGCTATAACAAATCACCTGCAACCTGAGATGGTTTTCACACACCACCTCAGGGCATTTATTCCTGGAATGTTACATAACGCAGCAGTGGGTTCTGCTCACATTCAGCCTAAACAGCCTCCTTAGAAGACAACAGGAAGGTAAGAGGATTGAGACAGCTAGGGAAACACAGCCATCAGCTGCTTCTGTGCGTGGCTGCCCTGTCAAGGATCTTCTCTGTCTGTCTATCTGCACAGTCCTGTGTGGTCAATAAACAGTGTTATCAGCATCATGATATGTCAGCATACCATATTTACCCATAAAGGCCGATCACGAGAGCCAAACTCTGTTGGTAGTTTCCTGTGAGCACCTCTCTACCACACTCTGCTTTAGTTGAAGCTAAAAAGCATCCACCACTAGTACCTCAGTCATCACATTTGAAAGTGTGCATGTGGAGTTTACAATAAAGTGCAGTTACTTGGCAGTGAAATGGTGTTCAGAAAGCATATTCATAATCACTGCTAAGCTAATGAATAATTTCTGGGAGCTGTAATTATCACTAAAAACCTCATCGCTCAAAACATTACCTGCTGGCAGAGGGACAAGGTGTCAAATCACGGCGCATATCTAATGATTGATGAGTTGACGAGATTGAAGCTGTTTGGATGACTCGGTAAATATTTGCAATGCTTCTGTGGCCTCAGACGCTGCTAATATTTCAAAATGTGACAGCAAATGAATCTAGCTTCTGTGTCACATCATGTGTATCATGAGGGTATCAAACATGTAACATGCTAAACTGCTTCTTAGTTTGGCCTGTTGATGATGATGAAAAAACTTCAGCTTTGATTTGAATAATTTCTTACTTTGTGGGATAACCTTTGACCACACAGGACGTATGCCCATGTCTCATTCACTGGGACGACTGCATCATCACAACAGGAAACTGGATCCAAAGTGACAGGATGCTGGGTATTGTTGCACTACTCAAAATAGAAAGTACAGAAGGCTGGAAGGAACACGTGTGATTATTTTTCATATTTAGTTTTCCTGAGATTACACAATACATTTTCTGTGACATCAGAATATTTTTAACAGCCTAGGTCAAAATGTATAGTTTATGAAGAGTAAATGTATATAAATACACTAGGTATGGCTATTTCCATGTATATGTATGTTTATGCATGTGTTTTTTCTCCTTTTCTTTTCTGTCTTTCTTTTTATGGCATATCCAGTACACATACAGCACATGTACACAGTGTGCATTTTTTTGTGCACATATGTTTACATATGAAATGGGGGAAAGTGTGTGGGTGTGTCTCAGTGAGATTGAGTTGTGTGTTACCTCATAACACAAAGCACGTTACTTTACGTAACCGTAAATTCTGTGCCTCTCAAACTTTGGATTAGACAAGACGAGTATTGTTGAGAGAGTTTTGTTCTTTCTCTGTTGAATGACTGTCTGCAGTGCTTTGTGTAGAAAGTACAGTTAGTGCAAGAACAAGACAAATCATTTTGTCAACACCTGCAAGCAGGAAAAAAAATCTGAATTGTTGCATAATTTCTGTTTTTTGTCATGATTTAAGTTACAGGTGTGGAAAGTTTTGTAAGATTTTGAATTGCAGAGTGCACAATGAATTTATAAGTATATATCGCTTGTGTATATCACTACATAAATCAGTGATTTAATCATAAATTAAACAATGGCCGAGACTTTTTGGCTTTGTCTCGTGTATCCTTTGCTTTGGAAGAAATCCATAAATTTGTTAATGTCCCTTTAATGTTCGGAAAAGTTCTCAAATTAAAAGCATTACAACAGAGGAAATGTGTGTAATTGCATCTTCCATCAGACAATTGCATAACAAGACTTGCTCATTTGTAATAATTATAATTGTGCATAGTTTCTTGGATCCCCCCTCAGGTCAGACAGTCAGACACAACAAAACTCTGCATTTCTGCTTGTAAAGAGCATGTTTGTGTTGGAGGCTGAGGTCAGTCTTTCTCTGTTTTTATGCAGCAGGTAGACCCTTAAGGGAATGTCTAGAGACCACTGATCTATGGTGACAGTCACCCTTTAGATGATCTTCACTATTTTTTATGTTCATCCTGGGGAGTGAGATTACAGCAAGAGAGAGATGGAGAGAGAGAGAGAGAGAGAGAGAGAGAGAGAGAGAGAGAGAGAGAGAGAGAGAGAGAGAGAGAGAAACAAGATAGGCAGTCTGAATCCTCCTCCACTTCCTCCTCCAAATCTACAGTAACTCCTTCTGTGTTTCATTTCACTGCAGGCACAGAAGCATATTCTTACTGCGCCTCCAGACAACTCACTTTCAAGGATGAACACAGATGCACACACATACACCAACATTAGTGTTGGCATCCATCAAACAGCTTTAGCAGGACTGCAAATCCCATACTGACACGCTTCCAGCAGATGCTATTTACTTTATAAATAGATTTTTTTAAAACCCAAAATTAGTGAAGTGCGTCTGTTGGGCAGAGCTACAATCTGCTTATCAGCTCAGTAGCATTTTTATTTAATAGTTTTATTTCACAGTGACCCCTGAATGGCCATGTGTGTGCCTTTCTGTATCACTCCTGCCTGGTAAACATCTCCTGGCTATAGGACCGGCTGCTCAACGCTGGTGCATACATGTTATATAACTGAAGCTCCAGAGCAAACAGAGACACGCTTCTCAGCAACAGGTATTATGGTCACCTCCATCTGTGCCACCATAGAACAATTCCAGATCACAGTGCATGAAGAATGGAAAAGAGTGAGGCTGCATACAAACACAAGTCTACGCCTCCAACAGAGGTGGACCATGAAAAATGGATCTCTACATTTCAGAGACAAAATTCAAGCGAAGATCAGTCAGTCACTTTTGCACTGAAGACTTTATACTTTGAAAACCGAGGCCTCCTAATTAGTAGCCCCGCAGGGCTGGTAAAGTTCAGAGAAACCTCCAGCTGTGCTGTTTTACCTCCACATCCACCAGTGACCCTTAATGGCCATGTTGCTCTAAATGGCCCTCTCATGCCACTGTAAGTGGGATGAAAACATTTTTAAAATTCAGTTTTAAACGATTACATTGGAAAGCTACTGTGGGCCACTTTGTTCTGTAACACAATCCCTGCGTGCGTTACACATAAAGCTAAGAAAAAGCTAAATATGAAAAGAAAGAAAACAACAAAGTGTGAGTGCATGAAATCAAACACAACCAGCCCGAGGGAAACACTTTTCATTTTCAAAGAAATCTCAAATCCAACTGTCTAAACAATGTTCTCTCTCTCTCTCTCTCTCTCTCTCTCTCTCTCTCCCTCTCTCTCTCTCTCTCCCCCTCTCTCTCTCTCTCCTTTAAGTTTAGAGATGGGTTGGTCCTCCGAGTGATGTCACCTCACTCCTGTATGGGCATTCATTCCACCAGCAGTGTGCATCTCCAAAGCGAAGCTGTTTACCAAAACGCAAAAGCAGCATTACGCACGGCGATGTGACATCGCAGGAGTGACTTTGCTTGTGGACCCTGGGATTGTGAACTCTGATATTCTCACATTTGTGATACATTCGGAACTCGGCGTGCGCGTCGGGACTGTTTGGAGGACCCGTGATGAAGAGTTTGCTATTTGTGGTACTTTGTCTTTCGTGGGGTGCACTCTGTTTGTACTGAACAGGAGCATTGCGCGCAACATATCTCCATGCGTTAGTCTGAGGCAACTCCACGCACCCAGTCTTAGCTGTTTTGTAAAGGAAAAAGGTGCAAAAGAAACAAACATGATACGAAAGGACAGATTGGAGCCAGCATGGATTTAACCCAGTTAAATGTGTTCGTGGAAAACGTTTCCAAAGATGAGAACGCCACGGACGCACCGCTTGCCTTGCCACACACGGAGGCAGCCACTGCTCTCATCATCCTGGTGGTTACTGTGATCATTTCTGTGACCATTGTCGGTAATGTGTTGGTGATCGTAGCGGTGCTGACCAGCCGGGCTCTCCGTGCGCCTCAGAACCTTTTCTTGGTCTCTCTGGCATCAGCAGACATCCTTGTGGCCACGCTGGTTATCCCCTTCTCTCTCGCCAATGAGGTTATGGGCTACTGGTACTTTGGAAGTACTTGGTGCGCCTTCTATTTGTCTCTGGACGTGTTGTTCTGCACCTCATCCATCGTGCACCTGTGCGCCATCAGCCTGGACCGATACTGGTCAGTCACAAAGGCGGTCAGCTACAACCTGAAGCGGACACCTAAACGCATCAAGTCCATGATTGCTGTAGTGTGGATAATATCTGCCATCATCTCCTTCCCCCCTCTTCTCATGACCAAACATGATGAACGGGAGTGTCTGCTGAACGATGAGACCTGGTACATCCTCTCATCCTGCCTGGTGTCCTTCTTCGTTCCGGGTCTTATCATGATTCTGGTTTACTGTAAGATCTATAAAGTGGCCAAGCAGCGCTCCTCTACAGTGTTCGTGGCCAAGAACGGTCTGGAGAGGCAGCCCTCTCAGTCAGAGACCTGCTTCGTCCGGAAGGACCGGTTTGAGATGGAGAGTCCCAGCAGCCAAAGTTCGGGCAGCCACCAGCAAAGGCAGGGGGAGCTGGATGACATCGACCTGGAAGAGAGCTGCTGTCCGTCGGATACTAAACCCCGCAATCATCGCTTCACCAAGCGGAGGAAGGTGGAGGGGTCGGACTGCTGCCCTCCTCAGAACTGCCGCCTCTCTTGGGCTTCGGCCCGAGCATTGCAGCTGTACCCGGAGCAGAAGAACCCAGTTGGGCGAACGCAGCTGGCCGCGGCCAACAAGACTAAAGTGGCCCAAATGCGGGAGAAGCGTTTCACCTTCGTGCTGGCGGTAGTGATGGGGGTGTTTGTGCTTTGCTGGTTCCCCTTCTTCTTTACCTACAGCCTGCATGCTATCTGCAGAGACAGCTGCTATATCCCTGGCGCACTTTTCAACCTTTTCTTTTGGATTGGCTACTGCAACAGTTCTGTGAATCCCATAATATATACTATTTTCAACAGGGATTTCAGAAAAGCCTTCAAGAAAATCGTATGCAGAACTCCTAAACGCACATAAACACTGAAAGGGACACATTTAATTTTGCCTCTCTCACTCCACAGTGCTGGGATGGAATTATATTATTAGAAATCCTTCTTCTTGGTTGTCTATTTCCTCTCCCCTGATCATTTTAATGTAACTACTATCATATCAGAAGAAAAGATCCAGTCTTGTGTACACATTTAAATGTCTATGAATAAAATGTAAAGTGGAGTAAAGCAAAAGACACTTATTTTTGGTCCAGCAGTGTTGTTGCAAATCTGATGTAAGCATCAAACATGGTCAGTTATTCAAGCATTAGATATATTTATCCCACTTGAGACATGCAAAGTTTTAATATATAGGTCACTGTATAACGAGTCCTGCAAACCTCCACCTTAGAAAAGAGGAATCTTTGTGTTGGATCAATCTTTTATGCTGAGGGAGGAAAGAAATACTTCAGAGTGGAGATGAACTCGTGTATGTAACTGGATTCCAGTGCTGGCGGCTGGTTCACAGTGGGTGTTTTGTGTTGAGATAAGTAGAAGATAAACCTCCACCATCTAGAAAATATAAGCATGTGGATAAGCCAGCAAGTATTTCCTGTGAGTGTGTTATGGGGGGAAAAAAATGAAATGAAATCCTATAGCTTAAACAGGGTTTATCACAAGTGTAGAATGTTGCATGGTTGAAATGTTTGACATTATCGCAGGTAATTCAGTTACATACATATTTCTTTGCTTGTTGCCGTTAAAGCTCCAACAAGGCTCTCAGCCATTTCTTATCAGTGAACCCCCAAACTTACGTAAGAGTCTAATCTCACACCCCCACTGCACAATCACACCACCTCACACCAGAACAATTGCCAAGCTGAGGCCTGCTTGTGCAAACTCCATTGGATAAATCTGCGAATTTCATTTCAGCCTCACAATAGCTCAGTATTTTGTCAGTAAATATTTAAGCCTTGTGAGATCACAATTCTGCTATACAACCTGATTTCAGTGTCATGGGACAGAAGTTTAAATCTGGGTTATGTTGACCCACACTTTTCCATTGTGGTGGCAAATTCATCATCTTTTCTTTGACAAATGCAAAGCGTCTGGCAAGGTGATAAAAAAGAAACTGAAATTCAGTTGACTGATGGTGACAGTCCCGAACATATTAGAGGAAGGGTGCTCTCAAAATAAATAATAAAAACAAACAAAAATAGTGCTGCTCCCTGTATCTTAAAAATAGCCTCTCTGGAGGCAGTTATTGTAGGTAGAGCTGGACTTCCATGCAGCATCAAATCTTCTTGGTTCAATAAGAGAGCTTAATATCTACAAGCCATGCCTCAGGTTGTAATCCTCTGATTTATAAAGCTGTATTATCACAGGAAAAGTCCTACGAATTATGACCTCATCTTTCCTCCAACTTTCTACTTTCTACTAAATATGCAGAAATTATTCACAGCAAGCTATATGGGGAAAAAAGATACACAAAACTATTTACAGTGAAGACACTGCTACAAGTAACAGCCATGAAAAGGAAATTTGGTTAAATTCAAGGCTACATTTGAGCTGCACATCACTGTTTTCCATACAGCCTTAGACTGTGGTCGGTTCATGATGCATCTGGGATATAAAGTGTATGTGAAACGATGAAGCTTGCATGAAAAAGCCTGTACTTCTCTGGGAAAAAAAACTGACCAGCTCCATATCAGCCCATTGTCTGCATGGGGGTGCTGGGGATAAATACACTATTTATATCCTCTTAGGAATGTCTTCAAAGCACTCCTACGGCTCAGTGGTGCCTTGCCAAAGATAATCACCGGGTTTGAGGGGTGTCATGCATAAAAGGAATATTTTAAAAAGTTTAATGAAGTGGTTTTTGTGAAGGGAGATCATATTCATGAGGGTGTTGTTGAAAATATCATCAAGGGAAACAAGAGTGAAGGTAGTTGCATATTTCCTTTTCTCTTGACGTGCGCCACCATTTTATTCATGAACTGAATTAGATAGTCTGAGAGAAGCGGAGCTGATGTGAGGAAGGAAACTTTATCTCAAAGGGATTCACAAACTCTTGAAACAAATGAAATGTCTGGGCCAAGTCTTGCTCGCGAGAGGCGGCAAAATTAGCTTTGTATCTTCATCTTCATCTTTAGCTGGATGCAAGTGATGTTAATTGGGTTATGTGCAACTTAATGGGATGTTGCTGCACACACGTTACATGTAACTTAATTTCTCTAGAGAGCGTGGCCATCATTCCTAATGATGGTGGAAATGTTTACATGGACTTTCACATGTAATTTTCTTCCTGATAGTATACTGATTACTATCCGACAAGACGTGCAACTCCCATTTCAAATCTCACTTCCCAGTTCAATTATCTTCATAATCAGCTGCTCCACAGCAGCAAGAATGGAGCACGATGCTTTTAATTAGCTGTCGTGTTTTCTGTTACTTTCACACGTCTCCTCACACACTTCACCTGTGTTACATCTTTTGTTTCAGCGCCCCAAATTGAGAGACCAAGAGCAGCATGGCATGTTATATTATCATCATTCTCACCTCAAAAAAGCTTTCACACAAGAGCACAGGCAAGACAGAGATCCCTCACAACCCTTCACTATTCATTAGATAAATGCTCTGCTAATTGCATTTTTATTCAAGATAAAATTAGTATTGTTTACACTCTGTTGATTTACAGGCCTCTCCAGTCTGCACTTCCATCTATCGAGCCTTTCATTTATTCCAGACTGTAAACAAAGTTGGAGACTTGTTCAGGAAGTGAAGCGGAGCTGTGGCGACCCTCACCCTCCCAAATCCTCTTCTAAAGGCTTAATGAGGGAAACAGACTAACTGGACAGAGCCAAAACATTTCCCGGTGTGGGATACTGAAGGGGAAGCTTTATTCAGGCCCTTTTAAAGGGGAGAACGAGCGGACGGTTAGAGTCGGCCGCCAGAGCTGTTCAGGATCAGCAGAGAGGGGAAGGGTATTTGTAGTCACAACAGTTGGAGGAGAGGTTGTTATAAATGTTTCAAGATGGACACAGCGAAGGAAGAAAGAAAAGGAGCCTCTTAGCATGAGGGAGAGAGAACGATGAAGAGAGCAGTTGCTTGTTGTCCTCTGCTACATTACCTTGTTTGTCAGACACAATGCAGCATCTGCAGGTAATTGCTTTTTTCAATTGTCTCTAACAAGATAAGGGTTGGAGGCAAGCAAGGCCAAAACTCGCGTCAATCCCAGGAAGCTGCGTGTCTGGAGAAGAAGAGCCAGTTTGTCATTAGTGTAAATCAGCAGGTGTCACGTCGAAGCCAGGGTGGGACTGGGCTCACTGTCTCTAGGCCATTCTAATATATTGCCCTGTTTAACACAAACAACCAATGCATGACTTGGGGTGTCACAGGAAATCAAACAGCTGCAGTGATAGCTTAAAGCTGACAGTCAGATTATACTGGCCCCTGTATTTTTTGTCTCTGCGTCCAAATATATACAGATGTGCATCCTCCATGCCTCTAGATTACACCAAGCAAGTGGAGTTCTCACTCACTAACACAATCACCATGACATTATTATCATGTCATATACATATTTACTATCAAAGAAAGAGTAGATGAGCTATAATGCAAACAATTTGGAGCTTTATAGGAAAGGTGAGGCAGTATTTTCTATTTTTCTTGATAAATTAATCCTGCTAACAAGTATTGTCTATGTAGTCTGTAATACCGTAGCTTATTCTTCTGTGTCAAAGAGTGAGTCACACTGTTGCACCGAGTGATACGTTCCTTCGTGACCATGAACATGGGCACTGTAGTTTATTTTGAGTCAATCCCACATGCACTGTCCTCCTGCTGTAAATACTCCCTAACGTACCAAATCCACCTCTGAAAATAGTCCCAGAACAAAATGTTATTTACTCCTGTTTGAGTGATGTTTGCAAAAACTACTACTTTTTTCATTTTGTTTTTTATTTGAAAGTATTTATTTGTGTTTTAAAATGGTCTTGAGGTTGAGAGCCACAGACAGACTGAGAAAGTCAGATAGTACTGAGAGACAGACAAACAAATTGCTGGTTTTAGTCTTGTCACATGAGTTGTTGTTTAAAAGTAAAATATAGAATACCACCAGCCTTATCTTTTACTACAACAAATATAGAAATCCATATGAAATTAATCTGACAAGGTGAATGAACCAACATCTCTTACTTGGGTGGAAAATTTACATTGTGCCTGGTGGCTGTAACACTTTCAGATAGAAGTTTGCTGTTTCCTCCTTTGTTCTTGAAAGAAGATACAACTCTGGGGTGTGATAAATGATTTGTAGTGTGTCGGAAAGCTTTCAGTCCCTAAAGGTGCAACTAGGATACTTAATCTATGGATTTATCTCCTCCCTTGTTGTGTTTGTTCTTTGCCTTGTTCTTTGTTATCCTGCATTTGGAAAGTAAAGAGTAGTTATTCAAAGAGAGATTGGAATAAACAGTGTGCGCCTGTCTCCATGATTATCTATCATTTCTTTTCATTCCCCAGTGAGTACTGTCTGTTTGTGCTTTCCTTCAAGATATTTCCACATAATATCTAAATCTTTGCAGTTTTAAATAATTCACTACTCATCCACTACATACAGAACTCCAGGGACTCTGTACTTTACATTCATGAATGTCTCCAACACCACAGAGAACAGATGCTATTGTACGGAATGGACACGCGTAAAGTGGACACTGAGGTTTCTGTATTTCAAAAGTCAGGGGATCACCAAACTATGAAGCTATATTCTCTAGCAGACATCCATGTCTTTTCAAAATTTCATGGCAATTCATGCAAAAGTTGTTCGAGTATTTTAGAAAATACCTTAAAACTGTTGGACTGACTGATCAACATTTTCATCCATGAATACAGCAGTGAGCTCCTTTCTACAAGTTTGATGCAGGTCACCACACAAACTAGTCTGCAAAAATAAGAATAGGGTAAATTATGCACAACACGTGGCTGCATTGTCTCATGTAACCAAAAATGAGCAGTGCAGTCTATGTCTTTTTCTCTCTGTCATCCATCCATCACCGGACTGTTAGGTATCCATTCTTTTACCTTGACACATCTCTCCTCCTCTGTTACTCTTACATTGTATTGCTGTTGTTTCTCTTTACACATCAGTGGGAGATATTATATTCATTCGCTCGCACCCTTTTTCATAAAGTGAACATGCTCCCTCTACAGTCTGAGAAGAGTGGGATTAAACTGTCTTTTGTTTCCATCAGGTGTTCACCGGCAGTATTTAAATCCAAACAAAACATCTGTGCAGCTGATTTATTTTAGGGAAATTTTGTGAATTGTGTATCTCTCACAATCTCTGCTGAAAGGTGCTATTCTCAGTACGCCCTAGTGCTTCCCTTGTTCCTGAGCTGAGGCAGATTACTGGGATGATACCATGCCCTGCTGGACCACGGTACATCTCTCTTCCCTTTTGTTTTCTGTTCCTGTCATCATTTGTAAAAACCGACACATGCACATACACACATCTCGTGCCCTTTGCCATGTGTTTGTGCATCTCACACATTTGTGGCATTGTAGCTGCACCATTAGAAGGACACCTATGACCTGACATATACAGTATGGGAACTCTGAGGGTAACTATAATGAGTTTCACCGGCCGTTAAACACAGTGTGTGTTTGTGTTTTCCTCAGTCTAGTGAGATCATCTGTAGTGTTCTTAACAACCAGTGGCAACCCTCCAATGCATACTCTGTTCTGCCCCAGTTTCAATGAGTGGGAAGGATGGTTATAAACGCTGAGGGTGTAATTAAAGGGTACCCACGCTTGTCTTTGCCTTGGGCCTTCAAGTAACTGAGAGCACCCATGGGTGGGACACAGGCAGAGAGTGCAACACTCCGCAGCAGGAGGTGTTTTAATCATGCAGACTCAGAGTTGTACTCATGAATCTTGGAATGGGTCCAAGAATTCACAGTGAACACGACCTGCAATAAGCTGGATATGAGAGGTAACAGAGCTTTAAGCCTGCTCTTCATACAGAGAATAGACTTCAGCTTCAAAAGTGTCTCATTATGGTTTCACAACACTCACACAAAACTCTGACACTCCTGTGTCAATCAGTCTCATAGATGAGAATCTTTAGTATACAGCTTTAATTATGATGCTGAATAAAGGACTAAAATATAGAAACTATGACCATTTCAAGCAATAATAGATGAGATAAAGCTTGATCTAGTTTTAAAAAAAATTAACAGAGCATGTTCATGCCGTGAATGGAGTAATTTGCTTCAACATGATCAATAAGATCTGTCACAAGTGTTCAGTCTTCATGTAAGAGTTTTCTTTTGTTGTCTTTTAATACTCCACAGCTCTCCCAATCCTAGAAGAGATAGGATGTTTGTTTTTTTTAAGCTATAGTAAGAGGAGGATGCTTTTACTCTTGTCCCTAAAAGTAGGATCAAATTCTCTTACTCTGAGAATTTGTGGGTTGTTGAGACCTGTTTCATTCTGCAGATGTTTAGGGGCTTACATGTGGGAATGGGCAAAGAAATACATCCCCTATGAGGTGATACCAAACAGAGCTAGGTGGCCATGAACAGGATTCAGAATGAAAGCTCATGTTGTTCTGAACCTGCTGGATGAGGAAAGAGGCAACTCACTACACATTCACCACGTCAGCTTAATAAGGCGATAACATTGGTGTGTGTCCTTGTTGTGTTTACATCTTGTTGCACTGTCCCCGAGGAGCCAAAAAAAAAAAAAAATCACATAATGAAGGCGTAAACAGTTAGGATTTTCAGTTTGGTCCAGCTGATGCAGAACCAATGACAATCAATACCAGAATAAATTTATGAATGTAATATACATCCAGGATAATCATGTCTGTGTTGGAGGAAGAATGTCATATATAAGAATTACTGATGAAAAGAATTATAATCTCTAATAATGAAAAAGACATCAATAATAGCAACATACAGCAGTATGTAGCTTAGATGAACAATCTAGTTCAGTGATGCTGACCAAAAGAAAGTTTTTGTTGTTGTTATTTTTTATTGCTTTAAAACAAACCACAATTATTTGCTCTTAACAAATATTTTCTTTATGGAACTTTTCATCTTCACTGAAGACTATGATGACTTATCACATTTACAGTGGATGAGGAAGAGCCATCTGGTGGGACAGGAAGTTGAGGAAGATGTGGGAAGGGTGGAGGAGGGTTCCCCCAGCCCTGACCTCCATCTCAGTGACCCTGAGCTGAACGTGACACTAATGAGGTCTGACACTCACTCCATACTCGATTCAGCAAAGATTCGGCTGTTATTTAACCGCTTCATACACTCATTCATCATTGTATGCGGACAGACCAGTCTGATGACGAGGTTATGTGCTATTTCAGCCATGCTAATCCAGACAGAAGTTTGGGGAACAATTACTCAAGTGTTGCCCCCATCCGCCAATCCCCGAGGGGCCAGAAGTCTTTCAGGTCACACACACACAATCTTCGTCTTAAATCTTGTGATGGTACGTTCACATAGACCTGCAACCTGCCTACGGCCAGCCAAGCTCAGGAAGGAGAGTCATTTTATTTTCCATCCCCTCATCTCTTTTATCTCATCCCCTGACTCCAAACTATTTTGGACCCCACAGCTAGGCCTTGCGGTCAGCGCTCCCAAGCACCAGCGTAGCAGGAGAATCAAACTGTAGCCACACAGGCAGTGTGCAGAGAAATTCAGCAATCCCAAGGACAACAGGAAGTTATAAATCAAACCGAGGGGCTGATTGAAGGCGATTGCTAGGGGAGAGAACAGCTGTGCAATATAGTCGGAGACAGAGACAGTGGCCCCTGATATGTGATGGATTCCACTGTGGCATCAACACAAAACAAGAAGGAAAATACACATGTAATGAAACATTAGCTGATGACACCACTGAGGAAACAGGCCAATGCCCCGCAGAGAGAACAACACAAACTAGTCCAAAGAGAGGGAATGTTTATTTTCATGACCTTTGACCTTTTTCTACTGCATCTCATTGGCTCTATCTCTCTTTTCTTATCCCTCTCTTCATCTATGCTCTTTACAAAATAAATTTTCTGTTGGCTGCCAGATTTACATTCCAGGACCTTTTTGCTGTACTGTCTTTTCAGGGTCATGTGTGGAATTTATGGTGAAGAAAGGACAGTTTAAATGTGTGAGATCAGAGGAAAGTACAGTTTATCGTTCCTGCACTTTATGCTCTGCCATATATTTTACAAACGTATCCTCTCAAGCTTCATCTCACCGGTAATATTTCTTAAAAGAAAATATTTCACATTAACAACACCAATATTCAAAGAATGTGTTCTTATCTGACTTTCATCATCAAAAGAGAATTTTGGTTGTTAATCATAATGTTTCTGTTGAAAGGGCCCCGTGCATACTGAGTTCATGCAATACAGAAGTAAAAGAAGTAATACTTCCACACTGAATAACCAGCTATTAATTCAATTTAAACTCTGACCCAGACTACACATTTATCAGGGTGTAGATTGTAAGATTGATCACCTTGCTCTTGGCAAGCTCTCTGGGAGGAAATTCATCTTCAGCTGATATAACCACTGCTGTAGCTAAAGTACTAAACTTTTAGCTGATAACAATCTGGTATTTGTAGGTCGTGGAGGGGATTCAAAGATGAACAGCAGCTCTTTAACTAACTTCAGGTAATACAGAAAGGCACTTAAAGAGGGTATTTTCAGGTGTTTATGCTGCTGGAGAGTGGAAGAAGTATCATATAGTGCCATGATTATCTGTCTTTGGAGACTGGTTTGACAGCCCATCAGTCTTTCTGATGCTGGATCGGTATCTGGTGGAGGGAGGGACTGTTGAAAGCTGGGCGTTTTGTATCGACTATTTACTGCGCCTCCTTGTCCAAGTGCTGCATCAATACAAAAGAAAAGAAAAGACTTTTTCATCTCACCACAAAGTCACACCTCCTCGCCCTTTTTTTCATTTTATGGTGAGTTTGCCATAATAACCTTCTGCTTTACTTGACCTTTCTTTTTTAATCAAAACTGCCTCATCAGCATAATCTTTGAATAACTCTGCTTTTGTTAAGTCGTTCTTCTTAAAGGATCATTGAAGGTTAAGTACCTTCAAAGTTCTGCTTTCATTATCTCAACACATTTTTATACAGTCCTCAGCCTTTCAGCATTGACAGCCACATCAAAATAACAATGACATGAACAGCATGAAGGCATGATCATTTCAACATGGACACTTCAGTGCAGGTATATGGAAAAGACCCAGTGTAGGGGCAAGTGAAAGACCCTCCATTGTCATGTAATTGCCAGTTGTCATTTGACTGAGAGGGCCAACACAGATTTATGATGCAGTGGAGATAAACTCTTCTAAACTATGTTTAGAATTATTTTCTTTGTCTCAGGATTACACATTCTTTAGAATCTGGATATCAAACTTAAATACATAGACTCGTTTGATTGGTATTCAAAGTTTGCAGAGGCTTTAAATAATGTTCAAGAATGCAATTGGCTGGCAAATACGGTGTGATATTTACAGACAGTATTTGCTGAGACAGTGGGTCACACTGATACTGACCACTGCATTGAATGTGTCTTCCAGTTTTGGTTATAATAAGGCTGCATTTCTCAGCCAGTGAAATGGGACAGGTCTTGTGGGCCTGTTTACCAGTCTAGAAATGTGCACTACAGAGGACTCCAGCCTCTAAATTGGGACACAGTGTGTGACTTGTGTGTACTCACCATCTGTTGACATTTTCAGACTCTGCCATGCTTCACCTGCCCACTAGATGTCATCATCAGGTTTTTCCACTCATGCTGATCACCTGTTCAGGTAGGCAGTTGATCTCTGTTGTTTATCACGTCTAGAGTTGTGTTCCAGTGCTATACCACATACCAGTTCTAATAAACTGGAATGGGGATGTTTTATATTTTTAAGACAGTTACAGAAACATATTGGAAACAAAAAAAATGACATGTTAAATCTTAAAATATTAAAAAATGCCTCTGTGCATTTATGAGATTTTGCACAGATGATACTACTACTACTATCACTAACAATGGCTCTGTTCTGTTCCTTTATCATCCCAGTAAACCAGGACAGCATGACAGTGAGCCAGCAGCATGCCCAGTATCAGGACTCTGAACCTGAGGCAGCTTAGCTACTTCTGCCCCCATTAGTTTGATCACTCACACCTGTGATTTCCCTCCTGTGACATGTCAAAATGTCTGCTGTCAAAAAGGCCTGTTAGATGTTTGTCACTGTTGAAAAAGCCAAGCATTGTATAATTTGGAACAGTACATTGATCTCATATATTAATAGCCAAAACTGACAAAATGATAAAAAATCGTATTGTAGTGTATTGTAAACATTGTACAGTACTATCTTTAATTTTCTTGATTCTGTTTTCAGCTTTACCTGAGCGTGGTACTTTGTGTTACTCATGTTTTACCTGTCTGTTTTATTCCCTTGTTTTCCAGCCAGCCCCCATCTTAGAGACTGTGAATCTTATCTAACCTTTAAATAAAGTGCTTTTTAACCACCCATGTCATGTCTGAGGAATCTGCTTTTGGGTCCGAGCCTGACCTGAAACAAACTCAAAGGTCCGCCAGGGGTGCGTTTTTGGTTGAACTCCAAAGATTTTAATTTGCCACACAATGTTTCATTGCTGCGATGTCAAAGCTTTAATGGTCAGTATAACACCATAGAACTGCACTCTACACAGAACATTTAAACTCTGAGGTCACTGTTTCCTTTCTCCACCTCTTTTTCCATCTCAAATCAATCCTGTCTCTTAGGCAGGGTGGTGCCCAGCACACAACAAAACCTCACAGGGGCTTAAGCTGCCGAGCACTGCCCTGGTAGTGGGCTGAAGAGTGTTATTCTAAGAGTGTTTCGAGATGAACCATGTTGGTAGCACACACACATAGACACACATGCACAGATTCGCTCCACTATCTCCTTGGGGAACCTCTTTGACTTGATGCATTCCCTAGCCCCTTACCCTAACCTTAACCATTACAAATAAATGCCTAACCCTGACCCTTCCCCTCAAAAAGCAGCCTCCACTCATGGGGTCCCAATGGATTTGTGTGCATTCTGTTTAAAGTCCCCGCTGGGATGTGAGAATAAGTACACAGACACACACACACACTTCAGTATTTGAAACATGGGGAAACTTTGAAGAGGATGTGGCTTATCTATCAGCATGTGTGTCCCTGAACATGTTTTTATGTATTATATATATATGTGCTCTGATGTGTGCCGCATGTGCTTACATAAGACAGTGAGCTGCTTTAACTGCACAACTGTCTTCCATTCGGTCTCCGGGCGAGGTTTCGTCCCCCTTTGTTCGTGTGTGAGGAGACAGCGAGAGTAAAGGTGGAGAGTGACACTTACTTCATGTAAAAGTCAGAAAGGACAAACTTCGAGCACAGTCCCATGACTCACACATGTGTAGGAGTCATGAACCCTGTGTACGTTCTTGCATACCTAGATGGACATGTGTGTTCATGCTTAGATGCACATGGATGCACACAAGATTTAACAAAGCTGGTGGATCCAATTTTGGTTCTTACCATGTGGGTTGGTGTTTGAATTGTCTCCCAAGGGAACATGTCCTTCTCAGTTAATTAAGATGAATTACCTGTAAACATAGCCTCGGGACTTTGACAAAGCCATGTATCATTACTGCGAACACATACAGATGCAGAAAGACAATACTATCAGGCTAAAATCACTGTATGCAGATAGTAGGGAATCTCTCTGATTTCCTTTTGTGTACAATTTTCAGGAGATCTGTTCCGATGAGCAAGACAATAAAAGACGGATTTTTCAAGGGTGTGAGTGTGTTGTATATCCAATCACATGAAGCAGAAATTATCTTTGAGAAGCCTCCCTGCATGGGGTACAGACGTGGGTGACAATAACCTTGTTGTGTTGTTGCGAAGTGAATGTAGGTGCTATGCTGACTGCTAGCTAAATGAGTAGGCAGTACTGTATCTCTGCGGCTACTGGGAACCAAGTTCCGTGAAAGGGGAACAGGTGTGGGGAGGGTACAGCCTGCGCGCTCCGATTAGCAGGCAGATGGTGGAAAAAGAGTTCATCCCAGTGCAGAGAGGATGGTGGAAAGAGAGAGAAGGGACAGAAATATAGAGAGAATGAGGCAGAGCTGCCAACGCTGTCAGACTCCCAGACAGGAAAACATGTAAGAGTAACAGAGGAGGAGAGATGTGTCATGGTAAAAGAATGGATACCTAACAGTCCGGTGATGGATGGATGCCAGAGAGAAAAAGACATAGACTTCACTGCTCATTTTTGGTTACACGAGACAATGCAGCCACATGATGTGCATAATTTATCCATATTCTTATTTTTGCAGACTAGTTTGTGTGGTGACCTGAATCACACGACAGACAAATTTATTTAAACTTGTAGAAAGGAGCTCACTGCTGCATTCATGGATGAAAATGTTGATCAGTCCAACAGTTTTAAGGTATTTTCTAAAATACCCGAACAACTTTTGCATGAATTGCCATGAAATTTTGAAAAGACATGAATGTCTACTAGAGAATGTAGCCTAATAATTTTGGTGATTCCCTGACTTTTCATCCAGCAAAACCATCAGGTCAAAATTTCAATTTGTCCAATACTTTTAGTGCTAATTTTCAGTTCCAAACACTACACTAAGATGGTTAACATGGTAAACATTTTACCTGCCAAACATGTTCGCATGCATACGTTAGCATTTAGCTCAAAACACTCCGGTCTCTATGTACATTGTCACAGAGTCACTAGTAGGGCAGTAGACCTATCTCCTTAAGATCAGTCTTCTGCATACTTAGGGTAAGTGCCTACTGCCCTGCTTGTGTCTCAGGGCAGTAGGCACTTGCCCTAAGTAAGCAGATAGGTCCATTATGGATTAGTCAAAGCTCAAGTTAAAGGTTCAGCTTTATTGACACAACATAATAATAAAATATAACATCACATCATTGGCAGATTCTGTCATCCCATCCCATTTTGTCAGAATCTTACCAGTGGAGCCTGTATCATGTTGAGTTTAAAAATGTGACCTTTATTTAATGTGCCCTCATTAGACTGGTCTATTTTAATCTCTAAAGGAAGCTGAATGTGTGTATAAAGGTTTGTAGAAGTGGTATGATGTTTGTCAAACATTAGTTAGGAATTCTGACCTTTAATTATAATGCCCCCACTGGGCAAAGTACTGTATTTTTCTTCTTTTTTTTTCTTCTTTGTAATCTCTTTTTTTTTTTCAAGTTTTGTCCTCCTAAACTTTGTCAGCCAGAGTTGTCTGTCACTAAGGTTTGTTGATTGCAATCCATCCAATAGTTGACATTTCAGTGAAAAACAAAAATGTCAACTTCATGGTGGCATTCAAGGAAGTCAGGAACCTTCATCCTCTGTGGACCATGAATGTGCAAATTATCATCATATTATTATGGCAATACATTGAATAGTTGCGTGAGTATTTCCATCCAGACTAAAGAAGTGGTCGTGTTGATAGACTGACATTGCTATCCCTAAAAAAAAAACGAGTGTGTATGTTGAAAAATTGTAGAAAGTTTCCCTGCTCATCCTCTTCTTACATGTTGCTGGCATTGAGGTGAGGATTCATGTCACACTGGCTTATTACAGTAATGGGTCCCTGTGGTCTACCTATGAATTATGCAATACTCAGGGGGGGGGGCTTATAGACTACAATGCCTGACAATGACAGCAGTGTGGAAATTCGAAGCATCTAATTCCCGGTGCCTGCATTCAATTCAAAATCCTCAGACTCTGGTGCTGTTACAGCGTGAGGAGCTCACCCAGAGTGAATCTGGTTTTCCTGCAGATGTAGATGATGAAAAAAAAAGCTGGGGGGAGCTGAAACGTGGGCTATCTCACTGTTTGACATAAACCCATCAAAAAGCATTTCTCAACCTTTGTTGTGGGCTTCACATACAGCGTTGTGATGCATGCAGAGAGACAGAGGGAGACGGGGTTAGTCAGACACACAGACAGAGAGTGGAGCAAAGGTTGAAGTTAATGCTAAAATAATTCTGGATCTTCGTGCACAGAGGCTTTGTCCAAAAATGCCACTGCCTCTCCACTGTAAATTAAATAAACAAACTGGGTCATAAAACTGGAAAAAGCGAACAAATAAATGTCTCCTCCTCTGTCAACAAGTCAAGGCTGCCTGTAGCTTTCACTCCAACTGAACACTACAGCACCTGATTCCACTGATTAGCACAACATTAACCAGTGAGCGGATGGAGCTTAATTAATGGACTCAGCTGCTGTAGCATTTGGTTGGAAGGAAACCAAGAAATCTGTTTGGCTAAAATAATACTGTGATAGAGTAAAGCGCTCAGCCCATAATTAGGATTCAAAGCTGCAGGACTGTGATGCAGGAGAGAGCTGGTTAACGCAGAAGAGTGGAGGGCAAAATCCTCGAAGGAAAGGTTCACAGTTCAGTCAGGTGACCATACGTACATTGGAACGGTTTTGTCCTGAAGCAATCGTTCCTCCTGTTTATACCAATCAAATCCTAATGCGCATTCAGTGTAAGTGACAGGAAACAGAATCCGGAGTCCTTGTACTGCTCCGAAATATATTTTTTATAAACCGATTTAGTGAAATTTTTGACTTAAAGAATGGTTTCTTAGTAGCTTTCTAAGTAACCACAGCGTGTGGTCTTGCAGCAGTGATTGAAGCAATTTGAGGCCATTGTATATTTCTTTCTAATATATTTCTATTTATTCTTTTTAGTCATTTATTGTTTCTGTGTATTGTGCAAAACCATTTTAGTTTGGATCTTTAGCGGTTATGTTGTTTTACTGAAACATGATCCAGGTTTATTATTATTTCTGCTTCAAAGAATGAGGCCTTGTGTAAACACAGACAAATGTTGCACAAACTCACACAGAATTTCTAGGCGACCACAATTTCAAATTTCTCTCTTTCTCTCTCTTTTTCTGTGTTTCTCTTTCACCTCTACACTTAGGCATCTGCATTCAATTAGCAGGAGGCTTTCAGTGGCAACTACATGTAAGGTTCAACAACAGCTGAACATCTGCAGCACATCTGTCTCTTAGCGCTTTCTCTGTTGTGAGAGAGAGCTTTAATCTAAAAAACACAACCTGCTCTGTCTCTGTCATGGTTGATGAAGTCTACGTGCAGTCGCATCACAGCTAATGGGAGAATTAAATTGAATTAAACACAACACAATATGTTGCTCCAAGTGGACGTCTTCAGCTGGAACATCATTTGGCTCTCTAAATATGGGAAGTCTCGCCTTTGGCCTCTCCTGTGCTCATTGATGGGATGCTTAACTGGCCCTCAAACAGGGATCCTCGTCAGACCTAAAGCATCTCCAGATGTTCCTGTTTGTGAATTATCCTGTCCAGTGCTATATATGGGCCTAAGTGTCACAAATTTCGAGCCTTTTGGCACTTGGTTATTGGTGGTGTTGGCCAAGCTGTCTGTTTTTCCACAGCATTCCAACTCAGTGTGCACCTGCTCCCTGATTCAAACTTCAGCCACTGTAAGTTCTCATATTTTGGCAGAACATCATCATTTTTCCGGGCCTTCCACAAGTGTCACATTCTGCTGCTACATAAATGATTCATAGTTTTCTAAACTACCACCACTGTGATTAAGGTTTGGTCAGGGATAGGTACAAAAACCGCTTGGTTAAGGAAAAGATTACTGTCACGGTAAAACAAAACTAGAGACCATCATGGGATTACACCAGCAGCCGTGACACTGTGAATCTATTACCGTGATAAAACCTGTCCACAGACAGACAGAGAAATAAACACAAACTACTGAAAACAGCCTCTGTGGTAGTTTCTGCTATATAGGTGTCTCCAGGACTGCATTTTGCCATGATCACACACACATACACACACACACATACAATACAGACTCACAAGGTGAAAACAATTCCAGCCACGATGTCGCAGCTGGTAACAATGTTGACCGTAGTGAGGAAACAGGAAACAAGCAGCTGTCTCCCATGTCAAAGTCACACACTTAGTTGACCCAGTCAGCCACCTCAGACTCTGGCTTCCCAGGATTTGCTCTTACATAACATCACGCTCCCTCTGCCTTTGTTCCTGAAAGACAGAAATCATCACTCACACTGACGGCCCTTGTCATGGCTCATGTAAACCGAGGTTGTTTTTAGGGATTTGGGAGTTAATGGATGTCTTGATAAGGAGAGATTAACCTGTAATGTCTCTAGTACAAACTATTTAAGTTAGTGGTAGTATAGGACTAACATGTGGATATATTGTTTATGAAAGACATGTCTGCTCAGGAACATATAACAATAAAATCAATCACATAGGCTCTCATACTCACACATTAACACCCTGAAATCCACAGCATATTATACAGCATTAATTTAGATACAGCTCAGTCTCTTTGCATCTCAGTGTCACAGCGAGAAGTGTACCGCAGCTCATTCCTCTAGGAGGTGATAGAAGTGGAAGTGAGTGGAGACACAAAGCAGCTGGTGGAGCAGAGCAGAGGGAGCAGAGAGGGGCTTAGATCAGGGCACAGGCCTCCTCCTCATCCTGACAGCACTCCCACATGGACATGCTAATGCTGCAGCAGCCTCTGGGCTACTGTCCAGTGTCTGGTGTGTGTATGTGTGTGTGTGTGTGTGTGTTTCATACAGTCCAGAAGGGACGAATGGGTATGTGTGTGCATGTATGTGTGTGTGTGTGTGTGTGTGCATGTGTGTGTGTGCTTGTCATGGGAAAAAATAAGAATTATAGCCTCTTGGTTTCCCCTGTGGTTAAAGGCAAGGCTGGATCACCAAAGTGGGCAACCACCTAGAGACACCAGGGCTCTAGGGAAGCTCTTCATCAACTGGTTTGTACTAATTTGATTTAAATCCTGTTAGGTGAATATGTATCATTGAAAAAAATCAGTTAGCATAATAACAGTCCTGCTTTACGTGCTGTTGAGGCCGTGTCTTCAGGAGGGCCCCTGTGTCTCTGCATGTTTGACGATATAAATGTGACTCATTCCTGGATACACTTCCCCCACTGTTGGATTTAATACTTTGAACTTGTTAGTCTGGTGTTAACATTTTTAAACACCTTACGACTACATGGAACTTGGAGCTAGTTATTTGAAAAGCAAATCTTCCATTATATGTGCACATAAAATAGAAACAGAAACTGGTGTCTTCCCCCTGGGTGTGCATTGTGTGTCATCTGAAATAGAGAAATAGAAATAGAGGTATAATACAGTCACATCTGTATAATCTTTTGCTCCCAAGGGTGGAGGTCTGTTTACCAAAGTTTGGTCCCTGTCCCATGAAGCAGAAAAGGTCAAAATGATCACATTATGTTGAAGTGGAGGCCGTGGTGCACGTCCTACAGAGGCAGACGTGCTGAAACACTGATGACTGCTGCTCCTGGGAGAGCTGGTTGACAGGGAGGAGGAGGAGGAGGAGGTAGCAAAGAGAGGAGAACAAAACAAGCAGGGTGTGTGAGTGTGTGTGTGTGTGGATGTGTTTGTGTGTGTACAGTATCTGTGTCATATTCAGCAACAGACTGGGAGTCAGGTGTTAAGCCTGCGCTGTTCTTTTTCATAATGAGATATCATTTCCTTAAAGTCCCACATGACACTGACAACGAAAGGAGTTTTCTCAGTTGGCAGCATAAAGCCGTTCACTGTGTTTTGACATTTGGCGTCGTTTTAACTCACAGTTGTTATTTCATATGCAGCTGGTATGCCGTGAAAGTTGATTCAGCACCGAAGCTCTGCATAAATAACCCACCGTAGAAGTCAGTTCTTGTATAAAGGTAAACTTGTCAAACAATAACGATGGCAGTGCTTAGTCACTGTGAAAATAAATGTGTTTTCTGGGGATAACACATTGACATTTTGCTGTATGGTAAACACACGACTCCCTTGCGTTAATTCTTATAACAGGAACACACACGAGGCGCCCGCTGCCAGCAGTGTTCATTAGTAAAATTACTGATGCTGATGAGATGATTTCTCAGATGAAAAAGAGGGCCTCTTTGTTGTCTAGAAATCTTGCATCTTTCTTGATGAAAATCTTAAGGTTTTATGCAGATAAAATCTTACATTTGAATTTATAACATAAAAATAATAACTGGAAAGTAAATAAAGAAATTATACTACTAAGGAGTAACTAAAATACACTCAAATGCCATCAACTCATCTTGTTTCATTTATGCATCAGTTTCCAATTCTTTCCACTGATGTCATCTCTGAAAATGAGGCCATGACGACAAAAGTCGCATTGCTTCACTGGGCGTTTTCTGTCTTCCAAAATGGGTTCTGCTGTTTTTTTTTTTCCTGACCTTCAATGGTTGAATGTCGAAGTGTATTCAGGTTGTGGTCAGTTAAGACCCTCACACCCCTGCTGTGTGTGGTCAGTGAAAGTACCCTTCAGTGACGCAGGGCAGAGAGTAGGGAGGAACAAAATATGCCGGTGATGAAAGGCAATCGTGAGGGTAATTTTTTTTAAGTATAAAGAGCTGTCATGAAATGCACTGAGTGAAAAAATGCTGCCCCTTCATTCTCTTTAATGAGGCTGCTGTGTTGGCACAGCAGGGGAGCCCACGCAGGGCTTCAACAAAAAAACATGCAGCGTTAACCTGCAAAAACCAGGCTCAGCTTTTGTATTAGCCAATCAAATATGCAAGAGCTATCGCTGGAAGATTACTCTGTGACATGCACACCATTATTTTACTCTTTACTTCATCATAGTCTGGAGAGAGATTAAAATGCTTATGCTGTGACGACTTTTCACAGTTATTAAATTTGGTTTCTTAGGATTATGTAAACCACTTTACAGTGTTTTGGGGTCTGACAAGCCCATAGCCTCATGGATCTTTTACTCTTTAACTCCTTCTTAGACCACACTTTATTGTAGACAACACACCCTCACCAGTATAGACCATTGCAATTTCTTAACACATTTTTCTGTTTTTCGGTCTAAATGCCTAACAAGGATTCACTCTGTATTTTCGGTGAAGAAATCCTATTCCCTAGGTGAAAGCTATTTTCACTGCTTGGCATTCATGGCTGGAAATCTAGTCATCTGTATCCCTGTCTCTCTCTCTCTCTCTCTCGCCTTCACAATCCCAGGACTGAAAGTAGCAGCAGCCCCCCCCCCCCCCAACACACACACACACACACACAGACACACACTCACTCTCATTAGCAGTGGATCAGGCCAGAATGTGCTTCTTATGCTTCTGAAGGAGTTGGCTTTTAAGGAACTTAAAACAAAGGAGTGAATTCACAGTTTCGATTCTTCCGAAACCTTCCACTTATCTTCCAAGACAACAGGCAGGTTTATATCTGCAAACACAAACAAAAAAATTAAAAATTTCTCAGAAAGCCTAAAGGCATGACTGATCTTCATGTGTCTCATTTCTTATGTTTGTGTCACCGTTGTGGTCGTCATTGCCTCCAGCACTTGAAAGCTTCACAGAACACTGAGCTTTGACTATGAAATTTTCAGTCAAGGCATGTGCACATAAAATTATGGCTTAAGACAGCCATGGAATAAATGCAACAGGTAAAACCAAACGTGATGCAAAGACCCTGTGTTTTGATTTGTTAATTTCGTACGAGAGATCTGCTTGAGTATTATAGATTAAGATCAAATAAAGATTAGATTAAATAAACTCAAATCACACACAGAACTCACACACTGAGTAAATATAATCAGGTAATTTCCATCTCTATGAGAGGATTTCTATTTGTTTTTGAATGTGTCTCACAGGAATAAAAGAAATGAATTGTCACACAAATCCATGTTAAATGAAAACACATGCAATAAAAAAATCTCCCAACTGTTGACCTCTCTGTCTGCCTTGTTTGAAGTGTTGCTCTCTCCCAACAGTGCACTTCTCTAGCCTCTATTTTGTAAGATTTCATCAGAGAACCCACTGTGAGCTCAAAGCACACAACCCAATAAACTTCAGCTTTTTTTTTTTTTTTAACAAAGACACTGTTTATGATGTGTGAGAGTCACAGTCTCTGTTGTTGTAATGTCAGCCTGCTGTTGGCTCAGACGACACGCTGGTACGATCACTCTGAGGTGCCTGGTGTCATCACTGAGCAGACGGGCAGGTAAAGAGCTGAAGAGTGGTGAAGCAGAGCGCCATCAACAGTTTCAACAGCGATTTATGAAAGCTGAGGTCTGCTTATCTCCAAATCTGCAAAAAAAAAAAAAAAATCGAGCACAGAAAACCGGCACATGAGATGAGCTCCGGCTGCTTCCACAATGTTGTCTGATTCCTTTCTGCCTATCAGCCTTCTTTATCACATGAATCTTTTATGCTTTTGGTTTATGCAAATCCTCCTCTTTATCTCTGCCTTCACTCAAAGGCACAACCCACTAGTGCAATGTGTTGTGGAGATTTAATCCTTCGACACAGAATTCATTTTCACATGAATCTGGACCAGCAATACACGTTCTTTTAAGAGAAAAATGGTACTCACCCAATTTCTCTTACCTACATCCATTTTAATCCCTTTAAACAGGGTCATTGTGTTCATTCTCCTCCTTCATCTTATCTTTATATCCTTTATTTTCATTCCCCATTTCATTTAAACAGGCAACAGGCACTTTATTGTGATTCACTTGCCATCTGACATCACATAAATGCCTTACTTAAATGTGTGCTTATCTGTTATCTGCGCTTTGTTTTCCACTGATTCGGAAATTAAGCGTGATTTGGAAACTGACCGTTTCCACAAATAAAACGCTGTGTTTCCGTACGCGTTGTTGTTCGTGTCTCCTGCCCACTGAAGCACACAATCAAAGCCAAATGAGTCCATAAACAGACACTGACATGCAAGCTGTCATCTGATCGACATTTGGCTCTGCCAGTGCTCATTTGAAGCCTGGTTAGGTGAGCATATGCATGTGCGCCCAAACACACACACACACACACACACATTTATGGGCCCTACACTCACTCCATTAGCTCCTGACAGTGTCATTCCTCATTGGAAACCAAACCAGGTAGGTCCCTTATGCATTATCCATTGTGCATAGCCAGGCCACAGTGCAACAGGAACCTGTCAATTAAAATGGATTCATTCTGCTCATTGTGCACCTTCTTCAACTAAGAAAAGAGAGGAAGGCAGGGGAAGGTGATGATTAAGGGAGGAGTGTGAGGGTAAGAACAGCGTATGAGGAGAGGAGAAGAGTGGAGAGCGTTTTCATAGGATGCCATCATGAGTACGTGCGAAAACGTTTATATCCACCAAGACACAAAAACACACAGTGTGTGCATGTACCAGCGAGGCTGGTCTTAGTCAGTGTCTGGTCAGTGGCGACTGCAAACTGGAAACGTCTCCCATTGGGATCGTCATGGCAACCTCTGACCCCCCCCCCACACACACACGCATACACACACACTCCTACACCCCCCAACCCCTTTCTTTCCATAATGTATTATGAGCATCAAGACGCCGGCTCATTAATTTCAATGAAAGTTTCTCACCCTGGCGCACACACTGGTGTTTTCAGGCTTCTTCATTGTTGGCCTGATGACGCCAGAATCAGAGTCTTTCTCTTGCTCTCTGCCTGCGCACACAAATGAAAGATACATAATATCTTGATAAGAATTATGGAGGCTTTTAAATACAATTGGGCATAATTGCATAAACTGTGAAAATTCAAAGAGTGAGCTTTTAATGTCCAGATCTGTTCCTGGGGGGACTTGCTACACACACACACACACACACAGACAGACACACACAGACACACATAATGGGCATGATCAACTTCCTGGGAAATGAGTGGGAGCGGAGTGGGAAATAAATCATATGTGATGTGATTGAGGTTGGTGGATTTTAATGAAAAACTCCGCTCTTGTACATGCTCTCACCGACAGGTCTATCTGTGATGATGCTTGGTCTATTCTGAACACTTTCGATGTCCTTCACTTTGACCAGTGTTTGCTCAACCCTTCACATCTATTTTACTTATTGTCTGAATTCAGAGGGTTTTCAGGATTTTAAAAGGACTGAGGTCATGAGTCCAAGATCCCCAAATACAGCCCTTAGGCCCTTCACAAGAAAGTTATTACTTAGTTTTCTATATTTATTTATTGTGTTATCTTTTAGATTATGCTTTGTAAACAGTTCCAGTTTGCTAAAACCTGCAGATTACTAAGGGCACGACCTCAGTCTCTTCAATCATAGCTTGCCTCTTGAGAATCCCAATATGCCTGAATGCAGGATGCACATCGGGTAACCTCAGACCTGTGATAACAGAAAAGCCTTCTAATGGACCAACTCAGCCAGCAAGAACAACCCCAGAATTTTTGCACAGTAAAGATCCCATATGAGTCTGTATTATATGTGGATCCTTGCTGATGACTGGCTCCTGGTCTCTGTGAACAACAGCTGTTATTAGCCTGAGACCACATTGTGTCCCACTGTAGAAAAATCATGTCTGTTTTGTTTAAAAAAAAACAATGTTGGCTGTCAGTAGGAAAAAGGAAATGTTCACAGTGTGGACATTAGTTTGCGGTCATTTGATTTACTGTAATTTTGGCACCATTAGCAGTTTTTAAATGTGCACATACAAACACTACACTGTGCGCATTTCTAAATATTTGTGTTTAATTAGATTAATACAAACTAACTGACTCACATCAGAACTGGGACAAAGTAGTGTTGCATCACAGCAGTACTGTTTGGTTTCAACCTGCACTAACATGCTGGTGACAGGATACAAGAAAAAAATCAAATAAAAAATAAAAAATGTCCACAACTCATTTTGGCCCCTGGTCCCCCTGGTGAGTTAATATTGCTGGGTCAAAATGACATTTACAAGCTGTACACAGTCATATGGGAGGAGGACCCCACTCAGGGTCTCCACACACTGGTGGGATGAAGGTCAGAACACTCCAAGGCTCATAGCTGTGCTACTTGGAAGTGGGGAGCTGATCAAGCAAATCCCCGCTGACACACAACACAAGAATTCACATGCCTTAAAAAAAGCATGAGCAGGACACAAATGATGCAATGTCTTCTTTCTCTTCTCAGCATGGAGCACAGGGGGAAAAAAAGGAGTGAGCTGTCCTGCAGGACATGATGTTCCTGAGGTAGAAAAAAAATGCATTTGGCCTGAGTGCAGTGCTGCTCCCCTCAAATCAGCAAACGGATTGAGTGGATTGATGGCACCTATGGTTTATTCTGGTCCAGTAAATGAGGATGTGATTACGCTATAAAGAGTCATGTTCTTAAATTACATTTATTGAGATATATAACTCAAAAGTTTGGATTTTTATTTTATGTGTTGAAACATTAAATGCATTTCTTTTCTAATATATTACTGGATAGTTTGGCCAACATAAACCTAAAAAGTTATAGTTAAATCAGGGTTCATTATTAACTTGCACAGCCGTGGCAGTTTCATTATTAATTGCTCATTACGATTCTCCAGACTCATGTTCACAAATTAAACGATCAAGCTGTCACACAAATGTTTTGAAAATATATTTTTCAGGTGAGCGTAAAAATTATTTTCGATCAGCAGAAGATATAATATGTTTTAGGCAAATTATTCAACACCAGGTCTCAGTGGAAAACGTCCTCCTGTGACATCTGGGTCACTCTTTTTTTGGCAAACTTAATTAAATTCCCCATCTGACCAGAGCCGCCAACAAACTGTCAACAACGGGGAGAGAGAGGCCCAAAAAAAAACAACATGCTTGGACAGAAGAGAACTCACATCTCTCTCTCTCTCTCTCTCTCTCTCTCCATCTGTCTGATTACGTATCTGCATGGAAACCGCATACACAAAGGCAGCAGCGACCTGTCTGCAGTCTGTCTTCATTTGTAATTAAGCGGAGGTGGAATCACAACCTGGACATGATTGACAAGGATTTTCTCAGTGATATGTGTCATTGTTTTAAGATGCACAAAGTAAATTATGCCAAGACACTGTGAAATGGTCTGTCTGTGTCATTACAGTGCATTCTGTATTTAATTAGTTTATCTTATCCTTATCACAGTAAATTTTGCAGAAGAAACACTTTAAGAGTTCAAATGAACACTATTCTTGGGCGTATTTGGTCCCTTTCAGAATTGTTAAATTGAATCTTGCCCTAGTGGTAAAATTTTAGAGTTAAATTAACTCTAAAGTAAAAAAAAAAATACTCTGAATTAAATTCCAAATTTGATGTTACACTGTTCTGTGTTGATAATTTACTTTCCGGCAGCTTTTTGAAAAGTGACACAATTTGTGAAATTAAATCTCAGTGTTTTCACACTCTATTTTCTCCTTTGTAGTGTCAAAACACATTTAATTAAATCTGTTTTCCTTTTCTTTTTTTAAATTTACCATTAAATGAGTAAAAATCAAAAGTTACCATAAAATAATGTATTTAACAACATTTATTTTCAGCTCTCAGCTGTGTCAGGCCAAAACATCAAAAGATCTCATGGAGAACACAAAACCAATTTAATAACATTGACCTTAGGTCTGCATAAAGTGGCAATACAGAACAAGGAGGAATCTGTCATTTTATATCTCATCTGAACATCAGATGGTTTGAAAGACCAGTGCTCTTTTATGTGTAACACCTTTAGAACCCTGTGTGGATGCAGCCTGACCTTAATGGTGATCAGAACACATGATTCTCTTCATCTCACAGAATTTGTATTGAGCTTACAAAACAAAGGCATTTAAAATGATACCTCAGTACAGATAATGTCGCTGCATTAGCCTGTGCCATGATGGATTATCCACTTGGCAGAAAATACACGGGTTAAGAATACAGCCCCAGATATGGAAGCAATCTCTTCCATATTTGGACCCTCTTTGAGTTCACCGAAGACTCACCATCCTTCCTTGCTAAAGGATTCCTGATACGTTATAGTACAACTTTGGTGGCTAATTTCCTTGAAATGTTCTTGAAGCTTATTAATAGGTTCTTTCTTTCTTCATCAAGAAAACAACAACATGAAAACTCTGGTAGGTGGGCGGAGCCACGTCTTTTAACTACGAAAATTTTCACCATCACTAGGGGGCATCTCACGCAAGCTGTAATAACTCTGAAAGAGCTCGTATACTTTGGCACCTCATAATTTACACTGGGGAATTTACTGTATGCCACTAAACAAACACTTTCTGCTTTAGCACTGGTTGAAAACCTTTTTAGAGTTTTCTTTCACTCTAGATGAAGTGAGCGAGATAAGCAGACGGAACCACTTGACTTTTAAAGATCAGAAACACGTGGTCTAACCTCTGATCCATTTGAATGAAGAGCACTCTCCTCGTAGAGCTGCTGACAGAGACTGGATGATATAACAGCACTTCACACGCTGCTGGAAAAAACAACACTTAAGCCAGTAGAAAGCTATGAGAGTTAAGGCCAAAGAGCACTTAAATTGTCGATAATAATTCCATTACTTTTCAGCACTTGGTCATTCAAATGGAGTATGACTATAATTCTTCAAATGTGGTAAAAAAAAAAAAAAAATGGGGCACACTAATGCAATCTACTGCTGCATTTTTTGACTTTTTGATGGAAAGCAAGAAACTTTAATGATGATACATAGTGGAACAAAAACATCTAAATAAAAAACAGCAGAACAGTAAAAAAGGGGGTCATGTCCACTCCCAAACAAATCATCAGCCATGTTTTTTTTTGTTTTTTTTAAAAGGACACCAGCAAGGCTGATTATAAAAGGGGTTTAATAAGATTGCACATGGTAGTATTGATTCTGGTGATATGATAAAGCACTAACACGTACTGTAGTAGACATCTAGTAATTGGTCAGGAAAACAAATCTTATCAGTGAGATTCAAAAACCAAAACAATGCCAGCAGACTGATGTAATACTAAAGAGAAAACAGAATCAGAACCAAAGCACTGGTACAGTTTTAAAGAGCTGTTTGGTTTTTCAAACTGTTCCAGGAGTAAACAGCAAAAAAAGACCTAGCTGACCCGAGGCCATAGAGAACAGCAGGGAGTTAACGGTTCATTAAAATAATCTGGCTCCAGGCCACATAAAGCTCTGTAAAAAAACAAAAATGAAATGAAAAATGAAAAAGAATTAATGTGGGAAATAACTCTTGATCTTGGTCAGAAGCCTGGCAGAAGAACAGTACAGGATAAAAGCTGGACTAAGGCAACACATCAAAAGTATTTAAGAATTATCTCAAGATTATGGAATGTAAAAACAAATAGGATTCTATTTTCACTAAAAGACAAAGTCAAAAATATTTTATATTTTAAATTTATAAAAACGTGACCAACTAAACATTTTAACTAGCTTACTACTTTCACTAATAGGAATTCCAGAACATTTTGGGAAATGCACTCTTTAGCTTCTTGCCAAGAATTAGAAAATAAGGTTGTTCTGAGCTTTAAAAACTCTCTGGACACTTCCTGTTCGACACCAAACAGCAGGTAGACACAGTTAAGACGTTGCTAGGTTTCAGTGCAGAGCACTCTCCTAAATTAGCACCCATCGACAAATAATTAAATGATCCCAAACCTGGTCTTGTAAAAACGGATCTCTCTAAATTGGATAAAAATGATACATGTACCTTTGGTAAGATTTATACCACCGGCTGGAATTTTTCATCACCCTTTACCTTGTAGTTATTACGTTGCAATTAAAGAAAGCACTGCTACATGCATCGGATCATTCAAACCAAGCACTGACTTTCCCCATCGGGGAGAAATGTTGTTTTGCTCTCAAGGCTCTTAATACTTAATACTGTGGAATTAAACATGCAACACTAATGATTTATTGCTCTTTCTGAAATTTGACTATTACTACTGAGCAAACTTTTGCATCCGTGTGTGTTTGCATGTTGTTCAGCAAAAAGAATGAATGGATGTGTGTGTTTGGGGTGGCTGTGATAAAGTAGCCATTTATACCTATTTCAGATCCTGAGGACAAATAAACACACTGTCCCGCTTCTCTTTTAGTAATTTGATGGATCATTTGATCTGTGTTGTGTATGTCTGTGTGTGTGTGTGTGTGTCTGTGTGTGTGTGTGTGTGTGTGTGTGTGTGTGTGTGTGTGTGTGTGTGTTTCCATGTTTGGCTATGCTTGGCTGTGTGCATGTGCATGTGATTAGAGGGCTACCCACAAAAACAAATGAGCTCAGGCAAACTCATCCATGACTCCTGGTCACGACACTAAATAAAGGTATGAGAGAAGAAGTCCAGTTCACACAGCTGAGGACTGCATCGGATTACAGGGCCCTGTTTATAATAATGAAAAGTTTGTTCTGACTCACTGCTGAAAAATGAAAGAGACATTAACTTGTGATAACAAAAGAGTTATAATACTTATTTTACAGTGGGCCATTAAAAAGCGTGAAAAGACCTGGCACTTGCTGATGGTTTTGTTATGACATACTGGCAAGATCTACTGTGAAAATCACACTTCTGCCAAAATTCATGTTCCTGCTGCAGATGATGCCCATTATTATATCGAAAGCATTTTTTTAAATCCTTTCTTTTAGAGAAGTGAACAAATGCACATTCATACTCTCCAAACAGAAAAGGAAATCTGGAGAGTGAAACAGGGGGGAGGACAAGAGCTACCAAGCTATCACCAGTACTACTACAAGCTGCCATTCACACACTGTTGAACAGAGTCTAGTTGAAAAGGTCATGGCTATAATAATACCTGTTATGGAGAAATACTCCAACAAACCTGTAACCCTGCTCTGTGTTTCTGCTCTGATAACAGGCAGGTCAAAGATGTTTATGAGAAAATATAGACATTTCAGCTTTTCAGTGGTCCTAACATTTTATGGCTGATTTCCTGTACATTTAATTTTAAATCATCAGTGATTTAGTAGACAAGCTTTGTAATTCTGTTGCTTCGTGTTACACTGAAAACACATATCAATAGCAAACCCCTGTTTGTCCATGTGAGCCATTTACTTCCGCCTATAAACTAATGAGTAAAGTTGGAAAAGATGTGGATGGTGTCAGTTTTTGCCAGGCGCACTGACTCTTCCATCTGTATGTATATCGATCAGGTCTCATCCTCCATCTTTGTAGGCGATGTATAGAGATACATTTCGGAATCGGACACTCCTGTTGGCACAGTCACAGCCAATCAGAGTGCCTGATTCAGGGGCTTTTTTGTAGTGACAAAATAAAGAAATGAATAAATGAAGACAAAATACAGAAATGAAGATGTTTAATGCAGCAGAGGATTTTTGGTGATAGGACAAATCCTCATGAGGACAGAAAAGTAATGCTATTATGAAGTGATCCAAATTGTGATGGATGTAGGCTGCAGAGTAGGGAAATGTGATTTTGGATTACAGACACAATTTGCACACTGTGTGCTTTCCCTGTAAGCTATACCAATCACCACAGCATGATAATGTAAATGCAAAGTATTTACAATAAGCAGACAGAATAGTGTGTGGTGGAAGTAAATAATATGTGGATTACTGTGAGCTACCACTACTGTGCTACTACTGTAAACCATTTTAGTCATTTCAGTCCCACCAGCCTTGTCTCCCCCCAACCAACAACAAATATTTCGTCCTGCACAAACGTCCCCTCTAGGACCTCCACCCCAGCCCACCACTTCCAGAGAGAGTCCCAAGAGGAGAGGGGGAGGAAGAGAGACCTCTCCCTGGATTTCCAGGGGCTACTATTAGCTCAGCTCATGGGACTAGCACTGGTCTTTTCTCCAAGGCAGAGGCAATACAATCACACACCTGCTGAAATCTCTCCAACACAGGACCATTTCAAACAGGGGACTGCAGAATGCAGAAAGTGTGTAATGTGCAAAAAAATACCCCATTCTGTTTTTTGTTTTATGGGCTAATATCCCCTACTACAGTGTATAGAAGCCTAATCTTTATTGAAAGGCACATAATGAGCTGAGGCTGTACTTATTCTGGGATGTGTAAAACTTGATATTGTAAAAATGACAACACAAAACACAAAGGTACGCAAGAATGGATAGGTCTCAGGGGTTTAAAGACAGTTTCCAGCCTGCCATGGTAAATAAAACCAAACAAAAGTAAACAGCACACAGTGAAATTCACTGCTGCATAGGTCTGTTGGCTCAGTTCTGTTTGGTCAGTATGTGCTAGATCCCATCAGATAAGGATTCATCATACTGGCTAAGTCAGATGCTGCTGTTAATCTAAAGACAAAACAATAAACCACAATTTATGTCCTCTCAACCCACTGTGGTCAGCTGACAGCTGGACTGTCTTTCTTTTGCTAAACTGTTCCGGCTCATATACAGTATACACTGGATATCCCCCTACTACATGTCTGACTAAGATAAAAGCAACTGACACAGACCTAATTCATCATCATTGTCATTAGAGAGATCCCACAGTGATGGTGCTGACAGACACTTTTTTTTTTGCAAAGCTGCAGATGTACGGATGCACAGACACACAGGTGACAGCTTAGAGATATGGAGCTAACAAACTCCCCAAAAAGGATCATACCTCTATGACAACAACAAATCCCTAAAATAAACTCACATTAATGTTACACGATGAATCCCAGATCTCATTGAAGATCACATTAATTTCATGTTCTCCTTCATTTCTGACCACTTACTCTGCAATAAAATGAGAGATTCTGGGACTAACTAATTTGCATGTGAAACTCTCTTAACCTATTTTGCTGTTAAAGGGTTTAGCTAAGTAAAACTTAAACAAAAAAAACAAATCAAAATTAAAAAAGCAATTTTGAATACAAGTTAAGGTAATTTTGGATTTTTTTCCGACATAACCCACCAAAAACCCTGTGAACAATGTCCAAATGCCAGAAAATATTCTCAATTATTAAGTCGCCTTATGAATCAACACATGAATAAATTCTTTAAAATCAATTATCCTAACAGTAATTGTTTGAAGCCATTCAATTTAATGAATAATTAATCTGTACTGAATGGAGAAATTATACATGTTAGGGATATGCGTGTTTGATTCACAGCAAAAAGGGATAATGTTTAAGATTAGAAATATTTCCATTTGTAATGACCCACTTGAGCAGCTGCCTGTTTTATGTTGATTTAGACACCTCTATTTAAATTGGTTTTCTTGTGGCGTTTCAGATGTTTTGTCTAATACTGATGAAACCCTGTTGATAGTAAATATTGCTTCTCCACAGTAAAGAGCAATCCAAATTACTTATGTTTAGATTTTTTTTTCAGTTTAATTAAAGTACCTGAAAGGTTTTATTAAGTTTAAATGTGGCCTATTGTGATCCAGCCATTCTTGATCAGTCATTTTCAACACTGACCAAATTATAAGGCCTATCTGGGGCAGAAAGGATGGATTGAACATTATCTGACTGAAGCCTGAGTTCTCTTCACATTTAATGAGAGTTAATTATTCTCAGCTGGTGATCCACCACTCAGCCATCTCATGAGCTCTGGGTCAATGAGTTCATGGCACATCTTGAACTCTGAGGCTGAAACCAGCACCTCATCTCAGGATCCCACACTTAATGGGATGTGTTTAATTTAAGTTTTATCTCAGGTATGTCTTTTCTCATGTTCGGTAAATATGATGAAATATGGCAGAATTACCAAAATATAAAACAGTTTGGATTTCCAGAAAAATAAATGTGTCATGGGAGGGGGGGCAAGGACTTGGACCCAAATGCATAGACCCCAAAATCAAGCAAAAGGAGTGAACTAAAAGTCTTCTAATAACCAAAAATCACTGGAAGTGTCCAGGGCCAAGAAACAAAACTCAACCAAAAATGCAAGGCACAGTTACGGGAACAAACACAGGGAAGACACAGACTCAGGTACAGACTTGGGTATCGACACAGGCATGGAATAAACCAACAAGAACACAGGGAAACGACAAGATTTAAATACACAAGGCAATGGGCAACAGGTGAAACCAATTAGGACGGGGCAGACAATCACAAATGGAGGGAAACAAGACAAAGACAGGAAGTAGAACAAGACAAGATACGCAAGGGCTATGATTTCAAAATAAAACAGGAACTATAAACAAAACTTAACAAACTAGAGTTCAGAAGTCCACAAAAGAGTTCAAAACATAACAAAAGGGTTCAGAAAACAGCCCCTTAGGGGCTAGTCATGACAAAATGTTCAGGATGTGTGTCTACTTGAAGTCTACTTGCACTGAATTAAAGTATCCAGACATAGAGTTACAGGTGAGATTGAACTGCTGGACATAATAGAGGATGTTTGCTTTGTTGTTTGAGCCTGTGCTCACATCTTGTCTTGTCCGAAAATCAGGCTGCTGGTCTGATGTTGTTTTCTACTTCTCCCTCCAGTCCTGCTATTTATGTTCTGGCTTGTTTATGTTCTGTCGTGTCATGATGAACAAGTAACGAGCGACTTAAGCAGGCAGTTTTAAAATTAGAAACCAATTTGTCATGTAGGCTTCAGAGTCCTGGTAAAGTAAAGAGTTTCTCACTAAATTCTGTTTCTGTTTTATTGCATATATTTTTTGTTTACTTCGCTCTTACTTTATTTTGACGTTTATAAATTCTGGTTTTACTGTCCCATGTTATACAAATAGAAAAAATATGTTCTGTTTTTTTGAGGATATTCTCAGTGCTTCAGTGCTAGTCAGTGATTCATTGTGCAAACATCATGTTTGCGTGATGCTTGCATATGTGAACACTGGTTGTGGAGACCCTGACCAAACAAATATTGGAATTAATGCGATGTATCAGCACATTATGCAAGATTTATTGTGAACCCGAAGCTTGAGTTATTTCCCCACACAGCCCAAATTGCACACAGCACAGAGGTTAGCACAATTCCCAACACAAACACACGCACAGCTGTTATTATATTCTTCCCTTGGTGTATATGTAATTCTGTGTTTCATCATAGCAACAAACCTATTTGTCAAAACATTTGAGAAATTTTAGGCATTAACGTGATGCTGCATAGTTTATAATAATGGTCACAAATGGCTCTAAATAAGGATAATAAGGCTGTTCAACTTCCTGTTTAAACAAGAATAAATGACATATTCTGTGGAGTCAGTAAGTAACTGGAGTGAAGTATGGCTGCATTAGCCAGTATTCAATAATACCTAATACGGTGGAAAAACAACCCTCACTACCAGCCTGCACACACTGACAGCAGCGACACAGAAAGCATTAATGTGCATATACAAACATATTTCAAATCAACCACCCACCTCTCCCTGCAGGAAGAGAGCGTTTTACCCCAAAAACTCAATCTGTTCAGATTCTCTCCATCTTTCTCCTCCATTTCATTTGCATTCTCTACAAACGGAGGTAATTATGTGATTGTGCAGCACAGATAAAGAGAACTGCTAAAAACTCATAAAAACTCTTCTCTGGTTGATTTCTATCAGTTTTCTGAAAAGTATTTGCATGCTTTCTGACATCAGTCACTTTTTTTTATTTATGACGATAAGTTTTCAAAACATCTCAACACTTCATGAATAATTTTTGATATCACTACTTTTTTTTGTGTGTATGTTGAATACTGGAAGCCTGCTATATTGTTCCCAAGTTAACTTTCCCCAGTTTTTTGTCTGCGTGAAAACTGTGCAGCTAAAAAAAAAAAAAAAAAAGAGCAGTTCTTATGGCACTGCTGTTGTTTAACACTTCAAATTAAATGATGAAGGAAGGTTTCAGTGATTATTAAGCCTGTGTGCGTGAGCTCAATTTAAATTCTGAACATCTTCTATCATTTAACATAATTGCAAGTGGTTGTAGCTGTAAGAGGTGGCCTGCACTTCACACGTTGTCTTCACCTTTTTCTCTAATATTACTGTTTAGCTCCTTTACCAGCTGTGGCTGAAAACCCTCTCCTAATGCTCCCTCTTAAAGCATGAAGGGATTTTAGATATTACACTTTACCGTACTTTAATAAATTTTGTGTCATTCTGCTGTGGCCATCAAAGTCTGGTCCTGTGTTAGTATGTGGAGGCATGCAGATCTCTCACCATATGAGGTCACTGCACCGAAAACAAAGGTCCTTATTTAAATGCATACCCACAGCTCCATTAAGCATGGCCACATCTTAGTTATGAGAAGAACGAATTAAAACACAGCATACATTACATGGATATTATACAGTGTTAGTGACAAACTGGACTCGCATCACAAGTAAAAGTAAGTACAAGTAAAGCGAGAGTGAATTTGGCCTTATGGATAAGACACGTAACTGGAGCGGCTTCTGCAGGTTTGGGTAAACATGTTGTCCCAACAGGCCCCACACAGTGCTGACTTAACAACAGCCACTGTCCATGAAAGAACAGTTTGTTTTCACATGAGAGGCTGAATAATAACGAATAATAATCATCTTCAGTTCTGTTACTGTGGTTAATATTTCAGAAATAATGGATATGTAACTATCCTCCTTTATGTGTCTTTCAATAAAGATTAGACTTCTACCTTTAGTAAAATTACCTTAAAGTTTGATTTTGAGAGCTTTTTAGTAAGAGAGCTTGGCGTTCATCTTAATCATGAGTGCTATTTGAGATAAAGTAATCCAGTTACTAACGCAACTAAAAGCTTTCATATTAAAGCTTTTTGTCATTATTGCTGGAAGACACACTGTCAAAACTTTTTTTTTTTTTTTTAATGCAAGCATAGCTACCCATCAGGAAACCCTCCGGTGCAATACTGCAGATTTTAGTACTGGTGGATAGGCCACAACGTTTTAGCACCAAACTCTTCTGTGGTTTCAGCAGTACTGATGTTGTATTGTAATCCCTTTGAGAAATATTCAACATTAGACAACATCTAACACAGCGAGAAAGAGCTGATGATAGATTATTGCTGCATCAGCAGCTGGGTAGTGAAGCAAAATTGCTTTGGAAGCAAAATCTGAGGACTTGAGGGTTGAAAGGGTTCATGAAATTAGCTATTGAAGAATGTGGTGTGACTTACATGAAGCAAGTTATGCTTAAATGGCAGAAAGAAATTACTTTTTGGTCTCTGAAGGGACTAAGGATTTTCCTCCTTGTGCATACCCCTCACCAAAACACCACATCACCTAGAGAAAGAGGTACAGTGAATGTGTGAGCGAGCGTGGGTTGGGAAGTGACAGATTCCGCTTAATGGGATACTAACAATCACATTGGGGGGAAAATTGTGAGTGTGTAAGTGTAAATCAGTGTGAATAGAATGTGCTGCTTTTTTAATCTAACAGTGAAGAGACTGAACAATAACAGCAGAGAGCACGGGCAGCTCCTGGTCGTCCCCAGGGCTTGGCAGGACCGTGGCACAACCCCGCTGGAGTTCAGCACCGATCCAAACTGCACCCACACAAATGATAATCAGCACTCAGATCAGCTCTCACTCAGAGAATAGCACTGTACGACGGGGTGGGTTTTTGTGAGTGCATGCAGGAGCGAGTGTCACGATAGATTCTTGTTCCTGGCTCCCCTCCTCTTTCTTCTCAGCCTGCTTTCGAATGCCTGCAAGGTTCACATTAGATTCAGCAGGATGATGCAAGCTCTGTCCAGACTGCCACGCCTGATGGTGGAGATAGCTGCATCTCATTTGAAACACCAAAACATTAAAGAGCATGGCAGGATCAGAGGAGTAAGATGAGAGGAGGCTGCTTTTGTTGAAACAAAAAGTGTGTCTGGAGTGGAAGTTTGCAGATTAGTGAGGTCTTTGAACGGGTAAAAAAAAAAAAAAAAAAAAGGCGGACATATCTTCCTATTGAAAACGCTTTCATGTAAGACACACAAGAATGAATGAAGCCTTTCTTTTTGACAGTTCTGAAGCAGTAACCTCAGCAGCAGACAGAAACCGTCTTGATATTCAGTTCATGTGCACTTTCATCCAGTTTGAAAAGTGCTGTTCAAAGTGTCATTCCTTTGTCTGTCACCTTAAAGTGAGAGAGTCTGACTTTTCTCTCATTACATCAACAGACTGAGTCAACATTTCTTCAACGCATGATCAATTGTTACAATGCAACAAAGAAAACAGCACATATTCACACATTCAACAACACCTCCTGAGTGTACATACTCACCCACTTAGACAAGTATACACACACCAACACACACACACTACAGCACATTCATACACTCCTTTGAAGATAACATCAAGTAGCTAATGTGATGATCCTTTGAAAGCTTTGTAGTGTCTGTTTGTATTCAGTCGCCCACTAACACTTATATAACAAGTGAGTACATGGTCTTTTAACATAATAATCAAACATTTATCCACATGGTTGTAAAAAAAAATCATTAGGCTTTGGGTTAACAACAGTGTCTGTTTTCCTTTTTTGTTCTGTCTGCTCTTGATCGTTACAGACAACAATAAATCGATGAACTTTCTGAATTCTGGGAAAATTAAGAGCTAACAATGATTAGTTTTATACTCACTCTTAACATAACCTTCTTACACATGACTGGAAATTCACTGAGCGCGGTTACTGACTGATTATTGGCCAACAAGACGTTCAAAGTGGAGAACATGGTGGAAATGTTGTCGAATGTCTTCTAACGTCTCCACTGAAACTTGTGTGTGAATACATTTGCAGCAAGAAAAATTATTGGAGAGTTAAAGCCGCCCCAAAGAGTCTCCTTGTACACAAACAAGAAAAGGTACATGTGCACAATTTGTGTTTCTCACTCTGTGTGTTGTGTGTATCTTAGTGGCCTAAATGTGTTCAGCACGTTTCCTTTTCAAGTTGTATCAACATGTGAACAACTGCCCACAGATGGCAGCTGCAGTGCTTATGATGCTATAGTCTGTCTTTGGGACACTATCTCTAATGATCTCTTTATTGACAATAGGCCTCTGCTATCAGTCCAGCTACAGCGGAGTGCTGTTGCACCTCTCTAACCCTTTTAATTTAAGAACCCGTACACCTGGCCTGCTCTCATCCAGGTAGTCCAGGGCTGGGTTGTCATATGCCAGCTCTGTCTTCCTCTGGATGGGCTCCTTCTTTGGGCTCGCAGAGGTCGTCTGGGTCGAGACCTGCTCCCCTTCTTCCTCTCCCTGCCCCTCCTCGCATGCCGAGCTGCAGCAGACAGTTGCCTTGGTGATCAGACGGTCAAGAGGTTTGAGAGAGCGCATCCACTGGGGCAGGAAGTCCCAACTCTGGAGCTTGGCGGGAAGGTGACGGGGGCTGCGGGCCTGCAACACATTTACCATGGCGATGAAGATGGTCAAACCCAAGAAAGGAGCCCCAACACCAGCCATCACCCGCCAGCCAGCCAGCGAGAGGCCCAGAACCAGCGAGGGGAGGAGTAAGAAGCAAAGGAGAAGGTACAAGACGGCAAACCATCGGTACTTGGCGGTGCGTTCACCCAGGAAATGAGCCATCCTTATGGGCAGACGCATGAAGGGAAGAGGATACCACAGCAGAATGCCAAAGACGTTGAAGAACAGGTGACACAGAGCAATCTACATACATATATAAAGCAAAAAAAGATACAGTATATAAGTGCTAAAGAACATAATTCATTAGTCATTGTGTTGTCATGTAACATTCATACAATGAACATACAGTTTTTACAGTTTAATGTCCTAGAGAAGACCAACACACAACAGTTTTCCCTAAAAACTCCACTTAGCTGCCTCCAAAGTTCCTGCTCACACATTTATGCCTAAATCCATGTTCATAAATATACAAACATCACTATAATCCGGCTAATAAGCTAATTCTCCATGTTTTTGTTCATGCCGTTGGAACACATAATTCTGGACTTGCTCATTGTTGTGTCACTGTCTGTGTTAATCCTCCTTTCTCAGAAGAATCTCAGTTGAAAACACACTCATTAACTTCCCTTTTCTCATTTTCTGATAAAACACCAGCCCACCTGTATGGCAGCTGCTAGCTTGTTCCCGGGACTGGCCAGAGCTGCCAGCAGGGCCGTGGCAGTTGTGCCAATGTTGGACCCCAGGGTGAGAGGATAGGCCCGCTCTAGACTGATCACACCAATACCTGAGGGAGATGACAGAAACAGGCTGTGTCGAAAGAGAAACGAGGAAATTAAATAATGATGTTTAACCAGGAAATGTAATAGCTCCTGTCAACTTCCTGATGAAATATTAAATATTTACAGATCACCCACCACCTTCTGGTGCACTTGACACCACTTTTGTTTGAAGTGCGCTACAATCATCAGATAAAGCTTGTGACAAAGTGTAAGCAATGATAAACTATCTCCTTCAGAAATTATGCCAGTACATTTTATCAAACCACACTAATCTCTCTTGTAAAATCTTTAATTGGGAAACCATTTCCCAGGTGCTAAAATCTGAATTCACTGCTTTTTTACAAGAATAAGAAGCAATATAAAGCCACAACAAACATTAAAAAGAAATCTGCTGAGAATGTTGCTGAAAATCCTTGAAGCGCCAATCCAATAGGTTTTTTTTTAAAAAAAAAAGCTCTTTCAACTATTCAAACTATTTGACTCAAATTACATCTCAGATAAACAGACAAAACAAAAAATCATTCGTAATTGGTATTTTAGATGAACAAAAGCAACCGAGCCATCACTGAGGCTGAAATGTTACTTTGCCAGAGAAGATGACTAATGACTGTCAAATGAGTGGCTGCTTGACAGCAGCTGACAACCAAAGTAGGGCAATTTTGCCACAGCATCTATGTCATTTAAAAATACTGAAATTGTGTGAAAATGAGTGCTTTGTTTTCAACACATGACACTATGACATGGTAACAGTGAGTGTTGAAGGGGATGCAAAGCTTAAATCTAAAGCAACATAAACAAATACTTTATTATGTTAATTAAGTATATCTGTGGATTGGAAATCATCCTCCAGTTGTATAGTCTCTTGCCTTTTAGCTTTATGTCAAGCCAGATAATTATTCCAGTTTAAAATGAGAAATTATTCCCATCTCTCATTTATCGCTGTGTAGCAGGCTGATGACTCAGTCATCACTGATTTTACATGCTTCATTTAGCCAGTGGCATACAGTGCCGGTTATGCAACCTGTTCTTACAAACTTCATAAGGCTTCACAAGAGGTACTTTCTCGTCAGTATGAAAACACAAGGATATTAGTCAGTTATTAAATACATGACTAAAGCAATAAAGTAAACCATTGGTACTGTTAATTTGTTACTGTATAAAAACTGTAACGTCTATTTAGAGGTTCAGGTGTTGGAATTCATAAGAAACCAGAGGCCTTGAAAACAACAGCCCAGTCTATGAGCTGCTAAATTACATTGGTAAGTCCAGGTTTGATTGACAGAAAGAAAAAAAAAACTCTGTCCTGTTGTTTTCAGCCATTCTCTCTAAGACACATTTTAACAATGTAAAAACAATGTGCTCACATGGACTGCTATACAGGAAAACGTGAAATGTTGCTGTGATTTTAAATCTCAAATCCCAGAAACAAGCTCCAGATATGACTGATAGCCACCCCATCACAGCGTTGGCCCACTCAAGGATGGGATCTAATACTCAGCACAGTCAGGTTTGAGTTTAACAAGACATTACAGGAGACAATCTCCCTCAAGGCCTGCACCAAATGAAACGGAGTCATAACTGCAGGGTCAAGTTGAAAAAAGATTTCACATTCGTCCAACCTTCACATGAGAAAGATGCCGGTTTCGCTCCCAGACAATAAACAGCACTTTCACTGAGATCATCCAACAGATAGTGGAGAAAAATAACCCAACTGAGCAGAAAAGTCAAGATGGACAGAGAGGAACAGTGGGTGTGGTGTTCGCAAAAGTGAAAAGCAGGGATCTGACTTCAGAAAAGCTCATTTTGCTGATTGCTCGTGAGAAACAATGTTTTCTGTGAATGGAATTCTACCTAGAGTTTAAGCCTAGGTCAAAACCTAGTATGTGCCTGGACCACTTACGGCCAGTGTACAAAACTGAGGATGTAGTTAAAACATTTGTGTTTATAGAGAAAAATGCTAGAAAAATGTTAGAAACAAACAGCTGACCACTGTAAACTCATTTCACATGTTTCCACTTATTCTTAAAACGTGTTGTTTATCCTCAGTTGTGGTGACCTGTATAATACAATCAGAATCAGAATCAGAAAACTTTATTCCCAGGTACACATACAAAGAATTTGCCATGGTGTTGTTGGTCCAAAAACAGATGACTTAGACTGGCAAGCCCCATAACGGAACATGCGTTTAAATATACTAAATATACTAAACATACTAAAGAAAAAAGAAAAAAGAAAGAAAGAAAGAAAGAAAGTACTAAGAGAGGGTTTCCTTTTTTAAAAAATCATAGGAAATTTCAATAGTGTACTTAAGCCAGTTTAAATGGGTTAGGATGCATAATGCTAAATATATCTATTTATTTATTTGCCTTAAAAACAACATCTGTCATTTTACTTGTGACAGATGCTGGTATTGCATAACATTTTGGTGAAAGAGCATTGTGTCTGAGGATGTCATCATATTTTATATAAGTCTAATACAGAAAAATTACAAATTCATGTAGTTTTCCAAAATGAAAGTGAAAAAAAAATAAAATAAAAGAAAGGTAAATACATATATCGCTCTATCTAGACCTCTCGGTGGGATTAGTAGCGTACTATGGCATATTCAGCCACTTTATTGCTGTTCCTCACACACTCTGAGGTCACATATTACTGACATTTTTCAATTTATTGCACATGCATTGGAATTTGTGTTTTTTTTTTTTTTTTTTTTGCACCACTTTATTGTTCCAATCTTTCATTTTTCATGTTTTCACTCATGGTTGACGTTGGACTAATGGGTTTTATTGCCCTTACTGTGTCCTACTTCCATTACCATGTCTCCCATTAATGAAGTGAACTTTTTATCTCACAATTTTTTTACTTAATTTTTTACAGAGTATACTGAGTGTGTATGTGTGTGTGTGTAAGACATATATCACTCACCTACCAGGGGAGTCATGGCTGAAGTAAAAACAGAGCTACTCTGGACCACAAATGTCACTCCTGCACCCACAAACATGGCCATGTATCCTGCCAGCCACCCAAACGGATATGGCAGGTCTGTTGAGATAAAGAGAAAAGAGATGGAAATTACCCACATGCACATACATTAAACACAGCAATGCTTCTATTTTCCACCCAGCTACTTTCATGTAAAAATATGCATCCAAAGACAGCTTCTAAAGGTTTGTATTCTCCCTTGCCAACTGAATTGTGTATTTTCATTTGCCACTTGATACACTAAATTAAAGCTCCAGCAGCTCAAGGTATGCCCACCTGTGTTGATGACTTTATGGATGACCTTTGCTACTTGGCCTTTAAGAAGAGAGTTGAGCAGTTTGACCAGAAGCAGCAGACAGGCGCAGAGGACAGCCAGGGAGGCTGCCAGAAGAATCAGCCCCACGGTGAGGTCTGACAGTGGGGTGGAAACAAATAAATGCCTACCTGCAGAGTGACAGGACCAACAATCATCAGGATGTTACCCCACAAACAGGTTACATGTTTAACAGGGCCAATACTGAAAAGGAAATGCATGATGAAAATACATAATGACAATGAAGTGGGTGGGTTACAGATATCATTGAGTTTGAACTCACATTTCACTGATGGCTGGGATAAGCCATCAGTGGGGCCACAGTTCTCAGTGCTCACATTGCCTGTGGACTGTAGAAAGAGCGAGAAAGAAAGAAAGAAAGAAAGAAAGAAAGAAAGAAAGAAAGGAAGAAAAAGAAAGAGGCAGCTGTGATGAAACCACAAATTAGATACACAGTTTTCACTGGCAGCAGTGACATGCTCTGATTGGCGCCAGTGTGTGACACAATGTGTCTGCATGTGCAGGAGACAGTGTTGGAGACGAGCCATTACCATAACAAGGTCAGTCTGGCACCATTCTTTCACCAGGCTCCTGTTCCTCATGTCCTCATTTCCCATGGCGATCCCCATGATCACACACTTGTCTAGCTGGGGGTGAAAGGAGAAATATTTTTCAGCTTCCAAGTTGCAGGAGAGCAAGGTTAAAGGATTAAAATGGCCTTCTTCACTCCTTTAACCAGAAGCCCTGGGCTCAGCTCCCTCACTGCTGAAGTGTGTCTGTGCAAGACACTTAGGGAAGCTAATTGACTGTTCATTAAGCTCCATCGCCATCACCTGTCTGCTGTGTCTGTCAACTTTTCTGTTCTCGTAGATTTACCACTTGAAATGGTTTTCAATTGTCGAGGTAGACAAAAGCAGGCTTCTTATTTCTAACCAGTGGTCTTCAAATTGGCCATCTGAAATAACAACTGTTGCTGGAAAACTTTATCATCTGTAGCTGGCATTCAGTTACTTGAAAATGCTACCTCTGGTTGACTTTTAACCTCTGGTTGGCGAAGGTCCGTTACAAAAATGGCGATTGGCTGAGTTTTACCTGTATGATAAGCTTGGTGATTGGCTCGGTTATGACCTTGAGCAGCTCAGGCGCGTCCTCTCCAGGCTGGAGCCTGAAGCTGGTGACCAGCAGGTGGGACAGCCTGGTCATGAGGCCACTAGCCACTTCCAGCGGCAGCAGGACCAGGACCGACAGCCAGTTGAAGCAGTCATGGATGGTTGCCCCAGCGAAGGCACTGCAGTGGGTCACAATAATTTTGTGCGATAAGGTCAGCCGTCATCGTGATCAGCTGAATGATTGCTCGTTAATCTGCTTTTCACGGCTTAACTTTTTGGGACGTGTGTGATGTAATGGGCGTTTTAGTTTTGACTCAGTGTGTGTGTGAGACTGTTATAGAAAAGATTAATAAATTATATTTATTTTACCAGACGCAGATTAAGTAACATGCCATCTGTTCAGTGCCGTATCTTTTCATGCCAAAGGGTTACTGGTGTGGGATCAATGTGGATTGGTGCCATTATTGTCACTGTTACAGAAATTAGACTCAAATGGAAGCTGAAGCAGAGGCAGCGAACAGCTGCTTTCTCTTCACCCTCCTCTGCTTTCTCCCCTGCACTTTTAACACTTTCATCCTTCTTGCTTCCACTTATCCTCTTCACTTTTCCATTTCAATTTCTTCTTCCCTGCTCTCCTGCCTCCCCTCCACTCATCCACTGCATTGCCGCTTTCACGCACTCACCGCTGAAACTCGGTCCTCTCTGCTGCTTGCATCATGGCCACTATGGTGTTTGTGACTGAAGTCCCAATATTGGACCCCATAATGATTGGAACAGCCGACCTCACTTCTAACACTGTGAAGAGAGACCACACAGCAAGATATGTTTTACTCGTCAGTCTTCTTTGCCAAAAACCGTGCATACAGGGTTGAACAAAAATTGTAAATGACTGTCTCCACTGTGAAGAGCGATACGCCGTACAGATAATTACTACACATGACCTTCCACATTTCAGAATGCATCATGGGTTTTAATGGAGATGAAAGGTTATTGTAATTTGCAGGTGAGTGGAGGCAGCTTAGCCTTCACTCTCTGCAGAGGGGTTTATTGTTGAGGATGTCTCTAATGACAATGACCTAAAGAACCCATGCACATATGCACACACACACACTCACACACACACACACACACACACACACACACACACACACACACACATATATATATATATATGGTATTTTTATAAATTCAGTCCTGGTTCATATCAGATGCCCCACAGTTGGTTTATATATATATATATACAAACACACACACACACACACACACATCCATAACTCTGCATCTATTTGCCACTTTGACAATTATCTTTAATTTTCCTCCCAGCTCTTGCATACTGATTAACATTAACCACATTGAAAAAGAGGTGCGACCTCAGCGTCTTTGAGCACCCGGAAAAGCGCTATACAAATTTGATGCATTATTATTCTTATTAGAACCAGCACAGACAGGTCGTAACCTTGCCGTGTATTGGTCTTATGAGGCATGATAAACTGTAGACGGACAGAGATGGTGGGAGATTACAGGGTGTGAAATTGTTTGATTTGATTATCCCTCTGATCCCAGTCTAACCTGCTAGATGACAATAAGTGTCAGGTGTGTGTGCGTTGTTTTTTTTTTTGTTTGTTTGTTTGTTTTTTTTTCAAAATAGCCACCACAGAACTTCAGTCTTTAAATGGTAATTTCCCATCAGTCAGTCAGTGTGTGGAAGTAATCACACAAAATTCTGATATGACTTATTACGTGCCATAGACCTCCGTTGTCATCCAAAACAGATCAATGCACCACAACAAGATCACAATGAAGCAACTTAAAGCGTATTAATCCGCAGGTGAAATGCATTATTTACTCCTGTGTGAGTTTTACTTTCTAAAACCTACAGAGCTCAGCTGTTTCAAGAAATCCTGTAGTTTAAAAATAAATAAATAAAAAATACAGATATTTGGAATTCGTTTTGAAAGATTCTATCTTTAGTGAGAATGAACATCTTAGGGATGAGAGCCACAGACAGGTGACATACGTTTCTTGGTTCTTCTGCTAGTTTACACTTGACCGCTCGAGTACACTCGAGTATGGGTAAAGTATGTGTAAATATAAACAGCTAGATTTTCAACTGTCTATGATATGTGTTCATTTCCTAACATTTATGTATTTAATATAGGCTATATTCACTAATTTGTTCCTTAATGCTAAGCAGGAAATCATGTGGGATAATCTTTTGTATACTCCATAGGGAACACAGCATGTGATTGGGCTGGGAACCAGAAAATTGAGATTATAACCATAAACCACAAATTAATTAGATCTATTTGTTGTTGCCACAGATGCACCACGGGAGTTTTCAGTCCTTTCTGTTTTTATGGCAATGTTACTGTTTTTTTTTTTTTTGTTTTTTTTACTGTTTACTGTAATATCTTTGCAGACATAAATAATAGCCTGCAGAGGCTATGGAACATACATCTCAGACTGAATGAGGCCAGCCTGGACATCTTTCGATGCCAGAGTCTTGTTCAAAACTTAAAAGAGCTTATGCTGCAGTATGCTGGCACTCACACATTTACACACATTGTTGTTGTTGTGCCTATACTCACATCCAGAGGCCACCAGACTGACAACAATAGAGGTGGAGGTTGATGAGCTCTGAACCAGTACAGTAACCAAGATCCCCACCACCAGCCCCGCCACAGGGTTAGACAGCACCGCATTGTCCTGGAAAATGTCTCCTGCCACTTTACCTGGTTAAATATGCCGCCCACGCACACACACAGAAACACACACACACACACACATATAAAAGTAGTGGTCTCAGACATGACAGAGATGCCAGGAGCAATGTTAAACAAGATTCAAACTGTTTGTTTCCCCAAATCCAAAAAGGTCACCAGATGAAGCTTAGCAGTAAATTATACAGCAGTAAGACAGAGTGAACTGTTCTGTAGTGACTCACTTATTTATCAAACATCAACTGGCTGAGTCACCATCAACCCGCTGGAGGGGGAGACAGCGAGGGTTAAAGTACTTACCCCCTGCTAACTGGAAAGCAGAGCTCAGAGTGTCCAAAGAGCAAACAAAGAGGAACAGGAGGAGGAGGAGGAGAGGGACCTTGGATAGATTGATAAGGAGCTTCCTGATCTTGTTCGGAGACACTCCAGTGGTCTGAGGAGAGCTATCTGTTCAAAACAACAACAACCAGGGAGATGGTTAACTTCACAATGTGACCTCAATCTGGAGAACAGTTGACCTATTTTCAACAAATAAGACAAATAGATAAAACAAAAATATGGTTTCACAACACTCTTGGTGGTGTCTTGTTTCTGGCCACAGCATCACACATTTTTTTTTTCATTCTTGTGATTTTTGTGTCCTGGATGAGAGAGATAGCCTCAGTAAGCAATCTCACATGTAGTGAGCAAAGCCATCTGACATACTACATTACCCATACGCAGCCAAGTGACAGCAGGACTTTGCCTTTATTGCCCAGACCACATGATTTCACTGGCTCTGTGTGTCTTTTGAGCATGTCCTTATCTAATGAGCATGTGGTTCGGCTTCTGCTGTTGTTATTTGGCTTTTAAAAGAGATCAGACCCACTGCCATCCCAGGAGATGACTTTGTGATCCTCCTCTTCATGCCTCTCTTGTACCTTTCTCGGTGGCGAGTCCATCTGCTTCCATGAGTGAAGGTTTGTTGGACTGGTGACTGGTATGTTGGTTGTAGCCCTCAAAGCTGTTGCTGAGGTCAAGGGTGGAGCCGATACCGGACTCCCGGTCCTCCTCTAGCGGGAGTTTGGGCTGTGAGGAGAGCTGAGTGCCATGCATTCTCATCCCTGATAACAAAGAGGAAGACTGCATACTCAGCTGAGGCGGATCAGCTTGGACTCATGTGGAAAAACACAACAAACAGAAGGTCTGGAACTGAAACATGAGTTACCATTGTAGTCGGGTCCTGTGTTCCTTCCGGAGAACACTATAGTTATAGATCGAGAGGACATGGTGCTTTGAATGCTGTGTGGAGACATGGAGGTAATTAAAATCACAGGATGACACCATTGTAGAGGGAGCAAACGTGAGAGTGAATGTGTTTATCAGCCACCTGCAGCAGTAAAAAGAAACCAAAGGAGGCCGACATGTCTGTATATGATCTCTCACCACGCCACTGAGATCAACAGACAAGCTATTAAAAGAGAACAAAGGCGGCCCGCACTGTTTGTAATTGGCAGCTGTCCTCGATTTGAGGTCAGATCACGCTCTTAAGCCACATAGACCTCGAAGGCATCATCTCATGTCTTGAACGCCATGAACGCCTTGTCAGAATCAATAAGGGAACGTCTGTATCCATGTAACTTGTCTTGTCCTCCGTTTCCTGCAGCTGCAAGTCAGCTCTTAAAGGGACTCTCCACTGTCTATAGAGCAGCAACTCTCCTCAAAGGTTTTCACACTCTTGGTTTTAAAGAGACCGTTTTTCCCTCTTTTCATGTCAGCCACTTTGCCATATTTTGGGGACTCCAATGGAGAAGGGAGTACTAATGTGTCTCTTAAAAGCAAAGAGGATGGAAGTGAGTTCAGTAATTACAGCAGGCAAAATTACAGTAATTACAGGCACTGCATCATTCTCATTCTGTGTGGCATCCACCCTGCAGGTTCTGATGTGCACAGAGCCCCTGTTTAGCATATGTACATCTATCTATATGTGGGACAAGTTCCATAGATTGCAGCTGAATAAACTCTGAATGTACTTGTGTATATTTTGAGTGTGTGTGTGTGTGTGTGTGCATGTGTGTGCACGCACTGAATGTTATCCTCTAATCCACCTGCCCCATGCTCATCTGTTTGCCATCTGTCTCTGTCTCTGCACTTTTTGTAAGTTGGCCTTTAAGTCTGTCATCATGACTCACATGTATATTTCGATTCTGTTTATGCTTCACCAGAATGTTGATAATCGAGTTTTACTTGAAGTGGTGAAGTTAAAAAAGATCAATGAAACATTCAGCAGCAACTGTTGTCAGTGAGCGGTGGCTGATTTGCCCACATTTTCTAAAGGATGTATGAGCTCTTGCTCTCACTGCTTTCGATAAAAGGCCAGGATCTGATTTATAATAAATTATGTACTTAGCAGAAAGCTTCAGTACTGATGATAGTGGCTTTCAACACATGATATTAACACAAATATGTTATCATGAATATTTGACATTGACATATTCAGTGTAGTTTCACCTTACCTTGTCTGAAACAGTCTTAGGTGTTGCGTGTGACCTCCTGGAAAGGAAAATACCAAACTGGCATGTAAAGCATCTTTAAATAAGCTGCCAGTTCTGGAGGTGTCAGGAGGAACACCTCATCACTTGTCGATTAACTAGATCCATCATCAGAGACCCCACTGTTAATGAGTAACACAAAGCCTTAACTCAATGATGTATAAGTTGAGAGAGCACGTTGTGTATTAGGTGATGAATGCTGTTTGTTCAAGCAGCTATTTTTCACCTGATTTGAGGCTGGATAAAGGTTCCAAGATGAAGTGGTCTGTTTGATGTGATTAATGACCCTTGCTGTTTGAGGCTCATGGTTTCACACGGAAGAGCGGGAGGAATCTGACATCTAGTGGTAAATGTTGGAAGAATGTCTGATCTCTGTGTTTTTCCTCGTGTGTGTCCACCTTCTCACGCAACTGTTTTCATCGCTTACTGTAGCCTGGCAAAGATTAAAGCCAGGGTATTAAATGATCATTTCTTCCATGAGATAAGTCAGTGGAAGTATTTCAAACACAGACAGTGTAATCTGCTTGACTTGAGCAGGATGTTCAGGTACTGTACTTTGCCAGGACTCGAGATCAAGCGTGTTGTGATTGGAAATGAACTAGAGAGATGAACTAGGAGATTTTCTGAGATCCTCTTAACACACACGTACACACATTTACTGACACACCCCACTACCCACAGGCAATGTCCTCCTCATCATGGGAGAAGGCCGTGACGGCCCCAGTAACAGAGTAATTGTTAATAATTAGTCCAGCTACGGTTCTGTCATATCAGCAGTGCTCTCAACCAAATCTGCCAAACCTGCTGACCTCAGACTTGCTTTCATGAACTCATAGGAGCAGAACTTAATCAACCCTTAGACTGAGTTCTTGCTTTTCAAATTGTTATGAGAGCTGGGAGCCAGAGAGAGATAACAGCTCTGTTGTTGTGCAGGCAGCTGGACCCGAGCCGAGGCTGCTGCTGTCAACGGTGGTGAAGGGAGAAATCCTTGAGATCTGGAGCGGCATAAAGCAGTGGAAAAGAAAAACAGAGACATACACACACACATGCAGTCACTTATACATACACATGGCAATGCCTAAATCTCTGGCATGGTTCCAGAGCTCTTTGCTTAAAAACCCTCCACGCTGCTGCTAATCCCCTCTCCAGATGTGCAAGTCATGGGGAGGCTGATGCCACCGCGCAGCCGGGGGATAAACCAAACAGAAGCCACGGGGTCAACATACACCATCCTGCCGCTCAAAACACCTGCCAATCAGTGTGCTGTAGGTGCACAGCGTTAGTCCTGTTGTGCCCCTCAGTAAGCTGTGTTATCCTGTGTTAATCTTACACCGAGGAATGCCAGATGATGCTCTCATGAAGCTCTCAGTCTGTTATTTAAGCAAAGAGGATCACAGAAATATGTCAGTTAATTATCTCTGGACATATGGCAGGTGATGTGTGTACATCCCAGCGCTGTAGGTGTTTGACTTCACCTTTTGAATTTACTGCTTTTACCATCATCAGTTTTGTGGTGCAGTGTCGTACTGCTTTAGCACAAGCAGATGACATGACCTTAACTGGACTGCTACAGAAAAGAGGCTTCCTTTTTTGGTCCTAACTCAGTCCCTTTGGGCTTCGTGCAAAGTGTAGCAATTTGGAGACAAAAACTGAGAGTTAAGACCAAAGAAATTGTTATTTGTGATTAGCAGATTTTCAAAAAAAAAGGGCCAAGTATATGTGAAAGTTTTAAATATGTGAAAGATTATGTGAAAGATATTCAATAGACTGAAATGAATTCTGCAGATATTTCAGTACAGGTGTGAGTGAGACTAGATGAAGGATGGCTTCACTCAACTGCATCACTTTATTGTCAATACACATTCAGTTTGGTATGTATGTGACACTCACAGTACAATGAAACAGCATCATCACGGGTTTCCTTTTCTTCTCATCCGATTGTCTGAGATTGCATGAGTTTGTGTGTTTGTGTTCAATTTACCATTTTTTATACCGTTTCCTTCAACCAATCATCACCTCTTTGCTTGCATATTTTCTAATCTAGTTCACTATTATCCTCAGTTTTTTTCTAGTTTCCCTGCGCACATATGTACATTTTTATGTATGAATCATGTTGTTCTTATGATGATCATGTTATCATGTAGTTTGATGACAGCTTTATTGTCCTACTGAGCCTTTTTATTTATCACTTTAGTTCCTCAGTGGAGGACGAGGGCACGTCAGAGCCATCGGGACACTCCTGCAACACAGAGAGGCAGAAAAATAAAGCTCTTACTAAGCTTTCCATCTTCTTGAATATATTAATATGTTTAAATCACAATACAATAATGACCACTAATGATTACTAAACTATCTCAGAGGACTCTACTATACATAGGAAGAGAGGCATGAGTATAGAGGCAAGTATAGATGCATTACAACACTTCCGCTGTACTGAAATTCACATGCACAGTTCACCTTCACTTTGTCCAGCTCTGGTCTGCCTGGGAGTGATTTTTGTGAGGAAAAGGCCTGTGAGAAAGTGCAGAACAGAGCTGATTGGTAACAGAGTGAGCGAGAGAAGAAATACTAGGAGCTCATGAATGTCAGGCTGCTGCTCACCTTCTTCGACTGTTGCATCTCCTCTGTGGATTTGGACCTGTTCTTCATGTGCTTCTGAGGGGAGGTGGTGGTGGGACTCTGGAGAGAGGGAGGCTCGTTTCAGACATCACCAGAACGACTCAAATGTTTTGCATATCAGAGCTTTACTCACCTCATTTGTCTTCTGCTCCATGGCTGACTTTTTTTTTTCCCCCCTCAGGAGAGGTTCAGTGCCGATGGAGGCTTAAGATAGATGATGTCCTTTGGAAAACTCTGACTGTATAACTGTAAAGACGGGAGAAAGAAAAAAAATAAAACTTTTCAGCCATTTTTTAATGCAAAGCTCAAATGCAAGACATTTTGAGAAGTAGCTTCTCAAAGTGGCAGTGCTGGTAAAAAGTCACTGATCGCTGATGATTCTTGTAATCCGAAGAGGTCTGATGAACAGCAGTCAATGAGACATCACCAGGAAGCTGACAGGTCTGCAGTTATGGTCTCTTTTCACTAGATGGCAACTGTGACTCAGGCTCAGATTCCCTGCACTGATTTCAATGTTTTGTTGTGTTTCCTCAGTGGATTAGCCCTCGAGATTGGTACTAATTGTCTCACTAGGATGTGCACGCTGCTGCTCCAATTACTGTTTCTCATTTTGATTTGAAAAGACAGAGAGAAAAACATCCCTGATTCACCTGACTGCGAGTTTTACTTTACTTAAAATTCTATGTCATTATCATGGAAACAGAAGCTGCTAGTAGAAAGGCTTTTTGAAAATAATGGTTTCTATCCCTAAACAGAAATTCCCTGTTGTTCAGCAGCTGAATGTTATAATCATAGAGATGCACCATAGTCAGACAGGATAAATATTCCTACTGACATCATTTAAAGGTAAAGAACGTCAAACAAGATTTACAAAATAAAGAGTTCTCCCATCAATCAGAGGTGAAAATTAAAAATGCCTTTAAGAAACTTAATAAACATTTTATAGAAAAGAATGAAAAACATATGGGGAGAGAGCTGGAACAATTTCAACACACACACACACACACACACACACACACACACACAGGCAGGACTTCCTGCTGAAGTGAAAGGCCACAATGAGCACAAGCCAGCAGTCACAGCCACATCCACAGCTGGTGTCACGAGCCCTGATGGCTGGGGACAAAACACCTCTGGGTCAGTTTGCATGAGACTGATTTTTCTAGTCCAACGATTTCAGTGCTGCCCATCGATGTCCTCCTCTGTCTGATGTCTGACCGGTTTGATCAGATCAAAACATTAGCACCTCAACATGAATGGGTGGTTTAGTGTTTTCCTATTCTGCAAGGCCAGATGGGATTCTAAGAGCAGAAAGATATCAGGGAAATTGGAAAATATTTGAAACATGTTGCTCATCATAAAGCAATAACGTGTTAGTTATTCTGAAGAAAAGAAATGTTGAGCTGCAGCAGAAATGTTCAACAGCAGGCTGCATAACACAAGGTGCACCCACTTGATGTTTCTGAATCTTTCAGTTACATCTCATGGCCTTCCTCATGATAATTGGGCGTTAGTCGTCCATCTGCTGAGGGAGGCCACAGGATGTAGCTGGATGTAGCTGAAAGCCTCGGAAACACAGAATACTGTAAGTGTACCTTGTTTGAATATTTTTGAGTTTTAACACCTAATATGGTGAAGTAACCTGGGAACAAATTAAAGGCATTTAAAACTGAAAAAAGCTGTTCTGACTTGGACAGAAATGTGTGTATTTATGTAGAAAGAAGCCCACTGAGAAAAAAAGCAGCTTATCTTTGAGTAATTCTGTGAAATACATTACTGATGGTGAAATGATTTTCCCCCAAGATGTGTGTTTATAACTTTGGCAAGATCTGACAAGAATGTATGCAGAGCAGAGACAATATAAAAACGAGCAAGTCACTCGCAGATCTGACTGAAAAGAGTGATTTTTCTACCGCCCTCATCTCCAGTTTAGCCTGCTGCTCCACAGGAAGTATTCAGCTCGGGGCACATAAAGAATGAATGGGAGCAGATCGACAGGGGCTCACTCACCCACTGTGACGGCTGACGTCAGCGGTCATGGAGATGCCACATTTGATGCTGCAGGGAACTCCATTAGGAAGTCCCAGTTGGACTGCAATACGTGTGATATTCAACAAGGCCCTACCTGCTAGCCTACATTCGCTAACACGATTGAATGATCTGTACCAGAGGGACTAACCCAGTCGAGTGTTCCTAGCTTCTTTCGTACAAGGCCCATTACTACATACGTGATGGTTCAGTCGGCACACCCAGGGGCATATAGAGCTGTTGTACTCCCTGCACTCACTCTAAAATGTGAATTACAGCCCTTTGAGGAACGGAGGAGAATAATCTCAGCCTTGATGGCAGGGCAGGCATTCAGTGAGTCCTGAGTGCTCTCTCTGACCGGTTCACTAAGGGAAATGACCTAAATGAGAATGATTTGCCCGCTTGCCTCACCCTGTCTCTCCCCATGCTTTTCTCTATCGCTGTCTGCCCGTCTTTGGGTAGATGAGAAATCCCTCCTTTGTAGACAAGGCAAAGGGATGGGGAGGATCATGTAGGCAAGGTCAGAGCACGTTCAAGTGCATCTCCTTTGTAGCTGCTTTGAGAGAAACTTCTCCACCGATTAATCCACATGAGCAAGCCAACAACAGCCAAAGTGACATGTCCAACAAGACTACACCTCTTTGTGGTAAGCATACAAAAACGTGTGCACGCACAAATGCACAAAATGCTCAAACATTATTACGTGGGCATGCCGCACAAAAGCAACACAGAGTCTTTCGCCTTAAAAGCTGCTAAAGAACTCTTTCTGCAAGGATGGTCAAATAGAATATTTTGCCTCGCAGTCCTTTCAGCCCTTTTCCTCCTCCCATCATCGCTCTGACTGAGATACAACAAGAGGAAGATGATAAATCGGAGGTAGAAAAGTTTAATCACCGAGTATTTAGCCTTTATGATCCTGAATAAAATGCTGATGTGAACATCTGCATTACGTAAGCAGAAAATCTGCCGCTGTGACTGTGAATCCACAGGCAGAGACCAAGATTGGCCCAGCTCTGAGCGTTGGGTCAGTACTAATTAACTCCCCAGCTCAGGAGCAGAACACGACAAGAACTTCTTGAGCTGAATTTCAGAGTGTGTGAAAGAGTTTCACAAGAATGGGGAAATATAGCAAAGATAAACGTGCAGTCAAGTTACACTTACATCATCGCTCCTGCTGTCATCGTGCACCTCACCATGAAAGGTCTGCCCATCTGTCAAATGACTACCTGTTCATTCATTCATCTAGCAGCAATGACAATGACAGGAAATGTCCCTTCAGCCATGAGTTGATTGATGAACACCTTGAAGATAGTTTCCACTCTTTTGGGTCAACTAATCACCGTACTTCCAGTCGTGGAGGTGAAATTGAAGCCTTGATCTGACACTGTCGCCTCGCCCCATCTGTGCTGGAGAACGTGCTAATCACAGAAGGTCACACACTCAGAATATGTGTAATTATAGAGGCTGTTATAGCACACACATGCACACAGAGGTGGTTATAGCACCAAGGTGAGCATGTGGGCAGTAACTGCACCGGCAGCTGGTTAGCGAGCACAGTGAGACGTCTGACAGATGCAAGGACATAATGTCCTGTAATTGATGATGATGGGCTGTCTGCTCTACCACGTTCAAGTTTGTCACACACACACACAAACATGCACACACACTGTTTCTCCCTCCCCAGCTTCTAGTCAGGAGTCGCCCGACACATCTGCTAACAGCCAGAATCACAGCTTAGCCATGTGTATCTCACCTGATAACAGGTCAGAGCGTCAGAGCTAATGAATCCACTATCGTATTCAGTTTTAACACTGAGCACAGACTCTGTCCTTCACCGGCTGAGCTGAACCTTTATAGGCACAGTTATGTGCAAGCATCGATCTGATGGATGGGTTTTGTTTTATACCACTTATGTATTCCTCTGCAGGACTCTCAGAGGCACAGTGAGTACCACTCAGAGCTCCCATTAGCAGAGGATTGAATTCAGAAAATAAACACTTACAAGATATTGAAAACGTGTTTGTTATCCATCCCAGAGTAGAATAGACTAAATCATCAAACTGAGCTCAAACTGAAAGCAGCAAATAATAAAACAGAGATGAGAGAAAGCACTGGCACTCAATCTGAATGAAAATGTGAATGAGCTTTTCTGTGAATGAGATGAAGAGGTTTATCTCAAGAAAATCAAGCACTGAGAAATGCACTGACAGACAGGAGGGGAGAATGAATGAATGATGGGCGTGACAGAGGGAGAAAGAGCAGGCAGACACATCTACTGACTGAACAATCACAGCGATCACCCCCAAAACAAAAATGAGATTAATGAAATGCTTGGGGGGATATTCAGACACTCACCTCCTTTTCTCCCCTCTTCCTTCTCTTCTCTCCTCTCAGTTCAGCAGACGTGCAGTGGAGTAGATGGCACTCCTCATCTCACTGCTGCTATGGTGTCTGTGAGAGCACACCCCTCTCTGCCCATTCATAGCTCCGCCGACGCGCCGCTCATACATGGACACACACACACACACACACACACACACACACACACACACACACACACACACACACACACACACACACACACACACACACACACACACACACACACACACACACACACACACACACACACACACACACACACACACACACACACACACACACACACACACACACACACACACACACACACAAAAAAAAAACACCAGGTGTGCCAATCATAGCTCGGTATGCTAATGTCTCCAGCCTGGCAGTCGGAAGCAGTGGGTGTGACAAACAGGTATTGTACACTGCACATTAAACATATACATCTCTGTTCATTGTCTCAGGGTTAATTACATCAGTGACTTCTACAAGATGATGATAAAGGCAAGGTGGGCGAATGAGACTCTTCCCAAACCTCATGCTGTCACAAACTCTGAAATATTCATGTTGTTGACATAATCCATGCGGATGAATCCATCTATGACTCATCTGATTTGTTTTGTAACCCATACAATAGCCAAATACACCCCACAATAGTCCTCCCAGGCTTCTCAACTGGAAAACACCTTCCAGCAACAAGTCTGTGGACAGATGAAGCGAGTCATTGGCTACAAACTCATCACAAAGAGCCAATCACAGCGCCCCTGTTACTGTGCAAAAATGACATCATTACATGACGGCATCTTAGGAGGGAGGTTTCTCTGCCAGACACATGAATGCATAATACAGTCATAGCTAGTTACAACTGACACCTACACAGACAGATACAGATCAGACTTGTTTCACACTGTATGACTCACACACAGTGTCAGTCCACTAAGGAAGCAGGGTCTGGCTGCACAGCATATAAAACCAAACCACGTAGCATTTGTCATTTCAGAAACTGACCTCAGTGATTCATCCAAAGAATTCCTCTCTGAGGGCTGAAAGCTGAGGCCTGGTCTGGACCTCCCCACAACAAATGCAGACGTAAAGTATCACATTTCATAATAAAACACTTTAATTCTTTGGATACACCCTGTGGGATATTTTTGATGATCACAGCATCGGATTCTCTCCCTGTAATACCACATTACTGATGAATGACCTGGGCCCTGATATATGGTCTAAAGTGACAGGAAAACAGGACTTGACCAGGGCTTTGCAAAGTGCCATCACAGCAAATCAAACGCAAACATGCATTGAAAAATAGCAAGGAAGCACACAAAATAGTAATTTAGAATATTAAAAACTGTAAAAATCATAAAAATATTCAATAATCTTAATAGAAATAAAGAAAACAATTGGTGCAACACACTTCAAAAACACCTTCTTGACAGTCACCAGATCCTGTGCAGAAACATGTTTTGGCTTAGAGTTCAAAGAAAAGCATGACCGCAATGTTAGATTGAGAGAAACAGAAGCAATGTGAACTGCGACTCAAACTGTACAGCATGAAACATCAGGGAAAAGCTATTCGAACACACTGGTTTAAGGGCGAAATGTTGAACTAAAACTTCTTTTCATACATTTTTGGGAGCATTAAACAATTCATAGCAAACATTTTCCCCATAAGGATGTGTAGTGTTTTAAGATGACACTATAAATGCTTGCCATGATCTCTCTTCTTCTTCTTCTTCTTCTTCTTTCCATATTGCCTCAAGAGGCCAATTAACAGTAGTAGAGATGGTAGCACACTGTTGTCTCAGAGCTTATTTGTAAACAATTAAAAAAAGTGCTTGACCATTTGGGACTAAAAAGAGTTTTTGTCATGTGACATGACTGGTAACATCATGTTGAAAGACGTTCTTTCTTTTTTTTTTTTTTTCTTCTTAATCATGTCTTTGTCCATCCCATACATGAAAGTCTTTCAAACTGCAGTTTCCCTTAAGTCTTTGGGGTGTGATTCAGCAGAGACAGGGGTTCCCTCCGCTGTCCCAGCCGGAGTAAAAGGCAATGACATCTTGTCCTCTGATTCCTTCTTGGATTCGGCGGTGGGGGAGCTGGCTGGACTGGACTCTTCTGGCTCTGTGTCCTGCCCCTGGTCTGAGGGCTGTTGCAGGAACAGAGGGACCTCCAGCTGCTCTTTGGTCAGAAGGCCTCGCTGGTCATCAACCCTGGAGCACTGAGCTCTCGTCAGCATGTCCAGGAAGCCTGATGCAGACGAATTACTGTGTCAATTCTGGGCATTTATTTTTAAACAAATAAATAAATAATACAGTGCTATTTTGATCTGTCTAAAGTATTCCCATATTTTAGAGGGTGTAGGCAGCGCTTACAGCTCAACGTATTCTTGATCAAAAAGGTTAAAAAAAAAAAATGCAGATTGTTAGAAAAATGGCATAACAAAACATAATGGCATAACAAAAAAAATAAATAAAGTAAAAAATACTTTAGTCCTGATCAAATCCCTGCCCTGGCTAGATACTAGGGTTGGGTGATATGGATGAAGTCTTTTATCATGCAAATTTATATTGCAATATTAATTTATAAGGTAATATAGTATATTTTTCTGGAATTTCAGAAACTTGAAATTGACAAGAATTCCTTCTCGACCTTAAAAACAGTCTCATCACTTTGTCCATTTAGTAGCTTTGTTGGAGCTTTAGATCCATGCGCTGAAAAGACTGTGTGATATGATAGAAACAGCTTCTAAATGCACTTTGTGGTGAGCTTGCTCAGTCACCAGTTGAGAAACAAGATTTCAACATCATGTACACTTCCTTTACGTTGAATCTTGCCCTAAGAATTACTTTTTTGTTTCCAGTGGTCAAAAGCAGAAACTATAAATTTTATAGTTTACCACATTGACTGAAAACTTCCTTGAAGGTTTTTTTTTTTAATTTAAATCATCTTATGATAGACATTTCCATATTGCCCAACCCTCCTAGATACTGCCGAGGTCTCCTACCATCCATGTCGCGGTTCTTACTGGGCTTGGGGTGAGTCTTAGCTCTGTCTGTCTGCAGCGACAATCGGGCCTCCATGCTGCTTCCGCTCGCTGTTCCTGCCTGGTACAAAACAGATTCCAGCATTATCAATATATAACGTTTCACAGGTTTTAAATCCCAGTGACATTCTAAACAAATAATTCTACAAATCACTCTATAGTGCACTATATATACTGTCCCACAATGGGGGCAAAAAAAAAAAAAGTAATGCCCTATGTATTTAGATTACTTACTGATAACAATCCCATAATGCAATGTGCTATATTTCCTGTACTATTTCATATATAATAGACAAAAAATACAAAAAATCTATGCAATAGGTAAAACAAATCATCGTTGTGGCTCCTTGTTCAGCCTTGGCCTTCAAATACAAACCTTCCTTATATTCTTTTTTAGATAATAACCAAGATCATCTCAGCAGCTTCCGCCCTTTCCGTCGAGCTGATATATCAACACTGCCTCACCTGTGTGGCTGCAGCAGAACCACTGCCTCTTGAACTGGAGGTCTGGTCTCTTCCTGTTCAGACCACACAAAGCTGCAAATTAGTTTCTAATAGCACTTCCACTTCAAAAAGTAGTAAACTGTCTGCTGATGAAACTACAGAACTTAACTTCCCCATTGAAACACAGACATCAGCCAGATAAAATATTCTTGACAAGAATTAAACGGGTCCTCCTGGGATACAGCCACTCTAATCGATTATATTTCCCTTTTCCCTAAATGCAGTGAGTGGAGCTGAGGCGGGGAGCACTGATCCAAAGTGAAGTTGGTTCTGGTCTCTCAGCAGTCAGGAAATGAGGTGAGTGAACTCAAAGTGACACAGCACTCCACAAACCAAATGGACTCAGACATTTCAACCCAGAGAAAAGAATGAGGAGACTAAAAGAGACATAGACACACACAAAGAAATCAGAGTAGGAAAAGAGGAACATGCACACAGTGACGCAGAAAAAAAAGCAGGGCAGTAAAGTAGACAGTGAAAGGACATTCTCTTCCCCGCCAGCTAAGAGTGAGTGAGAGGCAAGAAATGCAGAAACACTTTCTAAAACCCATTAAAGAATCAATTAAATGAAAACAAGGGCACAGGCAGGGCACAGGCAGAGTTCAGAAGAGACCACACAGAGCATTACTGATGGGTCAGCCACATCATCCACAACTAACAGTGGGTGGAAAAGTAGCATGTGCCTATACTAGATTTTACTGAACTCATTTTATTTAATCATTAGTCAAGTAGGTTTCTTTTAATCTTGTGGCTGCTAGTGTTTTTTCTTGCAGCAGTGTAGTTAACTATTAAATGATGTAGACGTGATATAAACATGACTCTTCCTGGTTCAAATGTAAGTGAAACACTGGGTTTTAAACAGTCAAGTGTATTAACCTTTGGTTTTGTCAAGTCGCAGCGTCTTATTGGCCAATTTGAACACAGATCCGCTCATGTTCACTGGCTCGTCGCTTCCGACCTTAAAGGAACAAGAAAATAAAACATGAAGGATTCTGATTGGATGCTGACACACAGTGAGTTGCACAGTTTAGTGGGGATCAGTGAGGTATCAAAACGTACCACAGATACTGGATCTTGATCCATATCACAGACAAAACACATGAATGCATTACTAAGCTTTTGTAAACTCATTACTCATGACTAACAAAATAGTGTAACAAAAACTACAGATCTGATATAAATGTTAGCGTGAACATTGACACGTAAAATGTTGCCTAGCAACGGCCACTGTAGGCAGGAGAGGCAGATGATCACTGAATTGACAGACACAACTTAAAAAGTTAAAAATATCAGATAAGGTAGGCGAGTCATTACTTTACTTCTCTGAAATAGGAGCGTATTACAGTGACATATTTGTTGTGTCTGGGTTAAAAATAGCCAACAGCGACAACTTCACCAGAACTAATCAGCAGTAAAGTCAGTCCTTTGTAACTGATAGAAAGTACTTGTTAGAGTAACTTCTCAAGCACAGTTACATATTATGGTCCCCTTCATATACACAAACACGCACACTCACCATGGTGACCAGGACCTCTTGTGGCTTGAGGTGGTGCTTCTGCATCACATTAAAGAGGGCGTCCTGCAGCGTCTTACTAGACTTCACCACGATCCCAACTGTCTTACCAGTAAAGGCAATCTCCAGCCTGAAACACACATGCATTTCAATAACTTCCCTCGCACAGTAACAAAGAACTGAATCAAGTGGAACAGCAGCATAACATCATTAAAATCTAGTCATGCAAAGCCTGCAGTCACAGAGTAATCTCCCACTCAATGATCGTCTTTGCAGGAAATCCAAAATTGATTTAATATGGCAACTTATCTAGTAACATATTCAGTGCAAATGATGACTAAAGTGATTCCTGCCCAGAGAGCTTCACCTCTATGTCTAGTGTTAAAACAAGGACCTCTCTCTAATATGGTGAGTAGTGACATTCTGTAGTGGGGATGGGGGTGTAAAAGCCTGCTAGGGTGTCAAAGACCTACAAAAAGAAAAAAAAAAAAAAGGAAGCAAAGGAAGTGACATAGTTGACTCACGCAAATGTCACCCTGAGCTCTAGAGAGACCTGCTGATCTCTCAGTACGGAGCAGTCCTGGTCCAGCGATAGGGGCTGCGGTGGAGAGAGCGTAGACATTAAAGAGAGAAATTAAAGTGACTTTCAGAGTTGTCAGCTGGAGACACTTTAAAATAAGTTTCACAAAGTTTCAGAAACAAAAAAAAAAGAAAAAAGAGTGAGAGGCTGAGAAGATGAGAGGATGTTGGAACAGGAAGAGGGTAGTCATCTTTCTCATGCCGCCCGTTTGCAAAACAGCTTTGCCGTGTCGTACAGTGCATATTTTTGAACAGCTTCTTGAATTAAAGCTGTGGCTGGTGCAGGGTGCAGGAGGCAGAGCGACTGAGCGCTAACCTTGTCCTTCCCTTGAAGGTAGATGATGACATCTTTCAGGGGGAAGCCTCTCTTCTCACACAAGCTAGCCAGCATGTCTTTGATGGGTTGGCCATTGCGTGTGGGGGCCAGGGAGGCACTGCCATCAGGTAAGAAGACACAGCAGTAGCCCCCCTCCACCTCTATCCGACCCCCACCTCCACCTCCCTGATCTGGAGACCGGGGACTAGATCTGCCATTCTGCACCACAGATGGAGAGAGGAAAGGACTTAAGAATGAAATGTATACTTCAAAATGATAGTGAGTCATTTTTTGGCAGATTAGCCTCTAAACTGTGAGATTTATCACCTTGTGGACCTCGCTACACTTTGTGTGTGCCTCACTGTGGTTAACAGTAATTGATTTCTGACAAACCAGCTTCAGCTACAGCACAAACCCTTTGTCACAAATGTACTGACCTCCATGTGCCTGTAGAGGGAGCCAAGCTCCACACTGCTGGTGGACTTGACCGACATATTAGACTCTTGCCGAGAGACTGCGCCATGGGAGTTCGATTCATCTATTATCAGTGATGGTAAGAAAAGAACAAGAGAGTCAGGGAGGAAGTGTGAAATAAAGACACAGGATGTACATCACATTCGACAGGCCCTACCTCCCCAGGATCCTCTTTTCTGCCGCTGTTTCTCTGAGGCACTCTTGCCACCGGGAAAGCTGTTATTGTCTGACTTCTTGTTCTGTTTGAGACAGTGATGAAATAGAAGCACTTACGGCAAAGTTAAAACAAGAATCAATTCCATTTTCCCCCTCCTCGTCCCTCAGTCCATTTTCTCCTAGTCTATCTACCTTCTTGTCACTGAGCAAGGGGCTTCTGGTGACCATGTCCTCACAGGATCCCAGGTGAACCGGCTCATTAGAGAGCTGAGGTAGAAGTTTCCCTTCTACGCTTGCCAAGGTGCAACTCTGGTAAAGAGGAGAGCGCACAAAGCGCCTGTAGCTGTCCATCTTCATCAGTTTAAATATCTGACACAAAGAGGAGACGTTGGTACACAAAGTCAGCAGCACTATATTATTGAGCTAATACGTTGAGCTAATATGAGAGCACAGACTCTAAACAGACCTGTGCTTGGGCCTTGTTAAACATGTCAGGTGTGGGCTGCTCCAGGTCCTTCTCCTCTGTCTTGGCAGTATCATCAATGTTGACACAGTAGGGAGCGCTGTCAGACAGGTAGGTCTTGTAGATGGAGTGAGCTGCTGCTTTTAGCTGGAAAAGCAACAGCAACATTCTCAGACTGAATCACCGTGATGATTACTTATTACCCAAACTTTGTTTCCTAATCATTGTTTCTTAGCCATTGAGACATGAACAAAAATGAACCACGATGACACACTGAACCCGTCTCCCTTTGGATTTTAGTTTTCAACAGTCACCTGAGAAGCCACTCAGTGTGTTTTATCATTTCACTGGCTTGGAGTCTTTCCTCCTTCAGTGTTGGGCATCTCCTCTGTCAATAATCTAATCAACCCTTTCCAAGCATCCACACTGCAAGTCACTCAATTAATAAACTGCTAAAAGTCAATTCATTTCCCAGAGAGCTGAGAAATCACAGAACAAAAGTTGCCAGCTGGCCACTTTTATTTGAGGGATTGGTGTAGATGGACACAAATATCTCAAAAATTGCTTCATGCATCAGTGAAGTCAACAGGAAATGTATCAGTTGTTGTACAAAACTATATAAAACTTGTGAACTGATGTTTAAAAAAAACACATTAGTGATCACGTTAGCTGTAGATCACTACACTAATACAATTATAGCAACATAGCAACCAAGTTCCCCTCACTGCAAACATTCAACTTCTTGCCTACAATGGAAACAACCAAAAAAAAAAAGTGTCAGTTAGCTAATTCAAAATGTAAGAAGTAAAAGAGTGCATCATACCTTATCCAAGGACGTGGCTGGAATCATCCTGAACTTTTCACAAGCTTGCCAGAATAAAATGTTCTCTGCACTCACCTCAGACTTCAAGAAGGCCTGTGGAGAAACACACACACACGCACACGCACACACACACACACACTGTATGAGCACACATGGCACACCTAGTGAGGGGTCGCCATGAGCCTACTATTATTGTTGAACTTGTTGAAAATCACAACATGTGTGTGTCGAGCGTGACTCACCGTAAAGTAACGGACCCCAGAGGGGTCCTCCAAAAGCTTCTCAAACGAAACGGCCCAGCTCAGCACGCTGTTGGCGGGCCCGGCCTCTCCCCCCGGAGTCCCTGGAAGACTGGAGTTGCTGCCTCCACAGCCCCGTGCAGACATGTTTAACTCTATAGCACATCCAGGCACAAACACACCCATTTATCAGCACAGAAAAGCATGACCAAGAATGAGACTGAATCAGATATTTTCTTCGGTCGTGCACAGACATGTTCAGATTGTGGAAACGTAACACGTACAGGGTTGTCAGTGTGCACATTGACTGTTCATGCTTACCTCCATCTGACACTGCCTGGATCTGTGAAGAGGGGGAGGGAGAGAGAGAGAGAGAGATAAAGCAAGGAGTTTTACAACGACACCAAAACAAACTAAGACTTAAGAAAACATCTGATAAGATGGTATAATCCTCCCTTAGGTCATCAAAGAAGAGTTGTCCTCTAATAACTGAGAACCTCACTTCTCAGTTCAATAATCACGTAACAGAAACAGATAAAAATCACAAAAACAAAGTAACTGTATGAAAATTCACACTCATTACCTCACATGGGATAATTAATCAGTAAACTACACAACTAAACCACAGGACTAAAAGTGCTAGAACAATCAGGACATCAAACTATTTCACTAACAGCTTCACAATCTACTTGAAGTGATATCAAGTTCGATACGTGTGTTCAAAGCTCACAGGCATTCACGTTTAGGAAGTGAAATGTGAACGCCAGCTGCGTTTTTTCTCTTCACTTTTTTTGTTTCTTCCCTCTGTGTAACTGTAGTGCAATCAGCCAAGGCTGTTTTCACAGGAAGTGGTTGTGACACTGATGACAATAGCGCTCATTCAGCTTTCAGAGCTCACAAAATTCTCATCTTGCAAAAGGTTTCTGTTTCAGTTCAAGCACTTTCACGGTTAAAAACTAAAACACGAACCACTGAATTCTTAAAACTCTTTGCGTGCAAGCCTGTGATGACAAGCGCGTATCTGGGTATTTCTGGGTATCGAGGAACCTAAATATTGAACAGAGAGGTATTTCAGAAAAGAAGACCAGCGGGTTAACTCAATCTGTTTTTAGCGGCTGAGAGAAACTTGAGAGAAAACCTGCTTTAGAATCCTGTAATACTGAAATATTATTTAAAGAGGTGCAGACTAGCTCACAGCACTAAGGTCCTGGTTCTTAATCACCTTTCTTAGAGTTTACATGTTTATTAAGCCTGTCAGGGTTTCCTCTGGGTGCTCTGGTTTCCTCCCACAGTCCACAGACATGTGGGTTCCCACTCTAAAATTGCCCAGGTATGTGAAAGCGAGTGCGAGCATAGGTTTCTCCTGCCCAGAGTATACACTGTGAGTAAATGTTTGCATAAAATCTGTTTTATACTTTCTACAAAATGACCAATATATCGCCTCACTAGTTTTTAATCTTGATTTTTAACATTCATTCTTAACATCTTCATTTGAACTGATCTGTGCTCGACATCCCTGCTCTGTGTACATTCATGTACATGCAGCTTCCTTGACTGCTTCCCTGACTTGAACCAGACTTGATTTTGCCTGGTGATTTTGGCCCTGTGTCAGTTCTGTGGAATGTGAGTCAGCTCTTGGTTCACTGAAGCCAGGGTTTTCACCAAATGTCCAGCTTACGTGGACCTCAGTTGCGGAGCAACACATGTCAGAAGTGTCAACCGCTGAGTCACACAGAAAGGTAAGACACGTCAGTCCTGTGCGTGAGAAAATGTTTCTCTCTCTCTCAGCATCCTCTCGTGTGACATAAATATCCAGGTAAAAACCAATGGGCTAAAATTATCTGTTTTTTTAAGTAACACAGAAGACATCTGGGCAAGGCAATTTGACAATTTGTTATCCCAGCTCACTATAAGAGCAGGACCAAGGTCCGACTTGTATGCAGAATTAACCCTGTGAGACCTGAACTATGAAAGAATGGTCAGAAAATTCTAATTTTTCAAATATGAACTCTTTATTTGTCCCTTTGACAAAATGTAAAAAAAAAAAATTAAAAAAAAAAAAATTCTAAGTATATTTTTTGTTTGTATCACACATGTCAAAACATTTAGAAAAGTGAGGAGTGTCTACCAGGAGTCAGTATACGAGCATAAGAGTTCATCTAAAAGGGTTAAATGCAAAGTTTATGCTTGATGGTGATGCAATGAGTCCCAGAAATGTGGGTATCATATATGATACGTACGGGCTCACAGGGTTAAGTGCACAAGTTTTTTTTTTTTTCTCAAACAAATTGCCAGCGAGAAGATAAACTGTATGTGTGTGAATTTTAATGCATGCAAAAAAGAACGTGTCCTTGACAACAGCACAAAGACAACTGCTCTTTGCAGACTTTGACCATATAAGGTTGATATGGGCTGGCTGATTCTGCAGGTGTTCGCTTCAGTGAGACTCCACCTCCACTGCTCAGACTCTGGCCCCAAAAACACAACATGTCGGTGCCTACAAGTACACTCAGGAGAAGCCAACACACATGACACATCCACAGTGTTTCATAAACTCTGCAGCAGAAAAAAACTATCCAAGGATTAGGTATTCTCTGCAAATCCTTTGAAGGGGAGACAAGATGTGTAAACAGACTCTATGCAAGGGAAGGGTGCAACACCAATTATAGTCATAACATTTCCAATCACACAAAATGCAAAGCTCTGAGAGCCTTTTAAAACCATGGCAACATCCATCACTTTCCTGCCTCTACATCTTTCCATACATTTTCACACCTTTAGCAGAGTTAAATCAATTCTAGAAACATAACGGTCTCACACAGAGTAGACCAAAGCCAAATCAGCCTACATGACAGACGCATGGCACAGACAGTCATGGCTTGATTTCCGTTTCTGACTCAGGCAGACCAGGCCCGTTTTCAGTAACAACCAACTGCAACTACCGAGCCTGACTGGATCTGGCACTGCTGAGGAGTGGAGGCGGATAACACAGGCCACCACAAGAAAATGGCACTACTGTACTCTTGGTACTCTGACCTGGATATTAGCTTAAAAGTGTCAGCAAGTCAGAAAATACAGACTTAAAAAGTGGTTCAAAATTTAACAGCCATTCCTGTTCAACTTACAAGTAAACAGCATGTTCAAGTCCAACTTGTTCCTCTTTAACATAAGTGTGCTCTTAATCTTGAAATGCCACTATGTAAGAGCTGATAAAACGTTCGCTTTCATACATCATAGAAATGATAAACCACCGTATTCATGAACAGCCGCACTGAACCAAACCAAAACAAATAAGAATGCTGCCTACTCACCATGTGGCCAACAGGAATCCCTAGAGCATTACAGTTCTTCGCCATGGTGGCCCAGACACCAGACTACAAGCTGAAGTCTTATGTGAAGTGCACACTGTCAAGGGACACAGTAAAGTGCTCCACCCAGAAAAGATGCACACTTTACATACACACACACACACTCTCAAAACTCATCATTTGGGTCTTCTTGTCACTTCCTGCCTGGAAGGGAAGGCTTGCCATAGCAACAAGCCACAAAAGAGGAAGTATGGTTACTATGATCAAACTGTTCTCAACCTACGTCTTGAGAAATACTGTGATGTGGGAACACAGAGAAGACAGATGCATTCATTCTACTTTTGATGTACAGCCAGTGAAAAAGTTACTCGACGCAGCTTTATACCATTATACAATCTACATAGCAAATTTGCAGCCACAGTGCTGCATCTGAGAAGTTTTTTTTTTTTTTTTTAAATCAGGTGTCACACTTTGCTTGCCTTCTTAAACAGTTTCCTTTTATGTGACAATCATTGAGTAGAAAGAAGTAGAAAACACAATGCTTCCTCCTGATGATTATCCTGCCGCACAGTAGTTCATATGCATCTCTGTCTTCACACTGTTCAGAATCATTTAAAAACAACACAACTTGTGAACAAACTTTCACGAGGCTTGGAGTTAATGAATATATTAGCATTATTCTGTACCTATAGCAATTAAATGAATGTAGATAGATTCCAAATCAAAACATAGGTTTCCAAAATCAAGGTCCAACTTTGAGTAGCCTTCCCCCCTAAATTACTCTGTACATTATCAAACATTGATAAGCAGGCACACTCCAGTTAGCTTGTGTGAAATGGTTTTCATACCTCATCATACAACATGATACCAGTAGTGCACCATTTGTCATATTTCCTGTTTTGCTTTTGGGCTGCGACTTTTGCCAGGCGGTAGAACTTGTGACAAAGCCTTCTGAAAGTGACCATCTTCGGGAAGACAAGCATGAGTCAGGACAGGATAGCTGAGAGACTACAGCTGAGAGCTGAAAGCTTTCAGGTTAGGGTTAATTAGCTGCTCTGATCTCACCTGATTGCCTTCAGTGAGACCTGACATGTGCACGAGCCAACCCCCCAGGTGAAACTGGGTACTTTAATTAAAGGTGCATATTTTTTTCCCCTGGAGAGATTGTCAGTTCCGCACATAAAATATTGCCATTTAGCTGTCAACTGTCAGCTGCTTTCCTGTCTTCTTTCGCCTGCATATCCGAGCTGTTATGCAAAATGGCCATATGTGGCTCATGAGAACAGAGAAGGGCATATTTAGCATAGACTAGTTGTAAGTAATGGCAACAATGAACTTTGGTCAGACACAATCAAAGCTTGTGACCTTATCTCATTTATTTGGAACTAAGTGATTCTGTATTACTATAGGCCCTTGCAACAAATTCAATGTTAAAATGTCAACATTTCAAGACAAAATGAAAGTGCAAAGAAATCAGCCTGACTAATGGTCAATAGGCCCATGTGCACAGACCGTGTTGCACTGAAAACAAAATTGTTAAAGGTGAGAAAAAAAGAGTGGTGTCAGGAGCAGAGATGTCAAGCTGTTACCTAAATAAACATCCTAAAAGCAGCACTTTGTTCTGCTGCAGTTTTAGCATTGCGTGGTACTGTTACAGATGTAGACCTTGTGACACCATCTGGTGTAGAAAGACATGTTTGTAAAGTTATGAGAGAACCTCCTTGAACAATCAGTATTTGTGCTTTGATTTCCCACAATGTGAATGATTAGGTCCAATAAATATCAAGCCAGTAAGATTGTCATCATCATGATATTTTTCTGTCATTCAGCAGGAGCAGGTGTTACTATCAACATGCCAACTTTGCCACAATCTAAATAAATGTAATATTTAAGCAATTTCAAAAGCTACAACTAAATACAAAATCAAAGGTTGCTTAGAACTAAGTGGTCCGTGTTTACGCTCTGCCTGAACAACACTGGCCTGATTTTCATCACAGGTACATAATGTTTGATGAAGGAGTGATAAAGTGGCAGATAGTTGATTTGAATCCAGATATTTCTGTGTGGACTTTGCATGTTCACTGTGTGGATCCCAAAGTTTAAACATATAAAGGTTTGGTCAGATAAAACTCTAAACTGATATAATTTAAGAAAACGAATGGCTGATCAACAGCACTCTCTACTGGCTACTATGTGGATAAATACTTTGAATGAAGGCCATGCATGAGTTTAGTGAAAGATGTTTCCAAGTTTCAGTTCTGAGCAAAGTCACTCATAGTATTTGCTGCATTATATGATGAGTACAAAGGTTGTGGATCATTTGCTTAAGTAAACCACTGTTTTGCTGATAGTGGGGTATAAATACTTCAGGATGTCTCTCTCTTTCTCTGTCTTTTCTGTCTGTCTATCTTTGTATCTGTAACGTGTGAAAATCCCACCGTTTTCACTTTAGAGTCGCTCGGCAACATGCAGCAAACAGCCACAACAGCATGACTGTCACACTCCCACCAACACACATACAAACAGCGGTATTATTTGTGCAGTGACCTTCCAGCTTTATTTGCATCGGTATCAGTGTTTATGATCAGCTCTGCTGTATCCTCTCCAATGCAAAGACCATTAGGTTAGGCAAAGTAGAGCGGAACAGCATTCAGCTCTGTGTGAGGAGACAACACCGCCACAGGTAGAAACAAACCATTTGAGCATTATTATATTATTTTTAGCTTTATAATGATATAGAATACCTCTTGCTGAGCGAGTTTAATGTGTCAGTGCTATGACATTCACAGCTCTTAATTTGTTTAAATGCTGTTAGCTCGTTTCATTATATATTTGTCTCAAGTGTTATTCTTAACCCAACGCAATCTTTCCCAGCAGAGAATGGTTACGGGAGAGATATCCCTATATTTCTTGCTTGGTCATGTCTTCATAGGTAGGACCCCATAATGTGTGTGTATGTGTCTTTGTGTTTGTAATGAATATACATGCCTGTACATTAACTCCTTATTCTGTCATTTTAGCTGGCATAGGCTCTGTCTGTGTTCCTGTCCAGTGTCTGAAATGTAACATCACAGGAGTGACTCTGAAAGGTAAAAAAAAAAATCAACCAAAACTTCTCACTCTGTTTATAGACTGCATCTGGAAACGTTATGTTGCAGCGAATGTATCTGAACATTGTCTGCCATTACATAATTCGCAAGATGCAAAGCAAAAAAAAAAAATGTACTTAATGATATTCCTTCCATCTTGTGTTCCCCATAAATGTTTGTCTGCCTTGCCCAAAAACAGAGTGCATTAATGGTAGGTGTCTCCTTTCTTCTCATTTTCTTTTTTCTTCAAGATACAACCAGTGAATTTTACATACCATACAGTAGATACAGTACTCAATAGCAGAGCACAATAAGAAGAATGAGGCTGGGTTAAACACGGAAAACATGGGAGACTAAAATCTCTTAAATTAGATTATTCTTCCTAATTTAACTTTATGAATACCTGGGATGTGTCATGAATGATGTGTTGTAAATTAAATTCTGACTGTGACTGTATGTTCATTTTTCTTCGGGGTGATTACCTAAAACCATCACTGTTGTTTTATTCCCCTTGAATATTTACTCTGCTCATCAGACTTTAAGGTTGAAATCAACAGCACTGGATCCGAAGTTAATGAGGGTGACGAAGTCACTCTAACATGTGCCCATAACCTTCCCAATATGACTCTGGAGCTTGGGTGGACCAAGGACGGGAAGGAAATGCTGGAAAACAAAAACAAAAGCAAGCTGGTTCTCGAAAAAGTGTTTTCACCTGATGCAGGCTGTTACATCTGCTATGTGAACAGCTCGTGTGGCAATTACGAGTCTTCACAAAAATGTATCACTGTAAATAGTAAGTAGATATGGCCCTGCTTATTTCACACCATCACAGATTACCTTTGTCTCTAAAATGTAGATTGTACAAATTAACTCATTAACCAAAATGCCTGAATATGGTGCATTTCATGAGTTCAACTTGAAAATAAAACATCAGGAACCTTTAATGAATTTTAACATGAATAATGAAATGCTTAAACACCTCACTGACCCTTGATAGCATACGTCTTCGCTGCCTGTCCGTGTCTCTGCCTCTGTAACTTTCTGTGTGTTCTCATCCAGATAACAGTGTGATCATCCTGGTGGTCTGTGGTGTTTCAGCTTTGGCCTTGATCCTGATTTTGGGCCTGGCAATGAAGCTTAAGCTGAAAAGAGACAATGGTAAGAGCTCAGTTCACATTGTCTGTGCTAGTAGACAGCACAGCGGCCTAATAGAGTAGAGAATGAATATTTCTGAAATATATCTTCTTCTAATTTTAAATTCTAGGATTAGCAGTATCCAACAATTAAAGAAATGATGACAGTGATAATTACAATACCACTCGGATGTCTGGACATTTAATACGAAGCTGGAGCCAGAAATGAGTTAGCTAAGCTGGCAGTGTGCCCATCCAAGAAATAATCCAGCACATAACCCCCACAGAACGAGAGAAACCGTGATAATTAGTGAACTTTATAGTGCTAGCGGGTGGATTTTGTTACGTTTGGACAGAGCCTGGCAAGCTGTTTTCCTCTGTTACCAGTCTGTGCTAATCTAAGCTAATCAGCTGCTGACTCCAGCTACATATTTAGCATACAGCCATGAGAGTGATATTGTCTCATTTGTCTCATTTCCCAAAGTGCTGAACACACTGCGAATCCTAGAAATACAGATATGAATTCTCTTTATGTAAATTATAAAGTGTACATAACCCCCACTTGTGCGTCTTTCTGCAGCTAAACACAGAGAGAGGATGGAGCAGAGGGCACAGCATGGGAGGCCCGCAGGTCCAGCTCCATTCATGCAGAGGGAGTCCTGAATAAGAAACTATTAATTCAAAATTAATCAGTACTGAAATTGGTCTGCAATCTGCTGTTGTAGTGTTTGATGTAGAAATAAAACCTCTTTAATCCCTGTCTTTGAGGTTAAGTGTGTGTGTGTGATCAGGTGAAGTTACGAGCTTACATACGGGCCATTTCCAGACCAGGGTGGATTCATTGTGTAACACAGCATTCATGTTAACCACGCCCACTGACCAGAAAGCCTGTTCAGTTGAGGAAAAGAGCCTAGAAATGTTTTAATCCAGACGTAGGGCAGGCGTGCTCAAACTAATCCAGCTGAATGCTCTACTCACAGGAACGCACACTAGAGCAGCTTTATGGCGGCTGGCATGTAATGGATATATGGGACGTTAATGCTCTCCACTCCTCTCCAAGAGAGGGGTGGGTGTGGGATTTGAGAGTTGACTTGTGGACACAGAAATACCAAGTTCCCTGGTTGAACAACATGATATAATCCTTTGAAGTGTATGTGTTAAGCTGTACGCATGCCGTCAGTCTTCGTGCTGTCCTCAGTGTCGTTTCTTTTTTCCGCATTAATTACATTTTTCCCCTCAGCCAAATTTTTTTTTTCTTCCCCATAATAAATGTGTGTGTGAGAGAGTGTGTCAGGAAGGCCTGTTTGTTCAGTTTCCTCCTATAGCAGGTGGCTAAGGGATAATCCAGGTAAAGCCACTGCAAAAAGGAGATGGAGGGATGGACAGAGGAAGGAGGGGGAGGGTGGATGGGGTGGCCTTTGCATGGATGACTAGGGCTAATTCTGGCCTCCTAATCCCAGTCCCATCCACCCTCCCCCTCTTCCTGCTAGCTAACTCCACGGCGACAGTGAGGAGCAATTGACGCCCAGGTAGACATTACTATCACATACACACATAGCACTTAACCCTCCCAGGTTTGCTGTGGAGGAACAGGGAAAAGAAAAACGCCGGTGGTATCATTTCTGGACAGCTAACCTGGGTGACCTGGATAGCTAACACACCTGTGTGAGCTTCACTGGAGAATGTAGCTGCAGTCCTCCAGCCAAGCCACAGGAAACACGCCACCATGGGAGAAGCTCAAAAGGTAAGCGACCTGATCTGGAGCAACGGGACTTATAAAACCAAATGTGAACCTTCGGTATTAGTGTGAAACAGAAGAATTTCTCACAGGTGACTATGAATTTCATAGTATGAAACATCAAGTCTGAATCATCAAGTGTTTTACAGAATTTCTGTGTAGATGCAGCTCTCAACCATGATGGTTGGATAATCTCAACTCCCTGGCCTGTCAAATTATGTTGTTACTGTATAAAAACTATGATTATAGATCTAAAAGGAACCTCTAAAGCCCTTTGATGTACACTTAATCACATATGCACTGTAGTATCTATCATCTTGAATCAAATATTTAAAGCTAGAATCTGTCTTTTGTCAGTAGTCTGCAGTTGTGCAACCTTGCTTCAGGCTAATCACGATAAATATTGCATCACTATATGAGCAGAGCTCCAATCAACACCGGCACTTTTCTAAATGAAGCAACAGATTAATTCTTACAGAACGGGGGTGGGAGCTGTACGGTAGCTCTAGAAATTCGGGCTGGAGATTGGTCAGTGGGTGGGCGGAGCAAGATGGGCACGCTTACGTGTGTTCAACAGTGCTATGAGTAAAAGGTAAAGGGAGCTTTGACCTCAAACTGGAAAGAGGTCAGTGGGTGTTTTTTTTTTAAATCAGATTCAGTAAAGTATTATAAAAGCTGTATCTTTTTATCTAGTTCTGGATATTATAAGAAACGCTAAACCCCTATTCCTATGCCCGACTCCCTCTACCTCTGTGCAGGGCTTACTCTCTGTCATTGAGAAACTGAAGGGATCCACAGAGCAGGAGGTCAGGATAGTCCTTCTGGGGCTGGACAACGCTGGCAAGACCACCCTGCTGAAGAGCCTCGCCTCTGAAGATGTGAACACCATCACGCCTACACAGGTGAGGGGAAGTAAAACTCATGCACTCACACATAATGATCTTAAGGAGGGCCACATACTGTTTGGCACTGAACAAGAAACTCCACTAAACTCACTGACACACTTGCAGCTGATGTTTTTGTGTCTTTTATTTTATGAACAGCTCCACCACTTTATAACATTATTACCTGATCCCTCAGTATTAAGTGTATTTTAGATAAACCGGATGCATCTGCCTGTAATGATCCCCCCAATATTCCTCAGTAATATATTTCAAAAGATATTTTGTATTGTCATGGTACTGTAACACAGCATTAGACAGGGCAGGGGGATTGTGTCTAATCTGGTGAGACCAGCTCGACCAGCACACACTCTCGCTCAAAATAATGGGATTCAGATGACCTTTCCTTCTCTGACTCTGTGAAATGAAATGATTGGTCTTACAGTACACATGCTTTGACCGCTAATCAGTAAAATAATGATGGTATAATGTCAGATCGTCCTGTTATACCATATGTTAAATAACCTTTCATCAGGAGATGAACTGTGGCCTTACATGACCTTCCTGATTTGCATGTTCTCAACACATTTTCTGAGAAGATCCTTGCAAGGTCCGCCTTTTTTTTTTTTTTTTTTCATATCACCCCCTTCGGATTTGATTATCTAACCTCTAATATGATTATCTAATACCCTTTCAAGACAAGACATAGAGCAGATGTACTGCCAGGTCCTGGACGAGTGTGACAGCTCATCAGACATCAGGCAGAGAGGATGCAGTCCAGTATGACATGGCAATTGTCACCACAAAGCTAAATCAGACTTGACACATAAACGCATACACTGCACTTGATCCTTCCAGTCTTATCCTGAGATTTGCTCCTCAGCTGGTCCTCAGGATAAAGTTGTTGTACAACCTTGCTGGCTGAAACAGAAAGGAGCTGTGTTATGGAAAACAACTACAGATTTCCGTATAAACACTTAGAGCATATGCTGCACTCCTGCTGATCCGTAATGAGAAAGCAATACAGAGTAATCAAACAGTGATTAACTCAATACTCACACCTGTGTGCTCGTCCATTGTCGCTTAATGAATTCCTTCATAGCCATTTGCAAGGCTTTCCAGGTGCTGTGTAATGTCACAGTGTTAAACTGAAGGCAGTGAAGTGGAGTACAGTGATTCCCGCTTTGTGTTTCACTTCAGGGCTTCAACATAAAGAGTGTTGCCTCTCACGGCATGAAACTCAATGTTTGGGACATTGGAGGACAGAGGAAGATCAGGCCCTTCTGGAAAAAGTACCTGGAAAACACAGACCTCTTGGTAAGTAACTACTGAAAATGTCATTCAAGTCAATTCAAATTTAATTGTCCCCTGAGAGACTGGTTTATTCTTTATTTGGATCCATTAGCTTCTTCAAAGTTGTTGTTATTCAAATACACTACTGAAGGAACATGGTGGAAGCAACCAAAAAAGAACGTCACTGAAGCATTAAAAAAACCCACATAAATTATCACAATCTTTACAGTACAAAGAGCTGGGACATGGTGTTTAACTCCTTAACCGCAGACATGCACAAGTTAAGCACTGTAACTGTATTTAGATGAAGGCAATTCATTCTAAAATTATAACTTTATGGGACCTTTTTGAAAGGTTAAGAAAACTGTATGTATGCAAGTAAAACTGACTTGCTGCTTTACAGGAGCAGCTTTACACTGAAAGAGTCACTGAGAGAAAAATGTTGAGGCCAACATTTGTTTTATTTATTTAATAATAATTAACAGAATTTTGTAATTAATAGGAATTTGACTTCACTGTTGTGTATTTGCTGTTTCAGATTTATGTTATCGACAGTGCAGACAAGAAGCGATTTGAGGAGACGGGACTGGTGAGCCTGATACAGCTCTCATTTCTGACCAAAACCACAGCAGATTTACCTAAAGTTAATTAAATTGACATATGTCAAAGTAATTGTTTTGCTTTCTTGCTAAATCAGTGACTTAACAAAAATGGTTTGCATGCATATGTGCAGGAGCTGTCCGAGCTGATTGACGAGGAGAATCTAAAAGGCGTTCCAGTGCTCATCTTTGCCAACAAGCAGGATCTGGCCACAGCGTCACCAGCCAGTGAGATCGCTGAGGGACTCAACCTGCATACATACCGGGACCGTGAGTGGCAGATTCAGGCCTGCTCAGCTGTGTCTGGGGAGGGAGTTCAGGTCAGACCCAACTTGATTTATTGATTTCTCCTTCAAATGGAACCTAATCAACCATTTAAAAGCGCCCTCTCCCTTGCTGCTGCACAATATTCAACTGAGACTCAGTCTGAAAGAGACTTTATTTGTGTCAACAGCCTTTTTGACTTATTAGTTTGATGCTTTACCTTTAAACAATTTAAAATCTGACCATGAATCTGATTTAGACCGTTTTATTTGCTTTTCTCCAACAGGATGGCATGAACTGGATTTGCAACAACATTGTGAACAAGAAGAAGTGAACCAGTGTCAACACACTGACCAGAGTCAAACTGAGAACCTCATAAGGGATTAAAAAAAATATTTTATTTAATATCAACACACCTCACCTATGACAGGTCCTTCTCTCCTCACAGATTTGAATTTTTACAATTTGTGTCATTTTTATGGAAATTTTGCAAATTTAGCTCATTTAAATGTAACATTTTTAGCTGCAACAAGTGAATTAAGCCCTATTCTACCCCCAAAAAAAATTTCTGCTCTACCCTAAAAATGTATGTTTTTGTTCCCTAAGGATTCTTGTCTGGTGAATCTGTGTGCTTTCTTAAGTACTGAGAAAACCAATCTGGGTGTGTAGCCATGTAGAACTCTCGGGGTTTGTGAGTTAAATAGACACCAGTTCACTGTGAGTGTAAAGTATGTGTTTTGAGATTTTTGACAATAAAATAATTAGTTTGTTTCTGCTATTTTGCTTTCTTTTAATCACATTCTCCGAGCACGCAAGCATACATGCCCGAGCAATAAGAGCGGACGCGGTCAAGTAAGAGTTTTTAAAACTGTCCCTGAAAGACAGAAAACGCATGAATGTGCCTGTAAATGCCAGCGCTTCCCTGAGTGACATGAGGAACAATAACAAGCTGATCCGCTGCTGCTCAGCCGTCATCTTGCTTTATTTCCACAGCATGATGACAAGCACTTACATTGTACAGTGGGAGAGAGACTGATAGAAAAGCAAGAGTGAGAGAGGAGAGAGTCTCCATTAATGCACTCGCATGGCAGAACAAGATATCAAAACTTCAAGGCACAGCACAACAAACAGAGCAGGAAATTACACGCAGAGAGGCTGACTAATTGTCAGCAGGCACACTTTTTCTCAAAATGTTTGTTTTATATGTTAATTCTGGCACTATTGTGTAGCATGCAGTCTCTCTCACAGCAGTGTGTATGTCTGTTAGAGCTTGTCTTGATGCCTTTTCACAGAGGTACTAGGCCATTTTACAACTCTCATGTCCAGCTGTGAACAAGGCGTGTGCTCTGAAGCTGAAATACAAATAGTCTACTTTGTAGGAGCAGCTCTGAGGTAAAATCCTTCCGTCCTGAGATCCACAAAAAAAAAAAAAAAACACAGTTCAGATCATTGATTTCAGAGGACTTCCTCAGTCTTTACCCACATATGGTTCGTCTCTCCTGAGACTACAACGGTCAGAAACCCCCTCAGGCTTAAAGGCCCACGCAGCCCTGTGGCCTTTCTTCACATATTTGTCCTTTAGACTGACCTTGGTGTAGGTTAACTCCTCCATTCAGCCTTTTTGGCTCTTTTCATCTGCAGTTCGATTTAATGGATCTTTTGTTCCTATCGTCTGGAGCTGTAATTAAGCATCTGAAAGCACTCTAAAATCAGCTGGCAGGTTTTGTTCTGTGTCCTCCTCTACATGAAATTATGTTAATGAATATATTTTTTTTTCTTTTCTCTTGTCTGTTGTTAAGGAGTGGTTTTGAAAAAGAAAAAAAAACAGCCTTCTGGTTTACTTGTGCTAAGTGCTAACAAAATGATTGAATATCAGTAGAATGATTGAGTCATCTCCATGGCAACTAAAATTTGGAGCAAGTCCTAAAACATTTTTTAGGCATCAACGCTTGTTGAGGGAGCACAGCAGGGGTGTGGGACCAATTACAACTTGTACTGAAGGATCATTATGGCTGTTTGAAAGAGACCAGACGACACAGGAGCTGGGCTGGTGACGAGATGAGTTTGCATTTTGCTGTGTGTTGCTCAGTGCTGCTTCTTTGACCAACAGGTGGCAGCATTGGAGAGCCTGATCAAACTCTGGCATGTTGAGGAGGCTCGGCTGTTTACAGATAAGTGACCTGGCACACTCTGATTCTATGAATTTAATTTTCTCATGTTTGATAGGCCAAATACTTTTATTCCTGTACTATTTCAGAAGAAGATTAATACATTATAGGCCTAAATCTTTTTTTTTTTTTTGTAGGTTGCAGGTGGTCAGGCTGTGGACATTGTTGTTTATAGCTGCTGTGCACATTTCAAGCTCATTGCACTTCCGTCTGTTTACAGTCCCCTAATATCTCCATTTGTATAAATTAAAACTCATTCTTGACGTGACATGATGTCACTTCCATGCTGGTAGCCCCTCATCAAGTGTTGCCATGGCAACCCCCCCTGTTATTCGTGGTCCACCAGCCACCTCTCTACTTCAGTCCAGCCCTCCCTCTCTGGTCCTCCATTTCTTTCATTTTCCCAAGCTCTGCTCATCAAAAGACACTGCAACAACACATTGCAGGTAAGAAGAAAAGACAGAAAACAGACAAATTACTGTCTTTGTCTGCTTTAACAGATGTACAGTGTGGAATTGTGTTGCTAAAACGAATAATGTTGAATTATTATAGACAAGCTTAACATGGCACAAAAATGTATTGTGTTAAAAATGACACAAAATCCCAGTTTTTTGCTATTTGTGTTCATTGTTGTAAACAGGTTTCTTTATCATTAGATATTATCATCTTCTGCTTGTGATAAACTCAACTAAAAGATGTCTTTCTCCTCAAGGCTGCAAAGAATCCACAAGCCACAAAAGGCACACATCCCCCCCGTCATGCCGGAAGTCGACCATCTGGCCTCTGTGAAGCCACAGTTGTCCACAGGGACTCCACAGTCCAGTTTCAGTGCTACCCCATCGACCCTCAGTGTCCTGACCACCACCACACTGCTCCCGTGGGAGGAGTTGCACATGCAAGTGCACACCATCCTGATCGTCGTCATTTTTTGTGTGGTCTGCTTACTGCTCCTGCTGGCCTTCTTATATGCTTTCTGCCTCCATTGTTCCGTCAGATCTTCACCTAAAGACTCACACAGACCCAACGGATGCAGCCTAGATCGTGAAGATGCCACCTATAAGTGCAGCTCATCTGATAACCAGTCAGTGGGAAACGTTGTCTGACTGGGGCACCGAACTGTGATAACTGATATTTGATTGTCTATCAGTGCATTTATGTTAGGGTTTCTCTGTTCTTGGTTCAGCAGCATGTATGGATGTGTGTTACAGGATCAAAAAGATTGTAATTACAACTTGCTTAAACTAAATCATGAGCTTTGAGACCCTGGTTTAACTCCTTCTTTGATTTGATATATATTTGTGCCTGCTATTGATTTTGGCAGTAACAGGAACACAAGGACATCACAAAATATATTTCTCATTCATTCTGAGGCTAAAAGGACATAAAAGGATTGTTTACCAAGCTTCCTACTGAGTTCACTGGAGTTAAAGGAAGATGCAGGTACACATGCATGAATGTCAGGTGAGCGCACAGACACAAAATAAAAACTTATCCATGTATGCATATTTGTGGAGAAATGTGTTCAGTGAAAGAAAAGAAGTGTAAAATACATGCAGATGTAAATGTGAGTGTGAATGCCAATGCCTCTGAGTGAAAAGACAAGACAAACAATAACAAAGCGGTGCACAGACTGCTCAGCAGTCATCTCTCTTTATTTTCACTGAGCTGACAAGCATTTACATTGTGCCGTGGCTGTGTATTTGACGAGACTGATATAGAATAATGAATTCAGACATGCAAGATGAAGGAGGGGAGGAGGGAGAGGGAGAGGGAGAGGAAGAGACTCAGAGTGGTTTCTTTTCTCGCAGGCTGAAACAAGACGTCAAATCTACAAGGGGCAGCAGAACAAACAGTGAGGGAAATTACTGAGCTTGTGTCCAGCCGAACCACGTGGCAGTGAACACTCTTTGGTACTAAAACAAATTACACAATGGGTACACACAGCAAATTTTTGGTGTTGACTTTTTAGAGGCAAGTGCTTTGACTGATTTGCGGTATTAATTGGAGAAGTGTCTGTGCACTCATGGAGCTGATGGAGCTCTGAGGCAGCTGTTGCAAAAATGATCAATGTGTAAAATTAACACTGATGGCTGCAATTGATTTCTGTATTGTCAGAGCTAAATAGGCACTGATGATGACACCACACAAGGCCACTAGAGATCCCAAGCATTACAGTCTATGTCCATGTACAAACAACATGTCATCAGAGATTGCTGTGGTGAGAAGAACGCCCCCAAAAAGGCAAAATAACAGCAAATAACTCAATTTCTATCTGGCAATTTGGCCTAATATTCAGTGCTTTGAGTGAGCTGAACAAGAAGCGCTTTAGAAACAGTAATACTTGTGAATTACTGGCTATGGCATCAGCTAGCATTTTGTTGGGGCGCCATTACCCATGTCACCGGTTCACGACACGGAGCACATGGCGCTCTTGGAGCAGCGGGAGTCACAGGAGCTGTCACGAGACTCCATGATGGAGTCTCTGTCGTCAGACTCAGGTGAGTCCAGCTCCAGGTGAGAGTCTTGGAGGCCGTCCTGCAAAGCATCCTTATAGTGGGACTGGAGAGGGAACAGGGAACATTTTATCACAGCAATAACAAAAGGGCAAGTATAAAACAACAGCAAATAATGACAGAGGAAAGGGAATCAGGAAAAAGAACTAGAAGTTACAGTTAAATCAGAGACATTAAGAATTTAGCAGCATATTCCCTCTCACCTTATGAACTGACATCTCCTCCACCCGGCACTCCTCCATTGACTCCTCCAGGGAATGGCCTGAAATCTCCATTTTGATACGATGAGAGCGAATAGACTTGACATCATCCTCGTCCTCCCCTGCCACCAGAGGAAAAACCTGAGGGCAAAGACAGAAGGAGACTCAAGGAATCAGAGATGATGATGGTGGCAATAAAGCAAATGAGAGCGTACACCATTCGAGCATGTCTTAGCTGAATTTTTACCAGTCCCTCCTCATCCCCTGTGGCCTCAGGGCCTGAGATGGTGGCCTTGCTGATGGCCTTGCTGATGGTCTGAGTCTCAAACTGAGGACACGCTGCCTGAGCATTCCCATCCTTGTCCCTCTTTCCCTTCAGCCAGTAGGTCTCAATTTCAACATTCCCCTAAAAAATGGATGAAGAGAAGGAAAAATGTAAAAGACAGATTTAGGTTTAGAAGTGAAGATGCCCATCATATGCACAAAAACAAGATAAAAACTACACTCATAGGTACAGTTTCTGTTATGGAGGGGGGTAGGGAGTGGGGGGTAAAATGGCAGGTGGCAGATTTTCAATAGTCAAACTTCCCTGATGAAAAACAAGTCTCTGGTTTCTTGAGATTGGCACCTGTAATCAGCTGCCTCAGAAACCTCCGGGAGTCACTTTGCTGGCATCAAAGTCAGACTCACTGATAAAATAGACTGGCAAATCAACAAGCAAGCTGCAATTACCAGCTCTGAAGACTAAGTGTGCTGACTCCCCAGAGCCAAAACATTGTGAGGTTTTTTTTTTTTTTTGTATATAGTTTTTTACACTCAGAAATGTTTATTTTGTCTGATTGCTGACATACAAATCTTCCATTAATATGGATTACAGTCTTAGTGCTTGGTCCCATGCAGGTTGTGCACAGTGTGGAGATAACATGTATTTACTTTTGGGTAGAGACGTGCAATTTACACTTTATTGTAAGCACCTTTAACACATCCATTTGTGTGTTCCCTGCTGTATATATTTTAATTGCTCCGCTGGGGCTAAATAAAAGTTCTTTGAATTTAACTAAATTAAATTTAGAGATCCTCATATGTTTTACAGAAAATGATAACATGTTCTTATAATGGCTGAGTAAATGCAATCAGTGTAGTGGGCATAGTGGCACTGGTGGCAGTTTTGACCCCTGACCTTGATGGTAATGATGCCCCTCCTTTCAAAAATGAAGTGACTTCCTTTCAGGTGCTCATAGGTGGCACTGCTGAGCTGAATGTGCATCTCCTGATTGAGAACAGAGAATGACCAGTCACAACAAAATCACAGAAAACCTGTGCATCACATCAGTCACTATATGTAGACATTCTGATTCAGCTTCTCCCTATTCTCAGCCTTTTTTGTCTCTCATTACATGTCCCTACCTTGCCATTGCTCTCCATGGCAGATGCAGTGTGGACAGTGTCACCGTGCAGACCGTAACGTGGCATCTTGTGTCCCACCACACCTGCTACAACCATGCCAGAGTGGATCCCTGCAACCAGCACAAAAGGTTAGTTCACTCGGTCAAACACCAGCATAAACACACTGACAAGGTCACACACACATTCTACCCACCAACACGAATCTGTATGTTGTTGCCATTGGAGGGGTCTTTCAGGTGGTCGATGGAGCGCACCATGTCCAGGGCCATATCACAAATGTTATGAGCATGGTACTTAGTCTTCTCTGGAGCCCCAGCAACCACCATGTAGGCATCTCCAATAGTCTCAACCTGGAAAGGAAAGCAGCAGCAGCAGCTCTTACACAGGAGCGCTTATGTATAGAAGTGCATTACACAGAGGGGAAAAACATATGCACAGACCTTGAAGACGCGGTGCTTCTCGCTGAGCGTGTCAAACAGCGTGTACATGGTGTTGAGCATGGAGACCACCTGCATTGGAGTGATGTGGCTGCAAATGCGAGTAAACCCCACTACATCACTGAAGAGAATGGTCACATCTGGGAACACCTGGGAGAAAAGCGATAAGAGAGTTGATGAGCAGGCAGGTTGAGAGTGGAGGCAGACATTCATGGACCGTTTTTGATGTCTGTACTGTTACGCACCATTAGGAAGCTACTCTCACTCAACCCGAATTTCAATTTAGCAAAACGTCCCCAATAGGATGACTACACAAGCAGTAAGAATTCAAATGTATAAGGGAGTGTGTGTGTGTGTGCATGTGTGCGTGCATGTTTGAGAGAGTGTGTGTGTGTTTAGGTACCAGTCACTATCTACACTGGACAAGAGAAGAACTCAGTTTGTTCTTAGAGATTCAATATTCAAGGTCAAGTGCTTTAGTACATGAATGTGAGTTAAATGGAGTTAGATTAGAATACTGATACCACTCTCGTGTCTATATGATAAATATGAAGCTATAGCCAGCAGCCAATTAGTTTAGTGTAGCCTGGCTCTGTCCAAAAGTGACAAAATCTGCTTTCCAGCACCTCTAAAGCTCACTAAATAAAATGTTATGTTGTGTTTGTAAATAGTAGACTTTGGAGGTGATCAGCTGCTGAGAACTGTGGCGTATACATGGCCCTATCTACATTCCTGACCTCACAAGTGTTTACAGCAGGCTCTCCTTTGCGCAGCCTTTTAGCCACTGGCTTGGGAATCATCCTGTACAGAAGGTCATCAGTTTTCTTCATCTCATAGTCCAGCATCTTCATGCTCTCCTCCAACTTACTGGACTTCTTTTGCTCCTGCGCTCACAATGGGGAATAACACAGAAAAACACGTGAGTTCGCATCTGTTCCTTTCATCTCAGGTCTGCAGTCGGAGGGTGATCTGGGGCCGCTAGACTGAAAGAAGGGCTTCAGAGCCACTTTGTATAATACAGAGTGGCAAGTGATCTGATCACACATATTAAATGCAGCTGCACTTTGGCTCAGGGAACCTGTATGAGAGCTCTCTTCAGCTCCTCTGACTGCTGAGTCCCCGCCAAAACCAGGTCTCTGCTGGAGTCGTGCATGCTCAGGTCATTGATGTACAAGCCGGTCTTAAACATAGCACTTAGACTCTCCATCCTGCACAAAGAAAATTACAAGGATTGGATGAATGACAACAGCAGTATCTATACAAACTGGGGAATTAAAAGGTGGTGAAGGTGGTCTGAGAAATATTATTTTATGTTTCCTACAGCTTAAAAATTTTAAGTTTTATCAGTACAGACAAAAAGGGCATTTACTTTCAAAACAAAATGTTTTAGAGGAGGAGGGAGATGTTTTGGTAATGTACTCTGTGGAAAACACTCTCAGTTGCAAATGGGCTCCCATTACACTCACAAGAGCTGCACTGTCTGATTACAGGCTAATTAGCAGCTCATTTCATGCATGGTAAGTGCTGTTAGAATGGGCCCCTGATTTGATTCACTGCCCAGGCTTTTATTTCCAGCCTCGTAATTCAGTTTAGCTCTTTCTGCTTTTTAGAATGTTTTACTTTTCAGCTGCAGCGTTTTAATAAAGATCTGTGTCTATGGGTGTGCATGTGTTTGTGTGTGTGCCTTACACAGGGGTTCCCAGGAAGATGATGGACTCCCACTCTGGCATGTATCTCATTTGTCCTTTTAGTTTCAGGCAGCGGCTCCCATCGCCCCAGCTCTCCATCGCATTAGCGCTGTTACCGTCTAAAAGAGGAGCACATTTAAATGCCAAAAAGACAAACATTTAGAGAGGTGTGTTAGGTTAAATTTCAGCAGGAGATAATAACTGCACTGTGTTAGCAATGACATCCTAATGGATGTTGCAGTTTAGAATTTTTAAAGGAAGTTCAACATTTTGGAAAATAGGCTTACCGGTACTTGTGTTCTTGCCTACAGTTAGACAAGAAGATCACAACCACTTTCATATCTGTAGGTTTAACATGAAACTGGACCCAGCAGCCAATCAGCATAGTTTAGCATGAAGACTGGAAACAGCTATCCTGTTCTGTTTAAAGGTTGGTGACGGTTCATGGAGTTCAGTGGGTTTGGGGCTAGACTATTTCTTGGATGGGAGTAGTGACTTCAAGGAGCTTCTGTTGGTTGCCTGGCAGCCAAACAGTGAAAACAAGCCTTTACAAAGTCATTGCTTTTAGCCAAGAAGACACATAATCTCCCCATAAGATTAGAAATTCTCCCCTTTTCACTTTATGGTTTGTTTTTTTTTTACAATTTAAACAAACAAAAGATCATGACCTTTGTAATCATCTCCAATGATGGACTGGAAAGCCATGAGCTCCACATCTACGTCAGCAGAGCGATTGGCATTTTCATAGTCAGAATCTGTGGAAAAACAAGGTCAACCATGAGAGCAATAAACACTCATGCTCACACCCTCCACCCATGACAAACAGGACTGGGATCAGTTCCACTAAATTTAATCAATTTAAGTTGAATCAAAACATCAAACAATTCAATTTCAGCAACTGCAAGACCTCGTAAAGTCACAACTTTAATTCAACTGTGTTTCCAAAGTTAAATGTTGATGTTCGAGTTCTTGTATGAGAAAATACATCCATTTTATTGCACTCCTGCTCTCTTTTTTTTATTTAATGAAACTGAAATTGAGCGTGTCTTTTGTGTCTGCCTGCAGTGAAATTGATCTGACCACAAGCCTGCGAGTCCTCGCCCACCAGACACACACCCCTGTGAGTGTTTACATGGCTTCCACTCTTACTCTGGACTCGGTTGTGAAGGTTCCTCTCTCTCTTCACAGGCTCCTTGGACATGATCTCAAACAGGTTGTTGGGGTGGGAGATGATCTGTGTGCAGATTACAAAGTCAGTACTCTCAGCACTCACCAGCAGCCTGTCTAAAGCTAACACTTTGTGTATGTGCATTGCAGAATGCTGCAGATAAAGTTTGACCTAATTGGCTGAAAACATTAAAACTGTCTGAAATGGGGGACATGTAAAGTGGTGCCTCACCATGTTCCAGGTGAACTCCACCAGGGGGCGAGCCAGCAAGAAGGCATCATTAATCTTCTTCCCATCCAGATCAGGGAAGACGGTAGCCAGGCCTGAGCCTACGTTATGCACCACCATGTCCTAAAGAATCAAAGAATCACTGACTGTTCAGTCATTTAACGCTTCATTTCATTCATTAATTGCCCTTGGGAAGCTAAGGAGGGTAAATCCGAGGTATTACCTGTCTGAAGACGATATTAAAGGGGAAGACCTCAAAAAAGAAGTCTGAGGTAATGGGCAAAATCTCCTGCTCTTCCTCATCCTCCTTCATGATGTAGCGGTAGGCTGAGTTGTCAAAGTTCAGCCTGCACAGACACACAGATCAATATTGTTTTCTAAAGTTTCAAGCTGAGTATAAACTGTACTTGAAGAAGTTATCAGTTTACTGAAGTAAAAGTACAATTACAAAACTGTAAAATATTAAGATATTATCAGTAAATTAAATACGGTGGGGTAGAATCATGGAGTACCTCAAAACTGTACTTAAACACAGTACTTGAGTAAATGTACTAATTTACATAATACCAGTGAGTGCAAAAAAAGCTTTACTTGTGTGTGTATGTGAGTTTGTGTATGTATGTGTGTGTGTGTCTACCTCATGGTGACATGGGAGTAGTCTCCGACCATCTGCTCAGACAGCACCTCCACATGGATGTCGGTGTCATAGAACTGTTTCCCCATCTGCCTCAGCTGACCCATGGCGTAGTGCAGGTAGCCTTTACGCTTACTCCTGCAGGTCACAGAGGAGGAAAATTTGATATCTATCTGAAGAGATTAACAGCCCAGCTTTCGATGTTTTTGCTCAGTTCTTCTTTTTTTTTTTTTTTTTTTTTACTATTTTTATCTGAGGGCTGATAGTCTATCAGATCTGCCCCCGCTAACTGACTCCATCCCCTTGACTTTCTCCTCCTCTCCTCTGACCTGTAGTGGAGGGTGACTCCAGTAGCAGACTCCTCCTGACAGAAGAAGGTGGGGGGCTGCACCTTGGGGTAGCTGAAGCGCAGGTATTCATGAAGGTTATCAAGGCCGTTGACAAAGTCACGTACGTGACGCCCCAGCACCTAAAGGCAGAGACAGAGGGTGACAGGCCACATTTGAGAGTTTTTTTTGTTTGTTTTTTTAAATAATATTCTTTAAGGGATTCTCCATTGATTTTAGACAAAATGTCAGTTTACTAATCATGGGGAGAACTACTCATCCTGTGAAAACAGTTTTATCTTTAGCTGCTCTGGAGGTCAAATCTGAGAAAATAACCCCTGATGAATTCATCTTGGTTTGTGCTTGAAGACAAACCATTAGAAAAAAATCATGACAAAGCATTTTTGGAGCTTCGTCCAGAATATGATTTTCTGTAATTTTGACAATATTTTTTTATAATCCATTTTTATGAGTCGTGCTACCTCATGAAATCGCAATACTACTGTAAATTACTGGAGTCCCTTGTTTCTAATTTGCCTGAAAGTGATTTTATTATGTTAGAGCACCGAAGCAAAACAGATACTGGTTGCTAACAGGGGCTGGACAGAATAATAACCCAATAATGCAGTGGGTGTCTGTATGAGCGAATGTAATCCACTGATAACCCCTTATTTTGGAGCATGTGCAAAATCTTAAAGGTTGTACATTCATGTGATGTGCCCAAATTTTCTACTGATTTGTACATGAGTTAAATATTCACCCCTCCTATTGTCTAAGGACTCCATAAAGAAGAAACCTTTTCTTTTTAGACTGGACTGAAAGATTTTGTTTTGAAGCGTTTTAATAATTCTCTCTCCAAGAGGCAACACAGTTCTGACAGTTTTGAGACTGAGATCTTTTCTCACCTTGAGGATCCTGTCATAGCCGTACTTCCCTACAAAGCCCAGGAAGTAGACACCCCAGGAGTTCATCAGCTCATTGTAGGGCGTGCCTGTCACTCCACTGGCTGCCTTTGCAATGCGGGGAATCACACTCTCACTATACACCTGCAGATACACATACGCAGACACCATCACTCGGAAAAATAGGTTTTTTGACATGAGCACTATGACACTTCAGAGAAAAGCAAAGAGCGTGACCTGCAGAGAAGTTGACTTAGATGCACACTGACAGTGCAGACCTCAGAGCTGTTATTACTCTATGCATACACACAGTATTGCATCATACTTCATTTCAGAAGCATAGGCACTGTACCTGGTGTGTGACAAAGGAGTGCAACCTGACGTCTGCTCTCTCTCTGACCAGCTTCCACACATCATCTCCGTATGACTCCTTGATGAAATCATGGAGACTCTCACACAGCAGCCCGTACATTGTATCTCTCTGGATTGAAGCACCAAACTGAGCACTGTCAAGACAGATCCCCAACTGATTGACTTCCAACAGTCCTCCCAAAGGCACCTGCAAGCAAATAAGAAAAGTTCAAAAAGATAACTTTTTTTCAGTGCTGCAGGTTGAATTTTAATGCATGTAGCTTTCAGCGTTAATCTATAAAAAGCAGTGCATTGAATGTGGCTTCTTTTGCCTTTTCCTGCTCTCAACTCTACCTGTGAGGTTTTGAACGTCCTCAGACCAGCCAGTCAAATAAAGTTTCATCTGAAGGCCAGTGGTTTTAAAGGTGCCCTAATTACACAAGCCCTTGTCTCTCAATGGGCTTCTATTGTTCTTGTGTCAGCTGTCAGCGCCTGGTGGTTGTGCACTTCTCTCTATGTGACATAAACACACTGCGGAAGCCACCTCTCAAACACAGATGACTCCAGTCACGAGGATTTGTCCCGTTTTCATCATTGTTCTCTTCTAGAAAAAGACTTAAAATCACTGAATTATTAATAGACACTTGTCATAATAACTCCAATTGTGATGAATTGTAAAGTCTGAATAAAGTGGATTATAGTCATTGTAATCACTGTGGCTCTGTGTGATGCAGTGCCACACAAAAGCCAAAATGTTCCTACTGACCCAATCTGGTTTCTTTTTATGAAGCAAAATTGTTTTTTTCTACTAAACAAACACACTTGAATAAATCTTTAATGGGCAGCAACTGCTCAACTTCCATTGTGTGTCTGCAGATGATTTTCTGCAACTCAGGATGACTCTATATTTTCTTTCAGATGCTGGGAGGCTTCCCACAAAGGGATAGCGGTATTGTGGAGTAGGGCAGGTGCAAAATCGATATCCAATCTCAACAGGGATAAAGAAAATGTTTTTTCCCTCCAGGCTCCTGCTGAGCTCAATGAATCAATTTGTGGGGGAAAAAAAAGCTGCTCAATAAAGACTAACTTCAGTTCAAAAAGGGCAACCAAATATAAAGTTAAATGGCATCACTTCTGGTGTAACACAAAAAAGGGGTTATGCAGAAAACACAACAGGAGTTTCTGAGCAGTTGGTGATAAATAAAAACACAATGGTGAAAATATTGTACTTTTATTTGTTACACTCTTATACACTACCAAAGAACTGAGAGGTATGTAGAATGCCCATAACTCTCAGTGGTGTGAAAGGAAAGGACGTCAAAGGTCCCACACCATCAAAAATGGAAGAGCAAACTGCAGCAGAGTTTAACCTTTGATCCCAAACTGGATAACGGAATCACAACCTCTGATCGCAGGAGACCTCATCAATTTTTACAGCTTTTCCCGTAAAACTGTCTGTGTGCGGGAAACACACGGTGGACGTGTTCATGAGACTCTAATATATAGCGCAGTTGTCACAAAGGGCTTTACAGAAGGGAGGAAAGAAGGAGAGAAAATAGAAATTGTGTTTGTGTGTCTGTGTTTGCAGTAGAGAGGTTAGATGCTTGGCCTCTCATATAGCTGTCACTGTCTGGACAGCAGCTGTTATGATGCGCAAGCACAGTTACGCACACCCACACACACACACACACACATATACACTCACACTCACAGAGGGGATCAGATTTTTATTATCAAAGAGGCTCGAGGTCAGGATGTAAATCTTTATACTTGCCCCTTCCCCTTGATTGCCCTTTTATATACCTCTCACCCCCCCCCCCCCAAACACTCCCTCCATCAATCTCCACTCTCTTACCCCTCTGCTAAAATAAACTGAGTGAGGTAAACACCGGAGGCATCCTGGGATGAGTTTTATACAGACTGTTCCTTCTCTGCTGAGGAGTGTCAGAGCGCAGCGTGGAAGCGTCCCAGCTCCACACAACCGTCCAGACCAAGTCCAACACCAGACACACAGACAGGAAGGAGACACAGGTAAGGACTGAGGGAAGTGTAGACCTTCACTATAATCAAAAGCAGCAATGACGGAAGGCACTGCTTACAGTCCGACTGCAAGGAGGTGTGGAAGCCTTTAGGTCCTTTAATGAACTGTGAATGAGGGACATATAAAATCATACATTTCTGTGTTTCTGGAGAGGCACCGTTAAAATGTAAAGATGTAGGCTACTTTGGTTTTGCTGTGGTGCTGTTGGTGAGTTCACAAGTAAATTATAAAAGTATTTATACATTCTAAAGTATTTTAATTTTAGAGATTTAACCAAAGTATCAGGAAATGCATTGCTTGGACAAAACACATGGCTGTAGTAATGTAGTCACGCTCATTTACAAAATGGAGGAACCTTTAATAAAACTCACAACTTAACTAAACATGTAACTTTTGGTTTACAGTGTATAGGTTTATATTTAGTATTATATTTTGAAGTAGATCATAACACAATTACAGTCTAGATAAATCCTTGAAATAATTATGAAAACGTCTGTGTCCATCACAGAAAGACGACGACGACGACGATGATGATGCAGCTCAGCCAAAATGACATGACTAAACAGAGGATGTTGCAAGCTAAGGCACTGTCCAGGGAAGCCAAAGGACGTGAGTGTGCTGTGGATGCATGGGTTTTGTTGTCGTCTATCTCAGGACATTGGGACACAAAACTGACATATGCGTACATAACATTTGGAAGTGCACTGACACACAAATTAGCTTACGTATTGCGTCAACAGCTGCTTTAGTGTGTGATCACAGCCGGGGCTGTCAGATGTAATTGAGCTGAACATCAAAGTGTGTTAGCTCACTGCCTGGGGGACACATGGGGTGTGGTACACCCAAATCCCAGGAGTACCAGTGTGTTGTTGAAATTCTCCAAGCATTCCAGCAGGGACCATCCCAGTTGCACTGTTTGTTTTCCAGTGCTGTCCGCCAGCTAGGCTTTGAAACCAAGTCCCCTAAACTCAGCAGAATGTGACTCCCACCGCTGAATTTTACGCAGGCCGATCAAAGGCAGCTCCTCAAGGGTGGCATATGCGCAGACTTCTTACACTTATCATGTGCGAGAGAGCGGGCCATCCGGTCTTACATTAGTCTTGCATCCAAAGATCCTATTTATATGCCCAGTTACCCATGCAACCCTGGATCACAACAAACATTACACACCTCTTGACATCATCTTGAGGCTATTTCAGACCCTCCACTGTGCCATGATATAACACGAGAAGAGACCTTGAGCAAAAGCTGCTTGGATACCAACTTAGTGATGCTGCACACGGTTTGGCTTTTTCATATCAGTCCCCCTCAGCTGTTTAAAGTTGACAGAAACAAGAAGATCAGAGGAGACATTATGATTTGCCAAAGGTCCTTATTAGTCTGTGTTACTTTCCTTCTCTTTCCAAATGTCTGGAAGTTGCTCCTATCATCGCCTTTGCACTAACAATTAAATGTCGCGATGTATTTATGCAGGGTTAAAGTCACCTGATGCCACGCACAGAACAAAAACCTGGGGCAAATAGACTTCTCTGTTCTGATTCTGCCATTTTGAAAATTCATTAAATGCAATCACTTATTGAAGCGCCTCCATTTGTCTGTCATGTTGTGCCAGAGGGTCTGAACCTGGGGAAGAAGATCAGTGTTCCGAAGGACGTGATGATGGAGGAGCTGAATCTTCCCTCTAATCGAGGCTCTCGCATGTTTCAAGAGAGACAGAGGAGAGTCGAGAAGTTCACCCTGGAGAACACTGCCAGTGGCGCTTACAACACCAATAATGTAAGGACTCGACAGACAGACAGCACATAACACAGGGTGACTCACATCCACAAAACTAAGCACCCTACAGAAAATTATGAACCAGTGTTTCTGACATGTAGTTATGCCTAATAACAGCTTCTCGGCATGCTGGATGCATCAAAGAACTATAATTAATAGCCAATGAAGTCTGACTCTTCTCTGGCCTTTCTGCAGTCTCATTTCTTTGAAGTACAACAAGAGGGATTAAACATCTTACCACAATAAGAGCATCTGCAAAATGGAGTGTTCCACTGTAGAAGTTTATCCCAATGAAATGAATGAGCAACATACAAACATACATTTAAAGCAGACAGTATATTAGAATATCGACTACAAAGCAATGCCCCTTGTAAGAGGAGGTGTTGAGGGGTAGAACTGCTCTTTCATGAAATGTACAAGAGATAAATTTGAAAAGGTTTGGACAAGATCCAAACAGCAGATACTGAGATATCCTGACTTTAATTTGGCTCAAAGTAAAAAGCAAAAAAAATAAAAACATATACCCTACACTTGGTTACTTTGCCTTAGGGCCCTTGCCTTCTAAATACCATACAACACACCCCCAGTCTCTAATGCAGGTGAACCCAAGCTGAACTTTTGAAAGCTCCCTCCAGAGCCACAGAAGACATTATAAAACTATCTATAGAGCCTCAGTGGTACTCCCCCTGACCAGTAAATTGAACTTCATTTCTAAAATTGGTGGAATGTCCCTTCAATAAAGTGTGTTTCAGTGTTTGTGGAGTAAATCAATTCACAGAAATCTAACTGTGTTCCTTCAGGTCCATCTCGAGGCCATTCCTCCCCCGCAAATCATCCCGGAGCTACAGGGAGGAAAAGAAAACCAGGCTTTCTCCATCCCTGGTAAGCATAGCCTGGTCATGAACCTACAGAAGACTGTAGCAAAGAAAGGCACTCCTGAAGTCCTCGCTCCAGGTAAATGGTAATACACACAGTGATAAAAGGATTGCCACAAGCCATAGGGGCTAGTTCACCACAAAGCTTAGGCAGTGCTAGTGCCTGGACAAAGCCAGCGCTTGAACTATGCATGGGCACCGTATATCACTTTGATCTGCTAGTGTTCATCTTTAATACGGAAATGTGTTGAGCAAATAAATTGGTTTTTATTATTATCAGTGCCAGGAGAGTTGGCAGTTTGTAGAGAGCAATTATCTGTGAGCATCTTTGCTGAGTGCTGTTGTGTATTTGGTCTGACAGAAGGCACTGCTTACAGCCTGACTGACAGTGAGCTAAGCTCTGTTTATTATCAGGGACTCACACTGAGATCTAATTACTGTAGTTCCTATTGTTGACAGGAGTGACATCAAAGATATTTTTATGTATATTCGATCTGTTTGTGCTTTGTCAGGGCTTGCTTTTTTTTAAAGTTATCTAATGGGTTTTGTAATTAGTTTCTAAACCCAAGGATTATCCATTTTTTTCTAAACACAGGAGAGCTTCTTTTGCTTACTTTGAATTTAAAGCATAAAATTACTCAAAATTTAAGTAACACTGCTTTCACTTTACCTGTAGCGGCATGTCAGTATTTGCCCACTGACGTTAGACGTTTGTTTCTGTCAGGATATTCTGGCCCTCTGAAGGAAATTCCTCATGAGAGGTTCAACACAACAGTAATCCCAAAATCCTATTGCTCCCCATGGAGGGAAGCTTTGGGAAACAACGAAGAGCTCCTGAACACCCTGAACACCCAGCTGCCCCAGCTCCCCCAAAGGCTACAGCCTGCCAACTACAGGTGCTTCAACAGGTAAATCTGCTTTTCCCTGCCAGCTTTACCAGTCCCTTCTCAGTTCATCCAAATAAATCATGAACCGTTAAATCAGTTCACTTCGAAGCACAGGCGCTGAGACCCACCCATCTTCAAATAAACCCACAGATGACCTCACCATGTTATCCATCACCACCAACTCTTCCCTCGGCTCCACTCCATGTTTCCACAGTTTGTAAATTAATCCAGTCTCAGGCCTGCACCTCCTTCAAGTGTGGCTACGTGATGGCTATTTTGAACCCTGGCTCTTGAAAGATGATCCACTGAGGGGCTGCGAGCTTTTAATGTCCCCACGAAGACAGATTGCGCACGAAAAGGAATCACCTTTCTCATGGCACACAAGGAAGTGCATCACACCAACCAGGCAGAACAAAGGTTAAGCTTGGGCAGATGGAGAAATGGAGAATATACGAAAGACAAACTCAGACTTTACTCAATTAAGGCTGTCAATCAAACGGTTTCTGCCAGCCAGTCTGGAACTGTACCCCCCAGAGGAGGGATCTGTTTACACCCTGAAGATTATCACAAAATTATGAAGCTTTAATTAAATCAACTAATGGTCAGAGCACATGTGAAAGAGCTTGAGTTCACCACACACCCAGTTTCACCCTGAATCCCCAGTGGTTTTTGTCCTGTTAACAGGACCTTCAGTTAAAATCAGAGATGACCAGACTAGGTATCAGTTATCATTCAAAAGTTTCCCCTCCCCGTTATGGGAAAGCGGGTGAGCTACATGATGCCGAGGGTGATGTTTTGCCAGTAACATGAAACACAGTGCAGTGAGCCTGCTTAGTAAGGATTCTTCTTTGTTTTCCTCAGATCTCCCATGCCATTTGGGGGCACTATGGCCAGCAAGAGGGTGATACCAGTGATTGGCTTTGAGGCAGTGGAATCCCAGAAGCTGCCCGGCATCGCTTTGGACCGCATGTGCCGACGACCCAACTTCAACAGAGCACCCAGGGGATGGGGAGTTGATTACTCCCCCGAATCGAACGAACTATGAAGAAGAGCTGATAGGCTAAAGACTAAAGCGCTGACCTCTGCTTGCTCCTGTCCTCCTACAGAGATGAGAAGATGAAGATGATTCCCCTGTTAATCAGTGGGGCACTGCAGGGGGGGCAAGACTCCTGCATGATATAGAAATTTGCTACTGCTGAGTGGTTTGGCCAGCTGAGGCAAAGTCTGGATGCTGGAATCAGTAGAGTCCAGGACAATGCCGCCACAGACTCATCAGTCCTACCCATTTTTCTTTTCATTCTTCACTCAAACTCAGTGTCTTAACACTTGAGTTCTTTCTTTTCACACTGTGGCTTTCCATCTTTTTTCTCCACTAGTCGGACAACACACATAACAGTAAATCGTTACATAAATAATGATGATATCCACTCTGAGATGATCAATGACAAAATGAGGCCATTTTAATGACAAGTGAAAACAATGTACAAAGAAAGCCTTACATTAACTAAGTCTTAATGTTGTGGAATATTGAAATTGTGTCAAAAAAAAAAAAAAAATCAATGTAACTGAAAATTAACAGGTTTAAAAATGCTCCTCAGAATCAAACTCCATGTTGTACGATGTAACAATTACAAGTTTAACCTAAAGTATACATTTTTTATATGTACAATGGCTCTGATCACAGGAGCCCTTTAAAAACATATACCCCTGATCACATTGGTCAGTACTCTTATGTTTGAAGTCTTTTACTTTGTTAAGTTCCACTGTTTAGATGCTGTTCTGGTACTTTTTAAACTGCGTGTAGTGGCAAAGTCATCTGTTAAGATCCTGGTTGTTGTCTCTCCAGACACAGATGGTGCTCCTTCACTTTATCCACTGCGCTGCGGGTGGCATAATAAATCCTATGTTATCCTGTAAGAAATAACTGTCTTTTCTATACAGTGTATTTCTCCCAGAAGTAGTCTGCAGGTTTCAGGCCCTCTGACAGCATCTGAAGTGAAAGCACCTGACCAGGTCTGACTCAAGGAAAAGAATGACACCTAATCACAGCCATGATTTCACTCTAGCAGCTAATCACCATGGCGTGAGCCATGTGCAGCATGGGCACCCATGCGCTGGGGATCCTGGGAGGGGTAGTGGATTTGACCAGGAGGTCTCATGCTCATTGGAGGGGGCATAGGTGGAGCCATGGGACCCATGGGGTGGAACATTGGAGGACCAAAACCTGATTGAGCAGAGAGAGAATACAGCATTAGGCATCTAACATTTCTCACTGTGTTGAAATAATTTTAATTAGATGTGTAAAAACACAGATAAATCCCAGATTACCAAAGATAAGACCAGTATAATGTTAATGGAATCATTTTACATAACTATGTTATATTTAATATGCGTCATATTTTACTATGTATGTGATATAAGCTGCATCAGAGAGATTAAGGTTGTAATTTTACCTGGAGGAGGCGGGTTGATGCCTGGAGGCGGGGGCAGAGCAATGTTCATGACAGCAGGAGAGGTGCTCGGGTCCAGATTGAAGTAATTTGCAGGAGCCTCTTCATCCAAAGCTGGTGGTGGAGGAAGAGCTACAGCACAAAGAGAAATTAGAGAACAATTAGAGAAATGAGTAAAGACATAAACATGAAAATATATACCAACAGGGTGGAACTAATGTTTCAATGATCAAGAAAAAATGATCACAAGTAGACATTACTACTTTAGACTAATCTCACATGGCTGTGACACTATGCACACACACACATTCAAGCGTTCCTGTGTTTGCAGACTCACCTCCAGGCAGTCCAGGTACAGGGTCAAGCCTAGTACCCATCTCACTGACACCATCTTTGATGCCCTCCTTTCCTCTTGCTGCCTGAGACCTTAAAAAGACAAACCAAACGAGTTGTACAATGGGTATGGAAAATATTCAGACCCCCTTAAATTTTTGACTCTTTGTTATATTGCAGCCGTTTGCTAAAATCATTTGAAAGTTCATTTTTTTCCTCATTAATGTACACACAGCACCCCATATTGACAGAGAAACACAAAACTGTTGACATTTTTGCAGATTAAAAAAGAAAAACTGAAATATCACACAGCCATAAGTATTCAGACCCTTTGCTGTGACCCTCATATATTTAACCCGGGTGCTGTCCATTTCTTCTGATCATCCTTGAGGTGGTTCTACACCAGGGGTGTCCAAACTGTTCCACAAAGAGCCGTGTGGCTGCAGCTTATTGTTCCAACCAATGAAGAGCACACAGTGTGACCAATCAACTGTCTGAAGACTGAGATCAGTTGATTAAATGACTCAAGTCTGGTGTGCTGCTGCTTGGTTGGAACAAACCCCTGCAGCCACACCGGCCCTTTGTGGAACAGCTTGGACACCCCTGTTCTACGCCTTCGTTGGAGTCCAGCTGTGTTTGATTATACTGATTGGACTTGATTAGGAAGGCCACACACCTGAGGCCCCACACCTTGAGAATGAGAATCATGAGTGAAAAATTTAAGAGGGTGTGAATACTTTCCGTACCCACTATATATACTGATCACATCACTTATTTTGTTAAATAGCAATGCATTGTGTGCAGCAGCAGAAATTCGTCCAGAACAGAAAATGTCAAGTATATTGGTATATCTTTGACATGGTAAAACTCGTACCAGTGTCTGTAATGATATTTTAAAGGCACTGCTGTCAGTTTACTGTCAGTTGTAACTTTGATAGCAGCATTACTCCCTTCTGTTAATTTAAAACACACATGTTCTCTGAGCGCTGCCTGGTGTTAATAAGCAAATTATCACTATAAATCTTTACCTCTCCTCCAAAGTAGCTCTGCTTAGTGGGGGTGTGCAGAAGCTTAGAAATTTTATCAGATGGCAAGAGGAGCATCCAGACCATACATGACTGCATGAGCTGCTGTTAATGGATTCACTGTCCGGAGGTCAAACTGGAGATGGACACCTTAATGTTTAAAATTTTGACTTCTTGACCGACTTCTTACCTTCCCCACTTGACGGTGAGCCTCCGTCCATTAATGATCAGTTTGTTGAAGGACTTCTCAGCAGCCGTTTCAGCTGACTGCCGTGTGGCAAACTGAATGAAGGCACACTGCTGCCTCTGGACTATGGTAATGGTGCGTATCTCACCAAACTGGTAAAAGTGACTCCTGCAATAACACAGATAAAACGTCAAATAGGACCAAATCACTGCATCTAAGAGTATAAAATTGTAAACAATAACAGTACAGCCAATGATACTCTATTACATCTAGAAATAAATAAAACACACTCTCAATGACCACAGGAAGTTATGTAAGAGTTTGTTGTGAAATAGAAATCCTTACTTGAGATCTCCATCTGTGACAGTGTCTCCCAACCCCCCTATGTAGAGGGTGGTGATGGACTTGTCCTCTGGTGGGTCCAGTCGGGGCATAGTTGAGGCCCGCTTCAGCAGCTTGTCGGCTACTGGGTCATTGATGCCGTAGTAACGGTCCTTTATGTTCTGGTCGGCCAGAGGGTCATCAGGATCCGTGGGCTTCTCGTGCCTGTGTGAGAAAGGACAACCGTTACAAGAAGCTGCTGGCAGTACAACTGTAACAGATAAAAGCAAACTCATTTCTACTTTGCCTGTAGAAGTAATGTCAAAAATATATGTAAGTAAAGTAAAATTAAGATGAACAATCAGCTCTGCCATGCACTGTTGACCCATATACACAGCAACTGTTGCCTGTTTTATGAAGTGTCACTCACCTGTAGGGACACTCCTCCCCTCTCTTACACTCTCCCTTCACCCAAAAGGAGCAGATGTGCGGTCGGTTCCTCTTGTAATATGGCGTTGTACGGGCCAGTTTCAGCAGCATATCACTAGAGCTCGTGGCCTTACCTAGCTGGCCCACCGGCCGTGTGCCGTCAGAATTGGCTATCTGGGAACACAGAGGTCCAAATATATATATGAGAGATCAAAGACAGACAAATCCCAATTTTTATTAAAAAAAAAAAAAAAAGACAAGCTAAACCCCTTTCAAACCTATCCACAATGACTCTCCTCTTCATGGACAACACAAAATATACAAAACTCAAAGGAAAACACTGATGCAGGTAATATTTTCTTAATGCATAAATATTAAATTCAGACATGTCTAGACTGCTCTGCATGTTTTAATGTAAATACTCTCTGGACCCAGTTTATATTTAAAAGATGTACACATTAGGAAAAGTAATCACAACAAAAACTGGACCAGACTGCAACAGATACTCACTATCTAAGGACTTGAAACTGGGGACAAAGAACAGGACACCCCTAAAACTAGGGTCAGCTGCTTAGGTGTATGATATGGACAAAATATTTTTTCCATCATCAGAAAGCAACTATACCTCTCTCTCCATGTTCTGTGTGTAGTATTCTTTGTTCACATCCGACTTAGGAACCTCATCTTTAATAGCAAGCCCAGTGTCTCGGACCTGGATAGGCAAACCTGTAGAACACAAAGTGTGACGAGAGCATTAAACTCACATAGCTATATGTTTCAGGATACATAGGCTCTACTTGGGCAGCATGTCCAGGTAGATTAAGATCACTCAGCTTTAATTTAGGTAAATCTCACATTAGGACGTCTTATTTCACTCTTTTCAAATTAATTCATTTTTGGCTATAGACCCGTCTGAACAGAGGCTCTTATGGGTGTCTAGGCGTTTACAGGCTTCTTTGTGGTTAGCACTTAGCTAGTGTCTACCCATAGCCTGCATGTGAGGCATTTTGGGAACACTGATAAATTGTCTACAGATTGTCTGCAGGTTAAGGTGTTTGGGGGGGACAAGTAAATCGCAATTACAGAAAACACTTTGGGGTTCATTCTCTGCCTCTATAAACTGCCGACATACTCACCATACTCCAGGTCGAGCAGACATGTCTGACAAACATTCTTCATTTTACTGCAGGTCTGACAGACCTCTGTTTTCTTGAAACGCATTCGTGTCCCTGGACACCATCGGAACACAGTAAAGGGTCGAGCACAGATCTGATGGACAAAGAATGAAAATATATAAATATTCTTACATAATGTTATTAATTTAAGCATAACTTTGTCATGTGCTGCATTACCATGATTTGAAATATCATTATAAAACATACCTTGCACTCTTTCCCATACTTCTCCTTGGTCTGTAAAACAGTAGGCACAAACGAATTTAAAACTGCACACTTATTGGAATCAACCCTACAAAAAAATTACCTCCTATCATTACAGTGATAGATGAATGCTTACTCACCATACGGATGTAAGGATTTTCTCCTAAACATGTCTGACACAGAATTGGAAAATCCTGGAAGACAAAGAAAAACAGGCGGTACTTTAGTAAAAGAAAATAATTATGCACCATATCTGTTATACATCCAACAGGTCACTGATTTAAGTTTCTGAAGCAGTAACTTGGCCTACATTCTGTGTTTCACTTTCTACTGGCAAAGTTGCATGTGTGAATACAGGGAGAGAAATGGGACTGGCTCACTCCCACCTCACCATCTGTTTAAGGATGGTGTTTCAGTCCAAGTGCTAGCTGCTGAAAATTACCTTGTCTTAATCTATCACACTGACAGCATCAGCCAAGCACCTAAATATAAGCAGCTCTTGTGGCACAAACGTCAACTACGTAGTCTAAGGTTGCAAAGTTTATATTCTGGTGACTTGATAAAAACCAACATTGGCCAAAGGCCCCGCTGGGTTAAGGCTCCAGAGAGAAAACTGACTAGCTGCCTTATATAGAAAGGTTAGGAACCTGTTTTAAGCGGTTCAAAAATACAGTTGCTTGATGAGCAAATAGACCACTGAAAAGTAAGAATTGGTAATCGTGGAACAACTTTCACTTAGCTCAAATGCTAGGCTACACCAGGTGGCTAGTTTTCCATTACATTGACCGATTTTTCCATACGATAGCTGATAACAGTAATTCAAACGAAACAAACAGAGCATATAACTGAGGTCTGTTTATAATAAAGGCCACAATTCCTCTGATATTTCCATGAGTTAAAATGTTAACTTCCTCGTCAAAGAAGCGGGTCGTTTTCTCTGAGCGCCTCCTACATTTGCATCTTTATGTAATTATCTTAATCTGTCAAAACCATAATCCAAAAACAGTTAATAACATGTTTATGTGTCAGAGTGGTTCGGTTCGGTATACGCCTGTTAAGAGTTCAACTTAGTAGCTGGTTTCTTGACACAGCTTCGTTTTATTGTTGTTAGCCTGTTAGCGCTAGCCCTGATTAGCATCAACAGCTAACTTTGACATAATACACGTTTATATTTAAGTGACCGAGACAAATTACTTTCAGCCCAACATCTCGGGTGATATCGTCCAACACCATATCCCGCTGTTACTGGGCCCAGAGCTGGTGTTAATATTTTTTTTTCTAAATTAACAACAATGTAGCTAATGCCAACATGCTAAAAAGGTAGCAGCCACGCTTCCACTACTAGCTAACGGAAGGCTAACTAGCTATCAAGCAAAGCTGTCATATTCGTGGCAAGCAGCTCGGTTTTACAATCACGTTCATTCCTAAAATGTAACTGAAATTGTTAAGTTTTAATCGTACTCCCCGTCCTGGATACCGTATTGCTAATTAAACGTACCGCATCTTCCCAGTTCTGTCTATTGTAGGTGTTGGATCCTAGGGACGTCGCCATTTTGCAGAATGTGAGCCAAACAAGCGAAGTGTCAGTCCACAATGCACCGCGCCAGAGAGCCACGTTTCACCTTAGGGTGTCGCCCTATTTCAAGATAATACACAATAACCCAACAGAAAAAAAGAAATACATGGAAATAAGTAGTAATATTGGCTGTATATCACAAGTAAGTGGCACCTGTGGCTTAAGTGTAAAAATGTGTGTGAACTGACGCGCTATTTTTCATGTAGGCTTATTTGTACTCCACTTGAGTGTTATAGTTGATACTATTTTATACTTCTACTCCAAGTTGTTTCAGAAGTGAACATTGTACATTTTCTTCGGTATCGGTTAGTTGTGACTTTAAAGATTCAGATTTCACACTCAAAGCATATGATCATATTATAAAATGTGCAGTGTTCTTAAGTAAACCGTGTGAAGCAACCAAAATCTGTACTGACCATTTACAACATTAAAATACTACTGCTGAATGCATCAATAATAATCATAGATTTTATATTATAAACTATGGAGGGGAGTTGTTTCACACTCTACGTAATTCTACCTTATTTGCTTAATTTTAATTTAGGATAATCTTTAGATTTAGAATAAAATAAGACTTTAATGCAAGATTTTTACTTCCAACAGAGCACTGTGAAAGTGCAACTTTTATTTAGGTATAAAATGTGTGTACTTTTTCCACCACTTCATGTGTGTATGAGAGACAGACAGACTGATTGGCTGGTGTGCGTGAGCTTGTATAAGCCAATTGTGCAGTCCACTTACAGTTTATCTATCCACCTGTTCGGATTCGGGTCAGGGTGTCTTTAGTGTGAAACTCCAATTAGTGGGGCAAAGGATGTTTGAGATTACGGATGGGCATTAAGCCTCGAATGTTTATTTAAGGTCAGGTTGTGGAGGTTGTGGAGTCAAAGGACAGGGATTAGACACCTTGCCTGGAGAGCTGGAAACTCTTTCATAATGCAGCTGCCATAAAAGGGGTCACAAAGGAAAGTCTGCTCTACCTTTAGACTTCTCTCATGTGAAAAAAAACATCTCCATTCTCTTCTATTGCTTTGTTGTCTGAGTCAGATGCAACTTAAAGGTATAATCAGCTGCATTGTGCTAATCAGTAAGGTGACACTGATTATTGATCAGCAGTTGCTCTTGTGATCATGTTTCTGTGAAAAAAAAGGTTAAACTGAATTCTCCACTGGCCTCGGCCTCATGTTTCCCTCATAACCAGTTTGTGTCTTTGCTCTGCGTTTAGTGGGACACCAAAGTAAACCTTCTGGGCATCGCCTTCTTTGTCTTAATGAATCGTGTGACCCTGTCTCCTCTATCATGTGATGTGGATGAGACAGCCAAAGCTGTCTTGAAGGATGGCTTTGTCTTGGATTTAGCCACTCCGTAATTAAAATCACCAACCTCAGGAGTCACACGGTCAGGGGATGTGTAGGTGTGCTACTACATCACAGCTGCTCCACATTTCAGAGCTTTATTCAAAGAAATGATATTCTTAGAATGGTGTTGACGTGGTACACTGAGGCATTAGTTTTCATTAAGGTATATTTCCTGTGTTCTTGTGTATGTATAATTCCCTCAGTGTTTTCTGTTCATTTAGAGGCCATTTGTTGTCCTCAACCAATGTTTGTTGTTCACTCTTTGAAGCCATAAATATTGTTTATCGTTTACAGATATCCGATCAGATATATCACCTTCAAAAGATTAAATTAAAATGTCCAGTAAGAGTAGTGCAGTATCAGAGGAAAATAACTAGTCTCTAGGGGAATTATAGCAAAAATATATAGAGAGAGATTCTGCATGGGCTCAAGTTGTATAATATGAATGATGTGGTGACTAATCAAAATCATTATGACCACCCCTGAGTTCCTGTTCCTAAGAAACAGGAATCATCAAAAAAAAAAAAACTTTCTAATCCCAGTATCACTGCACAATTAAATTCCGAGAAGAGTAATAACACACAGCACACCAAGGCCACTATCATCTCACCACTGAAGAACGAGGATGCAGATAAGCCCCTGCAGAAATATGATCGCACAGTGATTTCTTTGAGGAGTTGTGTAGTATGCATGTATGCGCATATCAGAGACAAAAATGTGCTGTGCAGGCGCCTCCTGTCGACAGTTATGGGCCACTGCCGGTGCATAGAGCTGCAGAAAGAGAGGGGCATTCTCAGATTTCCCGATTTCTCCCAGCCGAGTCCGCTGTGCTGCTTCCACATCACGGCCGACAGCAAACCGAGACGACGACGACAACGACGACGACATGCGCCCAGCGTGCTTCAATCCCGCATCCAACCAAACCGGTCCGTGTTGTCCCATATCCATCTAGACTCGAGACAAGGTGAGTACATCGACACAGCACAAGTCTCGTCGCGGTGTTTTCTCACGTTTGGTACACGACGGAGAGCCCCGCCGCCGCTCGGTTCTCCCAGGCCAGGCTAGTGAACGTTGTCTGGCGCAGACGGAGAATGAGGCCAGTTTTTTCGGCCTGACTCTTCCCCAGGCTGGAAACATAAAAGCCCAGACGATATAGCCGAGGGCTCGGTGCAGCTTTCGGCTCGTCCGTACGGCAGCGGGCAAGAGGGGGAGAGGAGGCTAACGTTATTGTTGAAGCGGGTCATGTCGAAGTTTGTGCTCAGGATAGAGCTGTGTCCGGCTGCTCTGCTCCGTGGTTTAAATATCGGAATTCCTTTATCCAGCCCGGTACCAGCGACAACCGGCCAACTTGTTTTTGTAACTTTGAAGCAGCTGCGATGTGCAGACTATTATCAAAATGCTCGCACTCAAGTTAGCTTTGACAAGTCGGCAACAATGTACCAATTTACCCTCAAATGTTACTCCGCTGTTTCTCTCGCCGTGATGGGGCCAAACGATTTTCTGTGCAAAATTATAATTAAAGGTCGATAAGACTGTCTGCCACCTAAACTGAGAGCAGTGCACATGAGAGAGGTGGACAAAAGATCAGCACGGGAATGCTGCGATCGCCTCAGCGTCGCTCCAGTTTGGCCAAGTGATTTCGGGGAACTTGAGTTAATTATCGGCGGCAGCGGTAACACGCTGTGTTATGACAGATGATTCATCTCCGTTATTGTGTAGGATTCCTCTGCATGCCGATCATTACAAATGTTGCTCCTCAGTAAGATCTCAAAACGGTTTCGTCCTAACCGTAAACTCAGATAAACAGAAAGGATAATGCTGACTTTGCAGTATTATTGTCCAGTTTGGATCGTCGAGGACGGATTTGGAGGCACAGTCTAAAAACATGCATTCAGTTTTAATCGTTTTAATATGTTGCTTATATATGTGGCTTGTTGCTGGCTTGTTGTTGGTCATGCAGCCTCTTTTCTTCAGTGAGATCTGTCATTACTGTGTGAGGCTGCTTTGTGGTGTAAGATAGATCAAATGTCTGTCTCCACTGAGATAGCTGCATCTATTAAATGTTATAAACACTTGACTTGGTGTGTAGGGGGGGAAAAAGGGGGCAGTCCAGGACCTGCCTTAAATCTGTTGCCTTGGGGTGTACACGCTTGCAAGCGTGCACCTATGTGAGTAAGAGATTACTAAAGGAGAATGACTCACACTCAGAATGTATTTGGCAAAGTCATAAGGACTTCCCCTGCATTTCAGCCAGCTGCAGATGACATTCTTGTAACTGAAAAGTGCTGTCCTTCTGGTTTTATGTATCAGGAGATTTATTTCACAAGTCTTTCACATTTTTGCTGTTCCCAAAGCCATGTGTTGTTTATCACATGTTCCACCCTGCGTTCAAAAACAAAAAAAAAGGGGGAAAATGTAGGGCTTATTCCATTTGCAGATTAGATTTTAAAAAAAAAATAGAGTGTGGCTGCTGTCATTTGTTTGTCAAATTTGTGGAGAGCTGAACCTTAAGTTGCGTTCTATTTATCCGTGCCAACTGTTTGTCTGGTTGTTCTAACCCTCCATCTGACTGCTCCCACTGGCTGCCAAACATGCTGTGATCTAGCGCTTTCAGTTGATGAAGGCTGCCACTGCTGCCGCAGCCATTTGATCATATATCAGCATCTCTTCGCTTAGATATGCCTCTGAAATGCTGTGGCTGGGTTACAATGCCTACACGCAGAGGTTGATATAATACTGTAGGAGCGACAGAATATGACAGATCACGTCACCAAGTAGTGTTTGGCTGTTTATCAGAATGAGACATGATCACAGACAATTCATCATTTTGAGATTTTAGGCTTGAATGGGGGAACAATAAGAGTTGTGTGTTGTCAGTCACAGCTTTGACTGCTTTATTGCCACTTATCTCCACCCAGAGGAAGATGTCAATTTAATTGTACTGCAATAAGTATACTATCAAATTTAATGCTACACAAGGTAACTGTAGGGAACTGCGATGCCCAACAACATGCCAGATCTTGTATTTTTCCATGTCAGTGCCCCTTGTAGCCACACTCAGTGTGTGTGGTGGGGCAGACCTCTCTTTAGAGTGGGGCTGAAGCCAGGCATCTTTCCAAAACTCAAAACCCCCCCCACCCCACCCCAACCCAACCCAACCCTCTCTGCTGGGTATAAGCACTGCTTTGTGCCACAGTACTGCTCCCTATGGTTCTTCTGATTCATATACCACTACAACACCACTGGTCTCACCAGATACTGGAATCTACAGTTGGAAGTGTAGCCAAAATAGCCTGCTGTTTGACAGACAAACTCAGTTGTTTCCTCATTAAGTCAAGTTTTTGGATTAATATGCCAGAAAGCAAGAGGCAGATTGTAGCATTGTTGCCTGTAAAGTATTGAGTTTGTGTTGAAGTGCCTTTTTCTGCCTGGAATGTAGCTGTGGCATTTTTTGGCTTAGGCTGTGCTATCGTGAGGGGTATTGGAGAGCAGGAGCAGAGTAAATACATTTCAAACAGCACAGCACCACCGCGTATTAGCAAATGATCCGATAGCATCTGTAATCCTCGGGAAAACCTGGAGAGTTGTTTTTGAATAGTGCTAGCCTCCATCAGATAGTTGGCAGGCACCGGGGGTGTCCACATGTGTGACTGGCTGGCTAGGCTAGCGGCCCGGCTGAATGCTACAGTATGCAGGCAGATCAGATTACTGAACGATTAGCCATGGCCTCCTATCCCCGGCCCAGGGAAATGATTTTCCACTGTCATAATTCCCAAGACTGAATTACGCAGGCCAGTGACTCAGAGATACTCAATACTACATGCCTGAGTGCTGTATGGACTTGCACTACAGGACAAAATAGTTTTCAATTTGAATTTGCGGTTAAGCTCCGGTGCTTGCTCTCAAGCATGGAAGCTAGTGTGGACCCAACATGAACAGTGGTTCGGTTAAGGATAGCGTTCATTGTGATGTTTACGCTTTACCCGGGACTTTGACATAAAGGGGACAGCAGACAGCTGGAAAACAGCCCCAGAAACTCCAAACAATCCCTCATATGTCCTTCTATTGTGAGATGAATGTGAGCACATGTTAGATGGGCAATGAGGCGATGTAAATCAAGCAGGCCTCTAGTGGAATTTCGCTGAATGGAAAGATAGACGACAAGGGAGGTGGGGGGGTGGGGGGGCAGAATTGGGAGAGGCGAGCTGGTGGAGTTAGGACCATGTTTCCAAGGTGCTTACCCCCTGAGGCAGGAATCCGATACATTCCAGAGGCTCCTGTATCCAGACGAATAATGGTGACTAGGGTGTAGCGTTTCATCAGGTGACACATGATTGGAGCATAAGTGCTGGGAAAGTAAGAGCTATGTCATAGACTCGGAGGTAGCTAGCTCTGGTTGCCTGAGGGATTGGGACGTATGCCAGAAGAGCAGGATATGTTATGTGTGATATGGATTTATCCCGGGCAGAAGACATTTACATCATATTAGGCATCTGGGTGACGACTCTCATCCTGAACAGGTTACAATGAATGGCACAGTGGAAAAACCCTCAATTGTCTTTGGTGCATAATAGTCCACTGTACTCTGATTAGGCACACAGTGGAAGTTATACTAAATAGCTTCCACTGTTGTTCACTATACATCAAAAAAGGTCATTAGATCCTGCTTGGTTAGTCTGCAGACAAGTTTTGACGTATATTTTCTAGTTACATGACTTTCTGGGAACTGTGTGACACTGCATGTCATATGTCATTTTTCCACATTCACCTGGGTCTAGATCAACACCTGTGATGCTACAGTATCAGCAACCCAACCTATACTATTTAATTTTCTTCTTGAAGTGGAATTTTCAACCCTAGAAATCTGTGCTCCCCAGCTCCTGAGCTAAAAGCTATTTATGCTGCTGACACAGAAAAATACTGTGTTGTATTTAGTGGTCAAAAAAACAAGCTGTCGGGTGTTAATGGACTTCACCTCAGCCATTCCGGTGGACCCTCGGGGTACAGCACGTTCATACACTCGGTGAGGGAGCTCTTGGCACTGGTCTGTTAATGAAGCCATTTTCAGAGATGGAGAGATGCAGTAATGGGAACGCACCACTTCACTGCAGGATATTCTAACCCCGTCCTCATCATAAGTGCTATCAGTCATCGGATATGATTTAGATTTTTTTTTTCCCCTTCTTTGTCCATTTAGTCATTCAGAAGCCTCTTTTTTTTTCCTAGACTCAGAGTTAGAGAGCTATGTGTCTTTGCTGTCTTGGTGCTGCACTGAGACATACATACTATTTATACAGAGAAAGTTTGAACATGTTGTATTGGGGTCAAAGTTTTGTACTATTCCTGGAAAACAGGAAATCTGTGATGTAGGCTGTTCTGCCAGCGTGCGTGGAAATGTTACTGTCAGTCTGTAGAAATGTCAGACATTAGCCTGACATCATTGGCCCTATGGCTTGGTGCTAAAAGCTCTCTGATATGAGCATGGAGGGCAGACAGGTGGAGTGGGAGTATGGTGGGGGTGGGGTATGTTTACCCACTTGTCTGGTGGCCTTGGTCTGGCTGCACCACACATGAATGCTCTCACCTTCTGTAGAATTGATATGTGCACGCACACACACACGCACACACGCTCATGCACGCCTCAAGTTGTATACATGTACACAGCAGACTTAAATGGAAAGTGTGAGCTGTTTCCATGTTTATCATTGAGACACACATTGAAATAAAGTACAAATTTGCACTTATGAATTTAAAGTGTTAAATTCATAAGTGCAAATTGGAAGCTTCCTTAGTATAATATTTAAACATATTCTGAGACATAAGGAACAGCTCTTAATATTCAGTATTTATATTATCAGTATCATATTAACATGGATCACACTTACAATGAACACTTAGCAGTTTACTAGGTAGGTAAAACACACACACATATATAGCCACACACACACACACACACACACACACACACACACATATATATATATATATACACACACACGCATTCACCTGCCTATATATGACAATGGACTACATGTTAAAATCATGTCTCTGGCCTCTAAAAATGACTGTAGCCACGTTTAACTGTTCGGTTCTGGATTAGTTTTAGTTAAATGTACGTGTTAACTGATAGCTAAGTTTATGGTTGGTGTCCTTTATCTGAGTAACAGTTGTCTTTGCCTGCACTCTTTGACCGTTCTTTCTGATGCTTATACAAGATCACAGCTGTGACCTGATGCTGTCAGGGAGTCCATGTTCAGTGTTTACCGGTGAGCGATGGTGTTTACAGCGGATGTCATGATCAGCAGTGATACCGTGAGAAAAGTGAGGAGCAACCACATACGAGAGGTCACACAGAGGCTTCAGTTTTACCGTGTTAGTCTATGATGATAGAGATTGTTGTTATACAGGATAACAGTACAACATTAAAAAAAACAGGCACGCTCTCTCTGTTCTCTCTCCTGATGCTTGAGAGCATACCCCTTGGGACCAGTATGGCATCCCACCAGGACAACAGGATGGAGTAAACCTCAGCAGGGCATCTGGTGCCCAGTGTCCCTGTTCTCTGCTCTTTTCCCTCTCTCCCTCGTCTCTTAGCCCCAAAGCAGACCACGCCACCACACCACAGCAAGTCATCTGGTGTCCAGTCGGCTCCCATCTGTGAGTGCATTTGGCTTCACTGCAAACAAAGCATTGTGGCATGCGAGCGTCCCCCACTACATCTAAACAGCTCAGCCCTGCTATCTAGCTTAATCTTTGGGTGGAAACTATGAGTGCATTGCCAGGGTTATGGGTCATCTCCATTTCAATTCATTACATTGTATCAAGGCACTGAGAATCCACCGTAGCAGAGTGACCACAGCTGATGGCATACCTCTTCTCCATTTTGAATTGCTGAGGTGGAAAGAATTGTAATGGTGCCGACCTGAGGTTTAGCTGCTGGCAGCTCCAAGTGTATCCCTCCACTGATCCGAGGCGGTGCCGTGCCTGCCCAGCCTGCTGTCTCTCATCCATCCTGGGTGGTAGAGAAAGTGAGTGTGTTGGTGTGTCTTACTGTGTGTGCATGTGTGTGTGTGTATGCGCCTGTCCCTGTCTGTGCAGGACAGGTGTTGGCAACCCGGAGGTCAGTCCACACGCAGCTGGGGCACCTAGACAGGAGGATGGCTGGAGACTGCAAATGACAGCAGGATGAATGAGCTTTGTTTTGCCAGGTTTTGGCCAGTTTCATTCAGAGGCTGGGTGCAGCTTCAAACGGGGTCAGTTGTGGCGGTCAGGTGGTGTAACGGCTGTCTGCTCTCAGTGGGATGTGCTCCAGCCGCAAGCATTTGGTCCATACAGAAAAGCTTGGAGTTATTTGGGTAAAGAGGCTAAACTAAAGGAACCATACTGGGATGTGCGAGCCTGCAAACACAAACAACACCCTACCCCCTCTGTGAAGTGTTAAGTGGCCAGATATGTTTGGTGAATGGGACACAGGTGTCTGCGCCGCACTGTGTGTGCCTGGCCAGAGGTCTGTGTTTGTTTTCTCTCCGTAATGGCCCCCAACTCTCTGCTGTCGCTCAACCAGAGCTCATTGGTTCTCAATGGGCCAGGGTGGAGGCCCTCCACCCCCCTGTTTTTTTTTTCCTTCTACTTTGCGACTGAGCAGCGGATGAATTTGAGTCAAGAATCTAATAATGAAATTCAAGACATCCCACAACACAATGTTGAGGCTGCACATTGAGCAAGCCAGATGCATTTTAGATTCCTCTTTCTTCCCTTTATTCTTCCCTTTATCCCTCTGTTGCCTCTGATCTACCCCAGCAAAGCAGACGTTTGAAGTTGTCAGGGCTCCGGCTTTACTGTTGAGTCCTCAAAGTGCTTATGTGACAGGTAGAGAAGAGCTGCAGGGGAGTAATGTGACTCCCACGTAGTCTACAGCCTCTCCAGTCTCCATCCTCCATACCCTTCTCTCCCACTTTCCTCCTTCACACAGGGTTCATCTCTGCGCTGATGTCACTCCTCTGAGCTCCCCTTGATTGAGTAACAGCCCAAAGGTGCGCTTTGGGCCCTCAGGAAGACTCACACACCGCTACCAAAACCCCATACTGTTTCTCCCCAGGGAGCACAGTGGGATGAGGTAATGGGTTGTTAACCCCTCAGCCACCTCCATGTTTGGACGTCGTGCTGGCAGCAGTGGCTGCTATCAGCACCCTGATCTGATTGTTTGAGTAACCCTTTGGCCTCCCCAGATGGCGCGGCCTCTGAGTGGGTTTATGATAACCATACAGTTAATATCTGGCTGGCCCACATAGCACTCTCCCAGCTTCCTGCCCCCCCCCACCGTCCCTCACTCTCTGCTCTGCACCCCCCCCAAACTTTGCTCTCATTTCTCTCCACCACCCTCTGTGCTATTGTCTCTGACGCCTTCTCCTGAGTGCCCTGTTTTATTTCTTTATTTCACTCATCTTTTTAAATTCCAGAATCCATTTCTTTTGCCCCCAGGCACAAAGGGTGATGGCTAGAGACGGCAGAGCAAATTAAATTTGGTCTCCCACTTTTGCTCCCCTTGGACCTGGGCACGACGGAACAGTAGAAGGACAACAGGAGCAACGAAAGCTAGAGGAAAAAGCCCATTTCCCATGCATTACTGTCTCTTTCCTCAGGGCCTATAGTGGAGTAACACCAACACCTCTATCGCTTTTTTTTTTCTCTCTAATTTTCTTTTTCTTGCTCTCTTCCCCGTCTTGCTCTCGCTGCTGCTATTTCCTCTCATGCAGCCTAACCTGAAGGTCCCTTTCCTCTTGCTTCCACTGCTAACACAATCTGACCCAGTTTATTAGTTAAGGTCTAGTGAATCATTAATCGAGGTTATCTAACTGTTCCTGTAATGATTCCGCTGTGACTTGTGTGTCAGAGGCTCTCTGTGTTCGTAACCGATCAAGCTGTACGCTCATACTTCCTGCGCTACACATTTGTACTCTATCATAACCATCTTGCAAAAAAAAAAAAAGCATCGTCCCTCAAGCTAGACTATATGTTTAATAGGTGTGCTGTTCACTGTAATATGTCATTGTGTCAGAGCACAATACGAGGACTAAGTGCACTGAATGCAAATTAATCTTGTGGGATGGCAGGAGCTGAATAAAGTGTGGTTTTGGGGAAAGGAGGGGAGCGAAGGGAGGGACAGAAGGAGGGCTAATAGTGGCGACAGAGAAGAGAGGGAGAGAAAAGAGCATGTGAGGAGGAGGTGGAGGGATGTGGGATGTAGTCATCGCCAGGCCCATTCATCATGCAATGCCTGCTGGGATGCGCTGGGGTCAGTCCCGCACAACACAATTACAGCCTGTTCTGGTGTGTTGTGCTCGGCTCCACTGTGTTCCGACTATGTTCTCTTGTCTTTTGTTAGGTTTCCTCTGTTCTAGCTCTCTTGTTTTCCACTTTGCGTGCTTTCTTCTCTGCTCTGCTCTGTACGCTTCTGTTCAGTGGCAGATTTCTCATCTGTTTTTTTTTTTTTTTTCCCCTTGTGTTACATATTTTTGAACTTGCTGCTCAAGCTATCAGTAAATGATCTGCTGAAGTTCTTGAAGCAAAACATCTCAATTAGCTGAGCATTTGTTGTGTTTTTGTTTGTTTCTTTGAGTCTTAAACTCTCTACTTTGTCTTCTGCAATAAATTGCCATATTTTTTCACTCATGTGGTGTAGCTGCTTGCCAGACTGTTGTACTTCTTTCATCCACATCTGAATCACAGCCTCTAGCTTGACTCATGTGATTGACAGGCCTGGTTAGCATGGGGGTGTGAGATGCTAGTAAGCATGTTGTTTACCCTGCCTGCCTGACAGTCCTCTATGAGCCTACAGATGTTTCCAGAAAGCTGTAAATATCTGCTGTGTGCTCTAATGTCAGTTGACAGCATATTCGATTGTAAGGATATCTCTCTCTTCCTGTCCGTGTCTATTCTTTGCTGAGCGAAGAAGAGTTTTCCCAGCCAGGGAACATTTAGGTGGTCAGGTTTAAATGAAAACATCACGCAACGCAAGGATCCAGCAACAACAATCTTTGAAGGCTGATCCAGATATTTTTGTCAACATCACAGGACATGACAAGACAAGACTTTATGTTGTCACTGTGGCATCTTCTCCCTGTCTCTGAACTATTTGGTGCTTTAAGAAACAAACTTTATATCACGTCTGCCATTTTCTTAGAGACCCAGTTAGTATTTTATTTTAGAGAATATACATTATAGCTGTAATTAGAGTGTACATCATTAGATTTTCTCATTAACATCTTGATGAAAACAGACTCTTACGTTTCTCTAGTGATGTAGTAGGAGTGTAATTCAAGTCTGCAATGATATGGTTGTGCCGAACAATTAATTTCATTTTTGACTAATTTGATCATTATTTTCCCAATTAATCGATTCATTATAATCAATTATTAAATGTCACAAAATAGTCAAAAATGTCTTTGATATGGTTCAAAACCCCAAGGTGATATTTTAACTGGCGTAGAGTCCAACATCAGTTCAACATCCCCAAACTGTCGAATTTCCTATTGTATGAGTAAAAGCTTTACAATTAAGAAGCAGGAACCAGCAAATGTTTGGCAGTTTTGCTTGAAAAATAACTTGAAATGAGTTGTTGCTTTTGTCAGCTGTTATCAACTAATCGTTTAAGTTGTATAATACGCTGCATGTAACATATACTTAATGATGTAAACAAAATGGCATCAGCAAATATGAACAGGTCAGACTGAGTTTCTGTCTAGTGCAGGTTATGTCTCGTTAATGAATGAGTTATTGCAGGTTCCACTTGAGCGTTTGAGTTTTAATGATGAAGCTGCTACTCTGTGGTTTACATTTAAATGACAAATTGTGCCTTTAAATTAATGACATCATTAGTGCCACTGGTCATACTCTGTAATATATCATGTTGATTATGGTGGAACATTATGCAGCTAAAGTTCCTCTGTTTTGTAGATTTTCATTTCTAAGCCTCATATGTAATTTTGAAGATTACCCTGCCAATATCCCATGAAATGACAAATATTCAGTGTTCTCTCCTAGAAATGTGTTCTTGGCATAAACGAGCTGTTTATTAAACAGCATGAGGACCATGGGGAATTGTGGGTTTTTCTTAGTTTGTGTTTCAGAGCACTGTTGTGTTCCCCCGCAAAAAAAAAAAAAGAAAATTTCCAGTAGTTGTTGACTGATTTCTTGTAACAGAAGAAAAGGCAGTCTCGCCCAAAGGTCACAGAAGTTCACTTGCTCACCAAGGATGCACTGGGTGGTGGCTTGGCTGATGAGAACTAATGGGAAGCCCCAAGATTGACTAAAAGAATGACAAATCATGGCCAGAAAATGCAACAGTTTAAAGTGCAGAGCATCTGGAAACAATTTGAAACAATGGATTGTCTTCAGCAGGCTCCACACAAGACTGTATGGATGCCTCCCTCCCCTGACTTCCTTGGGTTTCGGCCCCCGGATACAACTTTGGGAGAACTTGGATGACATAGGAAGGATTGACTTGGTATTCTTCAGTTTTTATTCTCCTTACAACTCATCACTGAAACTTAGTTGAAAACATTTGGTGTGTCTTGAAGCTGAGTGAGACAGGTTTACTGAGAATTTCATAGACCACCACCCCTGAACCTGACCGGGTAAAATCATATCCTCATTCCATTCATGTCAACTGTGTGTAGCTTTCGCCCAATGGTGTTGGATTTTTTTTTCAGACCGACTAATTTAATCACTTAGGTACAGGGTAAAGGTCTAACCCTGATCTGAAAGATTCATATACCCCGACAGAGGTTATCAGAATTTAACAAAATGAAATTAAAAATATGCATTAATAAAGTTAAATACAGCATAGATGAGTTATTAGCACCAAGGACACCTCAACTTGCTCCTTTTCTTTTAATAATTTTTAGTCATCTTGAAACTCAAATCAAAAGACAAGCCAAGTTGGGAAAAAAACAGGAGTCTGTCTTCAGTTCAATGTGGCCTTTGAGCTTCTTTTATAACCTCTACTTCCAACAATAAACCTGGCCATATTGTATTATCTAGGACAAGTTCTAACCGCATCCCATGGCGACAGTCTAGGTTGCTAAGTACACCTGCTCAGCGCCTCACCAACCTGCAGATACAGCGGCCTGTCTGTCGTCAAGTTCTCTTTTGTGTGCCCCAGTGAAGCCGGGGAGATGTGACAACATGCCTCACATTTCACTCTTCACCTAATTGTGTTGATGTGGAGGCTGATATTAGTGTTGTGGTGGTTAATCTTCCCAGGGAGAGGAAATGGCGGAGTCATCAAGGGATACGACACAGCTAATTAGGCTTGTGTATGCTTCCATGTGTGAGGGGAGAGGTGGGTGGGGTGAGGCGAGATGGAGCGAGAAGTAGTGCAAAAAGAAAAAAGGGAAAAAAGCTTTTTTCTCCTTTGAAAGTTTTTTTTTTTGCTATTGATTGAATGGATGAATGGGTTCTGAAAGTTCCTTCAAAAACCTGCCTTGAATATGTGGCATATTTGAATGTTGCACCACTTAATGACAGCATCTACTTTCTGACAAGGGACAACTGGGGGAAACCTCAGCATTCATTACTGCCTGACATTTTACCCACTCCACAAATCACCATCTCGGAGAGTCTGAAATTAAAGTCATTTGAAGTTGCACACATTTCAAATGGCCTACTGGTACAATAATGCTGTTTTTGACTTCATCCTCCCCAGAGGAAAGCTGTTAGTAGGTTTGACTGATTAGGGCCCGAAGCCGCTGGCTCTCAATTAGACTGAAGACAAAGCTTCAGCCCGTGCTGCTAGAAAATCAGAAGTAATGAATTAGTGATAAAGGTTTTAAAGACAACACCATTAGAGGGGCTGTCGGGAGGAGGTGGACTGCTTTTTCCTTTCAATTTGCAGAGTAGGTGATTTGAAGTCTGGAGGAATACAAGTGAAATGCTTTGGATTATTTTTTCATTTACTCCTCGGCTTCGTTCTCTCTCCCTCTGGCTACCGGTGACAGAAATATGAACCCCATCTCCGCCGCGCTGTCCTCATGTGACCTGGAAGTCATCTCTTATGAGGAGTGGTCAACTGTTCTGCCGCTCAGGGTCTCGAGCCGCGCTGGAGCTCGTAATGCATTTTGACTTCATTGCTCAGGGGTGGGGGATCAAATAATATATTAAGATTATGTTGCGAGCTGTCACACGCCACTTGGGTTGAGAAGTACTATGCCAGCAAAAAATTTTGCAGAGTCATACTCTGGTAAGTTTTTTTTTTCCTTTTCTTTTCTTTCAAAGTCTTCCTCGGGCCTTTTTGATTTTGTGTTGGATTGTGACCCGTTGCCAAAGATATCCACACAACTCATCCCCCGTATTGATTGCCATTAGTGCACACAGTGCCCATATTCGTCTGGCTCATAGTGTCACTGTTGGCCACGTTGCCCGCCACCCAGCCTGTCTGTGTCCATCTCTGTTAGTGGAGGAAGCTCAGTCCTGTCACCTGAGAGATAAACTGTGTGGTGGAAACTGAGGAATGCAGGGCAGATACAGATCCTCCGTTGGTTCAGCTGTTGTGCCCTGCACAGACAGGGTGGGCACAGCATGTCTCCGTCTCCGTTATTGGAGGAGTTACAAGGCTGGGTGAGACATTTACTGTTTACAAGGAGCTTTTTATGTCTCTTTAAATCTCAGTGTAGAGTCATGGTGGTCCTTTAGCAGGGGGAATTTTATCTAAATTTGTATTCATTCATTTGCATTTCTTATTGGTAAATAAACACCCAATTTCAACCTCTAGAATTTGTTGTATAGTCTATAAAAAAGGGGAAAAAAATATGGACTTCCCCTGAACATCTCATGTTTAACCTCTTTATTTTTTCAAAGTCATGATTTGGTGGTTATGGTTTTGTGTTGAGTTGATGGCTTGTCTGAGGTCAGCCCACTTGCTGCTAACGGCAGGGTGCCAAGTTGTTTTTTTGTTTTTTTTTCGCCACTGCTTCCAGCTCTAGACTTGGTTGTTTTCTGACCAAAAACTAATTAACAAAATTGTTTTTTGCCCACACCCATAAGACATAATCAGGCAGGGATGAGCTCCTAGGAATCACAATAAACTTCATTCTGTACATACGCAAACTAAATGTGATCTCAGTGTTTAAAATAAGCAGAATGAATTACAGGAATGAATTCTGCAGAAGTTTAAAGACAGTATTATCCTGTTCCCTGTTTCTCACCTTTTTATAGAGAAAGAGAAGGTTAAACCTCTGGTAATGAGTAAAACATTTGCCTTTACTGCTCTCACATTTCAACCACAATGGATATAAGTACAGTACATCCTGTTTCTAGCTGTTGAGCCCCCCCAGTCTCTGAGGTCACTTACTCTTATCAAATGACGTGATGCTAGGGAGCCTGTTGCGTCAGTTCAAGCTAACATCTCTTTGACCTGGGAGTGATTTTCTCAACAGCCACTGCACTCTCCCTAACCTGCCTCCATTGTTTGAGGATAACACCCCATCCTTTGTTGAGAGGAGAAGAGGTGACAGTGAGCAAAGTGATGGGACGTTACAACTTCCTGTCACTGTGTGAGAGAGATCTGTCTGTGACAGCTGGATAATGAACATCATGCTGTCTCTTGCTCGCCCCCCCCTCGCTCTCTCTGTCAGCCATCACTTCACCTTTCCGCAGCCTCGCCCATTCACTTGATACAACGGTGACATCACCCTTGCATAATGGCATCCAGCCTTCCTTCCCGTCCCCCTTTTGCTCTCATCAGCTGCTCGCTCTAATTAGATGAGGGTGATTTCAATAAAGTTACTGTCGTCCTCACTCCATTAGTTATATTAACGCTCGGATTCCTGCCCCAGAGTCGTCGATCTATCCTCTGCCTTTCACTGGGGGGTGGGGTGGGGTGGTGGTGGTGGTGGTGGGGGGGGGGGAGCAATCCTCTTCTTTTCATGGATCTGTGTAACCTAGATACTGAGGCCCAGCAGGGGAGGCCAATCAATTAATGAACAAAGGAGCCCGCTCACTGAGCAACGGCGCGAGTCTGGGACTATAAACAGGGCGCTCCCAAAACATGGTCGCTGTCAGTTCAGTGCCCATCTGATGGATGTTGTTTTGCTTTGTTGTTTTGCACGTGCGGTGAGTGTGTGTCTGCGAGTCCTATTTCAGAAAAGTGGAAAGCCAGTGGATACGGCTTGTCACCTGTTTGAACACACTACCAGCCAATACTCGGATGCCTCTTATTGACAGTGAGGAGTCATGGAAAAGGATGGATTTGGACATGTTTTTTTTTTTTTCTTTTTTTGTCAGGAAAGCACAAAACGCCTTCTGTCACTATTATGTTTGATCATATTTGAGATGTAAGTAAATGGACTGTGGCATTTTCTGCCTCTGTGCTGTGAAAAGGTCTGAAATAAAACATTTTAGATACTCTTTAAAACCTCTGCTGCCCTCAGACAGAACGTGGAGGTGAACCAACATATTAGGTATGTAGTCAAAGGTTAAACGTCCATATTTAGTGGTTCTGATCAGTCTCCCCTGGCAACAGGCAGGTTTGGATGGACAGCCCTCTGCATCTGTCCACCTGTGCTCGCTCACTGTCTTTCACCACTTTCTCATCCTTCCCTTTTCTCAATACCTCTTTTCATCCCACTGAGTCACCCCCTTTTTTTCCCTAACTTCCCTCAGGTCCACCCCTCATTCTCTCCTTTTTTTTTTCTCTCCAGCCTCCCGGTCTCTCTGTCATCCCTTTTTTCTTAATCCGGCTTTTCGTCCCCAGCGTTCCCCTCCCTGGAGTTTCCAGCTCTCTCCCTGTGTGTGAGATCAGGGAGCAGGCTGTTGTAACAAGCTGTTGAATAATGTAAGCACAGGGCTATAGGCCAGAGTTTCAGTTAACCCTTTGATCTCTGATCACACAGTGGGTGAGGCGGACACATCATAAATGACAGCTCGACAGCAGGGGAAAGCGGCTCCGAGGCCTTTTGCCTTTTTGCTTCCGTCTTCTTCGAAACCTTACCTAAAGGCTAAAGTTCCCCCATCCGGTTTCATTGTCACGGCCTTTGTCAGCAGGAGCACAGCGAGCGTCCCTAGCCTTTGTTATTCTAACATTGATGTATAATTAAAGGGTTAGAAAAGGCGATGGTGAATAATTGATACTGGAGCAAAGATGTCATGGCATCCTGAACCTTACCGTACTCAGTATTTTTACTTGGAGCGCAGATAAAAGATTTACCAGTTTGCTTTCTTTCTGGTCGTCTAGTTCAGTCTGCGCTGATTCATTGTGGCACCGTGCTCTGCTCTGACTGAGGAGCCATTCTCATGATTTCATTCAGACTTACTTCACCTTTGTGTATACTTTTAAGTGTCAAAACAGAAGGCCACAGGCCCGCAGAATGGTCATATTAATTCCTCAGCAGCAGTCAAGTTGTACGTGTGTTACCAATTTGTTACCAATTAAGTGACTGAGTCACGCATTTCCAGTCTCAAAAAAAAGCGTAGCCAGCACAAAGGTCTCATTAACCCTTTGTGATCAATATAGACTCCCTTTTACTTGAGTGCTTCTAGTTAGCTTTAGAGCCTCATATCCTGAGGCTAGGGTGTATTGATCCGCTGGACTGATTGGAAGTTTCCCTTCAGGAAGTGAAGGATCGCAGTGGGACTGGGGATGTTTTGGCAAGAGAGGAGAAAGAGCGGGTCTTCTTAGGTGGATCAGCTTACTGCTTCCTACCCCCCACTTCTGTCACCACACCTGTTATGGCCAGCGGGAGGGGAAAAGCACACCACCAATCTGCGTGAGGAAGTGTGTGTGCAAATTGATTGTGTGTGTGTGTGTGTGTGTGTGTGTGTGTGTGAGAGAGAGAGAGAGAGAGAGAGAGAGTTGAAACGACTGTTTGTGTGCCCAGGAGAGCAAATGGCTGAGAGGCGTATCAAATGAGAAATGTGTTACATAGGGTTTATGGTGACGGCGTGTGCCTGAACCGCACTGACTCTGGCAGCTGCCGGCCTGTTATGGATGGGTGGCAGGAAACAGATTTTAGATTTTACATGGCCAACGCACTACGTGACAGTCTGCTTTTTAGATTGGGTGTTTGGACCCGTAACCTCACAGAGCCACATGGACACAGCAACACACATGATCACGCATACATATACACACCACTAAAAAGTCAGGCAGTGTCTGTCTGTGTGTGTCTGTGTGTGTGTGTGCAAAGTGTGTGTGTACACGATGCTGCAGAGTGGCATTTAATCCATAACTCTGACAGGCCTTCCTTGAACTGACAGGGAAAAGCATAGCTCTCTTCTCACATAAATACACATACACCTCTTTCCCTCTCCCTCGCTCACTCTCTTCTCTCTCTCTCTCTCTCTCTCTCTCTCTCTCTCTCTCTCTCTCTCTCTCTCTCTCTCTCTCTAATGCTCTCTCTTTCTTTTCATTTCTCCCTTTCTCCCTCTCTGCTGTCCCTCTCTCTCCTGATCTCCCCTCTCCAAAAAAAAAAAAAAAAAAAAACTGTTTTGATTTCAGTGTTGTGTTCCAGGACGTACACCATGCATGCAGCCCTGTGGAGGCTTGACCCTGTGCACAGTCTTCAGCTACCCCCTTCTGTAAAGTGATATCTGTGTGTGTGTGTGTGTGTGTGTGTGTGTGGTGTCACGGTAGGATACACAGCAGCTGTAGCGGCGGCAGTGAAGAGGGGAAATGGGAAGAGCCAGCACAGTAGACAGAGCCCAGATAGACCTGTCAGCTCCGTGACACCCACACATGCCTCACCCTCTGGTCCAGGATGAGAGCAGAGGAGGGGAAAGCAGCTTGGCTGGGGGACAGGTAGAGAGCTTCGGCGAGGGGTGAAATAGACAAAGTCTCGAGAAGGGGCAGAGTTAAGAATAAAGCTGTGGAAGGGATAACATTGAGCTGTGGCAGAGCCGTGTTTATTTTTGGGGAACATGAGCAGACTTAAGGGAGAGGAGATGGGAGAGCTGGCTGGTACAATGCCTAAAAAAAAAAAGTATTCATCCTCCTTTGAGTTTTTTTTTTCTTTTACTTTTTTGAAACACAATGGATATAATTAAGCCTTTTTTTCATGCTAATCAACAGATAAAGACTCCTTTTGTGTTAAAGTGCTAACTACTCTCTGCAAATTAATCTAAAGACAAATATGAGACAAAAAAATCTCTCGCTCTAGTAGCTCTGGTCTGGCAGCAATTACAGGCTTATGTCTGTGGGGACAGGTCTGTATCGGTGCACATAGACCTATTATAAAACTGCACAGGCTCTGTCAGGTTTCATGAACTGCAAGTTTAAAGTCCTGCAGCTAATTCACTGTTGTGGTTAGGCCATTCCTATGTAGCTTTTGGCCTTTCTTTGGGCTTGGTGTCTTACTTAATAATAAATGTTCTCCCAAGCCACAGTTTTCTGTCAAACTTCAGCAGCTCTGCTATTTTTCTTTGGCTTACACCGAACACAGCATTTAGTGTTATGGCCCCCCAAAAAAAAAAAAAATCTAGATTTGGGTCTCATCACACTCAAAAATCTACTTCAGCTTTGTTTCAGATTCTCCCACATGCATTCTGACAAACACTAGCCGAGATGTCATGTCAGTTTTTTTTAACAGTGGCTTTCTCTTTGCCAGTCGGCTGTAAAACTGTGACTGGTGAATCACCCAGGCAACAGTTGTTGAACACACTGTCTTCCCATCTCTCAGCCATGAAACCTTGTGGAGCCTTCAGAGCTGCCACAGGCCTTCACGCTAGTGTCCTTCAGTGAGGAGATGGTCAGTTTTCGAGGACAGCCTTTTCTTGGCAGGTACACAGCTGTGATAACACAGATGCAGTCCTTATTGACAGACCCTGCTGGACTACAAAGGATAATTTAGTGTCTTTTTCCCGTGTATTTTAGTTTAGAAAGTTCATTTGTGTTCGTAATGAATTTTTTTGGCAGGGAATTACAGGCTGTTGTATCATGGGTATATTTAAGTTCAATTGCTTAGCATCAGTTTTCACACCATAAAAACACGCACTTGCCTACCCACATTATTTTACAACGTCTGACAGCCTGCTTCACTGGCGTGTGTTATCTGAATACTTTATATATATTAATATTTATTTATTGATCAATTTGCATTTTTTTGTTCTTCATTTTTTTTAGTTTAACGAATGTCATAACTCAGAAAAAGTAACAGTCCAAGTTTGGGGGGGGGGTTGAATACTGCCACGTTGGAAAGCTGGGGAGTACAGTGGAGCTCGACTGTGGTTGTGTTTTAAAAACCGCGACTGAAGCAGAAAGTATGAGGGAGAAGAGAAAAGCTGGAAGTGATCCTTCAGAGCCTTCAAAAAAAACACACAGGATTTGTAATAGGATTCATGACTGGGGCTACAATTGCGAGTGTAATTATTGTTATTGCAATAAGACAATCACGTGGCTGGGTATTTCTCTGCAGTTGAAGTTTTCACACATTTAGTGCCTGCAATTACCGCGATGGGGGCGTGTGTCAAACGTGTAGTGTTTGTTTATGTAAAACATACTGTATACGGCCCTCAAGACAAATTTCCACTTCTGTCCATTTATCTGTTGTTCTTGATTGTGCTTTGAAAGAAAGCTGCTGCTGATGATGGTGATGAGCGCGTTTTCATGCAGGAGGAAAAATCCTATCTGTTTGATCTCGCAGGCAAAAATATGGGCAGCAAAACAGAATCTCATCTCTTGTGTCAGCTATTCTTCCGCACCGTGATATTCCCATGGGAACGCATTTCTGCTGTGCGAATCACAGTCGGATCAGTGCGGGCCGTTTCTTATCTGGGCATGAAAGAAGGGAAGATGGAGGAGGGAGGTGTAAAAGGGAGGTGAGGGGGGGAGAGAGAGAGAGAGGAGAGGAGAGGAGAGGCGAGGCAGGACTCCCCTGGGAATGACAATACCTGAAATTCATTGCTCATTATCATTTCATGAGCAGGAATTGTACTTATCCCTATTACAGCCGAGGATACATCCTCTGCTCGGCTGTTTTCCCTCAGTCTCTGCGAGATTGATCGAGTAGATTAGACAGTTATATTGTTTATATGTGTGCCACAGCCCATGTTACAGCATGCCTGGGGATTTCATTATTAGTTTGATCGTTTTCTTTTATTCATCCGCGGTCATCCTGCACGTTGTTGTTGTTGTTTGATAGCATCTCTGGTTCACGTCGGGTCAGCAAATCTGTTATTGCCGTTCCACTGCAGGTGTAAAAGTCTTAATAAAACTGTTGTGCTTTAGTCAGAGTTTCAGTGGAGCTCTGGATGGGTTTTCTCCACTGAATAGGCAGTTGATTTGATCGGCAGACCCTGCAGCATGAAACCGCACTGACAAAGTGCTGTTATCTCTACTTGCCTCTTCCACTCAGAACCCCCCCCCCCCCCCCTTACTCCCACGCCCACTCACACATTCACACACACACACACACACACACACACACACACACACACACAGACACACACAGACGTCCCTTATCCACGAGGAGTTTGACTTTCATCTCTGAGTGATGTCTATTGTCTGTATAAGGGGAGACCCATTACGAATCCTTAGTCCCAGTGGAGACATTGTGCTGCCCGCCATGCTCCCTTGTCCTTCAGCATCGTCCTGAGATGACGGTAGATAAACAATGGGAACAAACAGTCACTCCCAGCAGCATTGATCTGGCTCCCTCGCCCCTCCCTGCTCGCACCAACAACACCACATTGATTCCACCTACACTCAATTTATATGAAAGCCCCCCCTTGCCCCACCTCCCTTTTCCAGCAGGACTGACAAAAATGATAAATGACCAACCCCTTCCTCCCTCTGCCACCACCTCCCTGTGCCTTGCGTTGGCTGTCCGAGGCACTACAAGCCTATTTCTCCCCTCAGAAATCCAAATAGAGTGAGCCCCCCCCCCCCCCCCCCCCCCCCTCCCCTTTCCCAGAAATGTACGTTTTTATTTTTCGCAGAAGGAGGAAGAGGGTGTGTGTGTGCGTGTGTGGGTGTGGGAGGGGTAATTCATTGCTTCAGGTCCTTCCTATAATTCCCACACATAAACATGTCACTTGCGTAATTTCAACCCTGCAGGACATCCATATGCATGATGTCAAACCATCAGAAAAGACGAATGAAGGAAATTATTATGTATTTCCGTGGCACACGCCGTAGGATCTCCTCTCCTGCGGCTGCTGGCTAATAGTCTGCGGTGTCACTCAAAGATGAAATCATATGCAGAGCCTTCAAAGTGAGGTCAATTACTTCTCTTTGTCGTTGGCTTAATCAGTCCATTCTCTCGTTATGTATCTGATTAATCTGTCCACCGCGTAATCACATGAATTAGATTGCAGTTAAGTTGGACATGACACTTTGGCTCTTTGGATCTGTTGTCATGTGTGAACAATAACAGTTTGATTGTACGTCTTAATGGAGTCTTCAGCTCACTGCAGTGTTTTCTAAACGTTTCTTGTCTTTTGTCTGTGCCGTCCTCAACTCCCTCTCAACTGCTAATAAAGGTCTGCAGTATACAAATGATGTCTTGAATGTTCTCAGCTGTTTTTCTTTTTTTTTTATTGTACAGATCCAGTGTCCCCCATGCCTGTAAATGGGGCACAGTGTGAGTGCCTATAAATAGATATACTGTGGTAGCGAGCTGCCGGTGGTTATCAGCAGGAGGGGGTGTTTGTGTGTGTGTGTGTGTGTGTGTGTGTGTGTGTGTGTGCGGTTCTTTTTATGTGCTGCATAGAGGTGGCCGAGGCTATTGGTGAAGGTACTGGTTCCACACTCGCCACTCTTCCCCACAGCCCAGGGGAGTGATACCGTTGAGGGAAGTCTCCATTTCACATCTTAGCTCCACCGTTCCCTAATGACCCTTCCTTGCTTAGTCTCCACTCCGCCACATTTTTCCCATGGCTCCCACAGCTCATCCACACTGCTTTCCCCACTGTGAGGTAATCCATTTTACACTCCCTGCCGCTCTCAGATCCCCCTGTCCCTATAGCTCCTGCTTGAGAGCCCAGATCTGAAGAGGACGGGAGGTTTGGGAGCCTACCTAAGATGAAAAAGACTCAGAGAGTGCCATGTATATTTTATTCTCTTCCCTCCGTGTTTTTATTCATCTTGGTCCTAATCGTCCCCACATAATATGAATGTGTAATCATGCCATTATGCCTGTGCCTGCTCAGGTTATCCTCATTGAGGATGATATCTGTGTTGATGGGATCTGACATGATCCCTCTAATGGAAGTCTAAGGGTGGAATCCTTGCTGTGTCTGGTGCATAATATACTGTACAGTAGTGGTACAGAGATGCCCCAGTTCTTTCTAATTGTCATTGAACACACTTTTGTTGTCTTCCCATTCTTTTCATAATTGCTCTTAGGAAGAGATTGCGCTCCCTTGCCTGGATTTGAAGACGAGTCTCTGCCTCTTTGTCCCATTACTGTGTCAGCGAATAACATTGCAATCATTTCAATTATGACAGCACTGGGATCGAGGTCTTCAAGTAGGGCCTTGAGATGTAATTGGAGGAGCATGGGCGAATTGAGGAAAGGCATTTTTCTTCTGTGAAATTGCCTCAGTCTTGGGGACAGTAAATTGAGGTGCTGAAAAATGATGTGATAATTCAGCCGCATGGTTTGGTAGGGGAAATGGTCTGAAAGTCACTTTCTAGAGAATTAGAAGGCAAAACTACATTTCACTCCCGAGTCCTCTGTCCTTCACGCAGTGGCATGAAATGAATTGATGAGACAGAGGGAGAGGGAAGTGCCGGTGTAAATGTTTGCAGCTAAAATGAAGCTGCCTGCTTGCGCATTCAGATTGGCTGAAGGGTGGGAGGCGGAAGCTGGAGTGCTGATACGCCGCCGCATTCCACGCTATTTCACGGCCTGAGCCTTTAATCGCAGCAGCCACAATGGACACATGAAATGGAATTCAAATTTCAGATTGATTGATTCTTTATTGATGAATGCCAGGGCTGGCTTAAGAAAAAAAAAAAAAAAAGCTTTGAGAAGAAGTCAAGTCCTTTCTCCTCTCATGTGCTTGTTTGTTGTTTTTAGATGTGCTTCAAAATCTGAAAATTCTTTTTTTTTTTTTTTCTTTTGGCATTTAATCTCTCGCAAGAAAGGGTGGGAGACTGAATGCAAAATGCAGATATTTGGTTTAGCTTTGCTTCTTACATTTCAGGCCAACTCACCCAGAATTCAGAACTTTTCCCAGTTTGTGTCATCAATTTTCACAAAATTCATGTAAAAACTTCTTTTGCAACATCCTGTGGCCCAAAACCAAACACTTTTTTTTTTTTTTTTGCAGTTATGAATTTTTGAAATTTTTGTGCTTTGAGCTAAATTTCATCATTTTTTTTAGACGTCTCATCAATCACTTATTTTTCACTGAAGTTTGTACTGAACATCCAAGAAACCTTAAGGAAAATTTGTAACATCTATTCATATAAATCGTTGTTGCTGAATGTTTTACAGTAAGAAAATTAATAAAAAGAAATCTTTTTTTTTTGCCTTTATATTTTTTTCCCTGAAACTTTTTAATGCTAATATTCTGTAGATATGTATAAAAAGCTAAAGATGTTATAGTACTCCATCATTTACTCTTTTTTTTTTTCTTAATATATATATTTGTAGTATGTTGACAATCTCTGTGTGATACCTACTGAGTCTATTCTTCCACTGGGTTCAGGAAATTTGCAAATTACAGCTTGTAATGGTTTGTTGCATACTACAAGAGCTCATCTTGTTCCGTGTGTGGACAAATTTCCTTAGCAGAAATGTATAGAATAGACACACACACACACACACACACACATATTGAGCTAAGGAATATATATATATAGATATATGACTAGGTGAGTAGAATTCCAACTTGTAGCTGTTGACAGTGGTCACTTGACAGGCCTCTAAATGAGCAACATATGCACCATCAAAACAAGACCATGAGTTCAGATACGTAGCATTCGACCCCTCTGTTATAATAATTTTCAATCATCGCCTTCTTCACTCTATTGTGTCTCGTTTCTTAATCCCCTCAAGGCATCTCAAGGCACAGTAACAGAGCTGGCATAAGCACATTTGGTACTGTTTGCAGTGTCGAGATTAACAGGATTACAGATTAGGGATTACGCTGGCGTCATTCTTACCCATTTAACCTTGACCCATGTCCCGCTGAAACAGTTCAAACGGTCAGCCCAAACTTGTTTTCGTATTTGTAAGACCTGAGTTGTTTGCACAAAAGCTCAGTAATGTTTGCTCAGGAATAAACACAAACAAAATGTCTTTGTGCTTTGTAGTGAGGTAATTTTTGTTTGTAGATCTTCTAATGAGTCTCTCGGGTCTGTGTCCGCTGTGATCGAGCCACTTTGCTGCGCACGCATCAATACGCAGACAAAGACAGAAAAGTGACAACAACAGTAGCCTTTTGATGAGAGTCCTATGGATTACTGCCCTCCCTCTATTTCCTTCTGCAGTTTCCATGCCTCTGAACACAACGTAACTAGCGTTTCCATGGAGAACGTGCAGTTGCCAGGGCCTGTGGTGATTGAACACAGAGGGTCGTCGTTTATTTCTGTCAGTCAGCGGCGAGGGGACGGATCGAGGAGAGGGGCAGCAGGGGGAGAAGGGGGCAGCGCTGGGTCCTGAGGGGCTCAGAGGGTCCGGCTCTTCTTTTAAAAGTTTGTTTGTCGAAGGGATCACCTACAGCTAGTCAGACTCTGGTCGACAGTGTTAATGTACTGACTCTCCTCACAAGCCGTGGGACACTTAGCCTTATTCACACTTGTGAATAACACAGAAGTGTAACCACAGTGTCGGGGAGGGAGGGGAAAGAGGGGACGGGACGTGCGAGGCTACATATGGCCAACCTTAGCGCTGTTTATCCAGGGAGTTGTTACAGCTGAGGACCAGGCTCCGTCCTCCTGTTCCTCATCGTCTCTCATTAATCTAGCAGTATGGTCCTGGCCTGCTTCCCATGATGTAGAGCGCGCAGGTTTGAGTGACCACCCACCCTGTCTGGGGTGGTCACTCATTAGTCTGTCCTCTCCGCCGTCACCTGCTAATGTTTATGCCGCCACTTCATTCTGTCACCATCATTCAGCTGCTATAAAATAATGAGGGAAATATTTTAATTGATGTTTTCAGAGCCTTAAGATTGATGATCGCCCTCGGGGGGTGAATTTCTCGCTCGTTTCTCCCACCAATCTGTTTTCTTTTTTTTTTTTTTCAAGGTTTTGTAGTTGATCATCTAGTACTTTCGTCTGCTTTTGTCTCCCTTTCCACTTACATTTTCGAATCTCTCCTTATTTTGCTTTGCTTTTGTTCTTTTTCCTCTTATTGGTCTATCTTTCGCCTCCATTTAGGGAGACTTTTAGTCCATGTGTGCAATTATAGAGCTCATATTCAGTCTGAGCTCTTTCCATCATTGAGAATGAAAAGGTTGGCTATCAGATACACATTAGTCTCCATCTGCCTCTCCTTTATGCATGAGTGAAGACACTGACTCTCTTCGGCAGACTGAAACACTCAGGTCTCTACGCACCTTTTGGCTGCTCTTTACCTTACGGATATGACTGCTGGCTATACCTCTCATCAGCCTCTGCTGACATGAAATATTCATGTTCTCTTTTCTTCCTCCTATGCATGTTTTGCATCTATTATTTTGGAGGACGGAGACGTTTGCGGTTGCGTCTTGGCTTCTTCTAAGGTATACATGGCACACGAAGTAGAAGACACATTAGGTGAGATGGGCGTGCAGACATTTGAGATCCATTAGCCATTATTCTGTTCAGTCTGCGCTATATCCTCATCTCCATTATAGTCTAATGTATTGTACTCTCTATTTAGCCGACCTGATCTCGCCGCTTCACACTTGAGGCCTCGAGCTTTCCCTTTATGTGTGTCAGCTCCTCTCTCACTTGGGCCATCACCCACTTTCTCTCCCTCTCCCCCTCCTTCTCCCTCTCCCTTCCTTTCTTCAGTTGTTGCTCTCTGTCTCACAGACTGAAGGTCAGCGTTGGGAGGCAGTCATCACTGCTGCGAACTGGGCAAGATGGGAGCTTTTCTGTGTCCATGCTCTGCTTGGGTCGTGCCACTAGTTAATCTGCTGCCATGTCAGCGGAGTCACTTATTGTCCTTCTGCAGATGTTGGCCAGAGATAACATCATTAAGAGGAAATTACTTTAGAATTTTAAAGGGTGGAGCTTAGTGATACATGTTTGAAATCCTTATTACATTGTTAAGTTATATACCTACATCGGTATGATAAGGAAATATGCAGAATCACATGTCAATGTTGTTCAGAATGAGTTTTATGTTACTTGCTTATAGTTCTAAACTTCAACAAAAGAAAGATGATACGTGACGTGTTGACAAGGAGCAGTGTAAACTTCGTGTTTTTTTTAATCAACTAGAAACAAATCTACAATCTCCATCTCTCCATCAGTTTCGGGGAAACGGAAAAACGTTGAACACCCCTGGACTAAACTACTTATTAGATATTCAATAAAACAGCCAACAGATTAGTCAATAATGAAAATAATCAATATTTCCAGCCCTAAATTCTGCTGAAAGTCAACAGATCATAATATTGAGTTATTGCCTGAGTCTTACCTCATCTTTCATCAAGTTTTGATTTTTGATTTTTTTTCAAGTGGCCCTTTTCCCAAAATACTTATAAAAAAGAATAAAAGCAAAACAAAATGTTTGGGCCTCGGTGTGTAATGGTAAAAGTTGTCTCCCCTGTCTTCTTTTCTGCTTCACTGTTTCAAGCAGCAGTCACTTCCTGTGGCTAATCATACTTTGATATGCCGTGGCACGCACCCTGGCTCCCTCAGAAATGAACAAACAAGGTACCGGGGGGGGATCTTCAAGCGACCAGTGCTGTTGGTTTTTGTCTGCTCCGCCGCGATACATTCTCTGAACGCCCACTGTTTTTTTTCACGGCCTCTCTTTACATTAGACTCTGCCTCCCTGTGAAGAGGAGACTTGGACACGACTCAGAGAAAAAGAAGTGTGATTTTTCCTTCCACTGCTCTCGCAGGGAGATTTAAGGCATCCTGTTAAGCTTAGCTGGAAGGCCCAGAGGGGACAGAGATACTCGCCAGAATGCTGACCTTGATTACATTAAAGGGACAGCATGTGAGCTTGATATTACTTTTTTTTAAATGTTTTTTTCCACCCAGGTACAACTGTGTGTACATGAGCGATAACTTCATTGATCAAAGGGTTATCTTTATGGAATTATGTTAGAAATAACGTATGGCATGATCTGAAATTTATCTCCTATCAGGCTGCGGAAAATCAATAATATATCGATTGTAATGCTGTCAGATGGATGATAGTTGTCCATGGGATTCACTGTGCTGAGCATCGTATGGCCACTCGTGTATTTTTAATGTTACTCGCCTTTAATTAAACCTTGGTTTATAGTGTTGCTAATAAACCCTTTCATGGCATTATCAAATCCATTTTATGTCGGATTTGTGTCTGATGAGTCTTGATGGGTTTGGTGGTCGCTGTTTAATGTCTTTTGGGTTGAAGAGTTTGCGACTCTACCATCATGTGGTATCTAGGGTTTTATAAAGGGATGTGTGTATTTGTGTGTGCGAGTGTGCGTGCACACCTTGATAGCTCTCCAGCTTAATGGACAAAGCGTTTCCATGCAAAGGTAATGATGGTCTGTCTCATTTTCTCTTCCAAGCCTCTAAATGGAGAAATGATGTTTTTTGCAAGTGACGAGCTCGCATCGTTCTCATGCTGCATCTTGTACTTTTCACACTTGGCTTGATGGAGACTGACTATAGGTCTGCGGAGGGTTTGGGAGTGTATATTGAGTGTGATAAGGGGTTTTCTCCCAGAGTAAAGGATCCTGGTGTTGCCAGGTCTGTCTGTCACTGTCATCCACTCCTCTGCTCTTGGATCATTTCCCTCCCATCAGCTTGTTTTTCTCCCGCACTCCATTTTGGTCTCGATACTGTGAGGATTTGAGGGAAATAGAAGGCGAGTGTCCCCGCGGGTGATGGCTTCACTTGTATGCAGTCGCACAGTCCTACTGGACTGAATCGGGAATTGGCTCGCCCTGAGGCTTTGTTGTCACTCACATTCTGCCTATTGATTGTGTGGAGGCTGCGTGAGCGGGTGATTTTTTTTTTTTTTTTTTTTAACTGTGTGTGTGTTTATGTTTGTGCACACAGGGGTTAGGTGTGTGTGTGTGTGTAGGGGGGAAATTGGCAGCTTTTACTTTGTGTAGGTGAATGCAAGGACTACTGTGGAGTGAACTTTGGAGTGTTGGCACTGGCAGTGTACACACATCTCCCACACACTGCTAAACCCACACAACAAAAGAATGCGATATGTTGTTTGTTCTATAGGAGCTGATGCTGTGTTTTTGGATTTTAACATTATTTTCTTCTGTCTCGCTGTTTTTCTAGGTCAGGAGATTCAATTCCGAGGGAATGGTGCTGCTGAGATGACCTGTGTGACCTCGCTTTCCTCAAGAGATCATTCTCCAATCAAAAGAGTGGAGCGAAATCCAGTTGGTACATGGTTGGCAGGTTCACATGATGGACAGGTGATGGAGTCTTCCATCATCTTTCTCCACCAGTGACTTTGTGCCTGCCAGCCCTCCCTCTGAAGCATCAGTGTGTACCAGTGGTCCAAGGCCCCCTATTTCTCTGCCATGGTGACATAAGCAGCGCTGCAATATGAGGGAGAGCCAACGTGAGACCGTCTCATTTCTTTCTCCAGTAGCTGCTGCAGCTGCTACTTTGACACCATTTGTATTTAGCTTCTTAACAAGACTGACTTTGTTGTGAACAATCCCTGCTCGCTGTTTTCTACCCACACCGAGAGAGACTGCCCCCAAGGCGTGTTGCTGGGCCGGTGGGGCGGAGCGGTGTGGCGTGAGACGATGCTGGGATGCGTGACACGCCTCCGTCGGCTGGTCCGTCTCCTCCCCCTGCAGACCTCCCTCCTCCTCCTCTTCCTCTTCTGCACCGTCAGCGTCTTCATCTCTGCCTACTTCCTCTATGGCGTCAAGCGGGAGCTGGAGCCATCGGGAGGGGGCGTGTCCGGAGCCGAGGGCGCGTCCGCCGACTCCGATGACCCGAGGGTCACTCCGTCCCGGTTGCTACCTCTGCGGAGCGTCTCAGGGGGCCCTGGGGTGGATCCCAATGGGGCCAGGACAGATCCTGTGGTTCTGGTGTTTGTGGAAAGCCAGTATTCTCAACTGGGTCAGGAGATTGTGGCCATTTTGGAGTCCGGTCGGTTCAGGTACCAGACTGAGATCTCTCCTGGTAAAGGGGACATGCCCACACTGACAGACAAAGAGCGAGGGCGTTTCACACTGGTGATTTATGAGAACATTCTCAAGTATGTTAACTTGGACGCCTGGAACCGAGAGCTGCTGGACAAATACTGTGTGGAATATGGAGTGGGCATCATTGGCTTCTTCAAGGTTAGGACAACAGCACACTCCCTCTGCCTCCCTCCCTCCTTTCCCTCCTCTCACTCACACCTTCTGCCCTGTCCATCTGGCTGCACCGTCTCTAAGGAGATGGGATTCACAGGGTTGGAAAGACCTGCCTGGTTCAATATCACTCAGTCCCAATGTACTGTTTCTCTTATGTTCTGTCTCTTTCTCTTGTTGTGCTTTATTCTACAATCTGGCCTCCTTCACTCTTCCTGCCCAGTGTCTTGTTTCTCTTTCATTTTGTTTTCTCTCCTTTGTTTGATTTTCTCTGGATATTCAGTCCACTCTACTTCTTTCACCTCCTATATCTCTCCCTCTCTCTCTCTCTCCCAGTAATCCTTAGCTGAGCCTGTTTGCCCAAGGCTAGTTTTCAGGTCTTATGGTTTTAATCACCATCTCTGAGCCATGGAAAGAATATAGAAAGAGATGTGGAAGCACGGATGGTGGTGCAGAGATGTTAGGCAGTGTAGGTGAAGGTCAGGAAAGCCTGGTGGGATTTATCATCTATTGGGAGAGGAGGAAGAAGAGCGAGGGTGTGCATCCCAATAACACGGACACACAGCAGCACTCTGCTATCTGAACCAAACTGTTTGCAGTAGAGCTGGACTGAGATACACTTAAGTTACCAGTTTATTAGGGACATCTAGCTAAAACTAATCCTACTTTCTGGTTTGGTTGAAACTGTTTTAGAGGGGTGTTGATTCACCTGTGTGTTAAGTTTGTAAAGGTGGGGTAAAGGTATGTCATAAAAGTCAGTAAAGTAAAGGCAGTCTAAATAACAAACGCCTGTCACCTGGCATAAACATCACTTTTACATACTGTAGAATTCTTTGTCTATAAATGACTTTTAACAAAAGGAACATGTATTTGCTCATGCATAGCACATATAACATATAGAACATGGAATATTTCATTATTTAGAAGAATATCAGTGCTCTATGGTGATTTTGTCACCTTTGTCAAATGTGCGAGCCCAATTTGTGGCAGAGGAAAGAGTTACCACCTCCGCGTTTATTCTACATATTGGCTTTTAATAAGGTCAAAAGAAAAGGAAAAAAAAGTATAAATTAAATTTAATTTTAATTTGGTTTATTTTACAGTGATTATTATTATATTTACAAATACATCAAAGGGGTCTAAAACATTGAGGTAAGAAAGCCAGTGAGGAAAAAGAAAAAAAACAGTATCTGTTGATAGTTGATACATCATTGTTGCAGTTGCTTCTGGGATCTAGTTTGCAGGTCACAAATGGGCAGAAATCAGCAGCTATCACGTGGCCGCCACGCACTGCATGTCTGTGTTAACTCTATGATACTGACACCAACACACACACACACACACACACACACACACACACACACACACGGTTGGTGAAATTTTAAACAAGACTTAAGGCAAAGGATAAGAGAATGCAGGACTTGTATATCCGTGGCTGTAGAAATGTGAGAGAATCGGAGAATGACTGTGTGGGAATGTGGGAGGGAAAATTTCAATGAATAATCACCGAACCCCTCAGTCTTTGAATCTTAGAGGACACAGCAGGAGGTTATTCATTTTGACTGCAATCTCGGAGCATAGCATGTAGAAGCTGCCTCTTGCCTTCACATTTGAGTAGGCCTGACATTCCTTATTTCACACATGATCGGAGAAATTGGGGAATTATATCCAATACGTTTCTGTCTTCATCACGCTGGTGTATGATGAATTTGTGTGATTCCTCTCTTGTTTCTGTCTCTCTGTTGATCAGGCCAATGAAAACAGTCTGCTCAGTGCACAGCTGAAAGGCTTCCCCCTTTTTCTTCACTCTAACTTGGGTCTGAAGGACTGCACAGTCAACCCCAAGTCCCCCCTGCTCTTTATCACTCGATCTGGGCAGCCGCTGCCAGGTCCTCTCCCTGGGGATGATTGGACCGTTTTCCAGTCCAACCACTCTACATACGAGCCCGTGTTGCTGGCCAAGACCCAGTCAGCAGAGAGCGTTGCATCGATGGGGCAGAACGCTGCTCTGCTCCCGTCTGTGGTGCAGGACTTGGGGCTCCACGATGGCATCCAGAGGGTCCTGTTCGGAAACAACTTGGTCTTCTGGCTGCACAAGCTGGTGTTTGTGGACGCTGTGGCCTTTCTGACCGGGAAGAGGCTCTCGTTGTCCCTGGAGCGATACATCCTGGTGGACATAGATGACATCTTTGTGGGCAAAGAGGGCACACGCATGAAGGTGCCTGATGTAAAGGTAAGTTTGTGAGTGAGATGCGTTTGTTTTAGAGCGTTAAGAAAGTTAAGAGAATGGAACTTGAACCCACTTATGTATTCATCAACCAGTGTTTTCAACAGCCCTTTGCAGAAATATAAAACTTGCCGCACACATTGCATGTTCTGTCCTCTGCCAGTCATACAGAAATCCCTTCTTCTCGCTCCTCTTCTCCTTTTGAATGCGTTCGTCCCAGTAGGCCGCTCAAAGCTGACAGGCCCCACTGCTCACACTGTCACCGAAGCTCCAGAGCAATGAATATTTCAGGGGCCCAGACACATACAAAGAATGTTGAAAAGTTCCTTGCTTGCGTCCCCTCAGAGAAGAACAGACCCCCCTCACATGTGGAAGGCAAGAGGGTATAAGAAAAAGTTATGGAAGAAGCATCAAGGCCTCCTCACTGGCAGCGCAACAGCGAGCTTTTAGGAACAAATCACACCCTGACAAGACGGGAGAAATCCGAGAGAGGGTGTGTGCTGGGAGTCTCATCCAGCGTGGAGATCAAATGAAACAAACACCCGAATCAGAGGAGAGCGAAATATCAAACGGAATGAAGGAGAAGAGTGAGGCAACTGGGAGTGGATGTTGGATGTTTATCGAAAGAAAGTTGCGGAATGAAATATGTATGTGGGCACGCGTGCGCCTGGGTGTTCACGCTTCCTCATTAATGCGCTCGTGCACCAGTAGGAGCGCATCGTGTATTGACCCGCTCTCCTTTCCTCCCACTGTTCCAGGCCCTGCTGGAGACACAGAGGGAGCTGCGCACTCATGTGCCCAACTTCACCTTCAATCTAGGCTTCTCAGGGAAATTCTTTCACGCTGGTAAGATGAGCCTGTGAAGACAACCTTTGCTACTCAAGCAGAGATAAGAACATGCACTAAACTGAAAGAGATAACACTTCTTACATGGTGAAGTTTAGCTTTGTGTTATTTAAATTTCTCTACTCCTCCTCTCCCTCTCTCCCTCTTCACGTCCTGACCTTTTCTTCTGCTGCTCATCTCCCACATTCTTCACTCTAATATTTGAACTATTCCTCCCTTTGCTTTGCTTCTTCTCTGTCTGTCCATTTTTATCTCCTCCATTTCCTCTTCACCCTTCACCCCTTGTTTTTCCTGTTAACCTCCCTCATTCCATTCCATCTCCTCCTTCCTTTCCCGTCCCACTGTGTACCCACCCCCCTTCATGTCCAGGCTCTGATGAGGAGGACCTGGGAGACGACCTGCTGCTTTCCTATGTGAAGGAGTTCTGGTGGTTCCCTCACATGTGGAGCCACATGCAGCCGCATTTATTCCACAATCAGTCCGTGCTGGCCGAGCAGATGTTGCTCAACAAGAAATTTGCTATGGTGAGTCACAGGGGGCGAAGGTCAGATCGCAGCTTTGGGTGAACACTGTGATCAGAGCCATTGTCTTTGTTCAGAAAGGCAAGGGGTTAATGTTTTTTTTTTTTTTTTTTTTTTAAATTGTAGTCAGTAAGAGCTCAGTCCACGTTGACTTGGCAACACGTGGTAACAGCACATACGGTGTAACACCACAGCAAGAACTCCTTGAACAGCCGCGTTAAGAAATACAACGGAAGAGCAAGAGGTGTATCTGTTGACATTGCAGCCGCACAGAGTCATATGGTTTTAATGACAGAGTCAGTCAATAACAATTGCAACAGCGATCTCATTTCACGCTGCTCATAACGGGAGCAGCTTTCCACAAAACAGCAGGGCACAGTGAAGTAGGTTTCTTTGCTGAGGAGTTGGAGGCGTGTAGTGTGTTGCCTGCAGCTCTTCATCTAACTGTTCCCTGTGGCTGCTCCTTCTTGTTCAGTTACTCACTTGCACAAATTAGAAATGATCCACTGACAAGGGAAAAAAAAAATGACCCATCTTTTTTTTTTTTTTTTTGGCTGCATTTTTGACGAATGATAACTGTCAGCCCAAGCTGTGGCGCCAAACGCATTGCATTTCTTTAGCCTGCTCCACAATAAGAGCCAGCTCAACGCTGTGACGCAGCAGCAGCAGATTAATACACGTCCTATGTGGTGTAAAAGACAGCAAACAGTGAGGCTGAGATCTATGAGATAACATTACGCAGGATTACATGCTGCATCGTTTTCCCGTGATTCCCTTGGGCTGAGGGAGGCAGTGTGAATGCAGCAAATGCTGCTATAATTACTAAATGTAAATACCTGGAGTGGTTATTGCTGAAAATGCAGATCATAAATAGTATCGAAAAATTCAAGGGAAAAAAAAAAGGGGCCTGATGTCGTTCTCTCTTCATCTTGTCTCTTAAATGTCACTCATGTATTTTCCATATATTCTCCAGGAGCATGGGATCCCCACTAACATGGGCTACGCGGTGGCGCCTCACCACTCAGGCGTCTACCCCGTCCACATGCAGCTGTACGACGCCTGGAAGAAGGTGTGGGGCATCAAGGTGACCAGCACAGAGGAGTACCCACACCTGAAGCCTGCTCGCTTCCGGCGAGGTTTCATCCACAGTGGCATTAGCGTAAGACCACTTCTCATATACCCTGGCATCCATAAGGCCTCATTATCTTGTTACCTCTGGCCCATTGCTTTCCCTCCACTTGGCTTCTCAACATCCATTGCCTTCTCAGCCAATAATCCCTTTCAGGGTTTCTCTTTCTCCATCTACAAATGCTATCCTTCACTAATTAACTCTCTATCTCCTCCTCCTCCAGTTTTTTTTTTTTTTTGTATTTATTCTTCTCTCAAGGCCAGCAGTTATTCTCCATCCTGCGTTTGTCCATCATCGTCTATTCCTCTTCGGCTCTGCTCAAAGATGCTGTTCAGAATCTTATTTTCGTTTACCACACATCACCAAGGCAACAGAAGTCCTAAGAAAGCCCATCATCTCATTAGTCTGGCTGGGCTGTTGTATTCTATTACGGAGACGGAGACGATAATGTAGTCAAGTGAACCAGTCTTGTATGAGACACCTGTCTGAGTAGCGCTGCCTAGCAGGCCTCAGCACCATAACGAAGACTGACATCTCTGGCAACAGTACAGCAAGTGTCTGCACACAACCAATCACTGAAATGTCAACAGCCAAAAAGAAAAAACCTGCACTTTATTCGGCTTTGCAGCACTAGCTCGTGCTGAATAATACGGCTATGAGAACAAAATTAAAGTTGAATAGATTACATTGAAGAGGTTCAAAAGAAGGGGAAAAAAAAAAAAATCTTATCTATTTCTTTCCCAGGTTGACCTTCAGCACTGATAGGAAACAGTGCAGCCTCAGTCCAGTTCCTTTGTAGTGTTGGCATTCAAGTCGGCCCGTGTGGTCTCAGAACTCTATTCCCGTCCTTGAGATAGTGCAGTCTGAATGGACAGTCTCCACTGCTTACTGATGATTGATATTCAGTTCCCCAGACACTCTAAACTGTAAACGCATTTCCATGAATTTCCATATAGACTCAGAGTGAATAAGAGGTTTGCTTTGGCTAGATGAGCTGCATAATATGAATGTTATTGAAAGCAAACAATGTGTGGGGTAAACGCCTGGAGTACTGACAGCTCCGCTCTCAGCAGAGGGTTGATGGTGTGTGCGCGCGTTTTATTTGTGAATGCATTTCTTTTTGATTTTTCTTTTTCCTTTTTTCTTTTTTTTTTTTTGGTCCTTCTGCTTTGGTGACTCTGCGTTTGTTTATATCACAGGTGCTGCCCAGGCAGACATGCGGCCTTTTCACACACACTATCTTCTATAAAGACTACCCTGGCAGTCCCAATGAACTGGACAAACTCATCAATGGAGGAGAACTCTTCCTCACTGTTCTGCTGAACCCTGTGAGTCAAATACTCAAACACATGGCACAGTTTTTGTCTTGCACAATTGGAAAGCCCATTTAACTGGTGGTGTAAATTGAAATTTAAACGAGGGATGGGACAGTGACTCACGCAGTGACTCATGCAGTGATGTCTGCATGGTACTTTCTCTTTTTTTACGCTGCTGTGACGGCTTCTTTCAATTGAGCCGAAAATTACAATACAAAAAAATTCTTATTCGTCAATACGCTTTGTTGTCAGATGATAAAAAAAGGTTATTATTTATTATTACCGTATGTGCAACAAATGTCCCCCTCCAAAATCTGTAGACAATTGTTTTCTTCTCAGTGTCTGACTTAGTTTTTAACACGTTTTTTTAGCAACATATGAGGGATAGGGACACTGCCCTGATGATGATGAGACAACGATGATTCATTATACTATATACACATGGTGAAGTCACACTTAGGGCCACAAGAGTAATTTTCATTATTGATTTGTTTTTCCATTATTTTCTTAGATAGACAGATAAGAAGGACAAGATGATAAATTTACTATGATGTATGAAAAATAAAAACATCAGATTCTCACATTTGAAAAGCTGGAACCATCAACTGTCTTAAAAGGAAATGAATGAAAACTTCATATCATGTCATATACAGATTAGTATCTTCATGACCCACCTGTCCAACTATGGGAACGATCGCCTCGGCCTCTACACCTTTAAAAGCCTGGTGATGTTCGTCCAGACTTGGACCAATTTAAAGATGCAGACCCTGCCGCCTATTCAGCTGGCTCAGAAGTACTTCAGCCTGTTCCCCTCTGAGAGAGATCCCCTCTGGCAGGTGAGATGAGGAGGCGTATGATTATGATATAATTTATTTATATATTTATCACATTTTTATTTTTATTTGTTTGGCACTAAAGCCAAAGTTTGCATTTGGTATTAAATTTTTACTACTGGTAGTATATTCCAGTAATGGAATTCTGCAGTAATGACACAATATGGCCGACAGTGGTACTGTAAAAGAACACGCTGTTGTAAAGTGTTAAGTAGTATCCATATAAAATACGACATTATACAGGAATAACTTGAATTCTTTGCATATATACCATATGCAGACACAGTATGTGTATGACTTTGGTAGTGAACAATACATGGTTTCGTTGCCTAGATAGATGCCTTTACCCATCACAGCATGTTTTATTTAAGATCTTTCCTTTGTTGTTGTTTGCCTGCAGAGCATTTGACTAAACAGAGATAAACCGGCTTTCTATTGTATTTTTAAATTTACATATTTGTTAGAGTTTTGTTTTAACCGCACTTAAAACAAAGGATTGTTTATCTTTCTGTGGCTACAGGATCCCTGTGAGGACAAAAGGCACAAGGACATCTGGTCCAAAGAGAAAACATGTGACCGCTTCCCCAAACTGCTTGTCATTGGGCCTCAAAAGACAGGTGAGACGCAGTACTTCAGCACCCCCTACAGGATGGAGTTGGAAATTAAACCAAGGTTTCTCATTCAGTTCAAAGCAGAGGTTGTGTGTCATGTTCTCAGTGGTTTGAATGAGCTTGTGATTATGTCTTTGAAAGTCTGAGATAGTGGTAGTGGAGTGATTTGTTTTTAAGGTATTATTGTTGTTGGTGTAGCTGCCTTTTACACTGTGTTAATCTTCACTGTGCTGATGATAGGATATTCTCTCCTCCTTTACCTTCTCCCTCTTTTCTTCCCCACTCGGTCCTTCTTTGCCCTCTCAGGGACAACAGCACTCTACCTGTTTCTTGGCATGCACCCTGACCTGACCAGTAACTACCCCAGCAAGGAGACCTTTGAGGAGATCCAGTTCTTCAATGGACACAACTACCACAGGGGCATCGACTGGTAAGAAACCTCCCAGGCCCCTCGGTAGTTTTTAGCGTAGCAGTGCTGAGGCAGCAGGAAGCAATCAGCGACACTTGCCTAGCCACATATTCAGAAATGTCCCTATCATGCAATTAATGTTCGTATTTTTTCCCTTGGTGCGACTGTTTAATCCTGCGTTGAATTTGGCGAGTTCAGTCACTCTCTTCATTAACTTTTTGGGCTCTGCAGCTGACAGGTTTTGCCTTCCTCTGATCACCAGTGATGTTGGAAAATGTCCAATTAGTGTGTTAGAGCAGATATTGTCATGTGTGAGTCAGGGAGGACAGATGCCTCCTGTGCAATGAATAATGGTCATTGTAGTTCTAATGAATATGCATCACTTTGCTGCAGTATAACTTAAATGTACAGGAAACCTCGAGATCCATAATCAGGTTTTTTTTTTTTGTATGTGGGAATTCAGGTTAAGTACTGTGCAAAGTGTTTAAAGTTACAGAAGCATTTAAAAAACATTTTACTTTAATCTGACTTTCTCATTAAATTTCAGGTCCCAAGACAGTGGGCATGTTTCTCTTTAAAGCAAATGAGATCAAGAATCAAAATGCAAATGATGCCAGGACCCCACACAACAACAACAACAACAAATCCACTCATTAGTGATATTCCTGACAGCAGGACCAGCAACACAATAAACAGCTATTTAGTTAAAAATCCACCATTTTGAGTTTCCTGTTGGTTTAATTGATTTGAGACCTGCATCAATGAGAAGCTTTACGCGTAACAGCACCTGAAAAGAGGCCAACACAAAATTTACTTGGCAGGCTGGACATTTCTGTGAGTGGGCTGCCCAAATATTAACATTGCATGGTGTCGCTAGATGTATTTTGTGTGTGAGGTGCCAAGCTGTTGCACATGGTCGATCACCCACACAGTGAACAGAGAAATTATCCTTATCTACGGAGAACAAATTGGACCAGATCAACTGTGGCTGCTTGTAACACTTGTGTTTGCATTTGTTGCACGTTAGGTATATGGAGTACTTCCCTCTGCCCTCCAACACCAGTTCAGACTACTACTTTGAGAAGAGTGCCAACTACTTTGATTCGGAGGTGGCTGCTCAGAGGGCTGCAGCTCTCCTGCCCAAAGCCAAGATCATCACCATCCTCATCAATCCAGCAGACAGAGCTTACTCCTGGTACCAGGTCTGTCATAGGCAGAATAAAATAAACCACACGCAACTTAAAAGTGTGTTTTGTTTACCCCTCTGTTAATCTCTGCACACACACCTTTAAGTAAAAGTCAGTGTAATATAACTAGGAATTGATTTTAGACTGATCCTCCTGAAATGATTGTCCTCCTCACATCTCTGTCTGCCCACAGCACCAAAGAGCCCACGACGATCCGGTGGCGTTGAAATACTCCTTCCATGACGTCATCACCGCAAGCCACGACGCTCCAGTCAAACTACGGGTCCTCCAGAATCGCTGTCTGGTGCCAGGCTGGTACGCCATCCACCTGGAGCGCTGGCTCAACTACTACCACTCCAGCCAGGTACTGTGTGTGTGTTTTCATGCACGTAGTGGCGGGCAGTATTCAGTAAATGAGGCAATACCAATATTGAGTATTTCTCAGCAACATAAATCTGCTTATGTCAGGGTGTAAAAACTTTCCCCCTGTGTATATTAAACTTTATGGGTGGCCCGCAGTTGTTTTTTTCTTTTCTTTTTTTCCCTGTGAGGTTTGGGGCAGAGGAGGCTTGTTTACTCTTTTGTGCCATCCTTACGGGCAGTTTTAAATCTGCTTGAAGAGAGAAGGGAGCCGCCCCTTAGAGGGACACTCTCCAGAGAAAAACGAGCACTTGTTGCCCCAAACTGACTGAATGCATGAGTTGAGGTTTTCAGGGAGCTGAAAAAAAAAATGTATTTTTGAACCAGGAACATTTTTAACAAGTTCTGTTTGTATGATTATAGTGATCATAATTTGATGTTTGTTGTTTCCCGGGGTTTGACACAAACGACTGTCCGGTTCCTGTGCTAATATTCACTTTGTTTCTTACGCAGTTGTTAGTCTTAGATGGACAGATGCTGAAGACCGAGCCCGCCTCAGTCATGGACAAAATCCAGAAGTTTTTAGGCCTCGCCAATATAATCAACTACCACAAGATCCTGGCGTGAGTATCCAGCTTTACTTTAAATCACTCACATTATCGTTTTATCAGCTGCCAGATTTACAAATTTCTTTACAGATTTTTTCATACCTTCAGAATCCACATTAGGTTACGGTAGTTGTTGTTTGGAGATGATAGATAATAGTCACCTCTTAACAATGGTTATGTAACAAAACCAGTTCCAAACAAGTTGAGTTTCAGGTGCGGACATCTACAGCTGTTCTTTATTTAACAGACTGCTGTTCTGCTCCTGTTCCTGTTTTGCTGTTCAAAACTATCAATTTGCCACAAGTCTCTCTCTGAAATTGTTTTGTGAACAAGCTATGAAAGGGCTGTAATTTATAACTATAGATATCATTTATTTTCACATTTTATTTGCACAGGTTTGACCCTAAGAAAGGTTTCTGGTGTCAGCTTCTGGAGGGAGGGAAGACGAAGTGTTTGGGAAAAAGCAAAGGGCGGAGGTACCCTGACATGGACGCTGAGGTATGATCTCTTTCAAGAATTTTGCGCAAGAATTTCGTGTTACCATCTGTCGATATTTCGCCTTTATGTCGTTTCTTATGCTTTACCTTTGTTGAGATTTCATCTGACCTCTGTCTCTCCCTCAGTCCCAGGGATTCCTCAGGGAATACTATAGGGATCACAACATCGAGCTGTCAAAGCTCCTCTACAGGATGGGTCAGCCGCTGCCCAGCTGGCTCAGAGAAGAGCTGGTCCACACCAGGTAGCAGCACCACAGGGGGGAGACCACACAGCTCTACACACTCAACCACTGCTCGACCCTGCTGGGGGGACAACAGGCCAAGTGGCCTGAAATGTTTAAGATCCCAAATAGTTTTGGAAAGAAACTGAAATACATCGAGATTTAAGGATGGGATGCTTAACTAGAACTCAACACTTTACTGTGATCTTCCCAAATGAATAGGGTAACAGTGGATGGTGAGCCAGAAGAGAGCGTAGTTGCTTTCACAGCAGCTGATAGCTCTCTCCCCCTCTCTCCCTAAGCACTAAGAGGCCATTGCTTTGATGATGGCCTCCACTGTGTCCTGAAGGAGGAGGAGGAGGAGGAGGGAAGGCTCGGTGATGCACGAGGAAGGGGACCTTCGGTGTTTGATAATCACAACCCTGCTCTTCTTAATCAGACCTTCTCTTCTTCGCATGAACTTCATCCTGAAAATCAAAGACAGGAACAAAAAAACAAAAAAAAAGTCTGAAGCTTGAGCAGTCGTCACACTTTCAGCTCTGGAAAACGAGCAACAAAAGACAAACGCAGCATCACCTGTGTCTCCAGCTATGAGTAGCGGTGTTCGGAGCACATTAAAACAGGCAACATAACATTGAATAAATGGATGACAGCCTGACTAGAGAGAGAGACATTGGTTGCAAATGCCTTTGATATATATGTTTTTATGAGAGGAGAATGGGACATCTGGCGTCTTGACTCAGGCTGCATGTTGTAGCCTTACTTGATAGGCCTTGGTAGAATCTAGTTATCACATTTAAAGTGCCAGGACAGGATCTATATTAAACTATTACCACACAGATTTTCGAGGGTTCTTTTCTTCTTTTTTCTCTTTTTTTTTTTTTGTTTTGTTTTGTTTTAGAAATTTTATGTTTTGTTTCCTTTACTCAGATTTTGTTTTAATGTTTCTGTAATGCTGATGGTAATGCATTATTGTAGAATGTACCAAAACTTAACATCTTAGCTCGGTTTTCTTATATAGGCCAGATGTACAGTACAGTTAGTTACACTGTTCCGCTCAGCCTCCTCTTTAGTCAGCTCCATGACCATTGAATTGGCTAAAGCAGGAACTGTAGGATAAGATGTTGAAAGCACAATATTTAAGGCACTCGAGTGAACATCGATTCTGAGCATACAGGTTACTGGAAAGCACACTAACATAACGGTTCCTACTACAATCTGTGAAGAAGATCATAAGCTAGCTACTGTATGTTGAATTAAGCACTCTGGTTCAAGAGATTCAGATAGTGTACAGAACAAGATTGTGGATTTCAAAAAAAAAAGAAAAAAATCCGTTTTCAGCATTGGGTTTTTGTCGAAACTGTATATTTTGTTTCATTTCATTTACTAGATGAGTTTAAGTTTGGGGAGGGGAAAAAAAAAAACTGTCTCTGGGAAAAACGTGTAAAGTTGCCAGGCAAACCAACAGTATGCCCATACAGACGTTTGGTTGTCGGTCAAGGTGTTACCACTGCAACTAGATGTCAAGCATAGATAACAAAAAGCTGCTCTTACTGCAATAGTTTTGTACAATGTTCTGATGTGATAACAATGCACATGTTGGTCCTCTATTTCCTGACTTTGTAATGTACATAATACGCGACCCTCGGTAGACCTAAATTATTGAATGTGTTTGGGTTTACACTCTCCATCAGCCCATTCCTATAGTGTGAAATGTCAGTGCTGTACTGAGGGGAGTTTGAATAATTTCATTGTGCGGAGATGTGTCGCTAAGATTGTTTCCTCTCATGTCCTCTCACTGCCAACTATTGTACAGAGGTACTGAGTCTCTCCATATAAAGTATTAAGTGATAACACATAACAGCAACGATGGTACTAATCTCCTGGACTGTATGATAAAGATTTGTAATTGTTGTCAATAATTTTTACAGTGTAACTAATATTGTCGGTGCTTTTTAATTTGCAAATAAAACACCACTGTATTTTTCAATAGTTGAAGTTTTTCCCTCTCTTTTCACAGCCTAATTTGAACAAGCTGACTTTTATCGAATGATATTGAATTGATGGTCACTTTAAATTCAAAGCAAGCCGGTAGATGGTGACTGCTTTGGTGCAGAGATTTCTAGAAGCTTGGAGCACTGTAAATTCTTGACTGGTTTGTCTTTTGGTTTCACTTGATGGTGAGGTACTTTAGAGAAGAAAACAACTGGAATCTCTTCAAGTATACGCCTGTTCAACATCAAAATAAACTTAAGATTTATTATTATTATATTAGTATTACTGTATTTATCCTCACAATGTTTTACACAAATCAGAGCAGATTTAATATGTGGTCCATCCTTGAGCATTTTAATTCCTTGTGGGGAAAACGCCAAAAAGATACCAAAGAAGAAATCCCCCCCTGTTGTTCCAGGAAGTAAAAAGTGGCCAATTAAAGATGAAAAGATTTATGCATTTATAAAATATTTAAAAATCAGAAGTTGAAGTACTTACTGCAATTCACTTGTTCATATGTTTAGTGCTAACAAACATTTTGGAAGACAGGCACATTTTAGTATGATTAACTTTGTTGTTTTGTTCTATTATTGTTAATATTAGAGGTTGTAGTACTTATTGTTTTCTTTTTTCTTTTCTCTGTAAAGCACATCGTAACTGTCCCAAAAAAGGACGAGGCAAAATAATATATAGTTTATTATCATAAGTATTCACTAGTATAATATATGCAAGTAATAATGTAAGTAGTTTCAAACCTACATTTACAAGTTCATTGAATAAACCATGTTAGCTTTGAGGAAACAGATAATAGATAATACAATGTCAGGGTGAAATACAGGCTGTAAGTACAGTCCTTCTCCCGTCCTCAGTGTCTGCCTCTGTCAACAAGTGATGGTGTTTTAATCTGACCAATCAGAAAACGCCTTCTCTTCACAGATCCACTGAGACGTCCCACAGCACTTTAAAGACAGGGGCTTTCCACATCCCTTCACCTATCTGAGGAACCTGTCTGGTGCTCCTTCCTCATTTTCAAGGCAATTTATCCATTTGACCTGCCGGACTTGCTCCAGTGTGCTTCTTTGAAGAAGAAGGGAGATAAAGATGGCTCAAGTTCCTGAGGATGCTCCCCTGGCCAGTGGGAGTCTGGCAGGCAGTGAGGAGGCCCTTGTTACCCGTGCAGCACCCAGAGGGTGAGAGGAACCTATCATAAATATACTTTATCCTCATAACAACAGTTATATTATTACTCTGTCGCAGCTCCAAAGTGTAATCTTTGCAAACAAAGTGAATCTTTTTCTTTATAAACCTGGTTTAAAATGAAACCAATCACAATTAAAATTTTAAGTTTGAATTTTTGCACCTCAAGTTAGTAACTTACAGAGATGACAAATAACATTTTTCAGCAGATTTGTATTTGTACTTTGTACTAATACTGTATGTTACTTGAATCCTAAATAGCATGCCATATGTTTCTCATTTTTGGTTTCACTTCAGCAAACGCGTTCTTGAAATAATAAGACGATGTAGTTATGCTATTCTGTTGCAATGTTACAAAAATTTTTACCTTAAGTACTCACTAACAGCTTCTTCAATAGGACTGTCCGTTTGCAGTAGGTGAGGGTGTTTGCCTAGTAACTAATGATGCCACTGTCCTCTTATTGGCTCATAATTAACCACTGAGACAAAATGTGACTAGTTTTATGTTAGTGTTGATTATTTTTAAGTTAGAAGTACTGACATTTAAGCATTACACCTTAAGTGTCTCTTACAGATTTATTTATGTAGAGTTAGTTGTGATGGATCAATAAAACTTACTGTTTCCCCTCACAAAAATGAATATGTAACATCTTGATGTAACATACATTATATACATATTAATCTATGATGATTTTAATTATGTTGAGATAAAATAGGACCAGCTCACTAACATTTTCAGGATAAATAATAACTAGTAACTTGCACATAGATGTATTTCTGGGTGGAAGTTTCATTTTTCATTGAAGCAGAACCATTTATAAAATAAGTGAATATCAGCCGTTGTGGCCTTGCACCTTTTTGTGAGACAATTGTCAATTTACACCTGTTAACACTTCTTCATCTAAATCTTAGCTAGACCTGTACTTCCCTATAACGCCAGGACAAGACATCTGCCTAGTAACTAGTGACAACTTACATTCCATTGGCTGATTATGAGCAGCAGAAAAAAAATACTGCATTTATGTTTCAGGCCTGTTATTATTCTTGGTAACACTAAAACAAGTTTAAAGAAATGTTGTGTGGATTTACTTTTCTTTGTTTCTATGCACTTTTGGAAATCCCTCCGAGTCACTTTAATGCCATGAATTTTCTTTTTATAAGAGCTAAAATCCCCCTTTTGTTTTTAGTTTCTCAAGTGACATTTCTTTCTGTTTTCTCTCTCTCAGGGGCTCCAACAGCCGTGCTTTGAAGGTGGCAGGCCTGACTACCCTGGCATGCCTGCTGCTGGCCAGCCAGGTCTTCACTGCTTACATGGTGTTCAACCAGAAGCAGCAGATCCACTCTCTTCAGAAGAACTCAGAGAAATTGGGCAAACAGCTGACCCGCTCATCCAAGGGTAAAAGAGGACATTCAAGTCCTAATGATCAGACATAGCAGTAGGCCAATAGAGACACGTCATTATCAGCAGTGGTCTTCATCAGACCAGAGGAGGAGGAGGATGTGAGAATGAGGAGGTGGAGAAGGAAGGGAGAGTTTGCTTTAAGGAACTTGATCTGAAAGCCGGACAGAGAAATGAAAGTCTCGCTGGTGATTCAGAGGGGTGGAGACGTCAGCTATGTGCTGTCTTTATGCTGATCTTTTAAGATTTCAAACTCTGTCATCTGGAGTTCCTGTTATACTGTCTAATATTTAGCATTCAACACATCCGGTGTTGCTGTCGTGAAAAACATTAGATTTAATAATTGTTGTCTGCTTTATATTCAGTTTTAGATTTAATTTTAAATCAGGAATTAGTGGAGGAGTTCTTTTCAAATATTATATCCATCAATTTTCAGTCATTTTCATTAACTTTCAGTAAAAATACAGATTCTCCATGTGTCATCTTTTTGTTTGTTTTTGTTTTCTAAATCAACTAATTGACTAATTTTTTTGTTTTTTTCTTAGCTGTGGCTCCAATGAGGATGCACATGCCCATGAGCAGCCTGCCTCTGCTGAGGGATTTCGATGCAGATGATGCTTCTACGTCAAGCAAGACACCTCTGACAGTGAGTTTTCACCTGGCTACTGGAAGATTTTTCATTTAACTGTATCTAGATGGCCACAAACATGTTTAGAATATATAAATATACATAAAATGAATGCATGAACAGGAAAATTGTACCATAAACAAAACGAATGAAAGTAAATAAATTCTGAGTTAATTGATTCCTCTGTTCCCTCCCATCAGAAACTGCAGGACATTGCTGTTGTCAGCGTGGAGAAACAGCTGAAGGATCTCTTGCAGGTATGTTGCACTCAGCATACAGTGTGTCCTCACGTAGCTGATATTGTGTTTTGATGCGCTGTGATTTTGGCTCAAACAGGACTCCCAGCTGCCACAGTTCAACGAGACCTTCCAGGCCAACCTGCTGGGCCTGAAGCAGCAGATGAATGAGAGCGACTGGAATGTGAGGCCTCACACTCACTCAAATGAAAAGCAATAAAACAAATATAGAAATGATAAATTTAATATAAATTAAATCATCTTGTCATTTTGCGCTCTGCAGAGCTTCGAGACCTGGTTGCGTTACTGGCTGATCTTCCAGATGGCCCAGCAGAAGCCTGTAACCCCCACATCTGCACCAGGTTACTGCAACTTTCTTTCCTTTACATTTTAGTATTAAGCAGATCTTTTAATCCAGACTTTGGCTGTGACAGAAGATGTTACATTTCCAGAAGCCAGCAGCTGGGGGGGTGGTTTAAGGCCCATGGGTGTAACATATACTGTGACAGTAAAAATGTAAAGTAAAAGTATTGAGTTGGGAGTTTACAAGATGGATGCCAGTTATTTTTAAAGATCATTTCCATTATTTATTTCTGCTACTGTCTTACCAAGTGTCCTTTCCTACACTGCTCATGGTGAAACTTGAAACAAAGCCTTATAGGAATAGTTTGACATTTTGCCAAATGTTTTTATTCTGGCAAAAGAGTAACATGAGAAGATCAATAGCCAACTACTGTCACATACAGTGGGGTCCAAAAGTCTGAGACCACAAGTCCATTTGTTTCGAATGTCATACTAATCTTTTCATTACAGATAATAATGTCAGCTAAACAATTTAAGTGAGAAGTTGAATCTTTGAAAATGTAGTTTGATTTGGTTTGATGTACTGTGGCATCATTCTCTTTCCTGTTTGTTTCCTTACATACACTCTTCTGTTACTGCCATAAATCTCAAACTTGGATTCATCAGTAAACAGGACTTTTTCCAGGCATCCACTGTGAAATGCAGTTATATCTTAGCCCACGCCAAGAGTTTGGCCTTGTTTCCCCTCCGAGTATTTTAAAAACTGCTACTCGTCCTCTGAGGCAGAGACAAGACTGTCTTCTTTTGACAGTACTTTTGCTCAGTGGAGTTTTGCTTTCTTTATTTAGCAAATTCTCTATCTGTGATAAAGTTGCTTTCTGTATCTCTGGGAACTGAGCTTGATGTATTGATCTTCTGATGGTGTGGTCTCTTTTGATCTGCCTGGTCGTGCTTTGCATACAACAGATCCAGTTTCTGCAAAGCACTGACTCGTAAGAAACCTTTTGTCCAGTCATGATTTGACGCTGAGAAAGCCTCTCTTTGCTTAGAATTCTGACACTTTCAATTCTGATGCTATATGTCCTACTATCATGTTGCAACGCCAGTAAGCCAGTAATCTGCTGGAAACCTGAGGCACAGACTTATTTGTAAACAGGTGGCTGCAAGCTGAGTTACTTGAGTGAACCTCTGATGAATAAATCAAATCCCCACCTGGATGCATGCTTCAAGGGAGGTGATACAACTCAGGGAAATCTGACCTCTTGTATGAATCAGCCAAGTTGGTCAGTGCCCCAGAGAAGCTTAAATTTGATTGCTGGCCTAGAAATAGTGCAGAATCTTAAGTATTTCTTCTCTATGATATATGACAGAACTTTTTGTGTTACTAAATATTTCTGTATCCTCTAATTTTCTGATTATTTCCAGGATTATGTAAATGAAAATTTCAATGTGGTCTCCAAATTTTGGACCCCAATGTATTTGACATTAAATATAAGGTTATAGCCAGCGGCTGGTTCGCTTAGCTTAGCACAAAGGCCGGAAACAATCAAACTATTGCGTTAACTGTCTTTCTCTGCAGTTATCTCCACTGCCAACTATGTATTGTTACTTATGTGCCACAGTCAGGAGTAATTAACTCCTAACAGGTCATTAACGTCCCAGTGTTCTCTTCTCTTATTTTCCCTCAGCCTCTGTGATCCAGACCAAATGCCAGATGGAGGCAGCACCTGGAGCTGGCAAGATCGGTTCCTACAAGCCCCAGTGTGACGAGCAGGGCCGCTACCTGCCCATGCAGTGCTGGTACCCCACCGGCTTCTGCTGGTGTGTAGACGAGACCGGCAAAGTCATCGAGGGAACCAGCATGCGCGGCCGCCCCGACTGTCAGGGAGGTAAGGGACACAGATTAAAGGTCTTTTGATTCAACGCTGCATCTGTTGCTTTTCATGCGAGGCCTGTCCCAAATGATGAAACTAACCTGATTGCTCTTTTTTTTTTTCCTGTTTAGCTCCTCGTCGGATGATGGCCGCACCCAGGCTCATGCAGAAGGCCATCAGCCTTGATGGTGAGAGCCTCAAAATTTAATGCATACACACTAGATCTTTGATAATTTGACAAGATAAAAATTGGATGTTTATTCTCAGGCGTTTGTTGGTTGCAACACATCATCATTTGTTGTGTTTTTCTTTTCCCCAGATCAGTGAAGTGAACGCAACAAAATCTGAAGCACGGTGTTTCTTTTCATCAAGCAATCTTAGCAGAAATGAGAAATCGGTTATTTTAAGCTGGACACATACAGTTCAAACAGTAGTGGTTTCTGTGCCTGATCATTTTTTCTTCCTTGCAACCTTTTGATTTTAAATAGTTTGCTGGCTGCTTGAAATCTAATCAACAGAGGCCTGTTACAGTGTGCTGCTTTTAATTTTTGTCTATTGAAACAGGCTTATTTTGGGGTGTTTTCATCAACATTTTCAACAAGATATTCCTATACTCTGTATTGTATTAAAGTGTTTAAGGGTCAGTTCACTCAAATTACAAAAAAAAAAAAAAAAAAAAAAACATTTTCTCCATCACCTCTAATAGCATCTAGACATGGAAGGAGTTCTGGTTTTACTGGCTCAGGTTTTAAGAAGTCATCTCTCACATATCTGCTTCTACCCCTAGCACAATGTAGGTGAACGGAAGTTTGTTTGTGGTGCATGCAGTTCTGCAAAAGTGCATTTAAAAACTGTAAACAGCCAAGACTCTTCAGAAACAATGTCCCCTGTTGTTCTGATAATCCACAGACCTCACATGGAACAGTTTTCATTGGCACTATTATGAATAAAAGTAGTTCCAATAAAAACTGTCCACAGTGTGTTCTGTGGATCATTCAGAGCAATGGACGACACTGTTCCTTGAAAGAGTCATTGCTGTTTAATTTTTTTGTTAATGTTTCTTTTTCAAAGCTGTGAGCTCCACAAACAAAAACCTAGCTAAATGAAACCAAAACTCTCAGCATGGCTAGACACCATGAGAGTTGAATGAGTTTCTTTTTTCTTTTTTCTTTTTTTTTTGAGTGTGTGTAATTTGAGGAAACTGACCCTGTATGTGCGCGTATGAGAAAGTGACTTTTCCATGAAGGTCCTTGTGTTAAGAAGGCTAAATAAAGTTTTCCTAACAACCCTGTTTGCATTGTTATACATATATGATACTCAAATCATGACTGTTCAAGCTATAGGCTAAACAAGGCCTGAATAAAATTTAAGCTGGTTAGATGCATTGACACTGCTCACTCAGTCCTGGATTTTCTGGCATCTGTTTCTGGTTTTCGGTTTCACTTTTCATTCAAGCACACTCAAGACACACATGCTGATGATTTTACACCCACCTATCCCTGCCCCTTTCACCGTGCACGTTTTAAGATCATCCTCAAGGAGAGACAGACACAAAAGATGTGAAGCTAACAAGCTGGCACCCAGTCCAGTTTAAAATGAGGCCATGCTTGTCATCAAATAATCATCAAATTAAATTAACAGGATCTGAGAGGCAAAGCAGAAAACCATGTTGGTTTCTGTCCCAGCTGACCCCCTCAGTGGCGTTTTTGCGGTCCTCAGAGCTGCTGGTGGGAGCATCATGTTGGTGGCTCATGTTCTTGAGGGATGCGTATCTGCCAGCTTAATTTTGATTGGTGGAGAAGTGTTTATTTCTCTTGCTCTCCCCGAGGGCGATGACATACAAAGATCAGACTGGTAAGATTATTTTGGGGGAATATTTTGCCGTGCACGGAGAAAGTACTGAACAGTATGTCCTAGAACACAGATCTTCGTCTTCTTTGGTGTGAGGAAAAGGAAGTGCCAGAACCAGAAGCACAAAATTGAAAGTCAGTTAAGAATAGACTCTGAAGCCACTCACAGATATCTGCTTCCAGTGATGGCCATTTTTAAATGGACTGTTATATAGACTACAGCATAATATAGAAATTTTGAAAAAATATTAATATTAATATTAATATTGTCTTTGTTTTATTCTCAAATCAGAAATGACCAATACTATTCTGCTTAAATTCCTACATGTAGACAATTCAAAAAATTTTATGTGTTGCTGACTGTCCTCTGAGCTTAGTTCTGGTCCTGCTTTTGGGACTCACAGTCACTTTATGAGCAGCCACTTCTCTTTGTGTTTTAACTTGTGTGTGTGCAGCATTATGATTATCCGCAAGTCTAATTTGTTTCCAGGCTGTGGAGCTAGAGGTGAGAACTTGCAAACTGGATGTATCTGCATGGATATAACCTTGGATCTATTTTTTTGTTTTTCAGTTAATCATCTCTTGAAGTTGTCCAGTATCTAAAATTAAATCCCCTCCACTGGCAGACATAACAGTGGACCCCTCGCTCCCCCGACTCTTAGCTGGCTTCTCTTGGGCTTGTTTGCTCTGGTTGAGATTAACTGCAAAAGCATCCTCACCTCCCTCCAGCCTCTCTGCACGCCCCTGCTTCTCACCCCTTGTCTCACTGAACTTGACAACAGCCAGAACAGTTTCTCCATCTGCAACTCTCCTCACTGCCTCCAGGAGATGAAACCAGTCAGGATGCTCCGTCTATCTCACTCAGGGATCACTGAGGCTAACTCTTTGCTCTCTGCATCTCTGAAGTGAACAGAAGTTATAATTCTCTGGGGGTCTTCAATAATACACGACAGACCCTGAAGTGGTTCCATCTGTCTAATAACCACCTCATATGCTTCCCCTCTCTGGATAACCTGTCTCAACTCCAGGAAGTGAGGGTAGACAGCAACCAGTTACCATTTTGATAAATGAGACTGGAGCAGCTTGATATACTCTGTGCAGGGAGGAACCCCTGTCAATGTGACTGTGCCCTAAAAGAGACTATCATCTTCCTTAACAACACAGACACTACGTCTGTGGAGGACTGGCCTGAGGAGTTTGTGTGTGACACACCACTGGCCCAGCAGGGGACTCGGATGATGAATCTGTCTGCAGGAATGTGTGTGAAGCCTGACTGTGGAACACAACACCACGGCTCTCCTCCCTGTATGATGCTGTTCATTGGCTTACTGTCATTCCTGATTTATTTTTGTTAATGCTCGCCTTTCTACCACTTTCTAACGAGGCATCCTTTATAAAGAGTTAACGAGGTGTAGCTAATGGTTGAATTGTGTCATGACTAGTCCCTAAGGGGACTGTTTTCTGAGCCCTTTTTATGTTATGAACTCTGTTGTGGACTTTTGGACATTTTCAGTTTCAGTTTAGTTTTATTTTGAAAGTATATTCCTTGTGTATCATGTCTTGTACTTCCTCTCTGTGTTTGGTTTCCCGCCTGTGTGATTATCTGCCCCACCCTAATTGGGATCACCTGTTTCCCATTGTCCTGTGTTTTAAAGCCTCGGGGTTTCCCTGTGTTTTTGGTCAGTTCGTTTTTTGTCTCGTGTCTTGTCTCATGCTGAGTTTCAGGCCGAGTCCCGTGCCTTTGCCTCATGTTTTGGTCTCTTGCCCTTGGCTCGTGTTTTTTCGCCTTGTCTTGCCTTTCGTCTTTACATCCCAGGTCAGGTTTTTGTATTAATTTGTTGCTTTGTTTCTTGTTAGGTTTTGTTCCTTGTTTAGTCTTTCTGATTTCGTGTTTACGTTTTAGTTAGCCGTTTTGTTAGAATAATAATTATTACTTTGGATTTCGTCTGTCTTAGAAGGCTGCGTGAGCGTATGCAGCCGGGAACAAGCTACTGGGAGAGGAGTTTTGGTCGGGAAATGCTCCGCGACCTAGTGATGGAAAAACCATGGATTGTGAATGTGTTTCCAGAGGTCGCCGTACTGTCGGGACTGTCCCTGTCTGGTCCGGCTCTGGTCGAAACCCAAGGTTTTAAAAACAAACTGGTCAAGCACTTCGGGAGTAATATAATTCCCCGGCCAGCCTCCCAATCAGCTAGCCTCCGGCCAACTAGCCTCCGGCCAGTCTCCCCTGCCTCTGCATCGGGGATCCCGGCCACGTCTCCAATCGGCGGTCCGGCCGACATCAGTTGCTCCTCTCCCGTCAGCGGTCCGGCCGACCCCTGCCCCTCGTCTCCAGTCGGCGGCCCGGCTGACACCTGCGGCGGTCCGGCCGACACCAGCGCCTCGCCTCCAGTCGGCGGCCCGGTCGACACCTGCTCCGCGTCTGCGGTCAGCGGTCCGGCCGACACCTGCCCCCCAGCCAGCTGCCTCCTTATCTCCGGAGGGGACTCGTCTTCACCCCCGTCGCCCTCAAGCTTCACCTCCAGTGATGGCTCGCCTTTGCCGCCGCCGTCCAGCTGCTTCACCTGTCCGGTCAGTCTCCCAAGCGCCTTTGCCTGTCTGTCCAGCCTCCTGGTCGGCCTCCCCAGTGTCTTCACCAGTCTGTCTGGCCTCTGGGTAGTCTGCCTGAGGTCACCTCATCTGCCCTGGCTCAACTTCCAGGCCGTCCACCTGAGGTCTCCTGCCTCTCTCACCAGCTCTCTGATTGCTGGCCCTGACTCCCTCCTATAGACCCCTCCATCCACCCTGCATAGTGTTTCATGTCTCACTGTGGGCCGTCGGGAAGCCGGCCCTTAAGGAGGGGGGTGGGGTTACTGTCATGACTAGCCCCTAAGCGGGCTGTTTTCTGAGCCCTTTTTATGATCTTTCCGTCCATCTTGGTAACCGTACCTGGATCACTTAGACCAGTGAAAGTGGATTCTGGCTCATTAATATTTCACTCCATGTGTAATGAAATCCAGGTGACCCAGTGACTGTGGTAGACACAAGCTCAGGATGGCCACTGTGAGCATTAGTGCACCTGTAAGTATTTTATTTTTCACCACCTTTATAATATATAATGGCAGAATATACTGTAGAATTTAAGGGGGTGAAGAGTGTCTTATGTTTTGAGTCTCTCGCTATCACTCTGACTTTATCTTTTTATGCAGGTGTGTGAGGGAGCTGAAGCTGTGAGAGTGGGAGTTGTACTTACTACAGTCCCAGGTAAAGCAAGGACAAAAATGTAAAATCTGTATAAAATCTGCTGTTCTGTTGTTGAGGATTTGCTTTTAAATGTCTGTTCTGTGCTCTCAGAGGGTAAAGACTGTGTAGTCATTAGTGAAGACGGGCACGGTGTGAACTATACATCAGGAAAGACTAAGGTAGAACATTTACTCAGTCACTATGCAGTGTTAAATCATTTGCTCTCTGCAAGTCCTCACTGCAGGAATTTGTTTTTCAACCAGGAAGCAAAATCCTTCTCCTTTGACCAAGTTGTGAATGTTGACAACATACAGGTACGAAAGAGCTTCTGACCTCTGAGTCATACCAGTGTGTTCTATTTAAGCTACTCTACAAAATCTCTTTACATTTTATCTCTACCAAATATTGCTATGTCTGTAAACTCAAGGTCTGAATCTAAATCTGCAGAGTTTCCACCCTGAGCTGCTGCAGCCTCTCACTGAGTCCATATCCAGTGGTTATAATGGAGCTTTGCTGACATGTGGGGCCTCCACAGAGAAGATTTGTACTCTGATTGACCACAGTATCATCAAACAGGTGCGGCCCGAAACCAAATTACACTCAGTACTGGCAGATTTGATGTTTTCCCACGATTAATCTTACTCTCGACTCTTGTCTTAGCTCCTGGCAAATCTGTTTAGTCGCATGTTGTCACACGAGAAAGAGGAGTTGTTCATCTCTGTGTCATTCCTTCAGGTTTGTCCTTGTGTAGAACAGCGTAACCATAAATCATATTAGACACAGAGTGGAAGAGGATAACTTGTGATGTTTTCCAATGTCAGTTTTATCCAGATGGCAGTGCTGTGGATCTCCTGAGCCCCAACAGGCAGACTTTAAAACTTGTACAACACCCAGTCCTTGGAAGGTGAGTACAAATTATGACCACCAATGTTTCAAGATGGATACAATAACTAACAAATATATATTGAAATGGATTATATATGCAATAGTTATACCCCACATGTACATTTAAGTGTATAATATGTAATCCAAATATTTTTTTTTTCCCAGTCTTGTAGGAGGGTTATGTGAGGTGTGTGTGGGTTCTGAAGAAGAAGCCTATGCTCTGTATGAAACATGCAGGGAGAAACTGAAAGCCAAAGCAGGCTCCATTTCCAACAGGTAGTTCAAATAAACTCAGAGCATGTAATCCTTTAACTTAATTACTCTGAACTGGATTAATTACAATGTTTGATCAGGACAGAGCTAAGTGTCTTACTGTTGCATTAGTGACAGGATTGTCACTTAGCAGATTTACCTCGGTGCTTTCTGATCAGGTTGTTGTACACACGTTCATGTTGCCCTGTCTTGAAATGTATGAACGAATGTTCACGTTCATGGTGTTTGTTTCCCTCAGATGTAGTTCCCTGTTCTCAGTGGCTGTTGAGTGGAAACTTCATCCAGAGGAGGTGGAGTCGGAGGTCTGCCGCAGCAGACTGCAGCTGTTCAGCCTGGCAGGAGGAGCCAGCAGGACTGACCTCAGAGGGTCAGTCGCATACTCAGATATAGTGAGCTGACTGTTGCAATACCTAATATCTGGATTGGTACCAAATCCATTTTTTTAGCCCTGTCCTGTGCACTGGTAATATTTTAATGTTGTATGTTGTTAAAACAACCCCAAACCAAAATCTATTTAATAGCTTTTAATGTTTACAGCTGAACTGCTTGATGGATTGTAGTAGCTGAATGATGGCTGAATTCCATTTAGCTGCTTCAGTTTCAGGGTCCTGTTACAGTGCATTCTGGCTCACTGTCAGACTGTGATGACTTACTGGGACACTTAAGCAGAACAGAGCTATTGTTAAAGTAACTCATTACTTAATTTACAATTAATTTACAATAATTAATTTACAACACATCCTGTGTTCTAAATCCATACTGCATACTAATTCTGGGCAGTTTTTGAACATGCAGTGTATTCACCCTGGAAAAGTGCCAAAATAAAGCATACTCAAAACAGCTAATATGCATACAGAAAGCCTTGATTTTTGACTGTTTTTGATGCACACTTCTTTCCCACACAACACAAATTACACAGAGGAAAAGGAACTACTCACAGGCAGAAAATATTCAAACTAATTGTGAATGGTGCTGAAACACCTTCAGTAACACCTTAAAAAACAGAAAATAACTTACACCTTTAGGAAAAAAAAAAACATTTTGCTGTCTGTGATGTTTCATTGGTAGTGGCTGTTTGCCACACATTGTGTCATTTCCTATTTGTTAGAAAAAGGTAAAGGATGTGGATTTCTTGTGTGCAACCTGCAAAAAATTGTACACTACAAAGACTAGTGTAGTGTGTAGTATTCACCATTTACAACTAGTATGTAGTACAGAACTGGAACACAGCGTCTCAATGCAATCTGCCTTGGCATTCTCATCACACGCAGAACACCCTTGATTTTTCAGCCTCATAACTTATTGTTTAAGGTAACTCTAAAGCAACTCTAATAAAGTTGGAATAACCCTTTAAGATTGCTGGTTGCAGAGGTTTTTAAAAAATGTGTTGGACTCAGTGGTAACAGCTGAATATTCTCCAGAGTCAACCCACTGGTGACGGTTGTGGACCAAATCCCATGTGGAGATACAACAACTGACAAGCTCCTTCCCTTCCTCCTGCAAGAGGCCTTGACAGGAAACAGTAGGACTGTCCTCATCTACTGTATTACCCCTCAGGGTAAGTAGTCCTCTGCACCCAGTAACACTAACTTGACGTGGGTGTTGAAGTGGTGTAAAACTACTCTTTACCCATCAGGTCTTCTAGATGATGAGGCCCCTTCTGCCTTAGCTTTGGCCCAGAAAGTGAGAAGTTTGGAAACTAAAGCCACTGTTGGTCGCTGGTGTCCAAGGGCAACCGAACAAGAGATCCGAGATGGGATCATGCATCTCCAAAATGTCATGAAGTCACAGGGGGACAGTGAAGTAAACACCTACAGGCTGGCAGAGCTGACTCAAAACCTGCAGGTAACTCTTTAGATGGGCCTCATAGTAATAGCACAATCTCACCAAACACCTGTAGGGAGTTCATAACTGAAATACTGTGATCTCTCTGACAGGTTGTGAAAAATCAGTCATGGGAGAAGAGGAGAGAGGAGTCAAAGAAGATAAAAGGCAAAACACAGGTTTCCATTCAAGTATTTACTTTTCCACACAAGTTTAGCAAATGATAACAAATGATGTGTGCTCCCGGTCTAATGAAACGAGCACCGTGTTTTGCACTGACTCAGCAGAGCTGTCGGACCCTGAACGATAACTGGCACAGCGGCGATCACAGAGAGAGTACTGACGCAATGAAATATTTACAAGACCAGCTGAAACAAGAAATGGAAAAACACATCAGAGGTAATGTGATGTGACATGTAAAAGTCTTCATCTTAGGGACATCGGTGATTTTGTGTGTTTCTCATATCCACAGAGGGTAAAGGGAACGTGGAGAAAGTCCAGGAGAGAGTTGCAAGAATCCAGCAGCTGAAGGAGGCTCTCAGAGAGGAGACACTGAAGAACAGCACTGTCACAGAGAAATCTGAGCTCTGTCAACAAGTAATGCACTCCATATAAATTCTGCCATTTCAAATATACTATTGTTTACCTATACAGCTGACTGGAAAACACATCTGCAAGGCTGTGTGAATACCCTGTTAAACATATAAATGAGATTTGTGTGCGGGAGTGGGCAACCTACACTAAGACATTTATTTTGCCAATTTAATGATCAGTGTCAGTTGGAATACAATAAAGCGAAGGAGCGGAGGAGGCAACTTAAGGAGGATCATGGGAGATTAATTCAAGAGGAGGTGGAGAAGATGGAGAGAGACTTGGCACAGGACCAGCTACCGGTGAGATAATGAGATACACTTGTTTAACATTATTCAGTTTGTGATCTATCTTAGCTAAGGATGCTGAGTCAGTTTAAATTAATGCAAGGCTGGATTTATGGTGGGCTGGGGAAACCTCTGCATTTGCAACTTAATTCTGTTATTTCCTTGCATTTTTTTTTATGGTTCCATCCATTCTTCTGTTAGACAGAAGGGCCCCAGAGAGAGCTGCTGGTGCTGACCAGAGAGAGGCAGGTCCTGGTGCTGCAGATAGAGGCCTTGCGCACTGAGGCCCTGCAGGCTGAGAGAGACCTGCAGGATCAATACCAGAGACACCAAACGGAGCTACATTGCCTGAGGGAGGAGAGCCTGCAGGTGGGAGTTTGCTGGACCAGTGAGAGAATATTGATACAAATAATATGTCAATTTCTTTTATTTAATTAGTTTGTCACTTCTGGGAATCTCTTTGACCAGTAAATGAAAGAGTGATTTAACATGCGTCTTGGTCTCAGCTCCCAAGAACAAGAGCTGAAATTTACTTTACTGACTTAGATTTTATGAGAAAACAATTCCGGTGAGTTTTAAGATTTTCTAATTCAATACTTAAAGAAGGGCATTTGGTTCTTAGAAGTCACTGAGAACTGCAGTTAAAAGCCACAATTAGACTGCTAAAACGTGTTTCTGAGCCATTCCCAAACATGCAATTTAAAAAACAGAACTGCAATGGATGCAATAAATAAATAAATAGGATCTTGTAGATTAACACTACATATTGGGAATACCAAAAATAAGTATTTTAGCTGGAGCTGCTTGATCAACTGTTTGCAAAAAATAAAGAAGCATCTTGGCTGCTACACTTCCTGCAACAAGGCTATGTTTTTCTGGGTTTTACCGCTCTCTAGGTGTTCAGAGTATTTCGTCAGGTAAGTGAGGAGCAGAGGAAGATGTCAGAGGGCAGATATAGAAGTGTGTTGCTGGAGGCTGTGCAGGATGCCGTCTACCTCTCTGCCCAGAACCAGCAGCTACAGGCTGACAACAAACAACTGCTCAAAGGTCAGTGTACACTTCTTAACCTCTACCGGGTTGGCTGTTATATTACAGATTGAACTGAAAATCTAAATTAAATATTAAAGAAATGCACAGAGATGATAGCACCGCTCTCCAGCATTTTAAAAAATGTTCTTCTTTTTCTTTCACAGCTGTGGGAGAGTTAAAAGATGCTCTAGCTGCAAGAAGTGATCCTAAGGCTGATTTGTTAACCCAACAACAATGAAATATGACCAAAAGGTGTTTATGATTCTTAATGTACAGCATGAGAAATAACACTGATTTTGACATTTTATTGGTTATTATTAACACACTGTATAACACTTTATCTTTTAAATTCTTCTTGGCAGAGAATGTGACACAAATCAGAAAAAAAAAACAATAGCAGCACTCTTCAGAAATGTTTAAGTGAAGATATAATTATCTTGCATTAAAATCTGAGTTTACTTGTAAAAATGTAACAGAATTATAAATTAAACTCAAAAATATGATGGAAATTGCCATGTGTTGGATTCTGAAGTCCAGTTCAGTCCTAGACTCAGAAGGCAGATAGATAGAAGGCAGAAAAAAAAAACACAAGAAAAAAACTAAAAAGTCATAAACTAGGAAACAGAAGAGTTCAGAAAGACTGTGATTAGAGTTTAGATTAAGTTGGACTTGTTTTTCATTTGGTGTCCACACTTCTACATGTAATAGAGATAAGCTGCCAGCCCAATCATAGAAACTGGTAGGAGGAAAAAAGGAGTGAGCTGCAGGCCTAAGGTGGCCCAAGACAACAGGGCATTAACCAGCATGGAGCAGGAAATGACAAAGAGCCTGGTGATCCCGCTGCCGTGCTTGAGCACCACAGACATTAGGAGTCCGTTAGCTGCCTGCCCTGCTATAATGACCCAAACCACCCCTGAGTATCCCTCCAGGAAGCTCTTTTCGCTTGTTAAAGAGGAGAAGGAGGACAGCCCATTGATAGCTACACCAAATACATAGAGGTAGAGATTCTGCAGGCTGAGGGGCAGCTTCTGGCTCTTCAGCACCCTCTCTGTGTAAACTGCTGCCAGTCCTGAAACACAACAGTACACCAGCACAAGGAAAAGCCCCCAGGCTGTGATATGAAGCCTGGGACCTTCCTCAGCTTCAGCCCTCTCAAGGTACCCCAGATCCAGGGTGCTGTAGCTGTGACACACCCCTGCAGCCATGAGGAACCCCAGGGCCAACCACTGAGCAGGCCGAAGCCTCTTGCCCAGGCACACAGAGTACAGCACAGCAGTGGAGGCAATTTTAAGATTAGAGAGGACCTGGTATGAGCTTGGGTCCATGTAGGCCTGCATAAGAACTACCAGGTTGTTGTTGAGGGCGTAGAGTATGGCAGGGACGGCATAGGGGGCCACAAGGAGCAGAGGTGGAGGAGCATGTAAGGCAGATGCACCCCCAGTTAGAAGAAGGGTCGCCAGAGAGATGAGCAGTTTAGCTAACTCAATCATGACGACACATGATGAGGGGTCGAAAGGGATTCGACCGTCAACTTTGGTGAGAGTGATGAGTGGTGCATGAGAGCCATAGATGAGGATCATTAGCCCCAGGAGGCCACCCCACTGAATCCTTTTCACCCACTGTCTCCTAATCCTTGTTGGGGAACTGGTCCCCACATTCTGGATCACAATCATCCTCAGTGATGAAAACTAAACACTTTTAATTTCTAACAAACCTGAATACTAGCTATAGTGGAAAAGCCCTCTTTTTAAAATGGACAGCTATAAATCTCAACCATATAAATATCAATTCAAAAACACTTAAACACATCATTTTCTGTATAACTCTGTATATGTAACTTGAGTTGAACAATTAAAGATGTGGGAAACATCTGGAGGAATTACTGCTTGATTTAACATGACTGGCTCAGATAGCTGCTCCAGGCAACAAAACAAAGAGAAATTATGAAATTTCAAATTGTGACCAAACCTTGAAACCTTGCAGGCACAAAGTCTTACATCTTGCTTTCACATCTAACACAAGTGGAAAAGAAACAGAAGCTGTATTTAAATGAACGTGTAACGAAAAAACAAAAACAAAAAAACAAAAAAAACAACAGTCTTTTACTTTGAGTCCCAAATGAAATTCCAGTTATATCAAGAAATCTTGAAGGCTGGTCTGTCACAAGCCACTGACAAGCCAGCAGCTACAACAGTACTTCTTCTTGTGCCTGTTATGCCACTGGCAAAAGACCGTGAGGCCTAGAAGTCAGCCCAAATTACTTTGGTCCTTTTTTCAAGGTGTTCATATACTCTTTCACGGTCCTTTCAATGTTGGGCACTTGATAGTTCTGTGCTGCATACATGCCAGTAATTGTTCCCAGAAGCACTCCGAGGATGGCAGAGGAGCGTAGCTTGGCCACCACATAACCAGCCAGAAAGCCCTTCAGGAATGGAGATCCCAACACTGAGCTTCCCTACAAGAGGAAAAAAGTGACAGCAGAGTCTTTAGCACATCCCAGTACAGGGTAAGGACATACTGATGGTTATATAAAAAAAAAACAATTAGAGTATCAATAGTGGACAAATTCTTATATTACAACAATAAAACAAAAAACACAATAATCATAAACATGATTAAACAACAGGCAAAGCTAACAGTTACAAAGAAATATAAAATTATACTAAGATATGGACTCATATTTTAAAGACCTTGGTTTATGGAGTTCATGACCTTTAGTAAAGAGAACTAGTTTAAAGTGTTATTAGTAAAACGGTGAATTATTGGCCAGCGTTTCTCCATTTACATACAATACTATACAATATATGAGACTAATTACATTAATTGCAACTGTAAATATGTTTAACAGTCAAGTATGACTGAGTAAACTAACGCAGTCATATTTGACTACCTAGTTTGGCAGATCAGGGGGAAAACACTTTCAACAGCTTATTCTGCTCATGTGGTCAGTTATCAGGGGCTGTGAAAACAACTCACCTGAGGAATTCCTTCAGACACCTGGTTCTCCACTCGCCTCTGGATCTCTTCCAGCTGATTCTTGAGCTGCGTCAGATCTTTTAACTGTTTCAGAGGATCCTAAAATAAAAACCAGTGTATCACATTTTTGCAAGGAATCAGTGGCACCAACAACATTAATGTTAAAAGGGGGCAGCTAACGTTGCTATACAAACAGCCTATAGTTACAGTTACCGACAGATTTTCCTATGAAGAGCTCCTGCAACAAAACAGCTGAGTAGTTTTCTCGAAGTTTGCTGGTTAGCTAACAGCAGTAAAACTTAGCAAGCTCAAGCATCGATTAGTTTCAGTCAGCAGCGACTCTTGCCCCTGGTAACTTAATTCTAGCACAGAACCAACTGCTGCTGAGATGAACCTTTTTTCTGCCGTCCTCTAGAAATTGCTGTCATCTGACGAAACACGTGAAATTGATCATTTAAGGCCAGAGCACAGTAACTCACTCACCTTGTCATCCGCCATTTTTGCTCAGTGGGGTGATCAGCGTTCGGCTCATAAGCCTGAACTGCTTCTTCTGAAAGAGCTCGATTAGTTTGGTCTATATGTGATATTTAAGGTCTTAGAAAAATGCAAGAACAAATCGCCTTTTCATCCTGTACGAAGGCTGAACCTGAAGACCATTAAATCTTGTAATGTTGAGAAAGCCGAACACAGTAAATTGTGTGTATGATATAATATATTTCTATAGCTTATTATCTTCTGGTGCTTTATTTATTGTTATTATTTTATTATTTTTAATTTCATCATTCTTTCTGTTTTCTCTGCACCGTGCAGTTTAATCCACCGTGCCATGACTTTCCTTGTACAACATTTTATTCAATAACTTTGCTGAAACATAACAATAAACAGCACAAAACTTGACTCTATTCATATAGTCAAAAACAGTTTTATGCATAATTTAATGTGTATTTTTTGCGACTTTCCAAGTAGTCACTTTATCCCACATCCGATGCACGTTTGGGGGATTTAGTCGCTCATGTGATCATTTGCCACTTGTCTGGGTCCGGGGCCAGCCTCGGGTCCGTGTTGTGGGGGCGGCGCGGGCCGGTTCGCGGCGGGGCTCCGGCTTTGCGCCGGGGTCCTGCGGCGCCATCGGTGGGTGGTGGGCTCGGCGGTGCGGGTGCTCGGCGGCGCCCGCAGTCCAGGATGGGGATCGATCCCTCGACTCGGGGTGTCTGGGTCGCACGCTCTACCAACTGAGCTAATTAGACGATAAGTAATTACTTTAATATGTGTGAATAAATCAATCAGTGAAAACAGCGCCTGCTTGTGGCCATAATCATCATTCTGAAGGTCTATGTACGCCGTCTATGATGTACGCACGCCTTACTTTCACGTGTTAAAAACGTCTTCTGTGGTTGGCCCGTACTTGTCTATTCCGGCATTTGATTGGTTGAAGACCATAGCAACAAACCGCCATGTTTTTTTACAAGTCGACGGGAAACGAAGCTACTTTACAGACATAAACGTATCGCAAATCTTTGATATAATATCGAGCATATACACATTTCAACTGTAATTACCGTCGGCGCAATGCCTGACTTTTTCGGCGACTTCTAGAGGTTGTTCAGAGCTGTTTGTACACCCGCGGGCTATAGTAGGTAAGGCTTCAACAAGAAGGCATTTCATTGGATAACTCGTGACTGTAGAAGCAGTATAAACACACGCCATTAAACCTACCTTTAAAGCAGGGAAGGACCAGTGTTTTTAACATGTTAGCGCTTTAGTTTAGTGGTCTCTCTAAGAACCTTGTGCATGACATGTTTCCATTACATTTTATTTTGACTAAGACAGTGCAGTGCTATATCCTCTCTGCACGAAGTACCACCCTGCAGTCACACTGTCCTACTTTCAGCAGCTTTTATCAGACGAAGTGTTTTTATTTGCCTCCCATCAGCTGTGATATAGCTATCCACTGCACTGCTATAATAAGCTTAATTAATCCAGTGCTTTCACCAAAGCACAGAGGCCTGATACTGCACAGTCATGCTCATCATTTTCAAATTAGGGTGTTATGTGCATAGTGCTAAGTTCTGCATTTTCACCTACGTTTAGCCGAACTATTGCACTCTGAACAACACCCCGGCAATAAAGTGTGCCTTCATGAAGGTTCAAAAATGACCAACAAACTAACCGCATACTGTTTTTTTAAGCTGGCCCCAGATCTTTGGAAAAAATGGAGAAAGTGGAGGTGTATGAGGTGGTGAAACTCACTGAGGAGGTGGAGAGCTGCTACAACCACACTGAGGTGGCTACCCCAAAAAAGAGGAAGAGCAAAACTCAAGAAGACACTGTTGAGAAACCTAAGAAGCCAAGGTAATGTACATCGCCCAAAGGAGTTTCACACACAGCTGTTAGAATATCATAGCATATGGCTCTGTCTTAAACAGGGATTTAGCCTCTAAAGATTAAAAATGTCTCTCTCGTTGTCATGCACTGATTACAGACATGGAATTTGTCTGTCCTAGGTCTGCCTACCTGCTATACTACTTTGATGTTCACCAGATTATGCAACAGGAAATACCTAATTTGCCACAGTCAGAGATCAACAAGCGTATCAGTGAGAGCTGGAAAAGGCTCAGCGTGGCTGAGAAAGCCTACTATCTGGAGAAGGCCAAGTCTGAGAAGGAGGGCATAGATACAGTAAGCTACACCAACATTTGCAAGCAATCCACTGCATCTGAGTATACTGTGAGCCTTTTATTTTATTAATCATCAGATTAAGATTTCCTCATGTAACCACTAAAATAAAAGTAAACCGACCCATGTTGAAGGAAATTTGAAGGTGTACACATCTGTCTGTTACAATTCATTCAAAATAAGCATTTGTCCTGAAATCCAGCCAAATTTATTAATTTAATAACTTTTATGATAGAAATGTGTATTCTGTCAAACAGAGTAGAACAAAATACATAGTTGTAAATTAATGGGGGTGCTGAGTAGTCAACCCAAGCCAGTCTTGTTTTGGTTCAGGCTGCTGAGCCCCTCTTAATGATTATGCACTGCAGCGCACTCATGCAGACAACTGAAATGATTTCATTTGTGGTGAATACATTGGGTTCATGTAACTTCAGATGAAGTCAGAATGAAATGACCCATTAGCCTCAATTATCACAGCATGGATAGAACAGCTTTTTCCCGCTTTGTCTCTGCACCAGCCTAATTGACTGGTGGCTGCTCTCATGTCAACACTATTCTATGAATGATCATGAATGAACCATCATGCTAACCTTATATTTCCCTCAGTCCTCACTCAGCCCCTCCAAACACCTGCCAGGCTTCCGCAAGATCCTCCCCAGAGCCAGCTATTTTCTTTTGTCCAAAGGGTGCCCCTCTGGTCACCAGCCGGGAGCCTCTCAGTCAGAGGTGTGTGCGGAGTCTCTGGACCCTCCAGCTGAAGGAGGCTTGCCCTCAGTCTGCCTTACCCAAGAGCCCCAGTTCACACCTCCAGGGTTGGCTGGTGAAGTGGAACTTTGCGAGCAGCCCATTGTTGTTGACAACATAACAGAGGAAGCAGCAGTGGTGTCTCGTTCCACGGTGCTCCAAGGAATTCCACCCACCTCTTCCGCCTCTGTCTCATCCAAAGCCGCGGCCTCTACGGACATTCAGGCCTCTGAAAACCTCACAACGAATGGGGTCACACTGAAAGGAAATAAGACAAGAGCTGCTGGCAGTGGTTATGGCAGGTCAATGGTGCAGCAAATACAGGGGGAAACTACACAGGTGGTTGCCATCATACCCTCCCAGGTGAGACTCAGTTGCTTTTCTTCTAGATAGAAGAATGAGCCTCATTTATTCAAAGTTTACTGGGACTTGATACTTAAAAATCTGTGTAGTTCACAATTCTAATCACAAAGCAGTGTTGTTACTGATGCAATGAAGTGGTTTCTCCCTCACTTCAGAACCTGCTGGAACCCAAGGCTTTGGCAGGTGTCAGCTCTGTGGGCCCAGTGATGATGGTCTCTGTAGGAGCCAGTGTAGAACAAAGTGCCAAACCTTCATATAAAATGGTAAGTACCCATGGAATTCATCCAGTGTAGAGATGTCAGCACTGAAACTGGCATTCATAGTCTCTGCACAGAAAAAGAAAGTCAAGATCATTATCTAGATGTGAAAAATCAGATTAGTGGGCATGGTTGTAACAGTTGAGAGGCACAAACTTTCCTCTTCTCTGCAGTCTGTGAAGACATACACCAGGAGAGGTCGAGGGAGGTGCCTGAATCCTGGATGTTCATTTGTGTATGTTACCCGCCACAAGCCACCAACGTGCCCTGAATGTGGGAGCCGCCTCGGCGGAAAATGGATACCTGCTGTAAGTGTCGAGCACTATATGCACAAATAGTTAGAGATGTTTAAACGTTTAGTTTTTAGTACAGTGATTCAGGCTCCAGTTTTGACCTGCGGTCCAAGTCAATGAAGTCTGGCTCCTTTTATGTATTAGGCAAAGAAGACACAAGAGAAAGAAGCAGCATCAAAGCAGTTTCCACAGAAAGCTGAAACCAAGCCTAATGAAAGCTGCCAGCCCACACAGTCCCCTGCTCAGGAGGGGAATGCTGATGTCAGTAAAACAAACACCACTGGGAGCAAAAAAGAAAGGCGAGTTCAGTGCTGCTCCAGAAAGCAGCGTGGAGTTCCAGCTGGAAAGCCGCTGGAGGGCAGCAACTCCAAACCACAGGAACAAACAAAGTGAGCATCCATAAAGTTTTAATGCTGTTAGCTCAGTCCACATTCAGATATTAAGCGTGTTTAGTCTTCTACATGGACTCCAACTGCATTCTGACCATGTGGACTGTAACAGTGGGGTAAAAACTGCACTGTACACTGTATTTACATTGCCTTATTTTTTTTTATCTCCCATCATAAATATTTCTTTTTATTTGAAAAGCTGAAATGTATAAAAGTCTAGGACAAAGACCTGTTATAAGCCTTAAAATATAAATGGAATGGGGACATATTGACACCTCAGTGTGTTCTTATAGCAGCTGTTTTTATTGCAAGTTTTGAGAATAGTTTGCATCTTGCCTGACATACTTTCCTTCTGTCCATTAATAGACAACTGAAAGACAGTACTAAAGGTGCCACAGTCCAAGGTCAAGACAGAAGCAATGCCAGTGTTCAAAAGAGGCCTGTGAGACGCATCCTCCCTGCCTATTATAGCACAGGTGAGATCAAACATGCAACGCACAGGAAATGTTTTGTTGTCTGTGTTAAAATAAGCTGCTGCCATACTGATCTACATATTTGCGTGTGTTTGTGTTTCCAGGGCGCGCCTTATTTCAGATCATCACTGTCCCCCCTGAGAAAGGAAAATTTCAGACTGCAAACAACAACAAATCATCAGCAGGCACTGTGCTTTATTTGATTTTTATTTATAAATAAATAAATATATATTATATTATATTATATTACATTATATATTATATATAAATATATAATTATATTTCACAAGGTGTAAAGTTTCAGTTCATAGTTTGAATATAGCTTTCATTCAGTGTTTATTATTTTTATTTGCGGACGACCTTTATTATATGGAGCGGAAATGAGGCATCTCTCTAAGTAACTCTTTGTTTCGATTGTCATAATGTGGTTTTATTTTTTTCTCAACCACAGTGTCCCGAGAAAGTTTCTCTGGTCTCAAACCCAGCACTTTAAAGCAGCTCGGTCAGACAGTCGCGTCAACCACAGCCAAGCAGGTTAACACACAAACACACACACAAGCAGACTAACTCACACACACTAAAGAAGCTGATTTAATCTCATTTCCTGAATCTCTGCATGTGTCTCCATAGGATCCTCCTGTCTCTGCAGATGGAGGCCAGCCCGTGTCTTCACTGACTGATAGGAGAGTGAATATCCTGTCAGTCGTGCCTTTCAAACAGCACACTGTCTCTAGCTTTGTCAGTATACAACCATTCCTTCTTGTGCAATTTAGCCTGCTGTAATTTTTTCCTTTTTTTTATTGGATTACACTCAATGGTCCTTTATGAAATGTGGTTCTGTCTCTGACTGCCCCTTGTTTCTTTATTAATGGGTAATTCTAGCTCTTCTTTATTCTCTTAGGACTTAGGACTGTCCACAGCACGAGGCAGGGGTCGGTGTAAAAACCCGTCCTGTGACTATATGTATAAGAACAGGCACAAGCCTGCGGTGTGCCCAAAATGTGGCTGTGAGCTGACCCTGAAGAACACCAAGGGAGCAAAGGTGAAAGCTTGCGCCTTCCAGTTTAGTTTCCAGCTGTACCCCAGACTTCTTGACCTCTCTTTATGAGCCTCAATCTTGGATCCCTGAGTAGTTTCCTCTTAACATTCATAAATCTAGACTTAAGACAGACGAGAACAGGTCTTTGATGTCAAGTCATTAATCTTTGCAGTTTTCTCTCCAAGGCTTTCAAGCAAGCAGAGCTGGTGTCATCCTCTACTTCCATAACACCCTGTTTCTTCTCTCTTTGTATATTTTTTATGTGCATTTTGTTCGGTCTATTGTTAAAAATTCTATTAGGATTTTATTGGTCTTTGCTCTAGTAGTATTATTTTGTTCATACTGACATCAACATCTCTCCACCTCAGTTATTAAAGGAAATTAATTTAATCTTGTAGAAACACAAGAACAAGCCTGTATATACAAACCTTTTCTTCTTCTCTTTCTTCTTTGCTGTAGCAATGAATCTTGTTCATTGTAATGATTATTAAAGCACTTACCTTCTTTTATTTAATTTTATTGTGTTTTATTTCTCGTATTACCTCTTATTTCCTTTCTCAGTCTGGAACTCTGCTGGATCCATACCAGGCCCTGAGTCCTGCTCAGAAGGATATCCAGCGGCAAAATACGCTGCAGCTACTGCGCCGTTCCCTGCAGATTCCCGAAAATGAGACTGAACTTCAGGAGACGTTAAACCTCATCCAGGAGCTCAACAGTCTCCAGATTGTCTTGGTTCAACCGGGTGACCAGGAGCATGACGACAGCGCAGGGACGGAGACGCTGGTTGAGTCTGGGTGGCCTCAGTTCTATGAATCAGCAGCTACTCACTGTGGCCTGTGTAACTACCCTCTGTTCAAAGGAGGTCAGAGGTGAGAAGATGGAAAGTGGGATAAGAAGAAGGAGATATTTTGATCTGTTGGATGATATGAGATCGTCCAGTGTTCTGTTTGTTATGGTCCAGTGTTTTTATTTGTTAGAAGAAGCAAGTTCTGTTTTATTTCCAAATGTAGACTCTTACGTATGTCCGTTTGTGTGCTTGTGCATCGTAGTACTGTAGCAGGACAGGAGGACTGCTGGTTGCTTACCGAGACTCTAATCCAGACAGCGTCTCTCCAGCTCAAGGTGTGTCTCAATGTTCAGTGTCTGGCTCTGCACAGCTTCACTGACCTGCATCCAGGTAAATAGCAGCACTTACAATAACTTTTGTTCTGTATTTCTACATTTTCACCAAGCGTCAAGCACCAGAGCCTGGCTGATTTTCCTTAGAGATTAGATTGTGGGGTTTGCCTCTGGGAATGATGTGCATCACTGCCAGTTCCCCACTTTCAAAAATACACAGAGGTGGAAGCTTCTGGATTTATTACAATTAAAAAAAAAAAGTTTCCTTAATAACACTGCTATTTTACTGATTGGCCAAAAGGGGGCAGTACAACCATGTATTACATGTGCACAGCCTGCAGCATCTAAGATTCCGGTAAATGGTTCATGTGACCTTTTTCTTGCAGAACACATTTTCCATTCCTTTCCCCTTTGAGACTCCTTCATAGGGAAATGTTTTACATGTTTTGGGAAAGTGATGAATACCAGCCAAAGAATTTTCATTTTAAGACTCTGCAAATACAAAAAAATGCTACAAACGCTGAAACACATACAAATAGAGCAGCCGCATGCTAAAAGAATTGCTGCAGTGGAGGTGGGAATGGACTGATGTTTGGTTAAACAGCAGTTTTACAAATGAATTTCCGCACAAATTTCTGCTGGTACAGTTGAGATGCATTTCAGCACACCTTTACATTAGCCTACAGACTGGATAGCAAGTGTACCAACCGACAGACAGGTCCTCACATCTCAGAAAACATTGAATTTCCTAACAAGCCTTATTTGGATAAACACGCCACAATTGAATGTTACTTTCTGGCATGATTAAACATCACAATTTAATAAAGACTTAGGTTTAGCCTAAAAGTATTTGTAATATTGCTGCATATCAAAATCGAGCCAGTCACTCCCTTCAGCACCCCCAGAGCACTTCCAGTGTAGTACGGTTTGTATGCTTTGTCCTTAGGGGCCACCATAACAGAAGACCACAGTTATACAACATTACTTGTGTCTTGTGTACTGGTAACAGCAGTGCTCTGTCACAGTGCATGGGATGTTTTTTTTTTTTTTTAAATGTAGCCTGTAGCCTGTAGTAAAACATCAATTCTCTCTTTCTTTTTTTTTGACAGGTTTGTTCAACATTGGGAACAGGCTGTTGGTGAGTATTGACCTGCTCCTGAAGATCAGGGCAAATATCAAACTGGGCCAAGCCCCCTCTCAGGCAGCCAGGACTGTACTGGACCACATCCCCAATCACCCTGGTAAATTCTGGATTCAACTCTGCATACATGAACTCTGCAAATGTCTTTCCTAGTGTATGAGATTTTTAATAGTCACTTCTAATCTTCTGTATTGGCAGTCGACGCACTGAGCCCAGAGGAATTATCTCAAATTCAAGAGCTTCTCCTGAGTGGCTACTGGGCCTTTGAGTGTCTGACGGTGCGAGATTACAACGATATGATCTGCGGCATTTGTGGTGTCGCTCCCAAGGTGGAGATTGCACAGCGATACGCAAACAACGTGCTGGAGCTCAAGAATGTGGAGGTGACAGATTTATTGCAGAATTGTTGACATTAAGCCCATTCTTAGAGATGTTTAGCAGTGACAGTGTCTTCCATTTCCCTGAACCATACTGTCTCGCAGTTTACTTGGCCTGAGTTTTCAGTCTCAGATGAGGTGCACGTGGATGACTTCTGGCTGACCATGGAGAGCGAGGCTATCGAGCAGGCAGCTTTCCCCACCGACATCCCCATCACACGTGTGGATGCCTCCATCATTGCCCCCTTCATCCCGCCTCTGATGAGGAGTCCCACTGTTATTAACACAGAGAAGGACAAGGGCTTGTCACACACACAGCAGCCGTCAGGTAGTGAGTCTTTTAAACTGTTACCAAATCTTGCGGAAGGATTCCAGTTACAGCTAATTCATTAGCATTAGCATCATGAGCATAATGTTATTATTGCATGAAGTACTAACTTGTATTATTTATTAATTTCTGTAATCAGCTGTGTGCATACTTTTTATGCATCACTGTGTTTAGCTTTGTGTTAGTTGCAGTGGATTACGCCGGCCATGGCCATATTTTTATGAGAATTGCTTCTTTCATCTGTCTCAGGAGATCCATCAGTTTTGGTGCGACTCATTCATGATGGTCAGCTGAGACTCGACAAGGTTGAAGATCACAGTGAAGAGGAGCTGAGAACAATACTGGACAGCTGTGGCGCGAGCATAACCCCAGGCTCCCCTAAGGTGTGTGAGGGAAGGGAGAAGCATGTGCCTATGCGCTTATTAGTCTTGCACGTTTTTGCTGTTGTGTGTTAGTTACTTGAAGCAAACATGTCGACTGTAAAATACTAGTTAGGACTGTTACTGTTAGGGAAACTATGCTGATCATGTGATAAGCTCTTGGTTTAGTGAACAAGAAATCCTCATCCCCTTCCCCCGCACCCCGGGGCTGATAAGACTTTGGGTCTTGTTCAGGGGTATTTCAGCAGGTTGGTTTGCTTGCTGTGATGGGAACTTGAGTTCGGCTGAGAGATAATTTCCTTATTCGATTCTTTAAGTTTGTGTCAATCTCATCTCTGACATACTCGTGTCTGTGTTTGAGTTTGTTTATATAAAAGCCTTCTTTTTGTTTCCGTCTGTGTTAGAGTGAGCTGCTGGCTTCTCTGATCTCCTTGTACACACTTGTTCATAGTGGACTTGCCACCGGCCCACAACCCCCTCCGCACCTCACTGCCGGCAAGCTTTCCAAGGTCTGCCCCCACAAGGTAAAAACAGTAGTCCTGTCATTTTTTTTTTTTTAAGCAGTCACCTAAACCCATTCCCCAGTCCATTCAAACGTCCAAACCAACAATCTCTTTGTGTCTTTTGTGTTTGCCTACCCATTTATGAGGGTAAGGGTTTCGAGCACTAATTGTCCACTTCTGTCCCATTCCTGTGTCCAGGTGGTGTGCGGCTCTAAGTACTTGGTAAGAGGAGAGACGGCTCGGGATCACGTCGATCTGCTGCTGTCCTCTCGCTACTGGCCCCCAGTGTATGTTAGCGACTGTGCCCGTCAGGTGGCGCTGTGTACAGACATGCAATATCCAGAACTGGCAACCCAGATGTGGGGCAGGAACCAAGGCTGCTTCTGTGACCCCTTTGAAAAGCCAGAGGTGGGTGATTTCAGTATTACATGTGAAGGAAATCAAATTTCTTGTGGTTAAAATGGAAAACAAAATGTGCCACCTGATTGCAGCTGAACTGAAAAATATAGACTTGTTTTAAACTTATGTTTACAAAATTAGTAAAACATGAAGTGGTAAAACTTTGATTTGGTTTTCATCAACTTTGTCCGTGTGTCAATTCATTTTTGGGGGATTTTATTTTTTATTTTAGTGGGTCTCACCTTTTGGTTACATTTGGATCAGAGAAGAAGCTGTTAATACATCTATCTATGTTGAAAATCTCCTTTGTTTTCTTCAGTTTGTATCGTGTGCTGAGCTACAAGACCAGCCATACAGCGCTGACCTTTCCCTGGTAGCGGAAAACCAGCAGGTCCACCCCATCACCAAATCTTCTTCTTGCTGGCTGGTTAATCCTCCTGGAACGGAGCAGCCCCTGGAGCCTCTTGCTCCAGAACACCACTCAATGTCCCTGTGCAGAGACCTGGAACCCTACATCAGCCTAGTGGCTGAGCTGGAGAAAGAGAAGGAAGACGACGATGATGGGGGGGCAGAACAGAAAGAGCACGCAGACAAAGCTGAGAAAGACTCCACAGAGAAATCAGAGGACTGTTCTTTGGCGAGCCGTGCACGGTGGAAACCTGTGGTTTTCAGCAACACGGCCTATTACTACCTGTACAACCGTCTGGTAGATTTCCTCACCAGTAGGGACATCGTGAGCCAGCAGATCAACCAAGTGGTGAAGGCCTGCCAGCCTGGAGAGGTGGTGATCAGGGATGCTCTGTACCGGTTGGGAGTGGCACAGATAAACACGGAGACAGCGGAAGAAGAAGGAAGTGGAACTGAGGGACAGACACACGAGGGAGGGACAGAGACTTATGAGGTTGTCCAGCCTGATTAAAAATATTGAGGATGGACAACTGGATGAATCAACAGGTAGGCAGAGGGATGGACCGAATGTATAGATGGCTGCATGCAAAGAGATGAGTGCAGAAAATAAGAGAGACGGCCATGAGGGAAAAGGAGGTGCCATAAGGAAAGATGAGGGTGTTGCCAAGAGGGTCCAAGACGGGACAGTGCTAACTCTTCATCAGTAATACACTGCTGACAGGTTTTTATCAATGTGAGGATAGAGACTGAATATGGATGAACTGGGTTTAGTTTTGCAGATGTGGGCCTGTTTATTGGTCAGTAATGTTTACTGTGAAGATACTAACAGACATTATAGTCATTTTTTAACTATCTGTAACAGTGAGTATAAGTCAGTAAGTCAATATGGTGGAGAACGAATGTAAAATGACTAAAAGAATGCAACACTTTTTTTTGGTTTTGTTTTCTTACTAATATTCTGCCAAGAATTAAAAGAACTCAAAGTGTATATGTGAAGGTGACATAAACTTCAGTCCTAAATCTAAATCAGTGAAAGAATGTAAACAGGATTTTAAAAGCTCAGTTACTTCAGAGCCTAAATGTAAATATTTAATCATGAATAGTACGGTGTATTTATTGTCCCTTTTACGTCCAGAGACATTTCTGCTTTGTGTTTCACACTCTTACCTCCCACCTGCCACTTGTTGCCTTTTGGACCGATGTTTGCTTTTGAAAAAAAAGGGTGACAAAATATGCATCTGTTCATTGTGCTGTATCATAATGTGATGATGGACACTGTGGCCTTTTGCTTTATTTCAGCTCCTTTGTCAGTGTAGATCCATACAACGACGTGTACAATCAGTGGTTTGACTCATCTCAACCGATCAGCCTGCAGCCACTGAGAATAAACTGGAGATATGTAGAGGACTGGAATCCACTACACGTCCACTGGAATCAGTCACTAATGCTGGTCAATGTGCTAACAAGGCCTTCTTGGATCTGCCCAGGCAGCTGTGTTGAAAATTGGCTCATTTGCTGAAGTTTCAAATGTTCAGTAGACACCTGTGAAGTCCTGTTAATTCAACTGCTGATGCAACAAATAAAAATAAAGGAATTGATGATCTTCACTGTGTTAATAAAGAATACAAATCATTGTGTGATGCAGTGTTACTCCTGCTTACTGATGCACTGTGACACGTGGCTGTAACATTTAAAAATGTGGAGGAGCAACATTTCTGTGACTCTGCTTTTTAAACTGAATTGCTGAAAACTGCTGTGAAGGGACACACACACAATCTCATGTTGGCTACAAACCTAACAACTCTGAGAGGGTATTTTAGTCATAGCTTAACCAAAACTACCCACCAGAATTACTATCATTACCATTACTAGCTAATTACTAGCTAATTACTAGCTAATTAGCTATTACTAATGTGACATGAAAAGAAGCTTCAAATTTTATCAATGTCATGATTATCTTGAGCGCCACAGAGAAGAAAAGTTCCAGACTGTGTAAAGAGTAAGACAGAGAAACCTCAGTTTTAAGCGAAATGCTGATGTCGAATCAGATAATCATAGTCCTACCATCGTTAACTAGCGTATAGCTCTTCAGGCTAATATGTTTTATACACGTAGTCATGTACACTTGACACCAACTCCTTCCATATTTTATGATTTTATTTCTTTATTTATTTTTTCTAAGTTTGGACTTCCCATAACAACCCCATTTTTAGCACCATATCGCTTCAAATTGTGGGTTTTCTCCCTCAAGCAAAGTCATCAGGATTGTGGATTTATGGGAAATGTGTGTAAAGGACTCAGACGACTTTGACTCCACTGAGTTTCAAAGAGAAATATTATTTTAATACTGTGTGGAATAATGGCTGTTTTGAAAAGTGCCATATAAATAAAGTTATTTTTATTATTTATTATTAATGTTTTGAGTGCAATATGATGCATCACTGTGGGAATCCCACCAACTAAACCGGCTACATTACAGAGCTATCATTTTCATGAGTGCTCTGACTATATAAGTCTAATAAAGGTTAAGGTCATACAACATAAACATTTTACAGTTAAACTTTTCAAAATGTTTCAAACCATAACAAGAAGATTTTTAAAGAGGAAACATCAAGACAAATCACAGAAAGGTTTGTTTGTGCTGTTAACAAGATCATTAAAATGACAAATGGTCTTTTTTGGACAAACACGTCACAGTCATGAGAAGAAATGACTTCTTAGGTGTCTGTGTAACGGGGGTTTCAGACATCTGAGGATCTGTGGGAAAGAGTATTGTGGGACTCTGGCAGAGCAACAAAGGCACTGTGGAGATAATTATGTTTCACTCAAGCTTAGTAAAAAGAGATAATAAAAACGGGTGTTCAAAATGAACATCAGAAAGTCTGGCACCTCATAAAGGGGCTGTGAGTGGTGAGCTAAACCAGCCAAAGGAGGAAAAGCATGTAGACATTCTGTACCCTCTGCGATGGGTTGAATACTTCCCTACGAGTTGTGCAATGTCGACCGCTACTGTGGGAAATGTTCCAGAGGAAATGCAAATTGGACATTATCCAATAAAAAACAGGAAGTGAGGAGAGAAGAACATCAAGGCCACACAGTTTCTATCAGCACATTTCTCTGTAACAGAAAAATGTATAAGTATCTGACAAATACAGTATATAATGTTCCAGTAGAATAGAAAACTTTGCATTGGAATCTGGAGTTTCAGTGGTACAGCTTTATTCAACACGTGTGCAGTTATTCATTGATTTAATTTGCAGCTTTTGCATTGATTGTCTCATTTGCACAAAAACACACACAACATATACATGAAATATTGATGTACTACCATCTACTCTACAACATTTCAGCGAAAATAAAGATAATTCTTGATTTACATCATGAGATATGTACATTATTAGACATCTCACTTGTGTTCCATTCAGATGCAAGCACATTTGAAATGCCTGGAGTCATACAATTTTGCGATCTGTATCTCTCACATAGCTTATATGTTATTCTGAAATTGTCATACATTTGGCAGTGTAGGCTGACTGCTACATATAGACGTCGGTGAAGCTCACATCCTAACACTCGTCTAACTTTACAGGAAATGAGAAGATTAAGTTGTGCCGCGCAAAAAAAAGAAAGGAGAAAAAAAAAAACGTTCACATTGTCAGACATGAATCATTGTTCATCTGCTCCATCACTGATCTATGGATTTCCCTGTTCATTTCAGTTGTATTCTTTGCTCCTAAATCACACTGAACACTGGTTAATTAGTTAGAATGAAGTGGAACAATCACATGTATGCCAGCAACTGACAGCTACTGTAAGTGTGTCACAAGTAATACAGCTATGACCAAAGCACGGAGAGGAAAACAACATGGTCATTCTTTGCCTTCTCCACAGTTAATTTAGCATGTTAAAACCAGGGGAAAACACTTGTGTTGTTTAGATGTTCAGTAAAGGTGTTCAGAGGAAAAAAAACAACAACCTTAAATGACACATAACATAAAGATAGGTAGCTCAGCTCTCACAGTTTTGGATCCAGTGTTTGTGACTGTTTGTTGGCTTACTTCCTCTGAGAAAACCATACATGCAATAAAGTGATAAAAAAAAAAGGAAGTGAACCTGCTGACAAAAATGACAGAAATATCCATAAAAACAAGACATTAACATTCAAGGGGGCAGTGATTAAAAAAAAAAAAAGAAAAAGTAATGAACATAGTGTACAATACATAATTAAAAACACTCAGAGAAGAAATGACAAACAGCTTTTGTCTCCTTCGGATAAAGTGTAACAGCAGGAGAGACAAACAGTCTGTGAGAGCATTACGTTTAGGATAAGGTACAGCTTTGGGATGTTTGTGTGATTTGTCGACATGTTTCCTCCTTTCATGTCTGCAGTCGGTGCGAGACGTGGCAATTTCTAGTCATGGTCTGCAAAGAAGCAAGTCACATGCTTGCTGCAGCTGCTTGTCTGTCTGGCGAGCAGGCACAAACAGCAAAAAATAGCTGTGAACGCAACTCTGTGCAACTGTCCAGTGGTTGGAACAAGCTGTGGTACTTTGCAGCCTATTCTACTTTCCTGATGCTTATTGATGAGTTTGCTTGTCGCTTGTTGATGATTAACTGATTGATCGGCGGTTAGGGCTTTTAACAAAACTGGTAGTTGTTGGTCTTCATCAGAGGCTGCTCCTCTTCCCCGTGGTCACAAGACTGGTCACAGGGGCCGTCACAGCACTTGGGCTCGTCACACTGTTCACCCTCCGTGACCTGCTGCTGCACATTCTGGTAGATTAGCTGTGGAGAGGAATCATTTAGATGGTGAGACATGATCCAAAAAAAAAAAAAAAATCTTCATCCAAATGTTATGGCATTTAAATTAAAGTAAATTAAAGAATTATTGAATCCAAACAACATTTGTAACATTTGTACCCTTTTTTAACAGGTGAGAAAATGTTTCTTTGCTAGAAATAAAAGTATCTCCTTTGGGAACAACCAAACAAGATTTTATCACAAAAAAATCCAATTGATTTAATTGGTTTGACAGCTAAACACAGCTAACACAGCTAAACCTGTTGTCTCTTTGGGAGAATTGAATGAAAAAAAAACAAAAAAAAAACAGGGTTTCCTGAGGACGTCTTGGCTGGAGCATCACATTTTGTTCCTTGCATAGTTGTGGTGAAGCCAGACTGGATTCACTAAAACCTGCTTCACACTAACTCACCTGTTCCTGCTCAGGTTGGTCCCGAAGTAGTGTCTCTATCATCTGGCTGATCTTGCTGAATGTTGGACGCTCTGTGGGCTCCAGATTCCAGCACATCTTCATGATCATGTAGCTGAAACAAAAGCCAAACATACTTAGGAGACAGGTTTCAGGGTACGCTTTCAGGGATTTATATCTGAGGCTGTGCACTGGATTTTTACTGCAAACTGCGTAGCTTTTGTGTCAAAATTGAGAAACTGTATAAAGCCAAATTAGACAAATAAGGGGAGGCTTATGAAGGTGGTGACGCAGTTTAATAAGAGAGCCTCGTTCATAAGAACCCCTGCCCCTCCAGTCTCATTTTGCTGCCGTGAAATAGCAGTTACATGGCTTCCTAGCTCTGAGATCATGTGGCTAACAGGCAGAACTGAGGCCTGACTCACAGAAGAACAACAGATGATTAGGCCCTGACTCAGATTCAGTCCCCTCAGTTTCCACAACCCAGTTATTGCGAGTGGTGTGACAGCCACGCCAAATCAGCGCGCACAGATGTTAGGGCCCCCTGAGATACTGGGAAAAACGTTCTCTTTATTTTCTCAGTTCGGCAGCTTCTTAAGTTTGGAGTTTAGGCTTTATAAATTTTGAGTTTGGGGTTAGGAGATAATCAAAAGCAAGTAAATTAAAATCAGGAATAATGGAAGCACTTCATGAGTTTCCCTCTTGTGTCAGTTATTTCAGATGTTAGATAGGGAGGCAGACTGGCACAGTAAAAAGGATCTTTGTTCTGTTGTGATGAACGTTTGGGCAGCCTGCTGTTTGAACTGTCTGATGTTAAAGCCAACTTAGGATCAGCTGTTTTAGTGTTTGTTGATGCTTATAGCAACTTAATGTTGTGTATCAGTTTATAGGTCCTGCATATTAGCAGGGGGTCTCACCAGTTAGCAAGCATACCCACAACATTACTCCTATTTACTCATACATGTTTTTTCCTCTCAGTGTTAGACTGAGTGCTAACATTTAACCAGCTGATTAAAAGGTAACTGTTACTATTGACTCAATTGTAAATACCCAGCTGATAGTCACTTTATGTCCCTCTAAAGCTCAGCTGATAACCAGGTGACTCAAAATAGAGAATTAGTATTCAATGGACAAAATATAGTGGTTTTTTTTTTCTTTTTTTAAAAAAAAAGGATGCGGGGAAGAATCAGCTGTGATCGATTCTTATGTGAACCAGGCTTCATGTGGCTGAAGTCTTGAACTTACATTTCAGGTGGGGCAAAGTCTGGTTGGGACATCTGGTAGCCACGTTTCACCATCTTGTAGAACCTGGAGTCCACAGCCATGCTGGGGTAGGGACTCTTGCCTATTAGGAAAAGAACATGATGTAATTTTAGCCCCCACCCAAAAAAAAAAAAAAAAAAAAAAAAAGAAAAAATCATGAAGCGAATGTCAGTAAATGTTGGGGACATATGCATGTGTTCTGACCTAAAGAGAAGATCTCCCAAAGGAGGATGCCATAGGACCAGACATCACTCTGTACAGTGTACACGCAGTCAAAAATACTCTCAGGAGCCATCCACTTCACTGGCAGACGTGCCTAAATACACATTTTCAAAAGGGTAGACAGTGTTTTTTTTTTTTGTTTTGTTGTTTACTAGACTCATCTCATGAAAGTAAAAATTGTCTCTAATGTATATAAATGCTTACATTGCCCTTCACCACGTAGTTGGAGTCATTCATGATGTCACGTGCCAGGCCGAAGTCACAAATCTTGGCCTCTCTGCGGTTGGTCAAGAGAACATTTCTAGCTGCCACGTCTCTGTGAATACACTACACAAACACACACACACACAGTTTGTCTTTGATTGTAAAGTCTTCTGCAATAAATGAAAATGAGATCAGTAGGTAGAGTATTGTAACATGAAGAATTGTGAATAAATATATCATGTGTGAACTCTGTCATGGGAAAACGATTTCACACCCTGCCTTCATCATATTCCACAAAAAGCCATCATTTTTCCAGACAAATTTTTTTTCTTTTTTTCTGAAAACTAGCTGTGATTTAGTCATCTTTGTAACACCCGCTTTCGAGAGACAACACAGCAACTGCTGTTGGACAGTATTTTCTTTAATATGTTTGCACAATTAAAACTTTTCAATGGTAAAAATCACTCACATTTCTAGCAGCCAAAAAGTCGAGGCCCTGAGCCACTTGAAAGGAAAACCTCAGCAAGTCATCTATGTCCAGCGGCCAGTCACCAGTCTCCTCACACACAGAGTCTAAGCATGAATTAGACAAAAACACCCAAGGTCAGGAAGTAAAGAGGTTAATGGTTTTCAGCAGCATGCTGCTGCGTAATTAGTGAATTTGTGGACATTAGAATGGGAATTTGTGGGAAATCGCTTCACCTTGGGATGATTCTATATTTGGCAGCTGGCTGGGCCTCATTTCCATGTAACTACCTGATGTTGCACTGGAGATCCCACTGTCACTGTTGGATGGAAAAAAACCACAAAGAGAGAGAGAGAGAGAGAGAGAGAGAGAGAGAGAGAGAGAGAGAGAGAGAGAGAGAGAGAGAAAGAGAGAGAGAGGGAGAGAGAGTGGGTCGTCAGCAGAAACAGATAAAGATCTTCACTAATTCTCCATCATGAGACTGAGCATGTTCGGAGATGTACCTTCTGATGAACTGTTTCTGATTGCAGATGTTCTTGTAGTCATTTGAGCTCTCCACAATGTCAGGAATGTTCATAACAAAGTTCACAAATGTCTCTGCCTTCTGGCGAAGGAAGTTCAGGAGGTCGCCAAGGCTGCAGTACTCAGTGATCACAAGCACTGGTCCTGATGAGCAAACACACCATATTGTGACCCTCTCAACAAAGCATGAAAATTATTTTCTTGTACTAGATTTTCCATTAACTGGCTGACTGAGAGCTTTCATAAGCATGTTTTTACAATATTTTAATTTCATCAAACACAATACAGAACAAACGCAGGATGCTGTCTGACCTCCGTAGGTGCAGGCACCCAGTAGATTGACGATGTTCTTGTGGTGTCCCAGGTGGCTCAGGATCTTCAGTTCAGACATCAGAGCCTCCCTCTCATCTGAATGGGCACTGGCTACACAGGCACAATACACACTGTCACCATATTGTTGGTTAAATCTGATCATGTTAAACAAATGTAATGGGATTTTGTAAAGTGACAAATACATCAGATGCCTAAATCAGACGTATTTGTCATGTCATCTGCAACACTTTCAGATTTGCCAGTCACTCTGACTTGCTCGTATAAACAAAGATCTCTGTTGAATCAAAGATCTGAACATTGCCTCGCCTTTTAACATTTTCACAGCCACACGTATCACATTGTCTTCCTCTCCCAAACCGTAGGCTGTGGCCTCGACAACCTTTCCAAAAGCTCCTGCACCCAGGATCTTCCCTATTCAGACAGAAAATATAAGAAAGTGTCATGAGTATCATAAAACCTGCTTATGTGCATCAAAATTTCATATCTAATATTTTATCATTATTTTTGTAACATTATGTTTATATTTAAAATTGCATTTATACCTAAGCATTTTATAAATGAATTAATTATGAATAGTATTTTTGATGCATTCAATAATGGCAAATGAAGATAGTATGCTACAAACCTAGCTTTAGCTTGTCTCTTGGGAACTCCCACTTCTCATTGTAAGGCAGCTGAGTGGGGTCAATAAAGGTGTAGTTGTTTCCATCTCTCGCCTCAATGATCTTCCAACGGATCTCATACCTGGGTTTCTAAAAACAAATGTAGCAGAGAATGAAACTAAATCACAAAAATATTTCAGCATCTAAACAACATTTCACTGCTTAGACTACCTATGTTGTTAGGCTTTTGAGAATTTAAGTGCATCTTACCTGCTTATATTTGTAAAACAGAAAAATCAGTAGCACAAGGAGGATGGCCAGAATTCCTGCTGCTCCAATCAAAATGGAAATGAAGAGTTTATCTGTCCAACGAGCAACAGGAAGATCAAAATTAACTTACATGTACTGACTGTGTCAAACAAGCTGATCACCTCTTTAATGTAAATTCATAAATAAAAATAAATTTTCTCTTTGCGTGTTATGTTTTCTAAGATAGATCACATCAGATTAAAATAGATTTATACAGTTTCATAACGTGCTCAGCTACGAAGAAAGGGACCAGCTGACCATGAGAACACAATTTTACAAAGCAGACATTAGATTTGGTGTGAGCACCATCCATGTGACTGTGCGATAACAAACTGAGAAGTACAGTGACTGTGATCACATCTTTAAAATGAGCATGTGATCAAATCACCAGAAACATCCATGGCAAAAGTGTCGCTGCTGACGCCGACGAGGTTGAAGGCCACACACTCCACCGTCATCCTCTGACTGGATGGCCCCACAATGAGCACGCTCTCCACCTCCACGGCCCCGTACTCCTCCCTCTGGACTTCCACTGTGGGAGCCTGGAGAGGGATCGCCATCTGCAGCCCTGTCGTGTTTTCATTGCACCTGTCTCATTGGAAGAGATATAAACAATTAGACAAAGGACCCAAACATCACAGGGGTTTTGATACTAAAACCTTGCATCGTTGCTTACTGTTATGGGTGAAAGTGTCTGCTAAATGGTTTAATTTTACATTGTAATAAACCAAATTTATTTTCATTTATCTTCATTTTTCCTGACTGTTCCTCCCTGCGCACTGATACTTACGTAGATCGGATCCCAAAACACTGGTACCAGATGATTCTGGGAGCAGGATAGCCAAATGAAGTGCAAGTGAGTGTGGTTACATTTTCCCATCTCACCACTGCAACAGGTCTCTCTGCCAGCGAAGCAAAATAAGGGAAATGTTGGAATGTTGAGCTTTGCTTAATTGCCAGAATGAGATATCAGATCATTTAGCTGTAAGATCTACAAAGACACTTTTGTTTTCTTTCTAACAAACAGAAAAAAACTAATTATGCTACAACACCATGTATGTCTGTACTGCTTTGTGTTGATTTGTGTTTAGTCGCATCACTTACGATACATTTGGACTTGGAACGTGATGGATGCATTGGCCAAGTCACTCTTGGCATAAAAGGTGTACTCGCCCTGCTCCTGTGCATTCATTCTCTTCAGCTGCAGAGTTGCATGGTATCTATAAAAAAAAACAAAAGGATTTTTAAACTGAGAAAAAGAGGAATGTCTACAGATCCAGAAGTGACTAATTCTGCGGTTTGAATGGAGACACTTCCTATGTATCATCGTTGAGTATGTCAATAGACTAAAAAGAGAACACCGTTCTTCCCTCTAGCAACAGTTTCATGACCTGAGAAAATATTATGACCTTGGGCTTCTCTGCCAAATTCATCCAAAATGCAATGACAGCATTTTTCCCGAGTAGCTTCCCCTTCCTGTAGCACACTTGATTTTTTTCTTTTTAAATTTAAACTCTGCTGTAATCATGTAAAAGGCAACCTTTCCCTTGAGACCACCTCTCAGGCCTTGGTGTTGTACCTGTTGTTGTATCGGATGAACTTGTGCTCCTGTGTGGATGTATTGGGAGATGTTGGTGTGTGCCATCTGTGCTCTGTGATGTGAGGGTAAGCTTCGATGAGCACACTGAGCTCCAGATCTTCTCCCTCGTTCACCTCAACCAAAAGACCCTGGTGGGCCAGTTTAGGGGACAGCTGGGGCAAGAGTCTGATGTAGGGCTTGTCTGTTCAGCAGGATCAAAAGACATACTTTCAGTCTGTCATCATTCATCTGTGGTCAATAGATGCTTCATGAGTGTCAGCATCACTTGTGCCAAGTGTGGTTGTTTCTGTGGCTTACCCACAACCAGCAGGTATGTGGTTGAACTGTTCACCCCTGCTTCATTAACACCAATGCAGGAAATATTTCCTGTGTCTGCAAGGTCCACAGCAGGGATGGTGAATGTGCTCTGTATGTCCAGGCGGTTTTCTCCACTGGAGCGAACCTTCTCCTCGATGGTTGGTTTCTAAAGACAAAAAGGGAAAAAAAATTAAGGTTTAAAATTATGATAATTATATCACAGTTAAGAATGGCCCCAAACCGCCTCATACTGACCGACTTGGTGGTGTATTTCCAGGTGACATTGTAGTTGAAGTTGGGGTTGTGTGTGGTGCAGTGAATCTTGAGTTCCTCCCCAACGATGCGCACATATTCATCTGTCTCCAAGAACACATATGGAGGGAAACGAAGCTCTGGCGCAAGAGGAAATCATAAATGAGTGTCAAATTGGATGCGCGTATACCTTCAGATAACTCTACAACAGTTTTGGTCAATCATTCCTAACAAACAAATAGATCTCACTTTGAATGACGTTGATGGAAAAGGCCCTGGAGGTCCTCTCCACTCCGTTGACCTTGGCAGTGCAGACATAGTCAGCGGTGAAACTGGGGCGGAGGCTGTGGATGAGAATACCACGGTGCCGGTCAATTGTGAAGTTCATCCCTGGTGGCACGGTGGTGCCATTGTCCATGCGAAGGCCCAGGTCTGTAGCTGTTGGGTCGGTCAGCAGGCAGGGCATCAGGTAGTCCTCATCCTCTTTCTTCACCACCCGCAGGGATGTGCTGCTGGTCCAGAACACACGGTTCGGATCTGAATGAAAGAGATGTGGATTTATTAGAATTTATTAGATCATAGTACAACAGAAATAATGTGAAATTTACCCTAAAGAAATCTAAAAACCAATCACAGAAAGGTATAACCAGTATGGACAATAATCCATCCAAGCACTTACAACTCAACATTTAGGAAGCTTGTCCTACTGTTCTGTGCACAGACTTTCATTTTTTTGAGCTCACCTTTTACGTACACATGCACTGAGGAGGTCAGGTCACGATGCTGAGACCGAGAAATGTAAAAACACTTGTATGTTCCAGTGAATTCTGCAGAGGGACGTTCCACCTTTAAGGTGCGGACGTTCCCGTTGCCCTTGGACACGAAGTGTCTGTGTTTGGCTAGCCTGGTTTGCCAGTTTACATTCCCGTCACCCTCACACCTCAGATCCAGAGGCGTCCCAGGTTTGACCACAACCTCAGAACTCACCACCACCTTAGAGTTGAACTTGATCACCGGACGCCTCCATTCTGCTAAGAAGGAATGAATACATTAATTAATTAATGCATTTATTGACTTTTTTTTATTTTTCAGCCAATGGAAAGACACAGAGAGAAAAGAAAGATAAATCAAAATAGACTAAAGTATTTAAGCTCTCAAACATTATTTTTGCTGTATTTTGTTGTTACTCCTTAAAAATTCAGGCTCGTTTCTATTTTGGTCATTTTAAGATAAATGAGAACACAGAGATGTCTCATCTGCTAAAGGATTCATTCAGATTTATTTTGGAAGTAATCTCATGAATCCAGGAAACAGATTGAAGACTTGGACCAGAATAATATCCCTTGACCCTTCTCACTTCTGCTTTTCACAGTGTTGCTATCTCAACACTGTTGGTATAAAAACTGAGAATATGGAAAGGTTCAAATCTGTTACTTCGACTTCGACCCTCATCTTCAAAGCCACATTCAAGAATTTTAAGCATGGTAAATGGAGTAATGTTTTTCAGTCATCTTTGAAGAAAGAAGTGCTAAAAAAAGCACTTAGCCTCAGGGAACAATAAAGAAAGTTTTAAGGATGAAGAACAGGGTTCTCTTTGATGGCTTTGTTGAGGATTTGGAAGTTTGTAGAAACGCAGCTGGACAATTCATTGCAAGTCGGAGTGGTTTGGGGTTGTTTTTTTTTTAATGGTTGACACTGGAGAGATGAGAGTATCTTTCCCGTAATCTTCAGTTTTCTTTCGTTTTGTAGTGAAACTACACTTTTGGTAAGCATCATAAAAGTTTCCATTTGGACATTTGTACGTTGTCTTTGGGAGCTTGAAGCAGAACTGAGATTGCATGTTCAGCATTTTTTTTTTCTATTCCCCACAGGACACAAGATAATGTAGAGAGGTTGAAAACAAAATGTAGTTTGAAACCAATCAGCATTTTATTTTCTGTACATCCTGGCTGTCAGAGACTATCAGAGCCCCTCTCTGATCATCTAAATGAACAGTACATCAAACCTCAAAATGACCCCAGTTACACCTCACGCAATAATTCACCGGAGAGCAAAGCTAATTCAATCAGCCATAGTTAACCAAACAACAGATGTTTTTATGTGCTCAAATGCAAATACATGAAATTACGATTTGATGCCTGGTGGGGGATACCAATGTGTGATGTTTACAGCTATAGAAATAAACAGGAGCAAGAAAGAAAGAAAGTATCACAACAATGACCCCGAAAAGACTCATGATGCTGAAGACACTTGTTCTGCTCATTAGACACAATAGCAGATCTCAGATGGAGAAGAGTCCACTGTTTCTCAGCTGCTCTGCCACGAGTTTATGCCATGAAATGTTCAATAAAATCATGAGTTTCATACACAAGAAGTCACGCTTGAGAATATCCATTTTTTGTCATGTAGAAAATATCTTATTGCATTTAATTTAAACTTTGGTGTAATCCGACATTAACCAAACCCTATAGAGCTCTTTACATACTTACATCATCATAAAAATTTCACTTACTGATTTTTTTTTTGTTTTTTTTGGTTTGTTTTAGTTCGGATTGTGGATTACTCATCTATCTCTAGGGTGACTGTCAAAAAAAAAAGAAAGAAAAAGAAAAAAATTGTGTTTGTTGGGCCTTACCTGAAGTAGCAGAGGCCACAATCCCCAGCAGCAGAGCAAGGTAGGACTGCATTCTGGATCAACTCCAAACCTGTAGTTTGAAGGTTGATGTTTACGTGCGCTATGAAACACTCTTCTTTTGATCTGTGGTGTTGGAGGGAGAAATGAGAACGCCACGTCAGAAGTGCCATCACTCATTCCCCTAATTAACTTCCTTTTTCTGACTGGTCAGAGCAGCATTGCCCGTAAAGATGAACCTGCGCTAAACCACAATACACAGCAATGTTTATTCTCTTTTATAAACACTAAAATAAAATAAGGAAACAGTAATGTATTAAATACTTTGAGGAGGAATTCAGTGGTTAACATTAGGGAATTAATAAGTTTACTACATCTCAAAATACATTTGAATTGTCTTGTATTATGGAAGCATCAATCATACATTTCAGATGTACTCACCTGCAAACGTCTTCAGCCTAACAGAGGGGTATAACTTCCCTGGGTTTGATGTTTCCAGCATCCAGAGGCGACACAAGAGTCCCTTCTTCCTTTTCTGTTTGCCTCTGCCCTTCTTCTCCCTTCTGCTTGTTTACAGTCTCTTCACTACAGAAGTCACACAGCAAACATGAAATCTTTCAGACACCAAGTGGTGGAGGGTGGAGGGAACTCTGTGTGCGTGTGTGTGTGTGTGGGGGGGGTGGATCAGCATATCACGCTCAACTAATTAATGAGCTAGTGTCAATTTGCCATAGAAAGGCGCAGTTCTCTCAAGACACCCATGGAGGTGAGACTAATCACCTCTAGCACTGTGGCTGCTAGGCTTTTTAGCCCGAAAAACACTGGCTTGTGGGAGAGGGAAGGACAGTCAAAGGGTTCTTTCAGATCTGACCCAGGGAATCGGAGAAAGACTCTGAACGATAAGACAGTGGAGAGTGAGAAAAGTCATTATGGACCTATACTCAGATCTGCTCTGACTAAGACTTCATATCATGAAAGAAACATCCTCTAAGTTGGTTATAGGAAGCTACAAATCAGTGAATGTGTATGACAGTAATCTAACTTTATATTATAAAGACCACCAGGGATTATTTTCTACCAGCATTAATACTTTTTAGTGGTTTAGTTTTAGTATTTTTTAACAGTTTAAACAATGAGGAAAATGTGATGTAGACAGAGCAGGGCAACCAGATGAGAGCTGAGAATTCACGATTCACACTTCCAATAATACTATGATAATACACATTTATTGCCACATTTACAACATATAAAATGACACATATAAAAATACATTTGTAAACGTTAAAAAGAAGAGCTTTGGTACCATAGCTTGTGATACGGTGATTTTGTGCATTTTAAACTGTGTAACAAATGCTACAGGAAATAAAAGTGTTTTGTTTTAAATGGTGGATTATGTAATGAAAGTAGACACTGTGTGTAAGTGAATGTTAAACAATGCAACAGAAGACTAAAAGCCAACATTTTTACATGCACACATATGGGTATCTAGGTTCCTTGAGTACTGTAGCCCTTCATATAAGCAAGCAACAATAGCTGCAAGACACAAATCTCTCAGTCTATACAAAGGCATGTGAGCCATCTTGTGCTAAGGCAGTGATATGCTGTATTTATTATTTTCACTTGAGAGAGTTGCCTGTCATCACAGAAACTGGGTGTCAAAATCACTGTAACAGCCACATATTTAAGTCAGAAATCAAAACGTTCTTAATGATTTGAAGTTGTATCTTTCTATCTTTAACATAGTGTAAATCTATTTTTCTTTATAGTGAATATCCACATTTTTCTAAATAAAGTGCAAATCTGGCACAGAACTATGAATTAAGCCTACACAAACACAAGTATTCAAAATTCAAGACACTATTCAAACTTCACAAATGACATATACATTTCAAATAGTCCCAAAAATCTCATATTTCTGAAAATGCTGACTCCATGGTATATAAACCTAAAATAAAAAAAAAAGCTACCTTTATAGTAAAACAGTGCATATAGATTCTGTCTGCATTTCTTTTCCTGGGAATAACATTTGATAAAAAATATTATACTACACTGACAAAAAAAAAAAAAAAAAAAAAAAAAAAAAAAATCTACGCTCATTGTGAAAGGGCAGAGGGATATGATAATAAGAGTCAAAGAAGGACATATGGCTAAATGTGCCTAAATTGTAAGGCACATATCTCATAAGTCAATGGCTAAAATGAAGAATACAGTAAGAATCTGTGCTTACTGTAAACTGATTCTATAGGGGTGTGAGGAGAGTACCGTATTTATTATTGTGGCAAGTTTCCAATAAATGACTGGTTGACAACATCGTGCTCATTGTTTGTAACCGTTTCGTAGTTCCAGAGGTACTAAGTGTGAAACAAAAACTCAAAGAAGGGCTTAGTGGAAATACAAAGGTTGCCTTCTCGGTCTCTATTTTGCTACATTCTAGTTTAGTCACATTCCCTTTTTCAGGCACGTAAAAAAAAAAAAAAAATCCCCCGAAAAGGGCTCTGTTTTCTCAGGGTTCCTACATGTGGTTACAGGAAGCTGTCTTCTACCTCGGGCGTCCCGGAGGAGCCCAGCAGAGCGTCTCTCTCACTGGTGTCCTCCAGCCTGTCCTCCTCTGGAAGAGTGTCAGCTGTGTCCTGAGACATGGAGTCAGTCTCCTCCTCCAGAGCCAGAGAGCTGAGAGCAGAAAAGACAAAATGCTATTTCACATTGTGTACTCAGTCACGTATGACTCACAGACTGACACACCATGGTCGGTATTTATTAATGTCTCTTAGTGGCGCTGATCCTGACTTCTTCCCTCATTTTTTCCTTCCCTTCAGCAACTGCAAGTTAACTCAGTTGAGATTTTACCCACATGCATTGATTACATTTAAAGAAATAATGCTTCATTTGCTTTGAATACTTAGTACTTTACACACACTAAATGACTGGGATGAATTGAATTGAAGCCAAAAAATGTTTTTTTTTTTTTTTTTTTTTTTTTTTCACTTACTGGAAGTTACAAAACTGAAACTAAAATGTTTTCGCTGTGGAGGGTCATAAATACAACTGGACCTAATACATTACTGTTATAGTTGATTTAATTTCCTTATTATTTTGACGATTATCTGAGTGATTTTTTGGTTGATTAAATTTGAGAAAATAGTGAAAATACCAGTCACAATTGCCAAATAATTTTCCATTCATCCATGAATGGATTAATTGATAAATTGTTTCAGCTCTAATGAATGTTCACTGAATAATCTTGTTATTGCTTGGCCCATGTGGAGAATATTTCTTGTTTTGACTTTAAGATTATTCTGCCTGATGTATGAGATCTTCATGGACATCAGTCAATGATCCTAGACCAACAGTTCTTTTCTGTTTTCTCTCACAAGGAGGCCAAAGACCTCAAACCCAAACCACAATGTTAGAGGTACAATCCGTGATCCAAATGTAAACAGAAGATTCGCACCACTGCCAGAATTCAAAACACAGGACTGGAAGCCTAAATCACTCTCAAACTGAACGACAGCTCTTACAACTCACAAAAAAAAGAAAAACAGAAACTATAGTCAGGTTAATAATGAATCATGGAAAAAAACAACTCTCATTTTCTGTGTGAATATAATTGTGTGATTTTGTATGGTCAGACATTTATTTGGTCATTAAAACCAACTTTGCTTGGTTGTGTATTTATATCTGTGCAATAAAAACATTTCTCCACGTCTGCCTTCATAATAAAGTTATTGTCTCAGCTCAACATCTGGATGAGTGGGTGTGTGGTGGGGGAGGAAAAAAAAACGCTCATGTTAAGCAAATACATCCTCATCTTTCTTGCAACCCCAGCATTTGGCCCACATCTGCGGCATCTTTTCAGTAGCTCTGTACCTTGCAGGGCTTTCTGACGGCACGTCAGTGAAAACTTCCTCCGGTTTGGGGTCTGGGATGGGAATGATGTACTCGTTGTATGAAGTTATAACTTCCTGCGTGTCTGCCTCTTGTCTGAAGTCTCCGGGGCTCGAGCTCTGGTTGTAGAGGTCCGGGGGGAAGGGGAGGGTGACAGGTGAGGGGGAGCCAAATGATGGATTGACGATCGGAAAGGGTGAGGCGAGTCTGGGTTTGGTGCGCGCGACTGCCGGGTGGTCACTCTTCATGAAGTTGTCATTGACCTGGTTGTATCTCTGTTGTCAGGAGACAATAGTTTGATCATTTGAATGATGTTTGGTGAGACTGGGGATGCAGAGTGCAGACATGACATGCTCGCCATCAAAGAGTATGTCAAAGTTTATCCCACAAGTATGTACTTTAAAAATCTAGGAGGAATCAAACTGCTGCAGTTCACCTACTTGAACTATAGATGTTGTGAAGCTTTTCTTCTGACCAGTACAGATGTGCACAGCTGGTCTTTTTCTTTCTTTCTTACAGAGTTCAAACACACAGAGCACAGTGCAATGTTCTCCACCTCTGCAGATATGACTGATGGTCATTTACTAAGTGGATTTATGCACTGAGTGGATTATGCATGGCTACCCATCAGTGCAATATAGACAGAAGCCACAGAAAAGCAACTACTGGTACATTACTGTCTTAATCCCTAATTTTAAAGGATATTGTTGTCCAAAATCCCTGTATCTAAATGGCAAGATTTACATTTGTGTTTGCCTTTTATTGACTTCTATTTTTTTCAACATGTTTACCACTGTGTGTGTGTGTATATATGTACATTATTGCAGCTGGTCAAGGTGGAGCCAGTACCTTCATAGAGGAAATATGGTACTGGCATCTACACAGCTTAGTAGTACTGAAGAGTCCTGGTTAATTGAATCATTACTAGGCCTACAAGGAGCCACTAGGGGGCAGATGAAGCTGACAGTGATTGAATGAATGAGTTAGAAGATAAATGAGAAACTGGTGCATAAAGTAAGATATATAATAACACTGAAGATCATGAAGACGTGGTAGAATGTCCAAGTTCAGAGTTTAACATAAGTAAGACAGCTCAGTAGTCCCAGATACAGGAGATGTATAAATAAAATACCTTTTTATAGCTGTCTGTCAGCATATTCCCCACACTGTGCACCAGAAAGGAGAACTCGGGCCTCTTCTCAAACTTCTCATCCCAGCACTTCCTCATGATATCGTATCTACAACATAAGCAACATAAAATGAGTTTATTTCTTATTTTTATGTCAGGTAGAAAGAGTTACTGGACGGGAACAGGTGACAGCGAGACTCACACTTCATCAGAGGCATGGGCGGGTTTGGCCATTCGGTAGCCTCTCTTCAAAGCACTGTAGAATAACTCATTCATGGGCAAATCAGGGTAGGGTGTTCCACCTGCAGAAAGCATTTCAAATCATTCAAATGTTGAGCTAGAAATCATAAGTCGCGTACAGGCGAGAAATGTAATCTAGATCTAAACCTAAGACAAATCCAGAAACCTAGGTTAAATAATCTGAAGTAGAACAGAATAACACCGTCTTTACCTGAGAGAAATTTCTTTTTTCTAAATGACTTTCATCTATTTTCCAAGAAGAACAACACTGACTGGTTATTTGAATCACATTTGTTGTGCAATTAAATATTTGTTCTGACCCAGATCTGTAGCAAAAATGGATCTGAAAAGTCCAATGAAATGTCAGACTGAAGCAGTGAAGCACAGAGAATCTTTGGTTATCACTCACAGAGGCTGGATTGTGAGCTTGTTTTCCACCACTCAGGCTTAGTCTGCATATACTATAAACTGTGTCCTTTGTTTTTATGGCAGTTTCAAAAAATCGTGGGAAGAGGGTTTTAAATAAAAAAAAAAAAAAACCCTGAGCAAGGAAATTTGGATTTCAGAGCTTGACTGTGCCTAATAAGATTTAGGCCTCATATGAATCTTCAAACAAACTGGTGTGTACTTGCAATCAGACATGGAATTTGAAATTTGCTATAGTCTTACATACTCTCATTTACTGTCATTTTAGACACATATATTTCTTTTTCTAATTTACAGTTTACCACAGTTGTGCGTTTATGTGTGTGCGTATGTGTTTGGACTGACCCAGAGTGAAAATCTCCCACAGTAGAATACCGTATGACCAGACATCGCTCAGGGTGGTGTACAAATTATGGAAAATACTTTCCGGTGCCATCCACTTCAGGGGCAGGAAGGTCTGAATGAAAAGAAAAGAAAAAAACTCCATGTGAGCAAATAAAGAACTGTTTTTGAAACATTAGACAGTCAGGGTTTCAAGGGTCCACTTTACAGATATTTGTTATAATTGTGGATCTGCTTACTGATCCATTTTGCAATGTTATTTAGCTACAATTTTACAATGGCAGACACCTTCAGCACCACTAGCTTGGTGTTATCAAAAAGCTACGGTATAAGTGTTAAGGTTACTGTTCGTGTGTGTGTTTGTCCCTGATCCATGCAATTATTTTCCCACTTACGCTGCCTTTGGAGATGTAGTTGGAGTCATGCATGATGTCTCTGGCCAGGCCGAAGTCACAGATCTTCACCAGTTTGCCCTCACAGATCAAGACATTCCTGGCAGCGAGGTCACGATGGACGCACTGTGATGGAATTTAAACTTGCTTGTTACTTTGGTTTTTGTACAGATTAAACAAATAAACTATAAAATGTTAATGAGTGAGCTTTGACAGTGGTATCAGTCTTCTCTTTTAAATCTCGGGACACAAAGGTGAATAAGGGTACTTCTCAAAATTGTCACCAGCTACATATTATGGAAATCGATTTTCAATATCCTACATTCTTGGAGGCGAGGAACTCCATCCCCTTCGCCACTTGGTAGCTGAAGCCCAGAAGATCATCGTAGGTGAGACTGGGAGAGTCACTGATGGCCAGGTCTAATCTGCCGCCAGCTGAACATGATAACAAGGTGAGACAACAAACATAAGGGGAAGAGAAGGTGATGAGCATCTCATGAATGAAGACATTGTCTCGTTGTTGGGGGAACTCCAGCTGTCCTGTGACTGCACAGGCTGAAATGAAGCTCATGCCCTTATATGCTGTAACTTTTTCCCCAGTCTTTGATCAAAAAGTGTATTCATTGATTTATGAGGCTAAAACAAATAATCTGTTCATGTACTACTTCTTAATTTCCCAGAGTTCCTCCCCCAGTGAGCAAAAGACAGATGGTTACTACTGATGGTTCCTACTGCTTCATATACCTTACCATATACTCAACATACCTTATTTTACATTTCTACTGTGTGCAATGGGCAGACTTCTTTATACTTATTTTAATTAATAACACTGGAAAAATTATTATTGTCAATACTTGTTAGGTTTACATCAACACAAACACCCATGGCACGGCTCAAATCAAACCTTGTTCCTGATAGATGTCTTGCTGGTACGGAGACTCATATGGAGAGGGCTGGATGTCTGCATACTTGATGGTGTCTATCTGCTCCTGCATGGGCACGTAGACCGAGGGCTCATCTTTACTCATGTCCATGTATCCTCCGTCACTCTCACTTCCAAAAGACACATAGCTGGAGGGATACACCGAGTGTGAAAAAATGCGACGTACCAACTGACCTAAATCCATATTTATCTACGGTCCCACATTTGAAAAAGACATGTGTGCCTATCTCTTGGTATTTGACAGCACAGATATTTCAATAAGGAAACCCCCTACCCTCACAAATTATACAAAATGCTCCTTTGTGTGGCTCTGAATGAAGATTTTGTGCAGTTTGTTTTTCTCACCCTTTTCTCTGGCTGAGCGGAGTGCTTCCTCCAGAGATGAGGCAGCCGTCATCTTGGTTCTTTTCGGCGTAGTACTGCAGGAAGGTGTGCTTGTTCCTGTGAAGGTAGTCCACCAGGTCGCCATAGCGACAGTACTCAGTCACCAAGTACAGGGGGCCTGGTTGGTGGAAGCAGAAAATAATAAATAATTACTGCATGGGCGATTATCTTTATTATCTTTCAGCTGGCAACAAATTATTTAACCCCAACTGATTAGCTTGAGTAGCTTCTCATTTCTTAAACAACCATACCAGACGCATCCCGTGGTCGTTGTAAAGATGTTAGTCTGTTTGAGAAGGGTCAAATCATTGGCATGCATCAAGCAGAGAAAACATCTAAGGAGATTGCAGAAACTACTAAAATTGGGTTAAGAACTGTCCAATGCATTATTAAAAACTGGAAGGACAGCGGGGAACCATCGTCTTCGAGGAAGAAATGTGGTCGAGATCAATCACTTAAACATTTGGTGAAATCACATCGTAGAAAAACAACAGTAGAACTCAGGGCTATCTTTAATAAGATAAGATAAGATAAACCTTTAATAGTCCCACAATGGGGAAATTGCACTGTTACAGCAGCAGAGAAGACACTCAGGATTTACACAATAATAATAATAGTGAAGGTAAGAGCATTTTCATACACACAATGCTAAGGGAACTCAAGGGACTGGGACTGAACAGCAGTGTAGCCTTAAGAAAACCACTAATCAGTGAGGCTGATCGGAAAAAAAGAATGATGGGCGCATCAAGGTAAGAAGAGAGGCAGATGAAGTGATGCACCCATCATGCCTAGTGCCTCCTGTACCAGCCTGTGGCAGCAGTGCTATGATCTGGGGTTGCTGCAGTTGGTCAGGTCTAGGTTCAGCAACATTATGTGTCCAAAGAATGAGATTAATTGTTTTAGTACAGCGGCCTAGAATCAACTATAACTTCTGATTTATATTTAGGGACTGCTTTTCTCCTATAGATCTGTCCCAGCTAACTTCTTTCTTCATCTAAACCATCAACCTGTCTTTTAGACTTGTTTCCTCCTTTTTTGCTGACTGTGATGCTCACCATGTTTGGTGCAAGCTCCTAGCAAGTTTACGATGTTGATGTGAGGACCCAGGTGGCTCATGATCTTCAGCTCTGACATCAGGGCCTGGGTCTCACTCCTCCTGGCTGTGGCTGGATAAAGGGAGAGAGAAGGATGTATAAAAGTAGGGCAGTATGAGGTAGGTATGAGAACAGGAGAACTACACATACTGAGAACAGGACATGCTGCGTCCTTGCCAAACTGCTCAATGACCCGTTGGCTGAAACTCCAGCCAGGCTGGCAACCAAACTAAAGCTCAGCAGGCCGCTGCTGTCTCTGTGCTCACAGGAATATGGCACCGGTGTCACAATATTTGACAGCTATGCAGGGGACTCCACTGTGGTCTCTACATTGTTCACACAAACACGCACATGGCTTTTTACTGTGTTTTTACATTCTGTGTCTTACACTTCAGCATTTTCACTGCCACTTTGGTGCTGGACTGGGAATGAGTGAGACCGTATGCAGTTGCCTCGACCACCCTGCCAAAGGCTCCTGATCCAAGAGTGCGACCTGAAACACAAAGAAGGACTTGGTAGGACAGGGTCTGAATAGAGCACACATTAGACCTGAAAAGGAAGAACATTTCTGTTCATTAAAGTATTACTGTAAACACATTTCTATTGTTCTCCCAAGGAAGGTGAGATTAGAACCTGGCTTACAGCAGGTTACAACAGATGTTACAGATTATTTTTCTAGAGCGGAGCTCTAACTGAGTGGGTTTGGGAAGCGGTTTGTAGGGAGCAGCTGACAACCAACAACACAAGAAACAAAAAAGCTTAAAAAGACCTTTATAAATGAAGCAGGATTAAGGCCAAGAAGAAAAGTTTAACAAACTTCATTTAGTATTCCAGCCTCAACTATGCCCAGATGACCCAAACCACCCACAGCACTAAAGTCACCTGGTGAGAGGTGCAGTGTAATTTGTTTGTTGTCACATGAGCAACAAGCAGACTACTGACCAAAAGTCTGTTTAGACTAATATAACTAAGTGATATGGATAAATTTTCACTTTCAGCTGACAAAGAAGAAGCAACACATTTGTTTTTGGAAAACTACACTTGAGAATCACATCATCTTAGTAATGAATAAACTGATGAACAATGAAAGAAAGAGTGATAAAAATCAATGAAGGAATAATTATTCAGAAATGAGTCAGATAAAATATGATTTAACTAAATCAATAACTAAACAAAACAATGAGAAATACATTAATTAAAAGTAGTTTGATACCTAGATGCATGGATGTTACTGTAAGCAAATACTGATAATATGGTAAATCAAAATGTAAACTATATTATCAGTATTTGCTTACAGTAACATCTATTAAATTTAACTATTAAATAATTATTATAATTAATCTCTGTTCACCTACTAATTCATTGTCTGACTTTTAAATTTCAAATATGTTTAATGGACTAATTGCTTTTATCACGTCTTCTTTTGTTTTGCCAAATGAATTGTTTTATAATAATTTCCAAGGTTCACTAAGTACAATTTGTTCTTTCTTTTTATATCAGAATTTTAAATGACAAGAAAATATTTAAAATGCAGTTTTACACACTTTGTTTTTATATATATCTTATTTTTTACTTGGATACTATATGTCATGTCTAGCCCTTAAGTCTGCTCTGATGACTATTTCCTTGTGTTGCCTTTCATGTTTGGTTCATGTCTTATTTTAAAATCTTTTTCTGCCTGTTTATTCTAGATTCACTTCACCTGCCCTCTGGTGTTTTCCCTCCAATTCTGATTACCTGCCCTGCCTTTATGGGTTTCACCTGTGTTTAATTGTTCTTCCCGCCCCCTAGTGTATTTAAGTCTTGTCTGCCCCTTTGTCTGTGCCAGATTGTCTTTGTCCGTGTCAGAGTTTCATTTGTTCCTTGTGTTACTCCTTGTGTGTCTTTGACCTAGTTTTTTCGTTTTACAGTTTTTGCCTTTTGCCTCTCGATTTAGACACCTCTGCCTGATTTCGGACAGCCTTCCCGTGTACAGACACTGTTTGTATTAAAGACTAGCCTTTGCCTTTTCATTTCAGTTCTTTTCTGAGCCCCCTCCCTGACACTATAGGGCTTTACTAATTTGGGTGGTGGCCTTTGGAAGTCAGGGCAGGTCAGTTGTAGAGCACATGCTACATACAGTGTTTCATATCAGTCTCATATCAGCTCTCCACACTTTCATCTGTGCCCCTGTCTGCCTGAAGACTCACCCAGCACCAGGTTGTCTCGCTGCATTTCCCAAGCCAGGTCATAGGGCAGGTGGATGGGGTCCACATAGATGTACTCATGACCATCCTGGCTTACTGACTCTATCACTTTCCATCTGATCTCATAGCGAGGTTTCTGGCAAAAAAAAAAAAAAAGGAGCAAAACTGAACCATCAAAATTTAAAGTTTCTTTTGTGCATTTTCATTCACCATCATTTCCATTTGAATGTGACTTGTGAAGAGGAAACTGATGGTTGAGTTTTTCGGTTTTACCTTCCTCCATACAGCGATGAGGATGATAAAAGACATGATCACGATAACCACTAAGGCGAGAACAGCAGCCAATACTGCCACCTGGGAGAACAGAGCTGCAACAGGCAAAAGGACCCAGAGCGTTAGGCAGGAAGAAGATAAAGTTATAAATTCAGAGAACATTTAATCAACTTGTCTCAACTGCCCAAAGACATAAAACTTCACTTTATAAAATATGTTGGCAATGATTTTCTAAAGAAACCTTTAGTTTGAGTTATATATGTAGCTTAAACAAATAGATTGTGACTTCAAACACACAGTCTTACTGTGAAAACCTTGTGCTGTGTCTCTAAAAAGTACACCTTTCAGACTTTACTCATGCTTCTTACCAGACCACCATGTGTTTGTTTAGTTTAACCTCAGTGGGGTAGAATTTTCTTTTTCTTTTTTAATATTTATTTTTAAAGCAGTACACGACACCTACTGCTGGACACCAGTTTGACGTCTCTTCTGTCAACGAGCCCGTCTTGGTTGCTGCTCTCACAGCGAACTGTGGCCTGCTGGGGCTTGTGGAAGGTCACCTGGCTTCGGACCTGAGTGGTTTTACGAGTCTCACTGTAGCTCGTGTTGGTCTGGATGCTCATCTTCTCTGGGTCTGCTATCAGCAGCTGCCACACCTCTGTCTGGTTGCTACACCTGCACCAGGACACGAGACCAGAGGGTTGAATAACTTGAGACAAACCAGTGTAGCAGATGCACATAATTTGAAAGTAAAACAAATTTCTGTGTATGGTCAGCCCCCTAGTGTTCACTGTGTGACAGTTCAGTGATGAATGGGAGGTGATGTGACTTACTTCAGCATGCTGTCACAGCTGAACCACTGTATGGTTGGGGCCGGGACCCCTTCAGCTACACAAGTCACCAAGTGTCTCTTCCCTGGGAGGTGGTGGTCAGTCAGGTCTTTAATCTGAGCAGGAACTACACACAGGGGGTGCAGCAGTCATTAATCATCACTGACATGAACAAAACACAAGCGTCTGTACTTGATTTTTCCTGCTCGCAATGATTATTTTCAACTAGTCCGTATTTCATGATGAATTATTTATGTCCAAAATGTATAAAAACACCCTTATATTGGGATAATCCTCTCACCTTGCACTTCCAGGTCAAAGTTAATTTCCTTTGTATCATCTCCATTGGTGACACGGACGGTGTAGCGGCCCTTCTGCTCCGTCCTCACCCTCACTAAAGTGAGAATGGTCACATACCTAAGACAGAAGAAATATGAACAAACAGTGAGGACTTTCTGATAAGCTACTAATTGCTTGCAAGCTGATTTTGCACAATCAGATTACAGATATTGTGCCAAGTTCATAAAGAATGCATTTTTTTTAAATGGTGTTTTTTTTGGTTTTTTTTGGAAAGTTTGGTCAACTTCTCTAAATTACCTCCCTGCAGTCCTGAAACCCCTGTTTTTAAAGGGTAAATCCTTTTTAAATGGAGAATCGGAAAATCCCTTCTCGTGGTATCTCCCATGGAAACCCCATTACATGGAATATACACTGTTGCCCATAAAGTTGATATAAAATATAGTTGACCTCTTCTCATGAAATGATTGTCACAATGTGATTTATTCTCAATAGATAAAGTGTATATCTTCTCAAAACTTTATTGATCAATCTCTTCCACTGTTTTTACCGATGCGTATAAACAGGAATAAAAAGAGGAAAGCGCATTAAAACAAAGTTATTCCAACTTTATGGGCAACAGTGTACTATGGTGTAATGATGACTGGTGTCCCTGAACTCAGAATATAGTGAAGGAGACTAATTCAATATTATCTATTTATGTTTGAAGCTTTTATTTTTTTCCCTAATTTATTCCTGTGTAATCATATGATATTTTTTCTTTGTTTGTTTTTTTGTTGTTTTTGTTTATGACTGACTGTTTTGCTGGTGGGTGGGTTAATGTGGTTGTTTAAAGTTTACATTTAAGAATATGTACACACTTTTGAGGTTCTTCATTTTTGTATTTATTTGTAGTGAGGGGCTTGGAGGTGTTTGTGAACTCTTTCTCCATCTGTGGATTGGGCTTTGCCTGTTTGATTTTTAACCTGTGCTGGTAAAAACGTGAAAGCATGGTCTTGCAATTAAAACACTGTTTGGCATTTTTCTGAAAGACGTTTGTGAGTTGTGACAGGTATGTTGTGTTTAAGGTTCCTGTGTGACGAATGATGGAGGTCTGCCCTCTAGAGAGTATTGTGTTTCTCTCTGTGGAGGCCTTATCTGCTGATGACTGACAAGAGCTAGATGCCTCTGGAGGCTGTCATCCTTGCAGAGGTCCAGTCCTAATTTCTTAAATTTATGAGACCTTTGAGGTGTTTAATTGTATTATGGTATTTGAGGCATTTTTAAGGTCAAACGACAGCTGAAGTGTCCGGTTGGACGTCTCACCTGATCTCATGCTCTTGTCTGGTTGTGATGGTTTTGTCTCCCTTGATGGTGGCGCCGTCTTTGCTCCAGCGGACCTGAGGGGGAGGGTAGGCTTCAATGTCAACTCTCAGCTCCACGTTCTCTTGCAGCTTGGCTGAAATGTTTTGTTGCAGAGCGGGCTTCACGTCCACGAAGCCTCGCTCTGAGGGGAGAAAAAAATAACATCATCAGCAACATAACATACATGTCATGGCAGTCGATGTTATGGACAAAAATAACAAAAAGCATCTTTCATGTTTTGGATTAAAAGAAAAACTTCACTGGACAACAGGCTGTAGACGGTGCTCTGTACTGCTGCTGTTCATTGTTGAACTTCTGTGACCAGAAAGTATCTGTCTTTTCCACTGACATGCCCAGACCGCTCTACTACACTGTCCCAGTCTCCATGGAGCATGGCGGTTCAAGTTATTCAAGGATTTCATAAACATAACACACCTCGCTGCAGACAGAATAAGCATTAACAGACCCAAACACAGTCAGAATGAATGTCAAGAGACAGAAAGGAAGAAAGGCTCAGTATGATGAATGCTGCTTTTATTGCCTCTCAGTCTGCTGCTTGTAAGGCGACTTAGCTGCTTAGATGCTGACTTACTGTATGTTAATGTTTGAAGTCTAAGCCCTGTTGCTCAAACACTTCTTGTAAACTTGGAGTTTGTTTCCAAAAGTCTAAATGCAGAGTTTCTGTACCCCCCCAGGTTTGAAGCTCTGCTTGTCAAGGTATCACTCAGGGCATCCACACCATGTCAAAGGTTTATTTCACACTTTAAACAGAAATAAATAAGTGATTTTCATTTCCTTTAAAAGAAGCAACTTAAACAAAGGTTTATGTAATAAGCAGTCTTCCCTCTGACAGCGAAACACAATAATAATCTGTCCAGCATCAGTTTGTTTTAGTTTTGTGTGTGTGTGGGTGTATGTGTGTCCATCTCTTCTAACCGAGGACGGTGATGTTGATGCTGGCAGAAGCGGTCTGGTCTTGGACACTCTCATGGACATTGCAGACGTAGTTTCCGCTATGGGCCACTGTGGTTTGAGGGTAGATCAGACAGGAGCGCATGCTCATGGTGGGCAGGACCTCTGTCAGCGGCTCAACCTCATCATCCTTAGAGAGAAAAATGACTTTAATCTTCGAATGTGCCTTTTTAATATCAGGTTAAATCATCAAAACTATCAAAATTCATCACTCATTCATTCATCAATCATCACTATCAAAATTTCAGTGATCCAACATCTGCACGCTGAGGCTTCATGAAATGTTTTTTTTCTCTTCAGGAAATTTCTATTCCTCTAAATACCACATTTTGCTGAGTGTTGGGAAATAGTGCCTGATTTGTAGCACAGGTCACATAACAGATCCACCCATGTAACTTGGTGATGCTGCCTCACATATGTAACTGATTTGATATGTTTAGTGAAAATGTCTGAAAATTTGTCAGAAATGCTGAAATGGCAAAGCTTCTTCGTGGCTGAACAGTAGATTATCCTAAAAAAAGAACCATAGTTGATGTTTCCCCATTTAAAAACACTTATTACAATACCAACACCATGTGTTATGAGTACAGTTTCATGGGGGGATAAAAATTGAGGTGTGTCTCTACATCTTGATGCAATTTGGGCTCGGCCATGAGGCTTGAGAGCGATCACATAGGGAAAGCTGAACAAAAACGATTATTCTGCTCCACTCCTACTCACCTCTCCAAGGGGTTTGTTCCAGGCAAAAAACACTAGCTCCACTCCCTGAACTGTGCAGTTTACTGACAGCGGTTCCCCCTGTTTCAGGACAGTCTTTGACGCGTTGATGTAGGCGTCAATGGCCTCTGGGACTGGGATGGGAAGAGAGAGTGTGGGGGAGAGGAGGAAGAGGTGGTGATGTGATTTATTAAAACAATATGTAGAAAAGCCTTCTTCAATTGTAATCAGTCACGAAATTGGTTCCAAAAAAAAAAAAAGCCTGAAGTTAATATTTTTATCCAACAGGCCTCGCAGGCCTTAGTCAAAACTGAACTTTATAGCTGGCTCCTGTAGCTCCACCTCAGCAGAAAAAAAGCCTTACAACTCCACATAACTATAAAATGTCATTCAGATTTCTCCAAACAGCTTGTGCAGCATTTTTCTCAAGCCAAACAGTTGCACTCTTGAGACTGAAGGTCCAGTATTTACCTCATTATCTCCTCACCAAAAAACTGTGTGTACATCCTGCAGTGGTAGCTCTTCCACCAGAGTTGTAAGGTGACCGAAGCATATGTGATAAAATAAGATTGAATTATACTTTTGGATTCAGATTGCAGTACTAACTTAAACTTACACTGCATAAGCTGTCTGGGGAAATGTGATGGACATTTTATTGGATTCTTTACGGTGCTTTAAAAAGATAGACTCATTAACTTTAATAGTTAGGGTGTAGGCTGAGATTGGATTAAAGGGGCTAACTCTCTGCATGTGATTGTGGGTTGTCCGCACACATGGGGGCGACTCGATAATCACCACATTTTTATTTTGGGAAGAGCTGATTCTCCAGCCAGTCTCTTTAACATGAACACCTACCAACAATGCTGAAGACGTAGAAAGCCTGAGACTCTATCACCTCCCCATTCAGCTCTCCACGACACACGTAGGTCCTGTCCTCCAGCTGTGCCTTGTACCCCTCGCTGGGAACGTAATGTCCCCTGATGGGTAAGTCAGTGTCCTTTTCATGCAGGGTGACGCTGATGTTTGGGTTGGTGACCACACAGGGGATGATGCTTTCCTCACTGGTCTTAGTTACCATGCCATGGGATCTCTCTATGAACCACATATTGGGGTCTGTGGACAGAACCGCGATTCCTTTCATTACTGAATTGTGGATGAAACCATTGCTGTGTCCTAATAGCATCAGTGATTTTTAAAGTCCTGTTACAGTTTGTGTACAAATAAATCTCCATTTTCTACAACAATGAAAATGATATAGTGAGGGCTCGCTTAATATGTGACTTTCACAGAGAGAAAGAAAAAAATGAAAAATCTAAATGGGACCTTGATGTCTATAAATGATGTCTATAAATCACTATAAATGTGATGTGGCAGGACCTCACCTGGGACAAACACGGCCACCTCCTTAATTTCTCCAGTGTGTCGGTCCATGCACTGATACACCCCTGTGTGCTTCCAGCTCACGTTCCACAAGGTCAGAACACTGGATGCTTTGCCGCTTTGCACAATTCGGTAGCTTTTGCCATCATTTTGTTCGACTTGGAAATAAGGCACATCATCCTTCTTAAACTCCCAGGTCGTCTCCCTTAAGCCGGAGCAGGTAAGGGTGAGAGAAGAGCCCTTGGCTAGAATGAGCTCTTTGTCATTAGGCGTGATCTCCAGGCAGCACAACTCAGTACAGAGATACAGAAGAGCTGCAGTTGACACAAAACAACAAGGGGAAAAGGTCAAAGAGGCAGCAGCGCAAGGTTAGAGGTTAAATCAACAACACAAGGCGGATCCTGCTCTATCTCTAAATGATGAAGGATATGAGTAGTCTGGAGCGGTAAGTGGGAGGATAATGATGCCTTGTCAGTGACAGATGTATTTAAAATGACAGAGGTCGGTGTGAATTCATCAGTTGTCCTTTACATCAAAGTGTTGGGTTATCTCACAGGCTAGTCAGCAAACAAAAAAAAAGCAGTTTATCAGTGTTACTTTTTTAAAAAAATAATTTATAATACTCCACCTAATTGGCGCCATATACGTCACTCCCCTGTAAAACTACCTGTGGTCCTGTTTACAAATTTGACAACTTTTTTACTGGTAGACTGAAAGTGAGTCCTCACCTGTGACTGTCAGATGGAGCGTGGACGCCGTCACCCTCCTCATGTTGGATGTCTTCAAGCACTTTTTTCTGCAAAAAAAACAACAATCCCAGTTAAACCCCATGTGTCATTTTTTGGGGGAATATTTTTGCTTCACATTGTCTTAGTCAATAGATAAAAAAAAAACACAGATCATCGTGTCCATGCAATTTTCAATAAATTTCTGTCAATAAGGAACAAAATAGCAGGAAGATCTAGTTTATGTTCACCCCAGTTAACACACAGCTCCACCACAGTTGTCGTCTCTCCATGAGAGATTTGTTTCATATCATGATGGATTGATTCCTGCCCTCATGAAACCCAGTTGGTCGGGTTAAGCAAGAGGTTAGCGAATAAATCACATTGCATGTCAGAAAAATCTGCTTCCAATCAAAGAAAATGACATAAAACTATGTTCTGCTCATCCTAAAAGGAAACAAACATAAAGCATTCAGTTTGTTGTCAAGCTGCCTTCTTTAATGGTTTCTGGCCTGCACACAGAGTCTGAGGTGCAGATGCAGCTCACTCTGGAGGTATTTGATGCCTCACTGCACCAGGACAGAGCGACAATGTCTGGCTCTTTTTGTTCCTGGTTCAGCAGCATTCTGCCCACTAACAAACGGGTCACTGTGTGCAGCTTTGCAACACGCTCACTGGCAACAATGCCGCGTCCAAGCTATTCTAGAGCCGTGCTGAGCCATTAATTGGTTTTGGTGTAAACAAAAGTGAAAATGAGGGCATTCACCCAAGCCCCGAGACACAGGAGTGTACTTGGAGTTTTGAAAGGTTGCTATGGTTTTGTGATACTAATGGGATATCATGTTGTACACCAAAGCGATAGCAACATCCCAGAATTCATTCAGCAGTTATTAGGGTCAGAGGTGACTAATACCATCTATTACCATTCTCTCAACACCAACATTAACCATTGTTAACTAAGACCTTAACATGTTCTACTGGTAATTTCACTGCAGAGTAAGAGAGCAAAGGAAAAGCCTGAAGTAGGAAAAGGGGGGGGGTTTGTTGTTATGTTTGGGACGGGGGTTAAGGCCTGCAGCACACACACGTCTGGAAACAGTTAAGGATGGATCACAGGCCTGTACACAAGAGGGTGGGAAAGAGAGAGGGCGGAAGAGGGAGCCTTGGGAAGAGCGAGGGCGGAGGAGGAAGAGAAGGAGGGAGGCAGTGGAAAAATTGTGAAATATATCTTGTGAAATCTTTCCTCTTTTACTTGACAATGCAATCCAATTTTACAGTCTTTATTTTAAGAACTTTGAATTTCTTTATGCATGATGTAATTCAACATTTCCCCATCTTGTCTGAAACTGTTAGGGGTATTTTCAGTTTTCATTTATTAACTGAACACATCTGGCAACACCACATTTGTATCTTTAAAACTATACCCAAGTTACTGAATTGTTTGATAGCTATATTTTCATGTGTAAGAGATAAAAAGGACCTGATCAATTTGGTGGTGGTGATGAGGTACAAGATGTTCCATGACTAACCCATAACCAGTTACTCAAACCAGATACACGTTGTCTCTCTAACTGCCTTTGGCACTTCCGCTCCCAAAACGAAAAGCTCTTGAGTTGCTCCAAAAACAAGACTGGTCCATTTCCTTTCCTGCCTCCTGGTTCTAATAAAAACGGGTGAGGGAGGGATTTCTGAAACTTTCCCAGGACCACTGATACACTTGGGACCCTGCTGGTGATGACGGCGGGAGTGGAGGGGTCACCTCATCCCTGAGGGCCCCGACAACCAGCGACGAAGGACTGTCCACTGAGGAAGCCATACATCAGTGCTTACGAGCGCCAGTAACCTCAGTGTCAGTAACGATGACTTTGAGCGACAACAGCCAACCGCGGTGGCGCCAAAGGCATGTGTCACTTGGCAGTACGAGAACAAACTAATCTTACTGTAACTGGCTGCTGATGCTATATTTGCTAAAACAAGCCAGACTGCTGTGTTAGTGCTACTGCAGGATGTGAATTTACATCTGACATCCAAAAGCGGAAAACACTCTTTGCTGAACAGGAATCTAGGTAAATCTGTGGTCTTTGAAAGGGACGGAAAAATAATGTTTGGCTACTGCAACACGATGAGGTTTAATGTTGACTCATTGGCAGTGGGAGAGTCAGAGAAGGAATCTGACCCTCAAACTAGGATGTGCTGACGAGGATCAGGGGGACGAGGGAGCCAGGAGACCACTTCAAAAAGAGTTTAGAGAGTGAACGTTACTTCAGAGATTAATCCAAGGTTTAAGAACATGCAACAGTAACATCAAACTGGCAGTCTTGGTGTGTGGAGACACTTAAGGGTAGTTCTAAACACTACTGCATGTACTACATGTTTTCATGCTCTGTCCTGGTGAGGTCTTTGTGCACAAAAAGAGCAGACATCGGAATGAAGCGTTTAAAGGGTTCAAGACACTAATGGTTCTGCCAAAGAAGGTTTGGCAGCGTTTCAGTGACTCCGTTTCCCACTTAATAAAAACACTTAGTAGCAGTTTGACCCCCTAAAACACAGATTTGCTCTTTGTTTGAACCATTGAGGCGATTGAGTACTTTGTAAGAAATGAATTACAGTAAGAAACATCCACAATACCCATAAATCAAGTCAAGTCGACTCAAGTGGTCTGATGAAGAGAGCTTGTCTTTAGGATGACATAAAGGATCAGCAAAACATTTTTCTAACCCAGATGTTTATTGTTGTCTTTTTTAATCTTTGAAACGAGATACCGCATTCCCACAATGATTACGGAGGTCTGAAAAAAACAGTGTTTATGTAAGTGATGGCACAGTAATCACCGTGAGGAATAAACTGTTATCCTGCCATATGAGTTTTCCCACAGATGCTGGGAATCTGGTGGCTGGCTGACCCTTCCCGGTTTTCATAAACAACCCAGCTACACTCAAAGTGTCACCGGCTAATGAGGAAGAATGCTAAAATCGACCTCAGCGGGACGCACGCAGCCCACGCACAGCCTCAGGATGTGTAAACTCAAGTCCCTCAGCAGCCTGTAATCCCACCTCTGGGATTATCTATATATATATACACACACTGTATCGGCATGTTTTATTTAAACATCTGGCAGTGATGAAGCAGTCCTCGATGAGGTGGGAAATGTTTTATGAACTCCATTTGCAGCCAACTGTTTTCGTGAGTGTATCCCAAGGGGGAAAGGTTGCACTTGGAAAAAACGGGAAAAAAAGAGTAATCTATAACAAAAGAGAGAAAGATGTCCAAAAAGTCTCTCAAAGTGCAGCTGGAGAACTCTGACTTCCTGTATGGGGAAATTTTCTGGCCTAGTGTGGGTGTAAGCCAGTGATGCATCAATGACACAGCAGACCCCCACAACCACTAACCACGCACTCACGGAGACAACAGGAGATGCCACAATGAGTTAGCGGACCAACAGCACATAAAGAAACTTCTACGAAGAGAAAAACAGCCTTAAATAACAAGCTGCTGCAGAAAATATGTAAACTCACTATCAGAAATTAGGAAAAACAAAAGCAAAGAGCAAAGAAAGAGAAAACCCAAAGAGAAAAAAAAAACCAAGACCAATTAGACAGACCAATGACAAAGCATGACAAACCATCGACACACCACAAGAATACTGCACGCAGCACCAGACAATGGAAAAAACAGCAAAGGGAGCATGCAGACGTACAGAATACAGTTTATGGGAGACACCACATCAAAGCATAGAGTGGGACGGCAGAGGGATCACACACAGCCTTACATCACAGACTGTGATGTTTACTCTGGTGAAGTGCACAGGAAGCTGTGATCTGCCAAACAAACATCTCCAATTTAGGAGTCATGTCTTTCCAGTGAAAACAATCACAGCTCACAAAGGACAAAATATGAACTATAAGTGACGCTGAACATTTTATTAAGACATGTACAAATAATATCACTAAAATAGCGACACTGGAATATAAATGTATTGTACAGGCCAAACTTGTCTTTCAGGTTTTCTTTTTTAGAGGGATGTCAGGTTTTCTTGACATATCTCTGAGCAGCAGGACTCTGGCAAGCTCTGTGGGAAAAAAATGACCCAGTGTGTCTTTCTTAAAACAAACCTCCATTTTTATCACTCGTCTTGGACAGGCCAACCCCCCTGAGGAGAACCCTCTGGTCCCTCGGCAGCAGACCCATGATGCACTGCTCCCACCTCAGACCGCTCTCAGTGTCCTCCAACATGACGAATACACATACTGTACGCTGCCAGAGCTGTAAGAATAATGACTGATAAACTGCAGGCTGATGAATAGAAGGCAGTTTCAACTGGGACTGCACATATGTCACCAACATGTTGTCAGAATATGAGAGGCTCCATGAGCCGGAAATGCCTATGGAGCCTGTGTTTGTATCACAATGATCCGTCTTCCATGTTGTAAAAGATAAAGCAAAGACAGTCCACCCTACAGCACATCACTACATCACTACAGCACTACATCACTACAGCACAGATCTGTTGATCTGATTTTATCAGTTTTGTTTAAATACTCTTAATACCATGTATCCCCTATGAAACATATTTAAAGTTTCAGCTGTATTAACTATTTTTGGCCTCTTGGGGGAAGTACAACAAGCTGTAAACACAACCTTTTAAACTGATATGGCAAATTTGTCATGACTCAGTTTGAGTCATGTTGCAGTCTACCTGGCAAATGTGAGTATTCACTCTACTTTAAATGTTTTTGGTCTCTACCAGTACTCACAACATTTGAAATAAACATTTGGCCCCTTTAGCTGCTAAATTGTCCAGTTACAGCTAGTTACTTGCTGTGTCTTTTTGTTGTTTAGCACAGAACTAAAACAATAAATTTATGGGCCAGAAAACCAAACCAATAAGCTGAAAGACACTAAAACTCTCTATAGACCTGAAATGAAATGCAGATTTGGCCGATAATTCTCTGTGGTTTCGTCATTACAAGCAGCCCTTAAACATTTTTTTTTACAATTAATCATCAAAGCTTTTATAATATTGATTTTAGCGTTCTATCACAATATTTTTCCACTCCAGAAATTTTCGTGCTGAGTTACTACTTTCAGGACAGACTGAGGCTAGAGAGAGGTCTTCATTTGTTGTTAATATATCTGGCTGACAGAAAAGTTTATAAAGATTTTTGGCTCACTCACACTGACCCCCAAGTGGATTTCGCAGTTACACAGCTGGACACAAGATTTTGAAAAGTTCTGTATCAGCAAAAAACAGCTTGTATCCTGTAACTTTAGAGCTTGAAGCTATACTGAAGCTATCTCAAGTTTGCATTATCAGATTCTGGAGAATTAAAAAAAAATATTATTCCTGTTCATAAATCTTTCTCTGGTTTTGCTCAGTTCAGCTATAGGATACAGTCTGATACAGGCTGTGAGGTCGTACCTTAGCAACCAAAGTGACTCTGTGCTCATGCTGAGGCAACACATGTTTGGGAAACTGTGGATTTTGGTTTGCTCCCTTTCAAACAGAGTTGTAAATGCTGTTTGTAGTTGTGGTGGGAGGATGTAGAGGGCTTCTGGGTAAAACTGATGGTTGTAGAACGACATCCTTAGATGTGGCTAGTGTTTGATATCAGTTTAATGGTCTAGTTTTCTACTCATTTGGGAACCTAAATGAAAGAAAAAAGGTTAAAAAGTTATCAAAAATTTAAGGAGCGGCTGTCACTGAAGTCATGTCAATTTTTCCCATTTTCTTGAGTAGTAAATCTTTGAGCTGCTACCACTTCAGGCTATAATTCTGTGGGTGCTTTATCCCAGTCCCTGCCAATGTAAACTGTTTCTGCTCTCAAGGAATACAAGGATATCAGATATATTTGCCGGCATAAGCAACACTACATCCACCACGTTTTTCTTCTAAGACCTCCCCACCCATGTGTACCCTACCTCTTCTCCTTTTTTCTGCCGTCCCACAAACATTTGAGGGTAAAAGACCCCCCAACTGCTTCATGAGAAATGGAGGACGCCTACACACACTTCCAGTCCCTCAGCTCTTACAACCCCCCCCCCTCCAACAAGATCCAGAACCAGAAACAGCTGAATACAATTAGGACTCACTGGCTTTAAATTCCACTTGTTTCCCTAAACACAGGAATATAGGCCTGAACAGGAAAAGAAGGAATAACAGTGACAGAGAAGCACAAATCTGGGTGATAATTTACCATATTATTTGAGCAGTTGTGGCATGCTGGCTTTTTAAATTTTATGTTATGTTAATGGTAACATGCAGAAAAACAATCCTAGAATAGTTCTTTTGGTTGTTTTCTATGAGTGGGTACTGACGAATCCGAAAAAACACCACTGATAAATATCACCGAACTTCAAAGAAAGCAGCACACAACTATAAGACAAACTGAGAGAAATCCAAATTAGTCTCCATTTTCCACTGTGGAATATTCTTATCTTTTAAAAGCAATAGGCTGTTTTTCTTTGTCCTCCTGTCTCACTGCACTGTATCACTGATTCCAGCATGTTTGTGTTGGAGTGAGGACAGCACAAGCTCCACAGAGAAAATGTGTTGCTTTAACGGAATCTGATGGAGACCAAAACTTCCTGCTGAAAATATGTATTTTTCCTTATGCAGTAAATTCAGAGAGACACGATCGTCATCGTTTTCTAGTGTCATAACCAGACAGGGGTGGAGGACCCTTTTCTTAAGTAAAGGCAGCAATACCACAACATAAAATTCCTCCAGCTATTCTGAGAACTGACTTCAAAGTTTCACTTTTACTTTTATTTACTGAAAACTTAAAAACTTAAGCAAGAGTTTTAGGGAATACAGTCATACTTTCTTGCTCTAAGTTAGAAGAGGAAATCAATACCACTCTCATGTGTACAGTGAATTGTGTGTCAGATTATTTCTCGCCAAAGTTTTTATACTTGTGCTTTTGTACATATCTGCTAATATATGTATGAATATACTAATTATTGAGATTTACAGGTTCTGGAAGGCAGATTTGGTTTCCTTCAGACATAGTCAGTCGGTCTCTGCTGTTTCCACTCTTAAGCTAAGTGAACTGGCTGCTTGCTGTAGCCTTATAGTTGCCATACTGACATGAGAGTGGTATTGATCTATTAAGCAAGTAAGCATATTTCTCTTTTATTCCTTTTTAATGTTTCTACATACGTCAATATTTATGACTCAACAAGCAACAGTACAGTTTACTGAAAGAGAGCTTATTATATTTTCTTATATACTGGATATTGACAGCTAAACACTCAGCTAATATTGTATGCTTCATTACACTCTCTGTAGGTGCGGTTTGACTGACAGTGGCCTGGAAACAAACAACCCCACAATTAAAATGTTGCCAAACTCTTCTCTGATTGATGCACAGACAGACGTGATGTCACAGTTTTCCCAAAAGAGCCCCGCCCACTTCAAACCAGCTAAAAGAGCACAGAGAAAAACACAAACCCAAAAATATGTCAGTCCCAACAAATAACCAAAACTGTTTCAACTGCGGCAGAAAATTATGTAGGACCCTATCGCTCATCATATAAAAGCTGAGAAAGTTTTGGTCATTCTAAAGTAAAAGTACATTAGTTATTTCAACAAAACAGTATCAAGGGTAAGCAAGGTCTCTTTATTATCATATTATTAAGCTGAATGCTTATAAATATTCACTTGAAAAGTGACTAGTAATTATAGCTATCACATACAGCCAAGGCAGTAGAGTATTAAGCATTTTTTCCCTTTGAAATGTTCTGGAGTAGAAGTTTAAAGTAGTATAAAATGGAAAATATTCATCGTACCTCAATATGGCACTCAAGAGCAGTACTTGAGTAAATGCACTTTGTAACTTTCCACCACTGTTCCCCCATGTTTGGATAACTTCTCTGTTACATGTTTGAAAATGACACCTCTCTTTGCATTTTAATGCAGCTTTCCTTCTAAAGGTTTGGTGCTGTAACTCATAGAAGAAACATTTCCTCCAGGGGTCGTCCTGCAGGAGTGGCTGTGCTCCCTGACTGAAGAAGAGATGCAGCTGCCTGTCAGCTCTGTGTGAGTGGGTGAGAGGGAAAGGAGGAGGGAACGAGGGGGAGGCCAGATGGACAGGCAGTCGTATAGGATGGTGTATTGCAGCACCACTTAGTGCTCCTCATTAAATCTGTATGTCTTAAGGATAGTGTTTGAGTACAGCATTAAAGAAACAATGACCTTTAGAGGCACTTGCAACTGATAGGCTTACAAAGAAACAACAGATCATTTCAAAAGTATGAATGACAAATCATGAATCAGACAAGTGACCACCAGAGAAAGAGTCAGAGAGCTATATTTAAATATAAAATCTGAAAACTCATCAATGACTGTAAGAATTATCATGTGATACGATGTATGAGAGCTCAAAATAGGTTTTTAAACCGTATGTTTCATACATATAGAAACAACGTCTCAGTGGTTTTGAAATTGTGGTTGTTTAACATCTGTGTGTTAATCGCACAGTGGAAAAATCACAAGAGGACAGAACGGGATCAGTGTTTTTCAAAACTTTCAAAACTGAACTGAAACTGTTACATGTCGGCACTCCAGAGCACATGTGAGCCGAATCAGACTCCTGGCATGTTTTCTGCATGGTCATAATGTGAAGCACATTTTCTCAGAGCGGCTGGCATGCAGAAAGCCCAGAGAGCCAGGAAACAGCTGATGACGAAGGATTAGGTCTGGGCCAGGGGAATGGAGCCGAATGGGCCGTGGTGCTTCAGGGCCAGGGAGAAGAGCTCTGCTGCAGCACATACCAGCAGCCTGACGCACAGGGAGAAAAATCCCCACTGGTCAGGAGACAAATTAAACTTCACTATGTTATACAGATCCACGCTATAAAGATTTGTCAAACTAAATCTGCTGTTTTAAAGTTGCTCCTGTGAAGTGTTCTGCAAGAGGCATCCTGCTGATGGCAAAAGCATGATATGAATGTAATAAAGCCTAATACCCTTGATGGTAAAAGTATGACATGCATGCAGTTTTCCAAGAGCTCATCTGCAACAACAGAACTAGACGAAGACTGGACTAAAATATCCACGGAGCCAGAGGAGATCAAAAACTTCAAAAGAAATCTTCTGACTGAAGAGGAGGAGAGCAGCAGACCCAAAACACATTGTGCTGATTACAGCTGATGCTAATTCAGATGCTCCCATATCAAAAAGGTCATCTGTGAACAGAAGACGCATAAGCAGTCAACCGGCAACTAAACACCACAGCAGCCATACATAACAGGGAAGTGGAGAAGCTTTCAGGTGCAAAACATATGGCGGATTAGAGTGAAAAGACACGCATGCCGCATGTGTCTCAGCCATGAAATAGCTCACATTGCTATAATGTAACTCATTCCAGGTACTAAAACCTTCGAGGAGATGATTCAACAGACTGTTTATCTGCGTTCCTCGGACGAGACTGAGTCACTGGTTCATGAGAGATTTATGTTTAAAGACAGTGACCAAGGTATTAGGTAATAAATTTGAGCTGGTATGTGTTATCGCTAAAAGGAGATCCATCCACAGTTAGAGGAGAGGATGCTGGTGACAGTGACTGATGCCAGGTCTGGTGTCACTGCACAGCCATGGCTTTGCAGTGAGCTTCTCCATGTAGCTACGCAGAGGGAGGAAAGAGACTGATGGTTTAGCGGTGAGGACCGTCAGTTCACTCAGGGTGACTGAGGAGGGCTATATAAACAAGCCCTTTAGCAGTGAAGCACAAAGTGGAGCGCATACAAACAGCTTGCGCTACAAAGCCCAGTGTATGTGTGTATCTGTGTGTGGGACCCTGGGATGCCTTGTCAAACGTATTCACTTAGTGAGAAGATAAACATTGTTAGAGTCTCACTATGAAAAGAGTGAAAAGGTGTCTATGTACAGAGATGCAAGCCATCACTATGTTTGTGTTTGAACAGGTTGCTCACACTCTTTCACATTGTAATTCCTGTTGTGTACACATTCAAGTATGCGGGTAACAAATACCACTAACACAGACACATTACCACCAACCAGCAACAACATGACACAACAAAACAGACTTCAGTAAAGGGTTTTTTGTCTTCAGGTATTAAATCTAATAAATTTCTTAGTTTAAATCAAATAAAGTTATATGAACCAACAGTGCAGAGTTGTAAGGATGAGGTGCATCCTCTCTGAGACAGAGAGCTATGAAATTCAATTTGTCACAGTGGGTTTCCCGTGCAGACTAAGTGAATTTTCACCACTTTGTACAGTGCATCTTCACGTCTGCCAACAGCTGCCAAGCAGCCGTGACTAAAAGTAAAATCCTTGACAGTGACAGAGAAGTAAGACCTCTTACCTTCAGTGTGATCCTAGATGCAGAGACAAATCTTCCCTCGCTGTACGAGGAGGTTGCCGGCCAGCAGTCAGTCTCCTCCTCCTGAAATCAGAGGAGAAATTTCCAGCTGGTTGTCTCTACAGGGGCTGCTGCTTTAGATGTATAGATCCCTCAGATGTTCAGAGTCTGAGGTTAATCTTTACTGTCCCGGCAGTCTGCTGGAGGAGGTACTGCTCCGAGACCGGCTGTTTGTTTAGTCAAATCACAGCACCACAGGGGTCTCCTCTCTCTCCACTCTCACACTCTGAATAAGCTTGCCCACTGCTCCCAATAAGAGCTGTAAGTTTAAAACAACAAAAAAAAAAGTGTTCCCAATGGAGACGTGCACACTCATTCCCTAACAGATCCACAGCGAGGAGAGTGTCAGTGGTCCGGCCCTGATGAAGCTGAGAGAGAGCAGAGAGGGAGAGGTGGGAGGGAATAGTGAAGGGGGGAGTTAAGCAAAAGGCAAGAGAGGGAAGTTTAAAAAAAAAAAAGGAGCGAACAGAGAAAGGGAAAAAGCAGAGGGAGAAAACTTCAAAATACAGATCAAGTTCTGCTTGTTGTTTTTAGGTAGCAGCTCAGAGGTCCCAAGCTGGAGTGATTTGTTTATGAATGGAGTGGCGAGCAACTGGAGGTGAACTGAGACAGTCTCTATTGGCAACAGCAATCTGGACCGCATCTAACCCCTCCATATAACAACAAACACAATAAAAAGGAAGAGAAAGAGTGAAAGAGTGAGTGAGAGGTCCAGGCAGAAAAAAAAAAAAAAAAAAAAAGGTTTTGGCAGAGCTTGTGGTGGCCTGCTTTGGAAACAAACGTGGAAGTCTCAGTTTCTCAGGAAAAATAACTTCACTTATATAATCACACGGCTAGAATCAAGTGTAAAAAAGATTAAACACATAGAATGGTTTAAGCTCGAGTGAACCTGTTTTTCTCACATGGTGCATCTCTTTTTCTGCCTCTTTTATTTCCTTTCTTTTTCCAATTGTCCCACATAAAATAACTCAATACCTCCCTCTGTCCTCACCCGCTTCTGCCTCTTTGCTCTCCTCTTTCACCCGCTCTCTTTCAAACACGTGCATAAACACACCATGCAAATATGTCTGTTTTCTACGTTGGCTCTCTTCCTAATTTCTTCCTTTCCCAGGATATGAGTGGATGGCTTGAAATTCATAACACAACCCCGCAGCTGACGAGGGCCTTTTCTCTCTAACAAGGGGTCGGGGCAGACGGGAGGGGGAGGGAGGGAACAGGGGCTAAATTGGACAGTAACCATGTTCTCCTCTAATTGTGAGGGTAAATCTAAAAGCACTGCTAGCAGTAATTAGAGAGCCACTGAAGCCCCGGTTATTAGACAGGAGGGGAGCAACTCCACACAGGACTGTCCCACCTTAACGCCTCTCTAATTCTATATAAATTATACCTTTCCATAAATCTAAAACTGTTCTAATTCCATTATTTACCCCCCATGAATGTACAAATTTTTATGGCGATGTCAATTAAAATGTAGCCATTAGAGACAACAGGTAATAATGTAGAAAAAATACACATTATGTTGACATGTGCAAACACTCCTCCACACACAGAGCCCTTTATCAGCGGGAGATAAGACACAACCTCTGTCTAAACATCCTGCAGCAAACTGCAACTCTAACAGAACACACTAGGGGGAAGTTTTAAGAGAGCCAAGACAGACACGTCTGATGCAGACACTGAATTTTGTTATCATCTCTAATTTTAGTATGTTGTTGCAATGCAGTGGTAAAGAAAGAGAACACAAGGGGGTATCTATTGCTTTAAATTTGGAAGCTGTCTTTGCTCATTCATCCAGCTTGACAAAGTGGTGCACCACTTAACAAAATGGATGCCAAATCATTCTGGTACAAGAACACCCGGGCTATTCAGCCTATGTGAGCACCTAAAAAGTGCTTTTGCTCACTGCTGATTTGGATCATTGCCATAGCTAGAGTGCAACTAGTGCAACTACCCTGTATGCTGGTCGCAAGTTTGTGTTTTGTTGTGTTTTGGATAAGGCTAGAAGTTATCTTGCTGGGCTCATGGAGGCCCCTGCGAGGGGGGAAGGAGGTAGCAGCAGGAAGTGCCGGGGCTGAGACCTGGACCTGGAGCTGAACCCAGCTCACCTCTGATAGATGAAGATAGATGAAGCCATAAAATGTTTGCTCTGGAGTCAAATCCATTTTTAGTTGTACCGATTAAGGATGTACGAGTGAGAAACTCCTCAAGACTTGATGTTATTCAGGATGAAACCTACAGCAACAATCGTCATTGTTATTGTTTTGATATCACCTCTCAGAAATAATGTCACTGCAAATAAAACAACACAATTCAAGCAGCAACACAGGACAGAATAAATACACTTTCATTAAGTGACTCGTAAATCAGCAGCAAATTAACAGGCAAAAACTTTGATAATGGATCAATCATAATTTTCCCTTGTTCTTCTAAAATATGAAGATCTTTTCTTTGTCTTTTGGGCTGTTGGTCGGACAAAACATGAAATCTGAGGACATCACCTTAGGAAATTATGATGGCCATTTGTGGGCAGCACGACCACAGTTGTAGGAGGCAGACTCAAGAAACTGTGTCCAAATGATAAAAAAGGTGAATGATTTATTTATAAAAGTAGCACTGTGCTACATGTGCAACTAAAAAATATGTACAATTAAACAAACAAAAAAACAACAATTAACCTACAACACATTCAAGTATGCCCCCCCCCCCCAAAGTTAGTCTAGCCCAATGACATCACTGATGACCCAGTGTCTTAAGACAGGAAGTGTTTAGCTACCTCTCCTTTTGTCCCAGCAACACAAGATGGGTTTGGTAAGTAACAAAGGAAGAAAATGATTAACTTGTGAAACAGATGGAGTGTTCTCACCCACTTTGTCACACTATTTTTCACCATTCTCTTACATTTTACAGACAAAATGATCAATCAATAAATTAATAACAAGCAGATTAGACAAGGAAAATGATCATTAGTTTGCAGTGCTAATTCAATCACATTCAGAACATCATAAAAGAGATCAAAAGGTCAACATGAGAAATTAGTGGAACTAGGAGTGTCCTGGTTACATTTCTTCACAGCAAAGTGTTCAGTATGTGCTACTTTATTTTCTCACTCTATCATCAGTCATATTATGATGTTTGGTGAGTGTGGTTGGGTTGCATTCACACTAAGCACCAAGAACAGTAACTTGATGTGGTGCAACATAGTGAAATATTACTTAAATCAAATTTGTATGTTGTCTTACCTTTAATTAGGAAGTCTAAATCATAGTGGGTGAGTATACTGACTACCTCACACTCTATGATCAAATAAAACTGCAGTGATGGTTGTGATTTGTCATGCTGAGTAAACTACAGGACTGGTAATGACTCCTTTTTGTTTAGTTACTTTTTTAAAAAAAATCATGATACCAAGCCAAAGCTTGCTGAAACTTCCTTGTTGTACACCAATTAAATAATATAGCCTCTTTCCTACTTTTGGGTGAAGCTGGATCTTACAGACATGCTGTAAGGGTTTAGCATTTTAATAAGTACCGTTTGCAGACTGCAATATGTCTAAGTGGAAGCCAGAGGAAGATGAAAGCTTTGGGTGTGTCTGGACACCTACAGCAGCTCTCTTTCTAACACGTGCACTTTTAGAATTGGTGAAAAGTGGATGTAAGCCTTTTATTAGTTCCCCCTCAGTGAACTTAAATGTCTTGCACAAAGGCAAGGAGGCCATGGGGAGACCAGTGTTTATGCTGTGCTGTTTAAACTCAGACACCATACACGGATCATCCCCCACAGTAACCCCTCAATCACAGGTTTTCATTGTTGGCACACAGCAGCAGACTAGGACCCTAAATTTAAAGTATAAATATTTTTTCTGGGGCCTGAATGAAGATTTTTTAGTACTATTTGTGTGCAATGTAAAGTTCACACAGACTGAGCAGTCTGTACTGCACATTAATACTCTGACATATACTGTAAGCATTCAGCCATGCTGGTTTGACTTTGTTGCTGAGATCTAATGTATTTCAAGCTTTTTCACATGATGTGTAAGTGTTTGATGTTTATGTTGCACTTGTATTAATGTGCAGGCCTGTGGGCCTCCATTAACATGAGCCCGCTCCATGCTACTTGCTGACAGCTGTTATAGCTGATAATGAGTGTTCTGACCAAGATACTAGCATGAATCTTTTATGAATGTTTGAGAAGGCCGAGATGCAGATGAACCCACAGACAAGATTGACAAGTGTAATATACAGTTCGCTGCATGATATTCAGTATTCTGAGCACATCAGCTGAATGTGGAAAAGGTATCAAGCCAGCAGCAACTTGGATTATGAATAAACTTTGTGCATACTGATCATACAGTATGTTAGTAAACAGCCAAACTTGGTAAATTCCCTGCCAGTATGTAGTTTTTTGCTGCCCTCATGTGGTTGTTTTAAACAGGGACGTAGGCCCGCTCACCTTCACTTTGCCATTCCTTCACTTTAAACTTGATTTGAATTGCCAGTTTCTGCTTGTCTTACATATTATAGCAGATAATATATTGCCGCAAGAACTGAAGTTGGGATTTTTCAAAGGGAAATCATAACTAACACAATCATAAACTCACCTTTGTCCATTTGTTTTTTTCTCACCAATTTTTTTTCTCTGAGTTTTCTCACCTCATTTGCCCTTCCTGTGTTTTGAACAACTGTGTTGAGGAAATGTGATTGCATGTTATTACACTAAATTTCACAGGCAAATATTGGTATTTTTAAATGACATTTGTCTGACAACTACAGATACTACTTTAAAGATTGACTTTTAAATTAAAACATATTATTACCTTGTAAAATGTGTTATATGTATAAATTCATCCAAATTAGCTCTACAACATTAAAATACTGCCTATTGCATCATTAATAATAATCCAATAATATTGCTACTAATACATACTACAATGTATTACTGACATGCAGGGCCAAGTATTTAATTATAATGTCCATTATAATTAAATACTTGACTTAAATGTAGAAAAAAAAAATCTTAATGTAGGGAGATAATTTAAAGGGCCCTTAACCGCGGGCCCGGGACAACTGGCTCGAGATTCCCCCGATGCCAGTGTCCTTGAATGTGGTATTGCTTTAAAACAAACTTCTTCCACCACTGAGCCAACTCATATTTTAATTTACAATCTCTGTGCTGTATGTCACATGAGCGCTGTATACGTGCATGTGCACGGGCGCGTGCACATGCACGCTACACGCACACCTTCCTTAACGGCCTCATCAAAATGCTCCATCAGGGCAGACCGGGTAAATTAGGGTCAATGGCCTCACGTCGCTGAGACGAGCAGGCAGGTGGGTCGCAGGTAAAACGTGACGTCACGGTGATACTTTTGAACTCCTTGGCAGTAAATCTATAAAGGTGTGTAGTCTTACTGCACAGGTATCCCGGCAGTAATAAGCCTGGACCTTAGACTGAAGTGAAAACAGAGTGCCAGAGCCTGCCGGGAATAAACACGGAGGCATAACATGCACCAGGAATCACCGAGGTTTACCTGAGAGTAACACTACCTGCCGCACGAGGACACCGGAATGTACCCGAGCTCACAGTCGGCCAGACACCCGGCACAAACTCTGTCAATGAACAGTCAGTATATTTCGCCTCCGTATGACTTCGCCGGCTATCATCACGTCCCGGGAGTCGGTGACCCGTCGACGAGTGCCTGGAACCCTATTTACACTCCCCGGGAGGAGTATCCGTACAGCTTCCCGGGGTCAAGCCCCAGCGCTGGGCAGGTCAGCTTCACCTCCGCGGAGCTGAGTGGCACGCCCACCGCTGCTGGAGGGGGGTCGTTCACCCCTTACAACTTTATCTCTGGACAGGACCCTTTCAGCTGCAGGAGGAGACCACATGAACCCATCAGACCGCCCGTCACAGGTGGGACTTTATTGTAACATAGGCCTACAACCTGGATACAAACTTAGAGATCAATATGTTGGGGTGTTGTAGCCATGGTGAGAAAAGCAAGTGCTTCTTTGAAGTAGACAAAACTTGTGCCTGAAGTTGTGTGCGTGTTACAGATTACGAATAGGAAAGGTGCCATCTAGATAGCGTTCAGAGAAACATTATTTTTGATCATTAGATGTGGTTCTTGGTGCAGTCACATGACAAACTACAAACCGTCACGGCTGAGTGGGTGTGCAGATGACAGATATGGTAAAAACACATTTTCTTTGACGAGAACAGTTTCAACATGTGCATAGTTAAACCAGACTGCACAACACATTCATCACGTTTTTCACCTCTCAGTGTAAGATGTCAGTGCAAAGCTAACACTGGAGTCGACAGAAATGTCGATCCCCACCCCCTCTGTCCACTTGGTGGGTGTGAAAGGGTGACAGATTGGCTAGATAACACGGACACTGCAGGAAGTCAGAAGTCAACCCTCCTCTTAAGGCAAACCTCCAGGCCTTACTGATGTCTTACTGCCTCGATCGATGCTGTCACATGGTCAAAATTTCTGATCAATAACTCTGACTCACCCTTTCCTAACAGTGTATGTGTGTGTGTGTGGGGGGGGGAGAGAGAACATACATGTCAATGAATAGCTGCCTGTGTAAACACCTATGTAAACACCACTCACGGTGATAAGGAGAACCACTGATGCAACACAGTGGCGAGTCTTTACATTAGTTATAGTTAGCGTGATTAATAGAGTTGATGAGGCTTTAAGTGGCGCCTGCACTTGAACATGGCACCAGACGTCTTCACATTAGTCATCTGTTTGGCCACAGCTCACGCTACACGTGACTCAATGTCATTATAATCATTGTTGTTTGTACTACAGGTAGGAATGAAGACAAACAAGTACACAGGAGCTGATAACGCACTATTTACTCACATTCACTCGGTCAGTCAATCATCCAAACTTCTACTGATTGTTTTACAAATTCAGGATTATTTTTTTCGTGTGATTTAGGAGGGAAGACTCGCACTAAGGACAAGTACAGGGTGGTGTATACTGACCACCAACGCCTAGAGCTTGAAAAGGAGTTTCAGTACAACCGCTACATCACCATGAGGAGGAAGACTGAACTGTCACTGGCACTGAGCCTCTCCGAGAGACAGGTGAGAGGACCGCAGCAAGTTAAAGTTAGGGGTGGAAAGGTTAGAGGTAGATAAATGGGAGGAATACACGAGGGTGTGCGATGCAGAACAGGTGAGAATCAAATGGGCGTGAGACCAGGTCAAAAACCAGATTATGGTTATGGTTATTTATCTGTTTGCTTCTCTCCTACTCTCTGTGTTCACATATACAGTAATTTTTAAGATTTAATTTAACACAGCCAAATTCCCAACAAACCTGTTCGCATTTACGTTTTTCTACTTTTGTGTTGTCTGACAACGGAACAAGTTCGAAATAGTGACTGAAACTTTGCCCATTAAGACCAAATCACCACACACATAAGTTAAAGAGGACGGGTGTGCTGTGATTTCAGTTTTATTTACTTGTAAAATGATCACTCAGAAAGAAAGTCAGAAGCTCATTCACGTCTGTGTCAGCTGCCGTGCAGTCAGTTGCATGAGACACACAGAGAGGTGTGCCTGCAGAGGGAAAGCCTGACCTCGCGCTCACACTGAAATACTGGCAATTCTCATTTATGGAAAGTAGCTCAGGATTGTTCGAACAGGAACTAGATTGGTCGTTTTGAGATTTTTTGACAAAAAGTTGCTAAAGGGGTCTGAAAAGTTGATAGATGTAGTGACAAAATTGCTAAGTTGCCTGTAGCGCCTGCCCCGCCTCTCCCACTGTGACTTAATAGAAACTGTTCACACCAAGTCATTTCGAAAGAGTAACAGCCAATGGGGAAACTCCAGCATTCAGCCGGCCTGTCGATGGTGAAACTTCAACACTCAATAAGTTAGTCAGTGACAGAAATTTGCCTTCATTCGTAGGACTGGCCAAACTGTTGCAGTCCAGCCAAAAATAAACCCCGGAAAGTTGATTTCTTTCTGTTAGAAAGCTGTTAGCGATTTTAAGAGATGGGAAGGCTATTTTCTATATCTGTGTTTCCTCAACCACTTAAAGCAAATCTATGTAACATTTGAGTTCTTTCTTGATCTTGAAAACTTGACCCTAGAAAACAGAAATTTTTAAATCAAGGTGCACTAACTGAATTCCCCAGCATTCAGCTAAATCCATCTGCTGAGGAAGACTACAAGATGAAGTAAAAGCAATTCAGTAGTTAATACTTTTTTCAATCCCGTGGTGTAACTCTTGCTGAACAGTTGCAGTTACAACAGCAGCCGCAGTTACAGGAAGTACAACAGTTATTGGTAACTGCAGAAGCTGCTGGTCACATCAGACCAAGTAAGGCTGTGTAAAGAATTGAGCAAACGCATGTTTTGTGTCTCACAAAATCAAATTTTCATCGGAAAGAAACAAAAACGAGATCTCATCTTTGAAAAGTTTCACAGTCTCACTTTAAGGACTGGGTCCAGCACAGGTATATTAAATAATGAAAAATGCAAGTGTTAGGAAAGCTTGCTACAGATGAAGGAGTGTCATATGGGGTGTGTAATAAGGCCAAAAAAATATTTGTCCATATTTGTGGGCAATGTGACAAGATGAGGTCTTTTTTTTTTCTTTCTTTCTCAGTTCAATTTGGTTTGTTTTTGTCAGCCACTTTCTGTTTTCATGTTTCATGAAGTGGAAGTCGTCTTTGTTTTTTCTTTGTGATATTCATTGTTGATATTTCAAGTTTTAAATTTAGTATTCTTGCAGAGTATGTAGAGTTAATACTAACATTAGTAGAATGTTCTTCAACAATCCCATTTAGAGAGACCAGCTTTATTATAGAAAACCTCCATGAACTGTAATGTTGTATGGCCAAACAAACCAATTCACATGAATTAATGGTGAAACCTCGCTCTTGCTTTCATGATGCTGTTACTGTTAGTAGTTTTTTTTTTCTGCCTGCTCTTTCAGCTTGTCAAACCCACAGCTGAGTGCACTGATTGCAGCACCTTAAGTAATTCAGGGCAAGCTGGGAAACACCAGAGTTGAGCTGAAGTAAATGAGGCAGGGAAAGAGAAAGTAAGCACAAAAAGCAGCTCTATAAATATATATATATATCGCTTTATATAACAAAGTTGCAAGACCGTTAAATGGAAATGATTAAAAAAGGGTCACCTGTAACCACTTGCTGTTTTTGTTAACATTTATTTAACTAATAAATATATCTGGGATGTTGGCATTTTATGGTTGTGTTGATGTGTGTTTCAGGTGAAGATCTGGTTTCAGAACAGACGTGCCAAAGAGAGGAAAATCAACAGGAAGAAGCTGCAGCATTCCCAGCAGGCCTCCACGACTACACCCACACCACCTGTGCTAGGTGGACCCACTGACATCCACATCACCACCAGCCCCAGCAGCAATATTTTGTCTGATGCAATATCAGAGGAATACTAGGTGAATTTCATATAAAGGACTGATGGGGTTTCTGGCGTGTACATAGGGTTTTGTTTTTTAGAATTTTTGCCACAGAATGAATCATCAACATAATGTTGTAATGCTGCATTTCACAATAGCAAACTTTATCTTTTGCTCTGATCATCTCTGCTGGGCGTTCTCCGACAGTGACAGTGACAAGCTAAAATCCTGCGGATTTTTGTGCCTCCGGCACTTCTGCAGTGCCTCGGGCACTTCCGGTGGGAGATCATACTCAATCAACTCAAGTTACACAGTGCAAGAACAGCCATTTTGGGCACAGAGTGGGAATGAAAGGTGCATCATTCTCCCATTTTACAAGTCAGTGGACCATCAAAATGATTTTAAAGCTGTTATTTCAAGATAACATAGATGTGTTGCTAAAGTGACGATCAAGAGGTTCAGAGGTTCTCTTCTTTAACATAAAGGCATGCTGAAATGTTCTTGGTTGACAGAGAAACAGTGCATGTCACGTACTGTATAGCCGCAAATGCTACTTAAATAAGAAAAGAGAAATGATGTGTGTGTGCTTGTTTGCTTCTCTGTCTTTTTGCTCTAACCGCATGGGGAAATAAGTCTCAAAAATCAGACTTAGAAATAAAAACAGCTACAGCTACAGATTCCGCAAATGTATCAAAAACCAGCCCTTCTGCTTATTTTAGGGAAGTGAAAGGACACAAATTCACCTCTTTTATAAGCATTTGAATTTGTGGGAAATAGAGAATGTGTTATGTTTGTTACAACTAACAAAAAAACAGTTATGCCAAAGTTCGTCAACCTTTTAATTTTCTTTCTGTTGAAATATTGATGCAGGATATTTCCTGGAATGACTCCTGAAAAAAGTAAAAACCATTGGGTTTCAGTCAGTGGGAGGAAGGCAGCAGCATAATGGAGGGGGCGAAAAATAGGAAGTAAGAACAGTCAGACAGGAGGCATTTATTGTTAAACAGGTATAAAATATGACAAAAAAACATTTGGTGAAAACACTTTTTTTCTCTTTTAAGTTAAAACTTTGTTTTGTTTTGGTTTAGTTGCGACATTGCGATAAAGGCAATGCACTGAGAAAAAATGTGTTTAAAAATGGCTGTGGAAATAGGCCCCTCAGACAGCAGTGTTTCACCACATCCTGAAAAACAGCTGCACATAGCTTTACCACATGACACACAATCTACAATCATTGTACCGCTAAGCACAGACATTCGGCTTTGTCATGAACATGGAAGAGTATTTCAAGTGTGAAAAGATCTGTGCTTCTGTGGTCTTTTGGGACATTTATGTATGAAAAATAATACATACAAAAATAATAAATACATTACAGTTGTTATAATTGTGTACTGTACCATACTTTACTCAAATTAACATATTTGTGCGTGTTCCTGTTTGTAAGTCACTTTAGAGAAGTGGCAGAAAAAGTGGCATATGTAGCAATATGCAAATAGACGTGACCAGAGCCCACCAAAAACCGTTGTACCACTGTCACACCATCTTTATGCAACGAATGTATATTTTGCAACCAGAGTGAGAGTCTCTGCTCTTGTGTCTTCATATGTTGAAAGTTAAGTTTATGGTGGTTTTAATGTTTGTTAAATGTGTTTTGCTGCCCAGCGTAGATGTTTATTGATCAGGTTGTATTTTCTGTTCATTAGCACTAACCGCCAGCTGTGGGTCGATTTGCTTTCAATGCATTACAGTCTTCTGAAACATTTCCACAGAGAAAGGTTCTTCATAACTTCAGGTGGCCAATGCAAAAATGCACCAGTGGTCTAAATTTCTACCTGTCCAAACCAGACCTGAACAAAATTACTTAATTGATGTATTTGTTTAATGGAATTACAACCTGAGATGACCATAGTTTTGTACCATACATTCATAATAATATAGGCTACACTACAGGATTTTAATGTAGTAATTCAACCCCTGGCTTCTGACAAATGTGTAACCTTTATATCTTCCGACACTGAATTTCCTTACATTGATACTGTCACACACTAAACAGATGTTCTGTACAAATGCTGAATTGGAAACAAGAAATACTGACTCAAACAGTAGTTTTGTTTGTTGTCAAATTCTTTAAAAACCTAATTAATAAGTCACCTGAAAGATACCTTCAGTCAAAGACCCATGACTGTAGAATTGGCACCACTCAAAACCTTTGGTTTTATAGCGTAATGGCTTTGGCGTGGCAAGGTAACATCACATGAAAGTGTCACGCCAATGATAAAAAATCATTTGGTTTTTATGACAAATAAATAAGTGCCTGGTTGAGATTTAAACAAACCTCTCAGGATATCAGAGTTCAGGTGCAACAGCCTAATTTCTTTGGATATACTTTGTCATGCACATAAAAGGTTAACAGCTGAAAATATACTCAACTATTTGTTACTTGTACAATTATTTTTGAGACTGTTTTGCCGACTGATCAGGCAGAAGTATGATCAGTCGGCCACTTCTGCTTTGTTCACTAAAATAATTGTACAGGTGACATATAGTTGAGTATTGGTTCAGCTGTTAACCTTTTAATATGTGCAAGATGTTCAAAAGTATGCTGGATTGTTGGAGCCGATTTATTACACTTCTCCTGTGTTGTCAATCATTTGCTCAGTAGATTGTGTCAGTCAGAAGTTCAACTGTGTTTCGACGAGAGGCTTCAACTAAAAAAACAATCTCAGGTGGTTGTTTATGGACACGACATCTATCATGGACCATAAACATCAATTTTATGGCACTGTGAATCAGCTGAATTGTTTTCCATGGTTGTCAACCTTTAACCCCAACTATCAAACCAAACATGTAACCTCTGTCTTTAATTAAACTCACAGTAAACAACTAAAAGCACAGCATGGATTCTTAACTACAAAAAAAGAGAAATATCCCCAAAATTAAGGTCGGATAAACAAATTGAACATGGATGTTTTATCTATATATTTATACATATTTCTGTTTATAGATAGATGCAAAATAGATGCAACAGGGAGGAACTGAAATAAGCAGAACTAAGATTACAGTGAAATAAAATGCACCAAACAAATTTAGTGTCACTCATAAAATTGTAAAATCATTGTGTAAAAACTTTCCTTTATGTAAATAGGTCCGAGTTTTAGAGGGTGAAACTGAGCTGAGAAAACTAAGCGTGCCCTGCCCGATAATCAAACGCTTGACCATAAGCTCCCTGACTCAGTCCACACCCATACCAAAAGGCTGTTGGCAGATGATCGTATTTAGCTCTAACCTGCGTCGGTTTCCTGCTTTGACAATATACAAGTTGTTGTCTCTAAAATGTTCACTATGAGTTGCTCTGTAAATTCTCCTGTTACTTAAGTTTCAGAGGTCAGCTGAACAAAAATGAGGATAGTTACTCGATGCAAGAGACTTCATTCTACAATATTTCATAACTTCAATTTTCTGGTGCATTACTGTTTGTTTAAGTTCAAGTAATTTAAATAAGTTAAGATATTTTATTGTGCTGTTTTAAATGATTAAAGCGCTTCTTTCAGGCAGAGATTTGTAGTGATCAACCTCTGCACATTCAAGGTTCAAAGTTTTTATTTGTCTCATGATCAAAGAATGAAACCTTTGAGTCTTGAATCTTGAATGTGGAGTTACTAGTTTACGGAAATCCTCCTGTATGAGCTTACATCCTGCTAGTGAATATACTCTGGTTTGCACAATGCACAGCTATTTAATGTGTCCATGAATGACATTTTGATCTACTGGATCTAGTCCTCAGTTGCATGTAGCTCTATTTAATTCCAGGCAAATGGCTAGATATGACAGCTGACTAACTATTGGTTAAATATTCGATCATGAAACTTCTAAGTCAACAGCACTGTACTCAACTGACTTTTCTATTTACCCCCAAATAATTAACATAAACATCCACAATGTTTCTCCTCCAGACTTGAAAGTTGAAGCCCAAACAGTTCATAATCAGAATTATTAAAATGATTAATAATTAAGTTTTAAGTGTTATTAGAGCTGAATAACATTTGCATCAATATTTCTGCTCTGTCAAGTACGTTCAACACTGGAAGCCACAAATGCAAAGGAAACGTCAAACTAAATATAGAAAATGTAACTTGATGCTATTAAAAGATAAAAGTGGTTCAAGGCCTCAGAATCTGAAAAGTTGTTAGGTCCATTTCCTCTTTAACTACACAAAGTACGTGTATATATATCTACATTTACACACACATTACAATCTGAGTCCTTCTCAGTTCTCTCTGAGTTTCAGTAAAGGAGAAAAACGCTCTCTTTTAAAACACGTTCCTCCTCTGCAGCTAATTCACTGTATTAAATAATAAGTAATTACAAGTGTAAGCATTTCCTATTTTTGGAGGCAGCTGCAAATATTGTAATTGGAGGCAATTCTGAGATATAATTCAATGAGTTATCAAAAGATTATATGATGTTTATGTTTACATCTACAAAAATACGATCTTTAACCTTTCGTCTTCCCCTGACTTCATATGAGCAGCATGATTAAGATTACACAACCCACTCTTTATCATTCAAATCATTGAGGTGCCATGAGGCTGTCACCAGTTTGAACACCCTATAATTAGGTGTTCTTCTTTAATATCAGACCCTGCAACTGATAAACCATTTTCTTAGGCCTAAAGTTCACAACTACGAAAAAGCAGAAGTGCTTACATCAAGGAAACAAATACTTGTTTCCTATGAACTTCCTGAGAGACATTTCTCTACAAACTTATCTTTAGCCTAGACCATCAAAGGAAGACAGAAAAGTTGATTTTGACATTAGCTCACACACACACACACACACACACACACACACACACACACACACACACACACACACACACACACACACACACACACACACACACACACACACACACACACACACACACACACACACATACCCTGCACCAAAGAGTAAATAAATCTATTTTTGCAGCGCTCACTGTACCGGAGCTTATTTAAAATACTCCCTTAATTTATCCACATTTGTTTAATAAATACATTTTACAACATACATTTTTTAAGTAAATGCAAACTTATTTACTGTGAAATGAAGTTAAAAGTAGCCATTTTAAATTACATGAGAACACCAATGATTGACCAACATAAACGTACTGATGACACTTATTGGACGTACAGACTGTTCATGTCTACCAATCAATGGTGAGTAATAGAACTGAATACATTATAAAGACTTTATTATTCTTAAAATTTGTATCATCATTATTGCAAGTTTAAAGTGTTTTAACAATGAAATAAAAGCAAATGCGCGGATAACTTAAGGGGAAAAGTAAAAAACATGAAAGTGCTTCACCACTTAAAGATAAACACAAATCATTTTTTAAGAAAATATTAAATAAGCTAAAACTAAATTGGTCACCGTCTGATGCAATGAAATGATTTGTCCATGGAACGTCCTTAGGTCAGGATGGAAATGTTAAATGTAAAGCTAAGGAGACTGGAGGATCATATACCTGGTCACAACCCAGAATTACAGTACAAATCAGAAAATCACTGTATGAATGAGCTTTCATGGGTTGTATTTTGTAATGGGAAATCACACTAAATTAAAAATGAAACCTCTTGCCATCTTGACAAACAGCTCTTCCCTCTATCTGCCTTAAGTCGTGCAGTCTTTGCAAAAACACCGAACACTTCAAATCATGTGCCTTTACGGACCTTGGCGTACACACAATCATCTCCTGCTGGTTCAGCGATCTGCCGAGACTGCCTCGAAAACTTGACTTGGCCGTACTCCACCTCCTCCTGTGGCCTCTGCTGCACCTTCCTTCCCTGCCGCTGCACGACCCTCACATCTGCATAGGTTAATTCCTGCTCATCTGCTTTCTCTGCAGAGTGGAAAGAAGAAGTGGCACAAACATATCATATTTAATGTGGCCTGACTAAATATCCTTAGTGATATTAGTGGATTGTTAAAGAAATTGTTCAAACTATTTTTTTTAAATCTGTAAATAAACCATGAAAGCAGCATGAATGCAGTGAGTGATGAAAAGAGAAGTTGTGTCTTGTACCTTTAGCTTTGTTGTTTTTGTTTTTCTTCTGAGCATAGATGACTCCTACCCCGACCACTAAGAGAATTACCAGTGCTGAGAGTACGCCACCCATTATTGCTAAATATTCTGTTTAAGTAAAAAAAGACACAAGAGACACACAGATCATTAAAACGGTGCACACCACAGGTGTGTTTATGGCAACAAAGAAAATAAAAAGAGAGAAAATGACAGTAATGAATCCACTGCAGCAGAGGTAGAGTTCACTTACTAATGTACCATGGGTGATCATTGCTGGGGGTAGTCACAGTGTGAGTGGAGGATGAGATATTAGTGGCGAGTATTTTTGACACTGTTGTATCAGTCTCCTTACTTTTATCAGGTGTAGTTGGGATAGGGGCTGTTGTTGGCGCAATACACTTTATATTAGTGTCTGCAAACTCCCACTGTGATATTTGTGTCCCATTGGTTAAGGTGCAATTAATGAAGTCTGTGGGCAAAGAAACAGATCAACCATGGCTGATGTACAGAGTGATCATAATCATCAGTGTCAGCTTCATCAAGGGGTTTTCTTCTCATCCTCTCACTCACCACAGGTAGATATCACCTCTTCTTTGGAGACACTACTGACGTGATTCCTGACTGAGCAGTTCAGACGTCCTGAGATGTTTGGTTTCAGAGTGATGCTGTTAGTCTCACTGTTTCCAGAGAGGAGCTCAGCATCTGTCAGTGTGTGTCCATTCAGAGTCCAGCTGTACTGAGGACTGTCCCCTCCCTCAGAGGAGCAGGACACCCTTATCTTTCCTAGGGACAGACACTCAGGCACCAGCCGGACAGAGGACACAGGAGCTGAAGGGAAAAATACTCAGATGATGTTTTTTATGTTGTCAGATTCAGTTTCTATCTCAGAAACTAACACAGTATGTAGTTTATCAATATAATATGAAATGTATGAGGTCTGTCAATTTCTGAGCAGAGAAAAAGGAATTTACCTTGAATGAACAACTGTAGAGTCCGCTGCTCTAATTGTGTTCCACCTGAATCATGTATTTCAAGTTTATATTCACCACTGTCATTCCTGCTCAGGTTATTGATCCTAAATGTTCCATTACTGGGAGTAAAGATGGATCTGTTTTCTATCAGATTACGCACCAATTTATTCTCTTTCCAAATGACTATATCTGTTTTATTGTGTTTCCATTGGTACTGAAATATTCCTGAGGCGTTGTCCATCAGCTGGAGAACCACAGTTCCTCCCAAAGCTCCATAACACTGAGTTCCATTCTGTCTGCCATCACAGGAGGTTTCCACACCTGGACATTTTTTTTAAAACAGGTTTTTAAAGAAAAGAATAAATATCACAATTTTGACCATTTCATTTACCAGAATGACCATGAGTGTTTTGGATGTATGCAAATTTTGACCTAAACCAGAAATAATGGGTTTGCTGCAACAGTGTCCCTCTCAGACCACATTATGCAAATGTGTTCATTGTTGTGCAGCTGAGCATTGCACAGGTTGCTAACGGTGCTATTTGTCTGTAAAGAAAGTTGTTTTTCACATGATTCATTTTCATTTTTACACGTCACAGTAAGAGAAGCACAGGTGTACGTAACTAAATTAATGATGGCTGAATTCCATTTAGTTGCTTCAGTTTGAGAGTCCTGGTGTTGTGCATACTGCCTCACTATCACACTGCCATGACTTACTGGGACACTTCAACAAAACAAACCAACTGTTAATGTTGTTGGTAACAACTGTGAGTTTCCTGCTGTGACACATCAAAATGTCTGCAGCGAAAAAAGTTATTTGGTTATTTAGGTCATTTAAAGTCTCCTAGCCATTAAAAAAGTCTTATACAAACTTTGTATAAGAGATTACAACTCTGTGAAGGATATCAAATTATATGTCTGGCTGTGTATTTGGAAAACAATTATGAAAGATGTACAAGAGACAGAAAATTTAAAATAACAGTGGATGTGTTTTTTATTTCTTTTGGGAAGTTTGAGGGGAAGTCAATGTTCACAGGGTTAATTAAATATGTGAACTGTAAACAATGCAAATCTTCCATCCTAAAAAAACATAATTTAAAAGATTAATCTCTCATTATTGCTGTATTTACTGTAAGTGTATGTTTGTGTGAAAATGTTGATCCTCACAGCTAAATATATGTATTAAAAAACATGATCTCATTCTTTCAAAAAAATGTATTAAAAAGTGTCACGTGAAACAAGTTGAACAGCTCACCAGTACAGAATCGTAGCAGTATCAACAACAGTCCAACCACAGCTTCCATGTCTCCTCTTATTTCACCCACAAGCAAACATGTGTATCCTGCTCTGCACAGCCTGAAATGTGTCCTGATAGCGAGCAGCCTCAGATGTGTGAAAACTTTAAACAGGTGGAGCGTTCTTCTGTTCATCTTTTTGTGGGCCGAGGGGAGAACAGGAAGTGATATCAGTTACACTTCCCCTTTAGCCTATAAAAAGACGGCCATGGTGTGTGTGTGATGGACTGAGAGGAAGAGAGGGAAACATTCCTCCATTATACTGACAAAGGATTTCTAAGATGTCCATGTTCCAACAAATCAGCTGTTAAGAAACAGATCTTGTTGCATCCAGGTGACACTATGTGTCTCCCCATATCATATACTGATAGCTGAAGAATACATTTTAGAAATATATTGTCTGAACACACTAATGAAAAATTAACACGAATTTGAGTTGTTTTTTTTTACACAGCCTCCACCTCTGGATAGTGTGGTAAATTACATTATTTCAGACTTTATTACTAGACAGTTAATACCTTTGTTGTTTTTATTTGCTGCCTTTTTAGTTTTACTTTATTTTCGCTATACCTGCACTGCTGTCTTCAAACAACCGCCAAACATTTTCCTGCTCTTTATTCTTTTGACAAAACCAAACTACAGTCAGATGAGTTTGACTTTTTGAGGAATGTGTCAACAAGGTGAAAAAGAATCAAACTGAGATTTGGGGACGACCAGTGTTCAACATCTAGGCTGATTATTTGTGCTAACAACTGAATAACAAGCGTCTGCATCCTATCAAGCAAAACGTCACGACAAAAGCTTCTCTAGAATTGTTTGTTTTTGCAGTTTTTGGTTGGAGTTGTTTTTCTTCTGTCATTCACAGACGTGGCAAAGGAAGCAGATTATTCACTTCAGCTGGTTACTTCAGTTCCTCAGTTGCAGTGGAAAAACGCACACAAGGTGCTCAGACGTGCACCTTCACACTGAGCTGTTTTCTCACAGTGGTCTAAAGCTCATGATCTTCCTCTGTAATGTTTCTGGTTTAAGGTTCACCATATAAATTTATCATGTCATCCTCCTCTCTTTCTCTCTCCCTTTCGCTCTCTCTCTCCCATTATCGTCTCGTTACATAATGGCGCCCTCCACTGGCAGCTCGACATATTTTACATGCAGCTACTAGAGAGGCACACTGTGGCAGAAAAGCCTCTTAAGGCAGTAACAGGCTCAGTATATTTCTCATGCAAATATTATTGTAATGATTATTATTATTCCTGAAATGTTTACATGCTCTCAACAGAGAGTTTAACTGGATACAGAATTATCAATCAACAATGGTAACACCTCTGTAAACCAGTAGAGGGAAACCTCACACCTACTAAAATTGAAAACACTGAATTTCCAGCAGTCGTTAAAAGCACAGACCAGGGTTTAAATACACAACAACACAAGAAAGCAACTAAATTAAAGCCACTGCTATTTAATGCTTTAAGGTTTCATATCATGACTGTTTGAAAATATGGGAGTAAAACAGACCTATAAATGGAATTATAATCATATAAAATATATATAATCAAAAAAAAATACACTTTAGTTTCTATTGGTCTAAGAATACAATTTGGCCTTTAATACACAATATTTAAAGAAAAAAACATGTCTTGAATGCAAAATCACTTTTCTAAAAAATACAGAGCTGCTAATATGAGGCTATAACTTCTATTCACAGTGTCACATTTTTGTTTTGGCTGTCTGGCTGTCTGTCTGGTTAGCTCAGTTGGTAGAGCATGAGACTCAACCTCTCAGGGTCGTGGGTTTGAATTCCACTCTAGGTGGCACCACCTCCCATGGGCTCACCACCTGTGTAGGTGCCACAGGCCTTTGGTGCATTGTGAATTGGGCGGGCTGGACCCAGCCCAAATAAGTGGCCGATGATGACTACATGACATTTTGTTTTAAGATCAACAGGATTTTACACCTGAAAGCTGACACCATACACACTTTCTGTTAATTGTTTCTGCTGTGATTTGATTCAGCAGTAATGAAAGAAAAAAGTATTTCACAATTGTTCAACTGTAAATCTAACACAAATGTTTTCTCTGATCTGTGATCACAGCTGGAGCACTAGTAGTTTTGTGAAGAACAAAGAATTTTCACTCTGGACAATATTTTCACAGCTACAAAGATGAGTAATCACAGGAAGAGACACAGCGCTCAAATATTGGTTTCAAGAAGTTACAGTTCAGATGTAGAACTTCTCATTGTGTTTTTGGATTGTATATTGTTATTTTTATATTTTCTTTTACTGCCGTTTCTACCTTTTCTATATGCTGCTGTAACAATTGAATTTCCCCGTTGTGGGATGAATAAAGTCTATCTTATCTTATCTTATCTTATCTTATCTTATCTTATTTCAACCATCAAAACAGAGTTCTCTGGATATTCCATCGTTGGTGGGATGGCAGGGTCCTCAGCTTTCATGGATTTCTTTTTCTTCCAAGCAAAGTAGGCGGTAATCCCAATGACTGAAAGAACTGCCACTGCTGCTTGCAAACCACATATGAGCAGGGAGTTATCTGTTTCGACAAAGACACACAAAAAAAACACATATCAAGTTAGATGTTTGACAGTTAGTTCTCACTGAGTAATGAACCCCGGGTGACTACTGGTCAGGGAAGTCACAGTGCAACTGGAGGATGTGAAATTATTGTAAGAATTTGTTAACACTGGGATGCCAGTCTCCTCACTTTTATCAGTAGTGACCGTGGTAGGGGCTGTTGTCGGCTCAATACACTTTATATTAGTGTCTTCAAACACCCACTGTGATATTTGTGTCCCATTGGTTAAGGTGCAATTAAAGAAGTCTGTGGGCAAAGAAACAGATCAACCATGGCTGATGTACAGAGTGATCATAATCATCAGTGTAAACTTCATCAAGGGGTTTTCTTCTCATCTTCTCACTCACCACAGGTAGATATCACCTCTTCTTTGGAGACACTACTGACGTGATTCCTGACTGAGCAGTTCAGACGTCCTGAGATGTTTGGTTTCAGAGTGATGCTGTTAGTCTCACTGTTTCCAGAGAGGAGCTCAGCATCTGTCAGTGTGTGTCCATTCAGAGTCCAGCTGTACTGAGGACTGTCCCCTCCTTCAGGGGAGCAGGACACCCTTATCTTTCCCATGGACAGACACTCAGAGACCAGCTGGACAGAGGACACAGGAGCTAAAGGGAAAAATACTCAGATGATGTTTTTTATATTGCCAGATTCAGTTTCTTATTCAGAACAGGGCAGACACAGAATACAGATAAATGAAGAGTATGATATATACAGTATGTAGTTTACTAATAGAATATGAGATGTATGAGGTCTGTCAATATTTCCAGGCAGAGAAAATAATTTACCTTGAATGGACAACTGTAGAGTCCGCCGCTCTAATTTTGTTCCAGCTGAATCAAATATTTCAAGTTTATATTCACCACTGTCAGTCCTGCTCAGGTTATTGATCCTAAATGTTCCATTACTGGGAGTAAAGATGGATCTGTTTTCTATCAGATTATACACCAATTTATTCTCTTTCCAAAAGAGTATATCTGTTTTATTGTTTATCCATCGGTACTGAAATATTCCTGAGGCGTTGTCCATCAGCTGGAGAACCACAATTCCTCCCAAAGCTCCGTAACACTGAGTTCCATTCTGTCTGCCATCACAGGAGGTTTCCACACCTGGAAATTTTAAAGAGAAAGCTGTAAATAGTTGTCATCTTTTAGTTGTCACCAGTTGTTTAGCAATTAAAAAGATTACATTCATTTCACAGGCCTGTGACTGGCAAACAGTTTGGGTTTAGCTATTAGCTATAATATTGTTTGCAAGACATTCTGCATTTATGTCAAGTTAACCTCACCCACTGAAAACTCATGTTGGTGAGTGTACAACTTTTTTCATATATACAGAAATTCATGTTTAAAAATTAAAGTACATTTCCCAAACTTGCCAAAGAAAACTAATTATATTTTGTTTGTGGTTTTGGAAATGCATGTGAAAGGATGAAATAGAAAAGAAATACTCAATTTCAAATAATGCTGCAGCGGTAAAAACATAGTGTTGCTGAGAAGGTAAGCATTGTGTAATTAACTGTAAAATAATTTAACAAGGGTTAAATTGCATTAATTAACCACTTTGACTGAAATATGAGAAAACAAGACAGGCAAGATGTTCTTATGGAATAGATACATAAAATATTTGAGCAAAGCACCTCCTCTCAGCAGTCTCTTCAGTAATAATTACTATATTGATGTGATGATGTTTGATGATGTTTCAGCGTCATACATCTGTGGCAGTCAATTGCAGTTTAAAATGGAAAAAATCAAATTATATTCAATTTGATATGACATTATTCTTGTATGAATTCAGTCCTAGTGTGGGTCACTGAAGATGTATCCACCAACTCTACTTAATTCCATAAACTGTGACAAATTTCAATAATAATAATAATAATAATAATAATACATTAAACAGCTCACCGTGAGAGGCTCCAAGCAGCAACAGGAACAATCCAACCACAGCGTCCATGTCTCCTCACTGTTCAGCCTCTGTTGGCTCAGTAGGCAGCTTTCAGATAAGTTCCTCCTCCTACACTCAACAGTCTGAAATATTTACTCTTAGTGATCAGCTTCAGATGAGAAGTGTGAAAAGTCTTACTAAGCAGCTTGTTTTAAGAACAGTGTTTTAGAGGAGGGAAGAGGAAGCAGAGGTTTGTACTTGAAAACATTAAAAGCCACAGAGACACGATACCACATCTCATCTTCTGCAGTCACCTGCAGCATCACCATCAGTCCAACCTCAGCTTCCTTGTCTCCTCAGTGTTCAGCTTCTATTGACCAAGTCTGCAGCTTTCAGACAAATTTCTTTATTTCACCCAAAAACAAAAAATGTGAATTCTGCTCTGCACATCCTGAAATGTGTCCTGTGAGTGATCAGTCTCAGAACAGTTCTGAGAAAAGTCTGTGTGAACATGGCAAAGAAGTGAATTCAACAACACTATTTAAGAAAATGCTTAAATAGTTCCAACCAGCAAGTCGTCTTCTGCCCATAGTTCCTCTCTTTACTTCCTCAGTTCTATCACTTCTCTAAATGTTGTTTCTCTGTTTGTTTGTTGTATAGCGATGGATTACCATCAGCTGAAAGTTACGTTTGTCTGTGCCACACACGTAACTGTGATGCTATACTAGCTACTTTACACTCACAGGCCACTTTATTAGGTACACCTGTACAACACAATGCAATCCTATACAATAGCCCTGCTATAACATCTACATTTATCAGTCAGTTTTGGGTGACATTGTCAGAACTGTGTAAATCTACTTATATGTTTATTGCTGAGATGGACGTTAACTGGAAGTGTGCTGAATGACATAATGAATGCAGAGTGTCTGTCTAACAGGTAGATTGGTCTTTTAACACACAGAAAAATATTTGTTTATTCAGAGAACAAAGCAGTATTCTTTAGTAAAACTGGGATCTGAGGATGATGGTTCTACATGTAAACTGCTTATCTGTACTTGCGGGGCAAAAGGGCATAAGGTCAGTTTAGCACAAACACAACCAAGTCACTGCATCACTGTGTTTCCATCACAGAAACCAGCTGAACTGAAAATGTATTTTCCTCATTGCTGTGCAAATTCTGAGTCCAAAGTTAATAATCAAGCTCAGCATTTATTAGAGTTGCAATCTGTGAATATGAGGGTTGCTAACTTTAAAACACGAGTGATTTATTGATCCATAGACTGATGATTTTTAATTAAAGAAAAACAAAAGACACAAGAAAACAACCAAACTGAAGCTTTTAATGTTTAATGCTTTAAAAACTTTGTTTACATCAGTCTTGTTTATAAACATGGGACTGAAACTGACCTTATTTTACCAATTATGATCTAATGACAAACAAAACAATGAATTCACTCATCTATGTCAAACATTTACATGAATATACCAGTAATTGACTAAATACACCATTTTTATATATAAAATCTACAGTAAATTAATTTCCAAATAAAATCATAAGCTCCATTTGATACAATACAAACTTTATTTACAGTGTCACACCTTGCCTCACAATAAATTGATTTTTACACCTAAAAGTTTATATTATCACTGCATTTGGTCTTTGATTGTACTGTAATTGAATTTGTCTGTTATGAGAACAAAGAAAACACTGAACCTTGTCCACATAATATGTAAAGATGCAACAAATGTCTTCTGACAACAGTGAGATTATCAGAATCAGCAGTCCACTTATCATTTTCTGTGTTTGTTCAAGCAGTCACAACAAGTCTTTCCATTTTCATACATTCTCTATAAGAGGTGTCATGATTTTACTTTTATTATTCAACAACCACTGATGTGACAGGTCTCCACTTTTCAAGAGAAAAATAGAGGTAAATTTAATCTGCAACACTTTCACTTGCTATTTATGCTGAGTTGATAAACTGCCAATATATTTACAGGAGAAATCTGGAAAAAGTTAATGATCAGATGAACTCCTCACTTCAACCATCTGAAACGTGTTCTCTGAGTACTCCCTCCGTCGAGCTGTGGCCGACATCTCAGCTTTCTCATGTTTCTTCTTCTTCAAATAAAAAAAGATGCCAATCCCAACCAGCGAAAGAACAGCCACTGCTGACAGGAAGCCACATATGAGCAGAGAGTGATCTGTTCAGACAAGAGACACAAAGACCAGATGTTATGTTAGCACTAAGACAACAAAGTTCCCTGTAAGGGTTACTGTTATGCCACTATCCTTATCCATGGTGGAAATCTCATTTATTTGACTGATAAAAAAATGTCACTCTCAATAACACTGAGTGGAAATGACCACACATTGTATGAGACTGTTGCTTCATTAATTTATAAGGTGCCACTGACTTCAAGTGTCCACTGTAATATCCCCTTCAATAAGGAGCATTAATTATTTGAGCAAGAAAACAAATCAACTATGTGTGAGGTTTGAGTTAGGTTTGGAGGTCTGGCTGGTTTAGGTTTGTAACTCCACCCACTAATGGTAGGAATAGACAGATTTTAGCTGTGAAGTGATATGACAGGTATTTTATCATCAGTGTTTTTGAGGAATGACTGAAGGTTTCTGAGAAGCTCTTATGCAATTCAGTGAAAACCACTTATGATGATGAAGTGTTTGTAGACTTGCAGTGTTTAGAGTCTTGCAGTGTTGGAAGTGTCTTCTGGTGAGCACCAGGTGAGCATGTGTGATTACGAGTAGGCTGCGATAGAATCTCCCCACAGTGAGTGCCCTACCGTTGCTTTAAATTTTTATACTTACATTCACTTATCTAGATTGTTTTAATATGTTGTAGAATTTAGAACGTTTGTTCTTTCAGGTCTGCTAGTATTCAACATTTCCCCTTTCTTTTAAATTATGTTTTTAAATAAATCTATTTATTTGAATGCATGTCTGCTGCTTTTCCTTTGTGAACGTTTCAGTTATTTGTGTCACCATAACATAATTCACTCACATAACTTGCATTGCTGATGCATAACTTTAACTTCTCAGGCCTCTCTATACTCTGAGTTGGGTCACATATGGTTAAGGTACAGAGTGATGATAATCATCACTGTTACAATGATCAATATCAAGTTCTGTTCTCATGCTGTTCTGTCACACCTTTGCAGGTAGATATCCTCACTTCTTTGGAGACACTACTGACGTGATTCCTGACTGAACAGTTCAGACGTCCTGAGATGTTTGGTTTCAGAGTGATGCTGTTAGTCTCATTGTTTCCAGAGAGGAGCTCAGCATCTGTCAGTGTGTGTCCATTCAGAGTCCAGCTGTATTGAGGACTGTCCCCTCCCTCAGAGGAGCAGGACACCCTTATCTTTCCCGGGGACAGACACTCAGACACAAGACGGACAGAGGACACAGGAGCTGAAGGGAAAAAAACTCAGATAATGTTATGTTACCAGAATCAGTTTCTTATTCAGAACAGGACAGGCACAGAATACAGATATATAGATACTATGATATATACAGTATGTAGCTTATTAATAGAATATGAGATGTATGAGGTCTGTCAATATTTCCAGACAGAGAAATGAATTTACCTTGAAAGGACAACTGTAGAGTCCGCTGCTCTAATTGTGTTCCACCTGAATCATGTATTTCAAGTTTATATTCACCACTGTCAGTCCTGCTCAGGTTATTGATCCTAAATGTTCCATTACTGGGAGTAAAGATGGATCTGTTTTCTATCAGATTACGCACCAATTTATTCTCTTTCCAAATGAGTATATCTGTTTTATTGTTTATCCATCGGTACTGAAATATTCCTGAGGCGTTGTCCATCAGCTGGAGAACCACAGTTCCTCCCAAAGCTCCATAACACTGAGCTCCATTCTGTCTGCCATCACAGGAGGTTTCCACACCTGGACATTTACAGAGAAAGGTGTAAATAGTTGTCATATTTTAGTTGTCACCAGTTGTTTAGCAATTAAAAAGATTACATTCATTTCACAGGCCTGAGACTGGCAAACATTTTGGGTTTAGCTATTAGCTATAATATTGTTTGCAAGACATTCTGCATTTATGTCAAGTTAGCCTCACCCACTGAAAACTCATGTTGTTGAGTCTACAACTTTTTTCATACATACAGAACTTCATGTTTAAAAATTAAAGTACATTTCCCAAATTTGCCAAAGAAAACTAATTATAATTTTGGTTGTGGTTTTGGAAATGTGTGTGAAAGGATGAAATAGAAAAGAATTATTCAATTTCAAATAATGCTGCAACGGTAAAAACATAGTGTCTCATTTACTGAGAAGGTACACATCATGTATCCATCCATCCATCTTCTATACCGCTTAATCCGTCAGGATTAAATTGGCTTAATTAACCACCTTGATTGAAATTTGAGAAAACAAGAAAGACAAGGTGTTCTTGTGGAATAGATACATAAAATATATGAGCAAAACATTTCACTTTAAAAAAAAGGTGTTAATCCCAATGACTGAAAGAACTGCCACAGCTGCTCGCAAACCACATAGGAGCAGGGAGTTATCTGTTTCGACAAAGACACACAAAAAAACACGTATCAAGTTAGATGTGTGACACTTCTCACTGACTAATGAACCACGGGTGACTACTGGTGGAGGAAGTCACGGATGTGACATGATTGTAAGGATTTGTTAACACTGAGAAGCCGGTCTCCTTACTTGTTGCAGTATCTGCGACCGTGGTGGAGCTGGTCTCCTTACTTTTATCAGTAGTGACCGGGGCAGGGGCTGTTGTCGGCTCAATACACTTTATATTAGTGTCTGCAAACGCCCACTGTGATATTTGTGTCCCATTGGTTAAGGTGCAATTAATGAAGTCTGTGGGCAAAGAAACAGATCAACCATGGCTGATGTACAGAGTGATCATAATCATCAGTGTAAACTTCATCAAGGGGTTTTCTTCTCATCTTCTCACTCACCACAGGTAGATATCTCCTCTGCACTGGAGACACTACTGACGTGATTCCTGACTGAGCAGTTCAGACGTCCTGAGATGTTTGGTTTCAGAGTGATGCTGTTAGTCTCATTGTTTCCAGAGAGGAGCTCAGCATCTGTCAGTGTGTGTCCATTCAGAGTCCAGCTGTACTGAGGACTGTCCCCTCCTTCAGGGGAGCAGGACACCCTTATCTTTCCCGGGGACAGACACTCAGAGACCAGCCGGACAGAGGACACAGGAGCTGAGGGAAAAATACTCAAACAATGTTATGTTGCCAGAATCAGTTTCTTATTCAGAACAGGGCAGGCTCAGAATACAGATATATGGAGACTATGATATATACAGTATAAGGCCTATTAATAGAATATGAGATGTATGAGGTCTGTCAATATTTCCAGGCAGAGAAAAAGGAATTTACCTTGAATGGACAGCTGTAGAGTCCTCTGCTCTGATATACGTCCAGCTGAATCATGTATTTCAAGTTTATATTCACCACTGTCAGTCCTGCTCAGGTTATTGATCCTAAATGTTCCATTACTGGGAGTAAAGATGGATCTGTTTTCTATCTGATTATACACCAATTTATTCTCTTTCCAAATGAGTATATGTGTTTTATTGTGTTTCCATTGGTACTGAAATATTCCTGAGGCGTTGTCCATCAGCTGGAGAACCACAGTTCCCCCCAAAGCTCCATAACACTGAGTTCCATTCTGTCTGCCATCACAGGAGGTTTCCACACCTGGAAATGTTGAAAAGAAAGTTATAAACAATTGTCATATTTTTTATTTTTACATAATGAATGATTCTGTATTTATGTCAATTTAACCTCACCCACTAAAAACTCATGTTGCTAAATGTACAACTTCTTTCAAACATACCAAAATTCATCTTTAAAAAATTCAAGTAAAATCCTCAAACTTGCCAAAGAAAACAAATTATATTTTTGGTTGTGGTTTTGGAAATGTGTGTGAAAGGATGAAAGAATAATTCAATGTAAAATAAAGTTGCAACTGTAAAAACATAGTGTCTCAGGTTTAAAGGTTTGCAAAGAAGGTACGCATCATGCAATTAACTGTAAAACAATTTAGCAAGGGAGTTAAACTGGATTAATAAACCACCTTGACTGAAATTTGAAAAACAAGAACATTTCACTTAATAACTCATGCTCAGATTCAATTCTCTCTTCAGTAATAATTACTACATGCTATTGTAACAGCTGTTGTTTCAGTATCTTACATCTGTGGAAGTCAATTGCAATTTAAAGTTGAAAAACAAAATGATATTTAATTCACATATGTGTCATGATTCTTGTATGAATTTGGTCCTAGTGTGGGTCAGTGTTTGAGCTCCAGAACACATCACTGAAGATTTACCCACTGACTCTGCTTAATCTCATAGACTGTGTCAAAAAAAATAAAAATAATAATAATAAAAAGTTTTTGAACAGCTCACCGTGAGAGACTCCGAGCAGCAACAGGAACAATCCAACCACAGCGTCCATGTCTCCTCACTGTTCAGCCTCTGTTGGCTCAGTAGGCAGCTTTCAGATAAATTCCTCCTCTTTCACTCAAACGTCTGAAATATTTACTCTTAGTGATGAGCTTCAGATGAGAAGTGTGAAAAGTCTTACTAAGCAGCTCGATTTAACAACAGTAGTTTAGAGGTGGGAAGAGGAAGCAGAGGTCAGTACTTGGAAACATTAAAGGCCACAGAGACACAAGACCACATCTCATCTCCTGCAGTCACAGACATGTTTTCATGTATCTGTTCTAGACTGATATACAGTACAGCTCAGTTATGCACAATAGCGAAGTAGCTGAAAAGGTGATATTCAACATAATCTAATGAAACGTAAGCAAAATGCATTTTAGCAGGGCAGTGTATGTTTCAAATTGAGGAAAGAACTCACCATGACAGATTCCTAGTAGCATCACCATCAGTCCAACCTCAGCTTCCTTGTCTCCTCAGTGTTCAGCCTCTGTTGACCAAGTCTGCAGCTTTCAGACAAATTTCTTTATTTCCCCGAACAGCAAAAATGTGAATCCTGCTCTGCACATCCTGAAATGTGACTTGGTGGACATCCTCAAGAAATGCTTTAAACGCAAGACTGAAACCAGGAAGTTATTTCCTGCGCACAGTTTCCGTCTTTACTTCTTCAGTTCTATCACTTCTCCAGTTGTTGTTTCTGTCTGTCTGTCTGTCTGTCTGTCTGTTTGTCTGTTTGTTTGTTTGTTTGTTTGTTTGTTTGTTTGTTTGTTGAATAGCGATTAGGGTTGGGTATCGAATTCAGTACGTCTTGAGGCAGCGACCGAATTTCCTCTATACCATCGGGTACCGAAAAATGTCATTTGGTTCGGTGCCAAATTTCGATACCTAATGGGTTAAACTCGTCAACGTCAGTGAGCCAATAAGCTTGCAGCATGTTTGACGTGTCAAGCTCAAAAGTGATGGTGATTGGCTGGTGTCAAGTCATCCCGGAAAAACAGTAGTTTACGCCATGCCCACAAATGTAGCTCTTCCGACCGCAATCTGTGTAAATCTGTGTAAATCCGTTTAAAATGCGGAAAAGATCTAGAGCGTCGCTCCAATTTAGCATCATCGATGTTAACAGTGCACAATGCAAAATGTGTACAGGCATGAACGACACTCTGCCAATGCTTTCTGACTTGGCAACAAGTTTTCTCTGTGTTCAAGCAACATCCACTCCCTCAGAACGTACACTGTCTACTGCTGGGGACACTATCAGCCTGGAGCGAGCTCGTCTGACACCTGAAAAACAGATATAAATGCTGAGGTAAGCCTGATATACTGACTGAAACTGTTAATTTTGCACTGAAAACTGTTTGCACTAATTCATTGTGTTGGTTACATTTGTTCCTTTGTACTTTTTTCACTTTTTACTTTTGTTAAGTATTGTCATATAAGAACACATTGCACTCAGTGTTATTGTGGACTTTTATTCTGAAATGTGTTATGACTTCCGGGTGTGACGGTGTGCACCCACCACGCATTAGTTTTCTGTCTCTGTTACCGTCCAGAAAAACGAAGATGATGGATATGATTATTTTCCGTTTCAACAACGTGTTCGTGGAATAAATAAATATGTCAGAAGGCTAAAGGTAACGATGCGCGTTTGTCTGGTCCTCACACGTAGAATAGAGACTGCGCACACTGCCTAACAACTTTGTACGTTTTCCATGCATGTATGTATGAAAACGTGCAGAAACTGAAAAATAAAACCAAAGTTTTTCAAAGTTATGTGTCATGTAGATTTTCTAGAATAGATTTTTTTTAATTTGGTATTGAAAAAAAGGCAAAGAATCGGTATCCGTATAGGTATTGAAAATGTTTTATCGATACCCGATTGAAAGTTACGTTTGTCTGTGCCACACACGTAACAGTGATGCTATTCTAGCTACTTTACACTTACAGGCCACTTTATTAGGTACACCTGTACAATTGAAGCTTTTAATGTTTAATGCTTTAAAAAGTTTGTTTACATCAGACTTGTTTATAAACATGGGAGTGAAACTGACCTTATTTTACCAATTATGATTTCATGCCAAACAAAACAATGAATTCACTCATCTATGTCAAACACTGCAGTTACATTCATGAATACACCTGTAATTGAGGAAACACACCATATACAGTCGTCCTCAAAATTATTCATACCCTTGCTAATTCTTGTGATTTTTGCATTTAGTGATGAAATTAATGCATGTTTTCAAATTTGTGTATCAGGTATATGTGACCAACAACTGAAAGAATGACAACAATACAAAATTCAAAAAAATATTTATTTCTGGGGTATTTTATCATTGGAGTCCCAAAAAATGCCATGTTCAAAATTATTCATACCCTAGTCCATGGTCTTCATTCAATAGTCAATGGCATAGCCTTTATTCTTTATGACTGCTTCCAGACGATTCCTGTATGTGTCCACAAGCTTCCTGCATGTCTCCTGTGGGATGTTGGCCCACTCTTCCTTGGCGAAAGCTTCAAGCTGGGTCAGGTTGGTTGGTTTCCTCGCCATCACTCTGGTCTTCAAGTAGTGCCACAAGTTCTCAATGGGGTTGAGGTCAGGACTCTGACTTGGCCATTCCAGGACATTGACATCATTGTCCTTGAACCATTTCTTCACTATCTTGGCAGTGTGTTTAGGATCATTGTCGTTCTGGTACATCCAGTTGTGGCCAAGCTGGAGTTTCATAGCAGATTCCTTCACATTGTCATCAAGTATCCTGATGTAATCCTCCTTTTTCATGATACCTTGGACCTTGACAAGATTCCCTGTGCCACTGGAGGAGAAACATCCCCATAGCATTATGCTCCCACCACCGTACTTGACAGTGGGCACAGTGTTCTTTGGCCTATAGGCTTCTCCTTTCTTCCTCCAAACATATTGAGCATCCATATGGCCAAATAACTCCAACTTTGTCTCATCAGACCACAGGATGGTTGACCAAAAGCTGGGATCTTGTTTCAGATGCCGTCTACAAAAGGCCAGGCGAGCTAACAGATGTTTCTTCCCAAGTAGCGGCGTCTTCCGAGGTTTATGTCCATGGAGACCTCCTCTGTGCAAGACTCGCTCAATGGTGGACCGTGACACCTTTGTCCCTGTCTGGTCAAGCATTTCAATTAGGGCCTTGGTTGTGGTCTGTGGGTTTGTGTTGACCTCTCGGCAGATTTTTCTCGCAAGTTTGGGGGACACTTTGCGCTTCCGGCCACGCCCACTGAGGTTTTTAACAGTGTTGAACTTCTTGTGCTTCTTGATGATGCTCTGGACAGTTGAAACAGGGACATCATACTGCTTGGAAATGGCCTTGTAACCCTTTCCTTCACTGTGGGTACGAACAAGGCGCTGACGTAGGTCCTCGCTGAGCTCTTTCTTCTTGACCATGATGACCAGAAATTGAGAATGACCTGAACACTTTTCCCCTATTTATACTCTTCTGGAAAGATGTCTTTTTTTGCTTTAACATTTAGCCCACCATCTTAAATAAAAGGTTTTATTCCATGGTGACATCTTGCAGTAACTACTGGACAAAAATTACCACATTTGCCACATTTTTGTTGAAATATTGTCAGGGGTATGAATAATTTTGAACATGGCATTTTTTGGGACTCCAATAATAAAACACCCCAGACATACATATTTTTTTGCATTTTGTATTGTTGTCATTCTTTCAGTTGTTGGTCACATATACCTGATACACAAATTTGAAAACATGCATTAATTTCATCACTAAATGCAAAAATCACAAGAATTAGCAAGGGTATGAATAATTTTGAGGACGACTGTATGTATATAATATCTATTGAATTTGAAAATATGATATGGAATAATATGATTTGAGTTTGTTTTGTTCTGTCATTCACAGACGTGGCAAAGGAAGCAGATTATTCACTTCAGCTGGTTACTTCAGTTCCTCAGCTGCAGTGGAAATACGCACACAAAGTGCTCAGACGTGCACCTTCACACTGAGCTGTTTTCTCACAGTGTTCTAAAGCTCATGATCTTCCTCTGTAATGTTTCTGGTTTAAGGTTCACCACATAAATTTATCATGTCATCCTCCTCTCTTTCTCTTTCTCTCTACCTTTCGCTCTCTGCCTTTATCGTCTCGTTAGATAATAGCGCCCTCCACTGGCAACTCGACAAAAGCAAGTAATAAAGAGACACATTTTACACACAGTTTCTTGAGAGGCACACTATGGCAGAAAAGCCTCTTAAGGCAGTAACAGCTGTATCATGGAATGTATTACTTATGCAAATATTATTGTAATGATATTCCTGAAATGTTTGCATGCTCTCAACAGAGAGTTTAACTGGATACAGAATTATCAATTAGCAACGGTAACACCTCTGTAAACCAGTAGAGGGAAACCTCACACCCACTAAAATTTATTTTCTGAAAACTCCGGTGTGTCATAAAATGGTTGATTTACATCACCAAGTGAAAGAGACCAAATTTGGATGTATGTTGTTTTCACTGCACAACAATGATACAGAAAACTGACACATAGCTCAATCATTTTCAAATGGCATCAGAATCAGTTTCACTGCTAATAAGAGGCTATAACTTCTATTCACAGTGTCACATTTTGTTTTAGCTGACACCACACACACACACTTTCCAATAAATGTTTCTACTGTGATTTAATTCAGCGGTAATGAAAGAAAAAGTATTTTACAATTCTTCAACTGTGCATCTAACACAGATATTTTCTCTGATCTGATCCCAGCTGCAGCTGTGGGTCTCTGGATGTTTTATCTCTCTCCAAAGGCAGAGGTGCACTGAAGATGATAAAGTCATTCTCGGTGAGCTGCTAAGCTGTCAACACAACAGGCACAAGTAGTTTTGTAAGGAATAAAAACAGAAGAGAATTTTCACTCTGGACAATATTTTCACAGCTACAAAGACACATGAGCCATCACAGGAAGAGACGCAGCGCTCAAATGTTAGTTTCAAGAAGTTACAGTTCAGATGCAGAAATTTCAACCATCAAAACAGAGTTCTCTGGATATTCCATCGTTGGTGGGATGGCAGGGTCCTCAGCTTTCATGGATTTCTTTTTCTTCCAAGCAAAGTAGGCGGTAATCCCAATGACTGAAAGAACTGCCACTGCTGCTTGCAAACCACATATGAGCAGGGAGTTATCTGTTTCTACAAAGACAGAAAAGAAAACATGTCAAGTTAGAGGTGTGACAATTAGTTCTCACTGAGTAATGAACTACTGGTGATCTCTGTCGCAGGAAGTCACGGTGCAACAAATTTCATGGACCTTATTGTACAGTTTTATTCACACTGTGATGCCAGTCTTCTCACTTGCTGTAGTATCTGTGACCGTGGTGGAGCCTGTAGTCAGCTCAATACACAGTTTTATGTTGCCAGAATCAGTGTCTAATACAGAGGAAGGCATATCAAAGCACATCAAGGCTATATTCACCTCTGTCAGTCTGTCAATCCTAAATGTACCAGTGATGGGAGTAAAGAAGGATCTCTTTTCTATCACATTAAATGGAAATTCTGTCTATTTTCAACTGAATAGTAATGTTTTGTTTTTTATCCATCTGTAGTTACGTGTTAATCCCAGACCGACGTGTACATGAAGCAAACTGTCTTGTGTTTAAACTGGGTTGACAAGTCTCTCCTTGTGTTCACAGAGCTAGAGTTACAATGTACCATGGGCTGTCTGTGCTGGAGAAGGTATGAGTTTGATATAAAGGTGTCAGGTGACTGGAGGACACAAAATCCATGTCCTTACCCACAGTGGAGGCCTCCATTTCTGTGACTGGGTCTGGGACTGGACTGTCCCATTGCTTAAGCTGCAGTTAATGAAGTCTGTGGGCAAAGAAACAGATCAACCATGGCTGATGTACAGAGTGATCATAATCATCAGTGTCAGCTTCATCAAGGGGTTTTCTTCTCATCTTCTCACTCACCACAGGTAGATATCCTCACTTCTTTGGAGACACTACTGACGTGATTCCTGACTGAGCAGTTCAGACATCCTGAGATGTTTGGTTTCAGAGTGATGCTGTTAGTCTCACTGTTTCCAGAGAGGAGCTCAGCATCTGTCAGTGTGTGTCCATTCAGAGTCCAGCTGTACTGAGGACTGTCCCCTCCGTCAGAGGAGCAGGACCCTTATCTTTGCCGGGGACAGACACTCAAACACCAGCCGGACAGAGGACACAGGAGCTGAAGGGGAAAAATACTCAGATGATGTTTTTTATGTTGTCAGAATCAGTTTCTAACTCAAAGTAAGACAGGAACAAAATACAGATATATGGAGGCTATGATACAGTATGTAGTTTATCAATATAATATGAGATGTATGAGGTCTGTCAATATTTCCAGACAGAGAAAAAGGAATTTACCTTGAAAGGACAACTGTAGAGTCCGCTGCTCTAATGTTTGTCCAGCTGCATCATGTATTTCAAGTTTATATTCACCACTGTCAGTCCTGCTCAGGTTATTGATCCTAAATGTTCCATTACTGGGAGTAAAGATGGATCTGTTTTCTATCAGATTATGCACCAATTTATTCTCTTTCCAAATGAGTATTATTGTTGTTTTAGATTTCCATTGGTACTTAAATATTCCCGAGGCGCTGTCCATCAGCTGGAGAACCACAGTTCCTCCCAAAGCTCCGTAACACTGAGCTCCATCCTGTCTGCCATCACAGGAGGTTTCCACACCTGGACATTTTGAAAAGAAAGTTGTAAACAATTGCCATCTTTGCAGAAGACATTCTGCATTTATGTCAAGTTAACCTCACCCACTGAAAACTCAAACATACAGGAATTTGTCTTTAAAAAATCTAATAAAATACTCAAACTTGCCAAAGATTAAAAAAAATTACATTTTTGGTTGTGTTTCTGGAAATGTTTATGAACTGACGAAATAAATAATGATGGAACTGTAAAAACATGGGTTTAACGGTTTGGTGAGAAGGTATGCATCATGCAATTAACTGTAAAACAACTCAGAAAGGGAGTCAAATTGGATTAATCAATGACCTTGACTGAAATTTGAAAAACAAGACAAGTTGTTCTTGTGGAATAGATACATAAATTATATTAACAAAACATCTTACTTAATAACTCTGCTATGCTAAGATTTAAATCACCTTCTCTCAGCAGTTTCTTCACTAATAATTACTACATGCTATTGTAACAGCTATTGTTTCAGCATCATACGTCTGTGGCAGTCCATTGCAGTTTAAAGTTGAAAAACAAAATTATATTTAATTCACATATCACTGAAGATGTACCCACTCACTCTACTTAATTAAAAGTGTCAAATTAAAATAAACATAATAATATTTTTTTTTAATTGAACAGCTCACCGTGAGAGACTCCGAGCAGCAACAGCAACAATCCAACCACAGCGTCCATGTCTCCTTCACTGTTCAGCCTCTGTTGGTTCAGTAGGCAGCTTTCAGATAAATTCCTCCTCTTTCACTCTACAGTCTGAAATATTTACTCTTAGTGATCAGCTTCAGATGAGAAGTGTGAAAATTCTGACTAAGCAGCTCGATTTAACAACAGTACAATAGAGGGGGGAGGTCTGTACTTTACAGACCAACACTAAAAGCCACAGAAACAAGATACCACATCTCACCTCCTACAGTCACAGACATGTTTTCATGTATCTTTTCTAGACTAATATACAGGTACAGCTCAATTTTGCACGATAGCCAAACAGCTAAAAAGTGAAATTCAACATAATTTAATGAAACCTAAACAAAATGCATTTTAGCAGCTGATGTTTTGTTCATACCCAGAATGCTTGTTCGCACATGGGGAAAACTGTGTGAGGCCAGTTTAACACAGTCAAGTCTCAGGTTTATCATCAGGGCATATATATTTTGTGTTATTCACAACGTGGTAAAGGAAATAGAATATTGCACTGACCTGAACTGGTCATCTCAGTTCCACATTTTGTTGGTAACAGTACGAATAGATTGTTCAAACTGTTGTCCGAGACTATGATTCAAGACATTGTTTTATGTTTTACACTTTATTAAACTTTCTCTTTAATTTTATTTACAACAACAATTTGTATATGGACTTAAAAGAAAGTGTTATAGAAAAATGGTGCAGTTAAACGGATGTTCAAGGCGTGAATTTTAGACATTAATTAGATTAAGGCTGAAAACTAAACACAAAGTAACGTTTATAAGTGAATATAGAGTAAACAAATGTCTAATTTTAGTACAATCTGCTGTATTAAAATAGATCAACTTGAGGTAATAAAATTTCATTCTACACAGGTTTTTTATCCAAAATCTTTTTCTGCGCTAATGCAAGACATGAAAAGTCTTTTCCAGCTCCTCAGTTATGCTAAAAGTCCTGTTTGCTGTCAGTTCATGGAGACTTTAGATCAGTGTCCACTGATGATAATGGTCCAGAGGTGAGTTCATCAAGGGCCAAGCTCACAGTGAAGATGTTTATTCTCTTTTTTTTTTTTTGCGCCTGCAGAAGAGAGAGAATAACACAAAAGGATTAATCACTTGAAGTGGAGCGAAAAATAATATGGTACTGACTGATACTTCTGGACCTTTGATTGACTACAAGTCTGTAAAACCTTACCTGACTTCTTGCGACACTTGCACACGCAGCAAACAACAACAAAAAACAGTATCATTAACAGCAGACCACCCACTCCAGCAGAGACCGTGATCAGGATTGGAAAAGCATGTTCTAGGGAGAAGAGACCACACTGGTAATTATATAGTACATATTCATTTCCAGTGTGTGACTCAGAGGTAAACCGGTGTGTCTGTTATTAATTTATCACATCACTTTTGTTCACCACCTCAGTTGCAGACGTTTATGCAGACTCCGCCCAGTGGGTGGGGATAGATATGCCGGTCTTTAAAAAGCCAGGTGAGGGTGCAGCACTTCCTTTGTCTGACGCCTCCTGTGAGCTGTGCTTTGGTGTGTGCAGATCTTTGTAGTCCTGTGAGCTTGTAGGCTGTGGATGCTATGCGCAAGAGGTAGGCTGTGGCTAAATCAAACGTAGCTCTTTCCCTGTGCTCCTTAGTAATATGTGTTTCCATCTGACAGGAAGACGGAGGAGTGCACCTTGTTGAGCTTTGACCACAGAACCAGACAGAGCCCCCCACATCCTTAAGTATGTAACTTATTTAAAGGCGGTGTAGTGGGGCTATATCCTATATATGTATTAACACATTTTTTAATAGTGGTTGTCACTTCTGTCAGGCCCAGATCCAGACTGCTGCTTTGCCTGAGCGGTTCTTTTATTGGTCGAATGTATTTGCTTCACCTGTTGTTTTTACTCTACTAATTTTTTTACTAATTTTAAATTGTTTTTATTTTAGGTAGAGGTCCAGCCTGTGGGGAGTAGTTTCGCTGGGTACACACTTTGCATGCTGTGTGGTGATATAAATGGTGGCGGTCACATAGTCATGTCTGGCTTTTCTTGTGCAGTGCAGTGTTTAAAACCTTGCAGTGTTGGAATTATCTTCTAGTGGGCACCTGGTGAGCACATGGTGTAAGTATAAGCAGATCGCGATAGGATCTTCCCACAGCGAGGACTCTACCCTTGTTTTAAGCTTTAATTACAGTATTTAATTGGTGCAAACTAGGCTATTTTTTTTAATATGGTAGAATAAAAGCAATTATTTGCACTTATCTGAGTGCTTTTGTTCTTTTAGGCCTGTTAGCCCTCAACTCCTCCTGTTTTAATTATCTTAATTTAAATAAATTCATTATTTGTTATAATGCATGTCTGCCGCTCTTCCTTTTTAAACGTTGTTTTTATTACTTGTGTCATCACTCAGTATTAGTAAGCTATATTGCCTGAGATTTGTGATTTTAACTCCTCAGGCCTCTCTACATTCTGAGTTGGGTCACATACCAGCTGTCATGATACAAAAAAGAAAGACTCTGTATGTGGTTAAATGCTCCATAAACAGATCCATACAAGTATCCAGGAGCTCCATTATTTCCAGCTCCAGACTATTTAATACAAGTCAGATTACTACATAAACATGTTTTAATCTGAAATTGACATCTTATTTGTACAGTAGAGGAGCTATGATATGCAGTTCAGTCAAAGACATGTCAAGAAATTGTTGACATTATTAGCCACACAGCTGTGAACGAGCCAATTAGTGTAAAGAATGCTGCAAACAACTGGAGCCTGTGCAAGGCCAACTTCAATGCCATAGTGCTTTGTTGTACTACAACAGCAGCCACAGGAATATCCAGGGAGCTGATCTTTTGGTGTTGTTGTTGTTTTTTTGTTGTTGTTGTTGTTGTTGTTTTTTATTTTACTTTATCGGCAGATTTTTCTTGAGATAATAAATGTTTTGTCACGTGTACATGTGTACAAATATGTCCTGCACTTTATTGTTGTCATGAACTGCATAATCTGCGAGTCTAAGTGACTCTTTTCTGGTTTCATTTTTAACTGGCCTTGTTTGTCCTTTATGGTTTTACTTCTTGTCTTTGTCCCCCCCCCCCCCATGATTGCTTGCTGCTTGCCTCGCCAAGTTTAGTTTACCTTTGTCCTGCTGTCCTCTTCTCACTAGTGTATTTAAGTCTCTATATTTTTTTGCCAGTTTGTCTTTTTAGTTTCCTTGAGTTACCTTGTGCTTCAGGTTTAGTTCCTGTTCATGTTTTGTGTGCGTTTTCCTCGTGTTCCTGATTACTGCATGTGTTTTTGGCTTCCCCTGTTCCGGCCCATCACACCTCAAAACAAATACTACAAACATCGGAGGCTATAGCAACTTAACAAACCCACAAAATGACAAACACCCGTTTAACCACAGCTACACAGCTACTTCCTGTGTATTTACCACATTGAGTGCCTCTCCTATCCACAGCACCTTTCAGTGGCAAGAAAAGATCACGTATAGATAAATGATCAGTGACTAAATGGAAAGCACGGTTATGTTTTATCATTTCTATGTAGGTTTCGAGTTGTGTATACTGCTAACATCTGAAAAAGTCACCATGCTGAGGAAATAGTTCTACACAAGTAATACTACACAGCCCCTTTATCAGCAAGTAGCTGAACTGCAGCAAACACCAAGTGCTCAGACATTTTATTCACAGTGAACAGTCAGAAAAAGCTGCAAAGCACTGAAATCCATGTTTTTGAATTCTAGATTCTTAGGTTTTCTGCTTTAATCTTTTACATTTCACAAATTGGTGGTTTTGTTGGTGTTTTGTATTTTCACTCCCACATGATGATCAAATGTTTTAATACTTGCCTTCAACATCCAGTTGAACAGTAATGTTTCTCACTTGGACCCCATTTGGATCAAAGGCTTCTAAGATGTATTGACCTGAATCATTCCTCGTCACGTCTGTGATCATGAATGTCCCGTTGTTGATGAAAAATCCTGTTCTCTTTCTGTATTCTTCAGATATCGACACCTTGTCTTTCTTCACAGTGAGGAATTTTATGAGTCCGCTGGGAAGCTTCTTCTGACACCACACTTGATGGCTGCTAGCATTGGTCACCACTTGGATATACACAGATCCTCCAGGAGTAACAGTGCACAGATATTGGTTCTGGGTCTGACTACATTTACCCCCAGCAACTAGAAACAAAGGTGGGAAAGATTCAAAAGAGTATGTAACTCAGCGTAAATGATTCATCTTTTACGTGCTATTTCAGTGGTTTTGTAAAGTTTTTAATGATGAGGATCTTACCATGAGTTACAGCTGCTACCGTCACGAGGAGAATTAGAACGTGATCCATACTCCCGTCATGAAGAATAAGGTTTTACCTAAAAAAGTATGAAATCAACACAAAGAAAACTCCTCAGATGAATCAATGTCAGATCTCAGCTGAAAGGTTGTGTCAGATACTGACAGGAAACTTGGGTGTTGTTTAGGTACAGGGGTTAAAAGGCAGGAAATGAAATTAACCGTCTCACTTCTCCTTGCAAACACAAGCCTATGGCAGCGTGCAATAGTGAAGTAGTCTTAGGAAATATCTGCAGCAAAATTGAAATCCCCTACGTAAAACTGAATCTCAAGGATGCATTAGCAAACACTGTGTGGCCGAGATGTCAGGGTCGACACGTTTCAACATGTTTCAGCCACAATTGGAAAGACAGTTTTGATATGTGTTTTTTAGCGCATTTCTTCTTCTTTGGCCCCACAAAAAAATGGAAGTGAAATCATACCTGTGCACAAACACACACGCAAGCAACTGCAAGAAACAAAATCAGACTCCTCCTCCCAGTAATGAGACTTTTAACTTACATAAGCTGCCAGAGATCTGCTGCCAGAGAATCCTACAGTCCAGCTGACACTGAATGGCATTTTTGTTTTCTCTAGCATACATATCTGCTCTGTAAACCACTTGTTCTGTGTTTTTATTTAAGAAATGAAATATCAGACATTATAAGGGAGAAACTCCCCTGGTTTTAATAGAACACACAATAGAACACACAATAGAACACTGTTCCAATAGCATGATCTACATCATGGTCTAATAGATGGATAGAATAGGTTTTCAGTTCATTATTTTGACTTTTTTTTCATGATCAACATTTCCTTATTTCTTCTTTTGTTGGTGAAAATGGGCTTCCATGTAATTCAGTATGGTCAGTTTGTTGATAATCTAACATTTAGTAACCAAATGTTTACTGAATGTCCAAATGTTCACTACTGTCAGTTTGCTTAATGTATTTAGCTGCTCAGCTGCTCGTTAAACAGCAGTTTAACACTGTGGTCAAACTGGCTGACACATTTCTGTCATCAATCCCTGAAGCTAAGTGTGTGAAGTGTGTACTCTGACATGTACAATAAATACATTGAAGCAAGCTGACAGGGAGGATAGTGAATTTATTCTGTCAGTTTTCTCAATATCCAAAGATTAAGTGTTGTTTTGCCTGCAGAAAGGCAGTGAAATCTTAATTTTTACCCAAGCACATCACGTAAGGTACAATTTATCAAACAGCCTTGGACTGGACTGTTAGTACAGTGCTAACAGCAGTTAGCACAGTGATACACATTATGCAAAATAAAAAAGATAATGTGACAAAAATAAACTGGGTATATACAAAAGACATGGAAACAAAATCAATTGGAATATATTCGTAGAAAATATAAACCATGTCATCTTATGTCCTAATTCTTTTTCTTTCTTTTTTTTTCTTTTTTTTTTTTGCCGGGAACAGTTGGCAGTTTCTGACAGTGAGTGATCTGAGTTCAGGACAACTCTGACTACATACAGACACAAAATCAAGCATTTCTACTTTGTACATTTAACTGTCCAAAATAAAACAGATAAAAAACATTCACTGGGGGAAAGTTCACTGCTGATGTCAATTTGCAAGCGATAGATGTCTTACAAGCTGCTCGGCTGCAGCACATTAAATTGGTTAACCACTGTGGTCGAGCCAAAATAAAGACAGAATTTTTGCTATTCCTTTTGATGATACAAAACTACTAACAATGCGTTAAAACACACACAGACACATCAACATTATATTTGACTGCAAAGTAGGATGACCAAATGTGATTTCAGTTGGACTTGAGGTAAATTTAACTCTAACCCAAATGTGCAGAAGGGCAGTTTTAGTCTGTACGTCTGTGTTGTAGATCAGCAAACATTTCTCTGCACAACTTTATACATGCTGAAACATTTGCTGGCTTATTTCTCAGCATGTAGATTGAAGGGAGCTGATATAAATGTTGGTAACTTTCCTGGTCTAACACACCTTAGTTTTCTTTGATCTACACTTGTTATCTATCTTGTTTAAGTTTCTGTTAACATCATGCACATCACATCTACACTGCACATCAGTAAACAAAAATAATGACAATGAAATTGCAGCTGTTCCATTATTAAACTTCTGTACAGCCATAGTTTGTCTATGGTTAAACTCATCTTAAATTGTTATAAGTATTGTTTTCTTTGAGTTACCAGTGCCAAGGTTCACACTGCTGGAGGGACACGTCTTGTCTGAGCTGAGTAAAAGACAAGCTCTGAGTGGATAAGTAGGCTACAGGAAGTGACAAGCTACAGACTGTACCAAGCCCTCGCCACATCATAGGGGAAACTATATTCTTTGTTCTTTGTTTTTTTTTTTCTTGTTTGTTTTTCATTCTAGATTACTAAAAGAGACACATTAACAGTCGTTGAACTCTTTTATGGCCCCAGAATTTTGTAGCCTATTTTGTAAATTGCAAAGTTCTTCATTTTGGATGAATAAGGACTACCTGTGACTCCTCTTGCCTGCCACTTGGTCCGTTACAGGGAGAGATGATTGTGTTCTACAGGCACAAAACAGTACTGGAAGTGAACTGTAATATCCCATAAAACTTATTTTATGTGATCCCCACAATTTCTTGGGTATATAGTTGTGACAAGATGGGTCATGAAACAATATTAAGATTAATATTAATATTGGTCTCAACATTTCCATTACTCTGTCATGTGAGATCCAGTCTGCTGAGGTTAACATGAAATGAACATAGTGACAACACAACCACAGAAGAGTTTGTCATAATTAGAAGTATTTCATCCATTAATGTTGAGGAAATGAAGCAGGGCAGAATTTAGCAGCAGTGCTTCCAAAACCACAAGCTTATTCACTCTACTGATCTTTTTCCACTCATGTCTTTTACTAATCCCTCTTATTAAATAGTGGTGACAAATATCTAAATGCACTTTGCTTTTATCAGACACCCTTAAGTTTATTTTACTAGAAAAGCTCATGCCTGGTAATTAGATTTCACTAACACAAGCAATAGAAGAACCCTCTTCTGTGATGTTACAGGAATCATTAAACCAAAAAATGGCCCATAATAAAGGGTGATCAGTACAGATAAAGTGAGAGTTGTAAATGAACTAATTACTTTTATCTAAAAGATGCTTCCTTAACAAGTAATTTTAAAAAAGTCTCATTCCTTTATTTGAAAATGTGAGAATCAATAAATAGAAGTTGAGAATGAGCTTGAATTAAAGAAATAAAACTTGCAACTAATGTCACAGAGGTAGTTGTCATTTAGATTAACCATAGTAATAAATGGTTGCAGATGATTTCTCATCATCCTTGTTGAATACAGCAATTCTGATTTTATGAAACAACCTTATCGCTCGTGTCACCTTGTACATTGATGAAACACATTTGCTTACATACCTGTATCATCTTGTAAAATGGAATCAGTTAAAAATTTTCTGTTTGTAATTTTCAATTTAGGGGCCACACATATTTTTTTTATTCAAATGGATACAAAGTTGGTGACGCTCAGTTGGCAGAGCATGAGACTCAGTCTCTCGGGGTCGTGAGAGATTGAGTAACTGCAGCTGGCTCTTGCACAAGTTGGTTCTTCAGTGGAAACAAAAACAGATCTTCAAAACATCCTTGATATAATAGTTGTCTTCCAGAAGTGTCTCCTCTGAATTTTTTCAAGTCATGTCCTTTCTATATCCTGTTGGACATGATCCTAGTGTTGAGTCTCCTGAAAAAGGACCTGCTTTTGGACAGTTTAAGCTTCTTCTTCCAATCCTTGTTCTTTTTCTGGTAAACACTGTCCCAGCTGTCCTCCTCCTCATCTCCCACCCAGGGGACCCAGGCACCTCCATTCAGGTAGGGGTCAGCCCGTGGATCCTCTGATGGATACCTTACCGGTACCGCTGTGCGATTGTAGTACACCAGCCTGGCTAAAAGTTCTTTGACTACATCTGGCCTCTGCTCAGAAAGGTCAAAACGTTCATAGGGATCTCCGGAGATGTTGAAAAGCCACACTGACTTCCTGGGTTCAGTGTGGCGCTCTAGGTTCCACCAGCCACTGGGAAAGCCTGGAAGCATCTGCGGCGGGATCCAATCTCCATAACCAGGGTCTCCTGTCAGGAGTTTCCAGTCCCCAGCTCGTATGGAGGCCTGAATGGCTGTATTCCAAATCCCGTATCCTTTCTGCAGGGAGCCACTGCGTGCATGGTTATACAGAGGGTCAATGTTGTGGAGGATCTCCAATCTGGGAGACTCTTTACCCTCACTGATAGCTTCCCAAACATTATACCCATCCACCCCCTTGGTCAGGGACTCGTTGCCACCTGCTAGTGCCACCAGTGTGGGATACCAGTCAGTAATGTGAACCAAGGCTTTACTGACCCTCTTCTTTCTCCTCAGCAGGGGGCTGTGGACAAACCCCAGACCCCGGACACCTCCTTCCCAGTAGGTGCCTTTACGTCCCCTGAGCGGCCAGTTACTGCCACCAGACAAAGGCTGGCCACCGTTGTCAGTCGAGAAAATGATGACACTGTTCTGGTAGTAGCCATACTTGCGGAGAGCGTATGTTATATTTCGAACCGCCTCGTCTACAGCTGAGACCATAGCAGCATACTTCCTGCGGGCCACGTTTCCAAGCCCACGGTAAGGGTAGATGTACTCCCGTGGAGACTGCAGGGGGGTGTGAACAGCTTGGAAGGAAAGGAAGATGAACAGCGGCTGGGACTGAGGATCATGGGTTGCCAGGATTTTGCGGACTCTTTGCGTGTACAAATGGGTGGAGTATTTGCCCCTCTGGGCCCAGGCAACCGACTCACCCTCATGGAGGTCAAAGCCACAGAGCCCGGGGCCATCACAGGAGTCATAGGTGTAGTAATTCACACTGCCCGTTAAGGAGCCGAAGTATGTATCGAAGCCACGGCGAGTGGGCAAACACTCCTTCTTGTAGAAGCCCAGGTGCCACTTGCCAACCATGTGGGTGGAGTAGCCGAGCTCCTGCAGCCTCTGGGGCAGGGTGACCTGGTCAAAGGGCAGACAGTTGGGCTGGCGGGGCCGGATTATGGAGTGCTGCAGGCCAGTGTGAATTTGGTACCTGGAATGTTAATGGTTAAGAAAACTGTCAGAAAGACAAATGTGCTCAATCAATAATCCAGTCCAACAGATAGGAAAGTGAACAAGAGGTGAGAAGGTTTCAAGACTAATTACAAGTTTCAAGACAAACTAAATGGTCATGCTCCTTTTAGTTCATCATAAAAAATACTAAAGAGTGCACTTCAACTGAAGTTTATTTTTCAGAAACACACTAGGACACAGTCCAAAAGAAAATCCAATTTTTATATTTGTAAAATTTATTTATTGTTATATTCTTTTACTCCTTGAGTTATAAAGAATAATATCCCAAATCTATCTATATTAAACGTTACACATAAGTAGTCATGGCTCTGCACATTTGTTTTCCATCATTCAAGTCTTATAGCTTACAAAAATATATGTTAACGTCTCATAGTGTTAAAACACAAGAGAAACACAAGAGATAATTTTCTTTAATTAGCAGTTAAAACAACAAAGTTTGCAAAAACTCAGCAGGTGTATATATATTTGTGTTTTCCATCAATATTCTGATAACAGTCAAACGGGAAACGTGCTGTTCATGTTTAAATGTTTAAGAAATAAGGAATAGACAACAAGAAGAAATACAGTCTGGAGACAGGGGACAAAAACTTTTTTTTTTACCTGCCGGTGATGAGTTGACTTCGGGACGGGGTGCATATTGGCTGGATGTAATAATTCTCCAGTTTCACTCCGTCCGCTGCCAGTTTATCAAGCGCCGGCGTCCTGATGTCAGAGCTGTGATAGCCAATGTCGTTGAACCCCTGGTCGTCTGTCATGATGAAAATGATGTGAGGAGGCTGCGGGACTGGAGACCCGTGTCCAAAAGTCTGTTCGTTTTCCACCTGATTGGGACTCATCAGATCCCATGTCAGGTAGCCGAGGCTGAGCAGGCTCATCATGGAGAAACCGGTCAGAGCTGTCGTTGCCATGGTTTCTCTGACACTTTATATCAATCAAACTGTTTAGTGTTCAGTACGTTGTCAATAAATCACCATGGGATGCGGCTCGGGATGAAAAATACCTTCTCATCAGATGTCGCAGTTGACCCTTTGCGCGCTTGGCAAATGGCACTGAGGCGATCCTAAACCTCCGCAAAGAGCGCTACACCTCCATCCTCACTGACTCTCCAAACTGTTGCAGCTTCCTTTGAAAGCATTTCACTCTCCCTAGTGGTCCCGTTAACCCCGCCCATTTGCCTTGCTGCCTCACTGAAATAACATCACCCCCTACCACCACCCAAAAACACACACAAATGTTTCTACTACATCAGGGTGTTAATGGTGAGTTTAAATCGCATTAGAAGGCACTGTGTTAAAATACTTGTATTTTTGATCAAATTGGATATTGCAATATCCTGCAGTTGATGAATATAGTTCTGTTGCAGATTTTTTACATTTTGCTCCATGCAGTTGAAAATTCAGCTTTAAATACGAAAACAACCAAAAGAATCTCATCATGCACCCTCCTCTTCGTTCACTCTATTTCATGGTAATTTGATTTCAGTGAACCACACTGCCAACTGTACAAATTACTAGAAAGCGGGGAAAAAAAACTCCCCATCTGACCTGATTTAGCTGTGGATGACAGAGGCGCTACAGAGAGACCCTCACTCAGGAAAACACGGTGTGTGGGGGAGATTTGAGTCTCAGGTCGGCCGTGGGGCCCTGCAGACACAGTCACAGACACTGTTCCCCACTCCACTGCGCTCACAAACACTCTCTTATTATTCCTGCTGTTTTATGAGTATGCAGACCTGAGGAGAGAGACAGAGCAGACTTCCCAGACTCTGATAACATCTCCAACCGGGCGTCAAAGAACCACTTTACAAATCATCCAGTGGGTCAACAGAAAGCAGCAGGACTGCGCAGCTTCAGCCACAGCTCCTTATTGCTCCCCGACATCTTGTCTGTAGACCTTCATCACGCTGCAGATTCACTTTGAGTGGGGATCAGTGAAGGTCTGTAGAGAGCTGCTCAAGCTAGAACTGTGGAAAGTAGAAAACAACTCGTGAGCAAAATATAAAGGACATCAGTGATTTAAATATGAGCCAGTTGCAAAGGAAGATACAGCAACATTTAAGGGGCCGGTATACATCAGATCATTTTGTCATATAGTGGAATAGATTTAGAAAAATGCGACCAGTCGTTGCTTGCTGCCTTTTTATTATGTTGAGCCTCTTGGTCAAGAAGCATTTTAACAGGTAATGGTGTTTTAAGACATTAAAGTCATGTTATTAATGCCAGCACTGATTGATGTTCATTGGATGGAACTGCTTGGTTCACCCCCCTTCAAGTGTAAGGGCTGACTCATCGTTGTCTTAAGGATTCATGTGGCATTTTACATGGCCTACGCTGAGGTGCACATCAAAGAAGCCACAGCTTAACTGTGAAATCACCCACAAGAGACAAGACATTTCTGGCCATGTGACTTGTCAGTTTCACAACCTGCATGATACGAGAAGCATCACGGAGCTCGTTGTACATATTGTCAAACTAGGGGAAAGAAGGCAAAAAAAATGCTGGCATGCAAGTCTTTCCATCTGGGCAGAAATGATGCTTCTATGAAGAGCATCATTTCTGCAAAAAACAACAAACTCTGATATTCAAGGATGCTGTTTTGGTTGTGTACGAGGCCTTAATGTTTTCACCTCCTGTATATTCACTCTGGTATGTGTCAGAATATACTTTTCACTTTCAAAACTAAATCTGCTGAATAGCTTTAGGTCGCTGAGGTGAAACACAGCCTGCACACAGAAATGAGATCTGCTGAAGTCAGGAGTTGGTCAACATACTGGAAGGTAAAACATCACATCTTGTAAATGTTTGATATTGGGACTTGTGGGTGCGGAGGTCACAAGGCAGCCAAAGGAAGTATGAGCCTCCTGTAAAGGGTATGAAGCTGCGGGCTGAGCATGTTTGCTCAACAACAGCAGCGGCATCTTTGGAGCGGAGCTTCTGAGTTTAGGGTAGTTCAAGCCAGGAGAGAGAGCACGAAGAAAAAAAAACAAATGAGGCGCACATGAAGGTTTACACCTTCCTGTTTATTTATGTAGCTTTCCTGGAAGGAGCGGCTTGGACAGCTGAAGGTGTTCACAACAAACCCAGCTGTTGTGCAATCATTCTGAGTGACTTGATATTATTGATCATAGCAAGTTTACAATGTGTCACAGACAGATAATATGCAGGACAGGGAGTCAGTGATGTCCCCCAAGCGATAATGTGATAACGTGGAATCACCATGGAGCTGATCACCAAAGTTATCTGTGTGTGTGTGTGTGTGTGTGTGCATTGCCAGGAAAGTAAGAGTCTCCATGTCTTTGGGCAGCCACACTTATGAGATGTGACTCATCTGTTTTCTGTTGGCCAGAGGTGTAACTGCAGCAGCTCACTGGTTCAACAACAGTTGTACTCACAACACACAACACACACACACATACACACACAAATATTAACATAAGCATGTGCCCACATACTCCTCATTCCCTAAAGTTTGGAAGATGTTGATAGGTTGATACCACAGATACATTGCAGCTCTCATCACACATTTGCTAATCCTTTTTTGAACTGTAACTTTGCCAAGATAAAGAATTCAACCATTAACCAAAAACTGGTTTGATGGCAGTATTTTTGGAACCAGTCACCTTACAATACACCAGGAGCTGGGCTTTCTTTGACCCCCAGATGTTGAACAAACACTGTACTTGGTGTCTGGAGTTTATTTTCAGTTATTTGTTTGCATAACTTATCCCCGGTCGCTGCTCAATGTCAAAATAAGCTAAAAATAAAAGATGTGCTAACATATCAGCATTCTTGTAAACCGCAGCTGTCTAATTGCAGGTATAGTGTGATTCAAACACAGTATGTGGTCATGTCAGGTATGTTTAAAGTTAAAGTAAGTCACTCAGCTTTAGTGAACCACTCACACCTTTCTTCTATTACTTAATTAAAAGCGGATATATAAAAACACAATCAAAGTGCGGCTTCAGTCAGAAGGAATTCATTACGTTAAACCACAGAGGCTCATTCATGAAGTTAGTACAAAGGCTATAGCAGCTGTTTAAACCCTTGCATTGAACTTTCACTTCTTCTGCTTTCACAGAATGACAGAAACACATGCACACTCACAACATCTTCTCATTTATACATCACTTTCCATCCAGGTTCTACAATTTTTTTTTCCATGGAACCATGAAATGCAATAATGAGTTGAAAGGGAAGTAGAGACTCTGGGTGCTGCTGCTGCTGCTGCTCTGTGTCGGCCTGCACCAGATGTTGGCTTTGGCTAAAGGAAGAGGTGCTGTTACTGAATCCCCTTAGCCATGAACACTACCCCCTTTCTAATCAACGCAGCCCTGCCAGTAAAGCTGCACATTACTCCCCCTCTTACCCCCAATTTTCTAATCTGAGAAAGACTGGATGGAGGTTTTCTTTCTTCCTGTGTTACAACCCCGAGCCAAAACCTTTACTTCAATAGAAGTGTATTCGTGTGTCGCCCCTCTGCTATGTACAAAAGTACCTTTGTTTCAGAGCTTGTACATCGTCTCCTTTTTTCTGTTTCAAAATGCAGATTTTTTTTCTGATTCACCCTTTAAAAATAGTTTGCTTGAGAAAATACATTTTATTTTGATTATTTACAGTCCATAGTTGATTGAGATAAATCTATGTCAAACTGTTGTCTATACCGTTTGTTAGCTGTGTTTTGTTCCAACTTAACATTTAATCAGCAGATTTCACAGAAATTATACATTTCTATAATATATATTATAAATATACATATTTATATGTATATTATAGAAATGTATAATTTCTATAAATTATACATTAAACAGTAAAAAAAAAGTCAAAAAGTCAAACTCAGGTCTAAGCTCAGTTTTGCTTTCTCTTTGTGTAGACATTTGATGATTTGCAAGTGGTAGGAACTGTGCTAATAATTACGTAACAGCTAATCCCAGCGCTTCCCTTCTGAGAATGGATGTGGTTTAGTATGTACCATGTTTGCGTCAACAGCTACAGCTTCCATCATCATTAGTTCTGCAATGCAAGACACTATTTGTTTTTAGATCTTTTTAAAAAAATTAAATGATGCAGGCCATCTGGGTGTAGAGGTTAAAAACACACAAAAATGAGTCACGTGAACAGTAAGAGCTCACAGTTGTTTTCAGTTAATATCTCCTCTCCCTTTCTCTCTGTGGCAGCTCTGATGTCCACACACCATGCCTTACCAGGTGGGAGTTCACAGGTGAGACGACGGTGTAGGGCTCCAGTATTGGCCTCGGCCCCTGACTGTAGGTGTGTTTGATTTGGCTCTGTGGAGCTGCAGCACCTGGGCAGGAAGGCCAGGCACAACACTTCATAACAACCCTCCAGCAAAGCCACCTGGATGGACATCTGAAAGGGCCTCAGTCAGCAATCACTATGGGACCCTGTGTGTAGGTGTATTTGACGTTTCCTTGTTCTTACTCTTTAATTAAGAAACCAATCCGTTACATTTATATTCAGATAATAAAAGATTAAGTGTTTTACCTAAGTCAGATTTCTAACTGTACCAACGTGGCAGCGATGACAGGTTGGGACACATTAAAGGTCCCCAGCAATAACAAATCTCACCGGCTGCAGTTGTAGGTAATTACCTGCAGAGTGAGCACAGATGTGAGAGGCTAAATGTGTGGAATGTGAAGTAGTTTTATTTCCTGTGAAACAGACTGCCATTTACAAGGGTAACCTGTGCAAATATCCCAGTCAATTTTACTGCAACGTGTCATCAAGGCAAAGTGAAACGGCTCTTTTTTTTTTTCAAGTGCTCAAGGATGTACAGTTATTCAAGTCCTCTGTCGCTGCTTTTCTCCAGTAACTTTAATTACTTTCTAAAATACTATTTAACATATACAAAAAGAAACAAATACATTTGGCAAATGGTTTTTCTTCCATAAAACCTTGGTGGTCTGTCCCATCAACAGAATGGGGAGCTGAGTCAGCTCCATAACCAGCTCCTCAGGCCAAACCGATGGTGTGTGCATGTGTGTTTTTTAGGGGAGAGGGGTTTTGTAAGATGGTGAAATCAAGCTTGGTGAGACCCACTGAGCACTGACGTTGCATTTGGAATACATACTGCTTTCCTGGTTTTGTCGGATGAATGGGGTTCTTTCAGCCGTCTTGCTCCTGCTGACCCACTGCTTACCCAATTCTCTCCTCTAGTTTGACCCAAGGTCTCACCACCAGCCCTCTCAGATCTACTCCCTGGCAGCCTGTTGTGCCCAGACACCTTTACCTTCCTCCCAAACCAACCAGACCAAAAAAATGCATGCTTTCATCCACATACACCTGAGCAACTGGAGACCGACTTTCTTGGCAGCTTCTGAAAAGTTTCTGATTTGTCCATTTGATTGGATAGTTTGTGGATCGTCTGACTCTATGGCTGGAGGATGTTTTTCCAACATGAAGAGATTTGGGAAGAGAGCTGAGTCAAGAAACATGAAGCTGTAAGAAAAACTGTTGAAATGGCAACCAGAAGGGACAAGAAGTAGAGGTTTATTTTAAAGCTTAAGCCTTACAGGATAATACTGGTGTTATTTCCTCAAGTATGAGTCAGTGGTCTATGTTGGCTCTCTGTATTAATTTTTCACCTTTTAGTATCTGCACACAGTCATCACATCTGGATTTATAACCATGTGCCACATTTTAATTTTGAATTTTGTTAGCCTCTTTAAAAAGGACAGGTAGTCAACCACATACAACATAGTGACATAATTTGAGTTTCCAGTCATCCTCAGTTCAGGAACCCCAGGACCATCAGTTTATCACAGACAAACACAGTAGTTCTTTTTCCACATGTATGTGCGCCTTATAGTTTCCAGTCAATTTAACTTACATGTTTTTGGATGGTAGAAGGAAAGTAGGGCACTTGGATGGCAACTACAAGAAGTAGTACACTCATGCTGTTAGAAAGACAGATCAGATCACTAATTTGCAGAGGGCACAGCCCAGTCCTTTCCAGTTGTTCTCTTCCAATAAAATCAGTTTGCCCAAGGGAAAAATTACCCACAAGACTTATCCAAATCATACAAGCCTCGACTGGCTTAACTCATCTGTTCATGAACATTAGACTTCCTTCCTGACACAGGATATGAAACTGAGCTGAAACTCAGCTAAAATTGGGCAAACTCACTGAAAAAGGTAGAAAATAAAGTGATGGAGAAAAAGGGTCTTTGTTGGTCGGTATGGATGGCTCAACATAATAATGCGGTCAGTGTGACGTTCTGCTTGTAAAGCAAATAAGATGAAAAGACAGCTGAAACTGCTGCACAGGCTGAATAAGCCCAGACATAATCGCTAACAGAACCTGGCCAGAAACTGCAAAGGACTACAGAAGGCCCTCCGACATCTATAATTTACTGGGCCATCTTATATAGCTTTGTTTTAATAGTGTGCGTTTAAGGACTGAACATAAACTGCATAGGGACTGAATAGTGGTTGTGTTGTGGAAGTACTACAGCCCCCATGGTGCATTGCAGCGCTAAACGAAACGACTTCCTGAGTTCAAAGTTGAACATTTTAACATGTGTGTTTTAGTTGAGTAGCGGTAACTCGGTGTGTCATGAGGCAAGTTTTGGTATGAAAATACTTTTAATCGTTACTTTTTCGTTATTTGTCGGCCTCCTCGTGTGTCGGATATGTCCGTGAACGCGTCAAACCACGAGCTGATCCAGTTAATCTACCGCCATTTGAAGGAGCATGGTTACCACTCAGCTGCTGATGAGCTAGAGAGGCACAGCCCACAGGTCAACTCCACACACACACACACACACACACACACACACACACACACACACACACACAGAAACTGTGACTGTATGTGTTCACCTACTGCTGACTCATAAAAGTTGAACTTTAAGTCTCCGCCTTGTCATAGAGTATGTATTCTATTTCCTTACTAAGGGGCCGTGTACAGTATTTAACATAAGGTAAATTGTACCAGAGTTAGCTTAAAGCTAGTTTTCAAATGCAGTCCCTTGGCAGGTTAGGATTAAAAACATTAAAAACAAACTAAACGGACAGGACAAGGCATATGCAAACACAGTAGTATGTATCTGTAATAATAGTATTTCTATAAAAGTGACACTGTTAAAAGGTAAACTGTATTACTTACTTTCTCCTGTAAAATTGCTTTTCGACCACCAGACTTATTTTTTATCATCAGTTTAGTTTCTTGTTTGTATTCATATGCTGTTAGAACTAAACCACATTTATTAACGAAATGCCAAAAATGAAATAATTCAACTGAAGATTCGGGCTCATCATCAGACAAGAGCATACAAGTATTTCAACTCAAAATGCAAACAAAACAGAATATGGAACCATTTTGAGAATTAAAAGATTGTTCATATTGCACGGAGCTGCCAGTAGCCGTAGTTTATGAGGTACGTCTCGCTAAATTTAACCTGTGGTTTAGTTCAGTGGCTCCCAAACTCGGGGTGGGCAGGCTCTGAAATCAGAATCAAGGTTGCAAATCTTTTAACTAGATCTGCTGTACCTAATAGACTGTCTAATCAGTGAGCTTTTAATGTTTTGATTTTTTTTTTCTTTTTTTTTCTGCAGGGGGAGACAAAAATATCTGCATCATTACTGGAGATCTTCAGTTCATGGTTAAAGTGAGTATGATCTCTCAGTCCTTTGCAGAAATCATGACTGGACGTCATTAGCTGTAATGAGACGTATACTACATATTGTGTTTATTCCTGACAGAGAGTCAAAAAAGAAAAGGAAGTCTGATTCAGCCAGGCCCTCCAGTTCTAAAGAACAAGGAAGGACCCCAGCTAAGGTCTGTCTCATGATCAGGTTGAGCTTTTTATTCCTATTTTGATGCTTTATTCTGACCTTGATGTCTTTTGAAATACAGATAATTTTTATTTACTTTTTTTGTGGTTCTTATTAAACCAAAGGCTGCAAAGACTAAAGCTGGTGCCACTTTTCCTCAGGTCAAAACTCCCAAGAAAAAAGGCAGCACCACCTCTGAGCAGGCGGCTTCACCAGCTGCATCAACAACAGTTGTAACAGCTTCTCCTGTTGGTACGTTTGACTTCAGCTGACAGCAGCATTAGCTGAACAATAAAAAAAGAGTCCGGTGGAGTATTTTAATACATTTTTAACCTATTCTACACACTTCAAATGTCTAGCCACACCAAAGAAAAAGAAGGAGAAAGTGGGGACAGAGACACAAAAAAGGAAGGTGAGTTTTTATTTTGTTTTCATTTGGGGTTTTTTTATTGTATTGGTTCTTAAACTTTACAAAGCAGGCTGTTTTTTCTTCTTTTTTAGTCTGCGACAGGAAAAAGGAAAAAGAGTGAAGAACAGTCTGCAAAAAATGTCATCAAGGCGAAGAAATCAAAGACACAAACAAAGGACACAGTTGTGGCCGCTGGTGGAGATGATTCAGACTCTGACAGCAGTCTGGATGTAGAGAAATGGAAGAAACTGGTCCTGCAGTTGACAGGTGTGCTAGCGTGTGTGTGTGTATGTAAAGGATGAGGTGATGAGGTTTTCACATTGGAAAGAGACAGAATGGAAGGTGGAGGAAGTTAAGAGGTGTGGAAAATGCAGGAAATGGTGAGAGATGAAATGTCAGGGAGAGCTGGGTCATCCGACATAAAGGGAGAAAGACAACCATGAGACAGGACAGCACCACCCATGAACAACCTCACCACGGAAAACGATGATTTCATGCTAACAGAGCTGTGTACAGTAACTTTGTGGTTATTGGTGTTTTCTTTTTAACATTTGTGCCACATAGCCATTTTTGTTTAAATGTCTTCACCTTGTTTACTCTGTCCTCAGATGCTGACATAGCCAAAATGGACACCATCAATGCTCTGGACTCCTCTGCACCAGAACCCAAGACAAAGAGAGTCAGAAAACCCCGGGCCAAGCCTCCCACAAAAATGGACACTCCTGTTCAACAGAATAACGGAACAGCTGAAAAGAATGAAAAGGTGGAGGAGAAAGCTGCAACAGAGACACCAACAAAGAACAGCAAACACAAGAAGAGCAGTCCAAAGAAGACTGCAGCTGTGACCTCCACTGCCACCCCGAGCCAAGAGCAAAACTGCAGCGCTGCAGAGGACAGACCAGCTGCATCCACCGCCTCTCCTTCAAAACTGACACCAATGAAAGAGAAAAGGAAAGACGTGACTCCGTGTAACGAAAAAAATGATGAGACAACGTCTGAGCCCAAGAAGAAGAAGAAGAAAAAGGAAATGACCGAAGACAAGGTGGAAGGGAGTGCAAATGACACTGGTGGAGATGGAAAAGAAAAAGAGAGTAGAGAGGAGAAGAAGACAAAGAAGGAAGTCACAGAGCAAGAGTGTGTTGATGAACCTGTGGAGAAGAGAAAGAGCAAAGGAACAAAGGGAGATAGCAATAGGAATGAGACTGAGGAAGAAGTGATAGAGAAAAACAAAAATAGCGATGCTGATAATCAGGTCATTTTAGAGCCAGTAGTACAAGAAAAGAAACCCAAGAAGAAGAAAAAGGAGAAAACTGATTGTGAAGAAACTTCACAGCAGACAGCTGAAGAAAAGAAAGTAAAGAAGAAGAAAAAGACAGCTGATAGTGAGGAAAATCCAGAACAGGTAGCTGAAGAAGTAAAAGAAAATGCGGAGCAGATAGCTGAAGAAGTAAAAGAAAATGCAGAGCAGATATCTGAAGAAAAGAAAGCTAAGAAGAAGAAAAAGGAGACCGCTAATAGCGAGGAACATTCAGAGCAAATTGTTAAAGAAAAGAAAGCAAAGAAGAAGAAAAAGGAAAATCCAGAGGAAGAAAATTCAGAGCAGATAGTTGAAGAGAAGAAAAAGAAAAAAAAGGACAAGGCTGATCATATTGAAGAGATGTCGGAGCAGATCGTTGAAGAAACAATGACAAAGAAAACAGAGAGCAGTGACAGAGAGGAAAACACAGAGCAGACTACTGAAGTAAAGAAGAAAAAGAAAAAGGACTCATCACTGAAAAATAACTCTGTTGACACAGAGCTGCTACCTCCAGCCGACCCTGAGACACCAACTCCTCCAACAGAGCATAAGAAAAGTAAGTAGATAAAACCAATCATGGCAAAATGCATTATTTTCTGTTTATATTCACGTTTCCATCCATTTCGTTTGTCATCCAGAGAAAAGCAAGTCAAAATCAGCTGAGGTCCCAGAAACACCTGCAGTTTCTGTCCAAGAGGCCGCAGCAACACAAACCCTCCAGACACCCTCCAGCAACTCCCACAAAAAGGTATCACAATGCTGCACTCTTCACCAGCTTGAAATGTTTCAGACGGATGTCTTCCGTAAAAGGTGCGATCATTTTCAGTGCTAGAGGATAATTCTCCAGATAATTTACTTTGGTCATTCTCTGTAATTTGTCACAGAAAAAGAAATCTTCCAAGAGCACAGAGTCATGAAGGCGTTTGATTCTTCATCAGGATGAAGTCAACACATCCCCGGCGTCAGGTTTCTAACCATATTTTAATGGTTAGAGGGATCGCTGTAAAGATTTTCTGACTTTTATTTTGGTACATTTTTATCTTTTATGTTTGTTTTATGAGTTTACCACGCTAAATGTGGCACACTGTGCCACAGCTGACTTTTTTTACTCAATGTTTTGTATGATTTCTATTTAAACAGTATGACAATATAAAAGGGATGGATGGATGATCCCTCTGGGAATATTTGGGAAATTCAGTCACTGACTGAATGGAGATGTCTCTTTTTTTCTGTTATTATAATATAAACTGTTCTAGTTCTCTGAATCACCACATCTCAGATTTTTATAGTGATTCAAATAGAATAATGAAATGAATTTCTTGTCAGTATATGTTTAGTACTATTCCTTTTGTAATTACCACAAAAAACAAATATTTTATGGATCAAAAACAAGTTTCATACTTATTAAAAAATAATATGGAAATTGTTTTAATGGCCTATTTTTGTGTTCTCTGTTTTTGAAAAGCATGGGGTTTTTTTTAAACAAAAAGTTTAACTGTTTGATAAAGCTTTCATATACACCTTGTACATTGTGCTTTTAATACAAATTAAACAATATAGTTTTTTTAATCCTCTGGTTGAAGTCGTGTTGTTGTGAACAGAAAAAGATTCATGCAGTACTAATGCGCTACCACTTGCTTGTTAGCCAGGAGTGTGTCTTCCACGGGTGTCCGCTAGATGGCGCAGCAGCAGCCAGAGAAGCTCGGGCCAGGCACACAGAAGAAGACTGGAAACTACAATGTTTGGTACTGCAGCTGCAGTGATAACTTCCGCAATGAAATAAAATATCAAACGAGTTTAATTTAAGCGGCTGAGCCAAGAAGCCTCTAATGTGGAGGCTAAATCGAGTTCGCCACAAAGCTGGCCGACAAGGCGACAGCTTGGAGGAGTTTAGGTTAAAGAGGAGGGAGCACGAAAAAGGTGAATGGTGTGGTTTGTTCAGGACGTTTGCTCTGTATTTAACTTCACGTCTGTCAACGTAACGTATTTTTTATACGTTACGTTCACGATATTAACTGATGGTCAGCGTTAATATGAAAAGTGAGAAGAGGCTGCAGCTGTTAGGGTTATTTACAAGGAACAGAGCCACTTGGAAAGTTCATCCGGCAGCTAACGTTAAGCCAGTGCTGTTCTTCTACAGACTAGTCATAATACAAAAGTCTGGTAACGCTAAAACATTTAACGTAACCTAGCTGCTGCCTGGAGAAGGTCTTGTTTGTGAAAACCCCCAGGGTGTACTTAGATAACTAACTATAACATTACTAGTTCTGTCTTCATCATGGACGGGTTATGAGACAGCGGGGACCCTGGGCCCACCCTGCAGACATGTAAAAGTCAGCTCTTTGTTGATGTTTTGTCTTGTAATGGTTTTGCACCCTCTGTGGTCATATTAGGTCTACTTGAGGTTGAGTTGCTTCTCACGGGCTGTTGTACTTCACTTTGTGGTTGTTGTGCATTTCTTTGAAGTCAGCTTGCTCTGCACTCTAATCGTTTTTGTAGTTGTTTCGATCAGTTCATGAACAAGAAACCCCTGATACGTCTGCTAAAAATGGAGATTTATACTGAACAACTATGATAGGAAGTAGAGAGTAATGTTTGGTTTGTCACTGTTTATTGCATTAGCACTGAGACAGGCCCGCAGAGACAGACAGCTGGTGAGCAAACGACTCCTGCTGAATGAAGATGAGGAGCAGCCAGAGGTCACGATGGACACTACCTCAGGAGAACAGGTGAGAGGCAGATGATTGTGATAGGAATTTTTTTTTTGGCCTGTTCAATAAATGAAGGGTGTTAAGAGTTGAACCTGTTTCTCATTTCCTCAGGTTGTGGTCAGTTTGTTCCACAGACTTCAACACAACGGGCCTGAGAGGGAGTCTCACCTGAGAGCCTTGAGTAAAGCTCTCCGTGACCCATCAGCACAGCTCACCTTCATCAAGTAGGGTGGTGTCACCACATCAAATGAGTTTAAAAGATGTTTTTATCTCTATCTCATGTGTCATGCCTGTCTGTGAATCTGTTTTCCCTCTAGGCAGGAGAATAGTATGCACCTGCTGGTCGGGCTCCTCACTGGCTCTAATGCTCAGTGCCGTCTGCAGGCAGTCCGGTGTCTTCATGAGCTGTCTCACTCTCTCGACTCCAAAGTGGCCCCAGCCTGTCTGCCTGCCACCCCTTACCTGCTCACCTACCTGTCTGGCCAGAGCACCAAATTCACTGTAAGTACCAGCTCATACCAAGCAGTGTGTAATCACCTAATTGTACACCTAATTGTACATTGACTTTCTGTGTGTGTGTGTGTGTGTGTGTGTATGCTCATGTGTACACAGGAGCTGTGTCTCTACACGCTAGGTAATTTATGCCCAGACGGTGTTGTAAAAGAGAAGCTTCTGGCCCAGGGAATCATACCAGCTCTGGCCAACTGTATAGAGGTAAACTAGCACAATTCATTTGTAACAACTTCAACACTGTAACAACACCCCAGGTTTAGTAGAGGAGTCACACCAGTATCATCAAGGTGAATACATCAGTACATGTTTGTCAAATAATCCATAGAAGTTTTGCAGAGAAACTGAAACACTGTTTACTCACCTTTCCCTGAACTGGTGCCACACAAGGTTAATGTTAACATGTTTGTTTTAATGTTTCTGTGCATGTGTCCAGAACCAGAGACATAATCTAGCGGTCGTGGAAGCCGTGGGGTTCACACTCTCTCAGCTTCTCCAGTCCAAAGATGCAGCAGAGAACATAATCCCGTAAGTACCCTGATTGCACACCAGTTCCCGACTTGATTCTTTCCATTACTGTTCTCTTTCTTCTGTAAGGCGTTGCTTATGTTAGACACCATCTTTAGTTGTATAATGATCTTCCTGACCTTCCTGCTCTTCCAAAAATGACCTTCCTCTCTGTCTGCAGGATGGTCCTGGCCTCCAGTTTACCTTCACACTTGTTATCAGTCCTGACGCCAGACCCAACGTTCGGCCTGGCACCTGCTATTGAGTGTGCGTGGTGTCTGCACTACCTGGTGTGCAGGTGAGAGGCGTAGAATATTACTCCAGAAATAGTGTAATTCTACCAATCATAACAATGATCATCTGTTTCTCTTCTACCCTTATGTGACTTGAAGCATTGAGGATAACAGCCCCATGACCCAACAGCTGTTGGCTCATGGGGCCCTGTCCCAGTGCAGTTCTCTGTTGGTGTCACTAGGTGGTGCTGTCGCTGAAGGAAACAAAGAAGAAGGAATGGAGCTGGTAAGGAAATTCATGGATCAAATACAGCATGACATTTTTTTTTGCCCTTTAGCACTCTTATTCTGTTGTTTGTTCAGTTTTGCTTACTTACTTGAAACAAATAACGTGTATCAGTACTTTTTGTTATAGCTGATCAAAATATGGCTTAACTTTTATATTTTTCATATTGTCTTACCATCCAAGCCTTTCTCTTTTATTTTAGTTCATGTTAACATGGTATGAAAATCAGTTTGCAGAAACTTGCTTTATTTAAAAGAGTAAAGATTATGCATACGTTTTGTATTAGCAGTGAAGCCTTGACATAACAGGTTTGTGATTGACTGCTGAAAATAATTAAATTTACTAGCTATTTTGTAATTGTATTTTGTGTATTTTTTAATTACTCATGTTAAGAACAAGCACTTTAAAGTATCTGTGCAGAACTATATAACCTCTCTAAACTAAAATACCTATCTAAAGGAATTTCTAAGAATTTAGTTATTGATTTTTATTTTGAAAGGCAGGAAAACAATCTCTGGTGTACATCATTTGTAATATTTTGGTAAAAAATACACTAAATAACCAGTATGGTCTTTTAGCTGATGCTGAGATTTGTGTTCCACAAATGTGTTGTCCCTCTTTCAGCTTGTCTGTCCTCTGCTGCGGTGCGTGGGAAACCTCCTGTCCTCCTGCCCAGTGGACAGCCTGAGTGCTCGAGTGGGCGACGTTAGACTTGTGGCTGCTCTGTGTGCACTTCTTCAGGCCTACTTTCACACACAACCTGCCTTGGCCAGGGAGAGTGCCTGGGTCCTCAACAACCTCACAGGTTAGACCGGTAGAAATACAGTCATTTGTTAGTATTGCTCAGAACACTTGATCCAAAGTGTTTCCAGACTCAAGGTTACTGTTATCTATTCCTGTGGAAACAGATCATCAGATCTTTTTTTTTACATGGGATCAACATCTAACTTATTTTCCATAAAACCTCTGTCTTGCAAAGGAACATCTCTCTTAGGTGTATGTTTCCTTCTGTACCCACCTGAGGATTGATGTTTTTATTAGGAGTGATTGCACAATATGTATCATGCTTTGTTACGATTCCTTTCCCCATCACTGTGTTCCAGCTCACTCCAGTGCTTTCTGCTCTGCTCTGCTGACTCACAACTTGATCCCTGGACTGATCCAGCTTCTGCCTTTTTCTCAAGGCATCAATACAATGGTCAGTGCAAGCTAAAGCCAAACTTTGATGTTATTGCTTATTTTTTTAGTTGTGCCCTGTTTTTCAGATGCACTTACAATGTTACACTTCCATCTCACTGGCCCGTGCCTTCCTGTCAGATCCTCAGGGTTCTAGCAAATGTTGCTCACAAGAAAAAGGAGTTCTGTGTCCAGCTGGCCCAGCTTGGATTGCTGCCTGCACTCTGTGCAACACTTAAAATGGCCGACCAAGAAATGGTGACTCTGAGTCTGGAGGTCCTCTTCATGCTGGTAGTTAGCCAGCCTCAGGTAAGCAAGGCTAACTGAAGAAGAGCTACTTAGCAACTGTATTTGTATCATCTTTTACCAGGGATATGTGTCTTAGATGGTGGTTCTTGTGTCCTTTTAGGTGGTAGACGAGTTTGTAAGGCAAGGTGGAGTTTCACTCTTAGAAGCCATTCAATACAACAGTGAAGGAGAGATGAGGCGAAGGGCAGCATACCTCCTGGAGCACCACCTACTGTCATATTCATCCGACTGCACGGTAAAGACTTTTATGCGGATTGTTCTGTTTGTTAAATTTGTACTAATTCAGAAATGACTAATTTGATCGGTTGTGCCGCAGGTGGACGACATCCCACGTTCCTGAGCGAAAGAGAAGGCATCAAGTTCACACCTATGGAGAACAGTGTGTCCCCAAACACAGAACATTTTTATGTGTGTATGCTGACAGACAGATGCTGGCTTTATATTTAAAGTTAGTTTTTTAATAACTCTAAATCAGATGTAATGTCATGTTTACCATTGGTTATCGTTGGTATTTTAACACCTATAAAGATGAAATAAGATGTAGCCTTTACATGAAATTGTATTTATATTCAGATTAGGTCTGACATGTTTTTTTGTCTCTTACATTTTGTGCCACCATTGCTCGAGAAACTAAAGACTGATTATTTTTTTATTTTTGCACATTGAGGTCTCTCATCTGACAGGAAAACAACCACTGTATGTACAACTGTAGAGGAATGATTCATATGACAACTGACTGTAAATATCTAGAGTGAGGGAGATGAAAAACACTTGATTGTACATTCATCAAATAGATTAATCAGCATCAGCTTCACAACAGAGACAGTTGTTTTGTGAGTAAGAGTTTGTGTGTCTGCCTGCATAGGTAGGGGCAGTCATAATGTTTTGGCTCATCAGAGTGTAATAAGAAAGGCCCAACTTTCTCAGGGATGTACAATGATTAGTGCAGGACTTAGTTTCATTATTGCCCCTGGAGTATTAATATTGTAATGGTTAAATGCTTAAACACATTAATATCTTCATAATGTACTGATGTCTTTTAATCCCATAAGACATTATAGGAACTGAGATGTAGTTTCAAATAAAGCAAAGCTCATCAACATAATTTACTCATAAATTAAACTGTAGTGATCATTTCTATGTAAATAAACAAATATAATGAATGTAATTGAATTCAGTTCATTTCAGCAGAGATGGTTTTGACCCCATTTAACCGTCTTCTGTCTGTCTGTCTCTGGATTTCCACACACATCTCAGTGTAATGGTGATTTAGTGACAAAGTGGTCATTGTAGACTACGGCTGAAAAGAACAGCCTCTGTCAGCAACTTCTAAACAAAAATGTTCAGCTCCTCCCCTTAATGAAAAAAGAAAGTGTCTCAGATTTCTTCACTTCCTCTTTCCACCCACAACAGTCTCTTTCCGTTGTTTTTCACACTTTCTCTGCAGGATAAACTAAAACAAGGTGGGTCACTTCATGTTCTTGTAATCCTGTATTGTTTTAGACCTCTTTTTGAATGCAGTGGGTATCATGTATCTGGTCATTCTGCATCACCACAGCTATTCTTTTAATTAATAGTAAACTAGACGGGAGAGTATTCATCTAGTTCAATTAATTCTTGTTCTCTCCTCCCGCACACAGCATATACTTTACTGGCAATGGAGGGCGCTGAGCCAACAACTAGAGAGAGAACAACAAGACAAGATGGGAGTCAGGAGGAAGACCCCAAGGTGCTGCTGTCAAGCAAGCCTCTGCATCGCTTTGTCCGGAAGGAGCCCAGAAGTCTTGGGGTAACACATCAAACAATGCAGGGCCACAGAAATGACATAATGGACAGTTACAGGAACTTGTGCTAAATGTCTTTTGAGTAGTAAGTCGGTGTTTAGAAGCAGATGTACACACAAAGAGCAGCTGCAAAAATGTCATTCTACTCTAAGTACTGTCATTCATCCTTGCTCTTGTCCTTTCTAGATTGTCATTCTGATCTTTGGGTGTGCAGAGCTCTTGATGGGGTTTAATCTGGCCAGTGAAAGCATGTGCTCCTCTTACACAATCTACATCCCCTTCTGGCAGGGAGTGCTGGTACGTAACATGTGGACGATTAGTATACTGTACTTGGTTAGTTGTATGTTCACTGATGAGTCATGACTTAAGGGACTAGTTTAATATTTTGGGGAAAATTCTAGGCAAAAATAAATAAATAAAAAATAAGTGTATTTCCCAAAATACCGAACTATCCCTCTAAGTCGAGTTAGTTGGGATCAACAAACCTGTGACATTGAAAATGGTGATATACATGACGCAAGAACAAAGCTGGTTAAGTCACATGCAATCATTAAAATATACTTTGAGTGAATGACAGGGAAAAAAATGATGTGATGATCTGTTTTTGGTTGTTGTTTTTTAAGTTTCTTGTCTGTGGAAACTTGTCTATCTACACTGAGATACATCCATCCAAGAAGATGGTAAGGCATGCCTGTGATTCCTTTTGCTCTGGTTTAGTTGAATTTTATTTAGTCACCTGTAGCCTTTATTTCTCAATAACCTACTTTAGCTTGTTGAACTCATCTTTCCCAGGTGACTGTGTGTTTGGCCATGTACGTGGTTTCCCTCTTGGGAATCGTGGTCTCTATCGGCTACAGGCTCCATTGCTTCTTCTTTTACAACTTCTACATATTAAACAATAGCAGCGCGGTGAGTTACAGCATCTATTTTTTGACTAAATAGATGACACTGACATTTTCACAGCGTATGAATAACTCTCTTGTTCATTTTCTAAACAGCTTTATGGTGTGGAAGGCTTACTGTTCATTTCCTCTATTTGCGTGTCAGTGCTGCTCATCTTCTTGAGTGTCGTCGCACGTTTATCACTGAAATCCACACACAGTCAGGTAATACAATATTTACTGTTACTTCATCTAAAACAGGCATTTCCCGCTGAGATTATACATTCATTATTCGAATTTAACGCTTTGGAAGGAGATATTTTTGGACCAGAAGTTCAAGACAACTTATTCCATTGGTCCAAAATTTAGTACACACCATTTCTCAAGTTTTTATTGAAATTTCAGCCATTCATGTACATTGAATATCCTTAAATGGTGCAAAGGTAAGTGGTGAACTTACCTTTGGTAGGGTAAGGTAAGTGGTTGTAGTAGCACTGTATATTGCTATCAGAGTGGTGAGAAAAAGACAAGTGGAAATTGTGGGAACTTCTGCAACAGTGTTGGGACGAACTTTCTGAGCAATATTTAATTTCTGCTGTAGAAAGAATCTCATGTGTGTCAAAGGTTTAGATCAAACGTAGCTCAACAAGAAGGTTCCTTGATTCCTTGTTTTTAAAATCTCCTATTTTTTTATTTGTTCTATGCTTTAATGTTTTGTGCTGGAAAAAAAATTAGGTGTTCTAAAACTTGCTAGTGTACACAACTGTAAGTGAAAGCGATCAGCGGTCAAAGGAAGTCAGATATCAGTTATCACAATAACTCGTATTGTGTCAGTCATTTTATTGCCTTCTACTTTCCCTTGTCTCTAACTGGCCTCCACCTCAATATCTTCAACAGGTTATCGTCCAGTGCATGCCGGGACCACCACCACCACAGAATAACACAACACCAAACTAAGATCAGTCTTTTCAATTATTGTTCTACAATAAGTAACATTTGTTTTCCTGCAGTTCACCTATACTGTGAAATAAACATCACAGTTCTGTACAGTATATTACATGTGAATGTTGCGCCACCCGCTGGCAGTAACCCAGAAGCCAGCTTTTTCGGTCATTCACATTTACACTAAGCTTCACTCTACAGCAGTGGTTCTCAAACAGTGGGGTGTGACCCCCCTGGAGGACCCACAGCCATTGCGGATGGGTGTGGATGACCAAATATAATGGATATGATTTATTTAGGGAAATTAAACAAGAGTTTGCGGATGCTATGGCACTGACCAGCTTGGATCCTATCAATGGTATCGGTTAATGAAAAAAATGTGGGGAGGGGGGTTGTGAACTTCCATAGGGGGGCGTGCCTGTAAGAGTTTGAGAACCACTGCTCTACAGTATGTGTAGCTGCAGTTGTCCTGAAAGAAAAAAAAATGCATTACTGAACCACATTTGTTAGCTTTTTGTAAATCCTGTTTGGAAATGAAAATGATTTCTGTCATCTCATGAGAGATAAATGTTTTACATGCACTTAGTAAAGGAAACATAGTAACCACTAATATCTCTAGCAAGGCTTTATGTGTGTACTTACTGTATGGGGTCAATTATTAATTCTATATCACTTAACAATGTTATAGCACCTTATTTTAATTACATTAAAATACATTTAATGATTGCTCCACAATCCCCCATCCCATAGGAAATCCAACCATGAACGTTTTTAATCTGAACATACCCAACCAGTTACAATTTCAGTGACATGTTGTGGACAGTTTCCATGCTGTCAACTTTTCTGATCATCTGCAGTATTATTATTACAGCTTGTGCAGTGTTTGGGCCAAGCACCGGCTGGATCTTCTGTAAACTGTACATTTAGCTGAAGATATTTTACAGTGTGACTTTGAATAAATGTGGCCCTGTTTTGGATACAAGACAGCACATCCATGTGTGACTGCTGCTTTAGAAATATTCAAAAGAACTTAGGGTATATTTGATTATATTACGGTTGGAATCTTCTTGCAGATGAATTGGTACTGTAGATATAATAATTTGGCACATTTATGGCCTAGCTTTTGACTTGATGTATGACTGTGATATGAAGAGCCTGCCTAGAGACCAGTTGCCATCTTTTGCCTGTGAATGAGTGAAAAGCATCTGTCTTTAGCTTTTGGCTATATTTGGTGCAATCAAACTTTTTTATGTTGTCTTTTTTTAAATTAAAAAAATTAAAAAAATAATAAAATGATGCTCAGATTGGTGATCACATAATTACCCACATATAAATCTATGCACACAGACATCATACATACAGTATAAACAAGTCTAATTACACTCCAGTCCTTTGGTTTTCATTTCTATCACTGGACTGTGTCTTTAAATCCTTTCAGTATTACCCAACTGTTGTGTAAGCTTACTGGCATTGACTTAGAACCATTCTTATCGACTCTCCTCTGAGTTAGGTCTACAATTGATACCCAACAATAATATTATGATTATTATGAGTAATCAAGTTGTGACATGATCTCAGATCCCAGAAATCACAAAAACTGCCATGACACCATCAACATTTTGGTCACTTAATTTATTTCCAGTTATTTAACTGAGTAGACAAACAGTAGTTCAACATTATAACAGAAGTCTTCCCCTGGTATTTGTAATACAGGGAAGAAGAAAATCACATAAGAAACACGGTGGCATTTCTTGTAGTTATATTTGGTCCATGTGCATTTTTTTGGAAGGGGGTTTAAACTTCACAGTATTTAATAGACATAGCTGGCTGTGTGCAGAGACTGCATGGAGGCCGTGTCAGCTGAGCCGGTGGGTTTGTACTCTCCTTTGGAGGCCAGGCCGTTGATCTGTTGAAAAGAGAAACGGAGGGGGAAAGTTGGGGCAAAGTCAAATCTGAGTGTTAATAATCAACCAAGTTACCTGCACCACATTAGTGCAAGGCTGAACAGACAAAAACCTTTTTGGGATCAATCATTTACCGATAAGTGTAAAGTTGAGTAATGTAAGATAAGAGTCATTTAAGCCCCTGTTCTGTGCACAGTCCACAACTACAAATTGATAAGTTATTCGTGTCTATTTATCATTATTAACAGCCATTCATACCCTCTGAGGCTTACCTTGGCCCTTTTGCAGAAAGCTTCCTGTGCAGCTGCCTTGTTGGCAGTTTTGCCCTGCCAGGCTGCAAGAGCAGAGGCCTGGAGAGCACGGCCGTAAGAGAAGGTCAGCTTCCAGGGGCGATGGAGAGGCACCTGGTTGATGGCGTTCAGGTTGAGGGAGGCCTCCTCCTCACTCTGGCCTCCAGACAGGAAACAGATACCTGGAAAGACACAAGTCTCAGCATGCTGCATGCACTTCATTTACTGAGCAACTTTGTTTTCCATGCTTCCCTTGAAGCAGTCTGTTGAGGGAACAGCTGGCCTTGTGACACTCACCTGGCACAGCAGCGGGGACAGTGCGCCTCAGAGCGGTCACTGTAGCCATAGCAACCTGCTGAGGGGTGTACTTGGTGGTGCAGGAGTGTCCAGCAGTGACCATGTTGGGCTTCAGCAGAGTGCCCTCCAGGTACACGTGGTGATCAGACAGAGCCTTGTACACAGCAGCCAGAACCTGATGATGGGGCAGATTTATTACTACACCTTAAAAAATTTATAATCTAATGGGAAAAATATTTCAGGGCTGATTGTCTTGTATTTGGATAACTAAGCCAGAGATGATGAACCAACCTTTTCTGTGGCATACTGGCAGCGCTGGAGGTCATGGTCTCCGTCGGGCAGGATCTCTGGCTCCACAATGGGCACCAGGCCATTCTGATTGAGTGCACAAATGTCACGTTAAAATGGCTGCCTCACAAACAAATACTGACCAAACTGAATTCCTCTCAGGATTTCTGTGGAGAATTAGGGCTCCACGCACAAACACACAAATACCTGTTGGCAGATACTGGCGTATCTGGCAAGGACATTGGCGTTCTCTGCAATGGCAAGAGCTGATGGGCAACCATCTGCGATCTTCAGCACACATCTCCACTTAGCAAAGTCACAACCGTCCTTCTTATACTGGGCACAACGCTCCGAGAGGCCATCAAGACCTATAAGAAATCAGTGCAGTTTAGAACTTCCCTCGGTTTCATTTGAATCTGAGTTGCTTTTAATTAAATATGCCATTGTACTAAATAGGAGAGAAAAGTTCAGACTGGTGTGCTAGTATTTGCATAATTTCACAGAAATTTGCTAAAAAAAAAAAAAAATCCAACAATAAAAAAATGGTTTGTGCTTCCATGCTTTTCATCTTTAATTTATTTTACCTTGTGTGGTGGTCTCTCCATTTGTTCCATTCAGACCAGCTGTGCCTTTGTCCACCTGAAGAAAGACAATCAAACACAGCCATTAAACTCTAAAAGGGTCATAAGTCAAAGACCCACAAATCTGTGTTTAGCTGTGTTGTGATTTGGCTTCAGTCTGTAGACTCCTCACCTTGATGCCGACAACAATGCCCTTCTCCTTGACGACTTGAGGGAAGAGCTTGCCGCTGTCTGATTTCTGGTAGAGCGTCTCATGGAAGAAGATGATCCCACCCACACAATTGGAGATGGAGGGGTCGGAAGAGAAGAGGAGGTCACGGAAAAAACGACGGTTCTCCTCATTGTTCTCCACATTGATTTTCTGCAGGCGCTTTGCCATGGTGCCTTGAAAGAAGAGGGCGTGGAAGTCATTTCAGATGCCCACTCTGCAGTCAGATCTCTCAACAGAAAAGTCTCCCCCAAGTCAGACTTGGTGCTCACCTGTTGATTCATCTGCAGCCAGGATTCCCTTTCCGGGAGCCACGATCCTCTGAGCAATGTCAGAGAGCTCCTTCTTCTGCTCCGGAGTGAGGGATGGGAACTGATGAGTCATCCTGGAAAAGACAATCAAGTTATTTCACTGACAGCTGTTCAGAAACTCTTTAAATCTTCCTCATACTTCCAACAGTCGGACTGTTTCGCCCCTAATCGAACACAATAAACCTGTACTGACATCCTGCTTCTCTTTCATCACCTCTGTAAATATTTGGCTTGCATGGTTGAACTTTGGCCTTCAAACAGATAAGTTCTGCCTCTTGATGTGCAAAGTAAGTTCATGGTTCACTTAAAGTTATTGACTTCATGATGTTTTGCCAAAGCTTTCTGCAGAAGAAAGCATTTAACCACACAGTATGAAGGCAAAAGGCTGAAAACCATGAGCAAAATTCACAAACATGAAATAAGTGATCATACACAACAGGTTGAACGCAAGTGTTTGTTTCAAGTATTTGCACAAAGCAAAAACATGTCTGAAACCTTCGGCAGACAGCACACGTCGACTTGTAACATATAACCCTTTCAAAGTAAAATCACTACGCATCCACCCTGCAAAACCTTTATTAGAAAATCCCAACTTCTGAATGTAACTCGAGCATTCAGACTTAACGAACTGTTAGTTCAGTTCAACAACCTTTAGGAGAAACCTAGCAAAATTAAAAAAAAAATGTCTGCAAGAGCTGCAAAACCTGAAAACATCTTACTTGAGAGTTGTGAACAAACAGCGACGACAACACAAGCTGCAAACGGCCTCTGCAACCTCCCAGCAGGTACTGATTGAGAAGGCCGATTTCTGGGCTCAAAGCTGTATTTATTGCCTGTTTGGGGCTGTGGAGGAGGCGCTCGTGATGTGGCGGGGCGTGTGTCCCCTCCGTAACGCAATTGGCCCCGGCAGACAGACAGGGGCGGTGTCTGAGTGGTGTGGCATCAATGTGCTCTTTTGTGGACTTTAGGTTCATGTGATCAGAATCTGGAAGGACTGGGTGGTGCGTGTGTGTGGTGGTGCGTGTGCTGTGTATGGTGGTGCGTGTTGTGTGTGTGGTGGTGCGTGTGCTGTGTATGCTGGTGAGTGTGGTGTGTGTGGTGTGTATGGTGTGTTGGGGGACACAATGCGTCATATGAAACAAGTTTAAAAGTCGAAGTCTGCATGCGCGCACGCATCATACAGCTGAACCCCTCCTTCTGTTTTTTTTTTTTTTTTTTTTTTTTGCAGCACTTTGAGGAATGACGAACTGTAATCTGAGACTTCTGCTGCAATGTTGCAATTCAGGTTTCCTTTGTCCTGGAGAAAGTGTGATTACAATAGCACATGATAACGTCTGTTTGTCTCAATTCAGAGCAGTTACAGTTTTTTCCACCTCATTTCTGCAACACTTTTTCTCATCTGGTTAAAACTATAGTGCATTTGAGTCCTGCAGAGAAAATTTTTAAAAATGTAATAATAAAACATGCTGTTTGTTTGATTTATCCTTGTGCAAATAAACAAAATTAGTATGATTTTCAGCAAAAGATCTTCTGTCAAGACTTGTCTAGATTAAAAACCATTTATTTAATTTTAGTTAATGTAGTTGCATTACACTAGTATCAGACTTAAATGGTTTTCAATAAGAGCAACAAGAGTTTATCTGCCTTATGCGTCACATTGCCTGTCAAACACGTCATGCATAAACAGTTCTGGCATCGATTGCTGAAAATGGCCCAAAAAACATCAGTCCAAATATCTGCTGAGTGACCTCAGCAGATATTTGAACCCATGGCCTGAGGTGGATCTGTAACTCACAAATAATGACGAGTCTGTTTTTACACAACCTGGACTCTGCACCCAGTGCAGTGCACTCTTTAATACTGCTGATCAGAGTTCACTCTCTGCCCTTTTTACATAAGGACGGAGAGAATGAGAGTCAGGAGAGAGCAAAATGTCCGTTTGCTTACCCCCAAAGTATGTAACTAAATTAAAGATAGTACCACAGGAATGTTAGTTTTTAGTTTTTTTGGTTGCCTGATTATTGCTACAATATCCCCAAGCACTGCCACTCCCACAGATCCCACAAAGAATCTTTGTGAGTTTCAAAACAACACTGCAGCACACAAAGTATCTCTAATCCATGTTGCAGTTCATTTCTGATTTGTCTTTATAGTTTTAACAGAGGGAAATCATCCATGTGCATTGCAAATGGTTGTTTTAATTTAGGCCCTGACCTCCAACGTGTGTGTCACTGTGTGTTAGTTGCTTTTAGTCTATATTGCTCTCAGTTGGTGCATTTTCTCAAATTAAATTCAAATCACCATAAGCCAACTGACTGAGAGTAAACCTAACAGTGGTGTCCAGTATAGAAGTACCAGTTGGTTTGTGGGTCTCTGTGCAAAACAAACAAACTTTGATCTATAACCTGCTGTGTTGGTTACCTGCACTTAATGTGAATTTGGAGACAACAGTGCCCCAAGCAGCCCAACCTTTGGCCTCCGAACTGAATGAATGCTGTGCAGGGTTCGTTTCCCCTCCTGGTCAGCAGGGGGCGCAGAGTCAGCTGAAGGGTGCCCCACTTGGATCGTTAAAGCTTCCGTTTCCGAGTGGCAAACAGCCGCAACATCAACATCCACAGACAGATTCACTTAATAACATAAAACTCTAAACACTAAAAGCGGTAAGGCGTCGGTTACATGTGGTTGTTACTGACAATATTACAAAGTAAATGCGTCGATGTGTCGGGTCAGAATCCGGTTTTCTTGAGTATCAGCAACATTTAAAGCGTTTGCGTTAGCAAACGGCTAACGTTAGCCTACCGTTACACTGACTGATTTAATCGGCTTTTTAGTACATAAAGTGTTATAGCAGGTCATTTTGGGTATATGTTTTCAACTGTTCATAGCTCGGGGTAATAAGGTTTCAAAATAAACATCAAGTGAGTTGCCTTTGGTCATTTAGCGTTTAATATGATCAGCACACTGTAGCTAGCATTTTCGTTCAAACCACCTGGATGTAACGCTAGTTGTTGACAGCCACTGTCTGCTTTATTTCAGCGTTTCTCCGTTTGTTTCAGGAGTCAGAGGATGTCGGGACAGAAGCGTCCTGCTGACCCCAGCGGTCCCTCGTCCTCCGGTGCGCCCTCAGAGAAGCGGAGGGAGAGGGAAGGAGAGGACGGGGGTCCCGGTGTCAGCGCCGCCGCCGCCGGGGGGAGCACCGCGGTGGAGACGGTCATCAAACTTGGAGGGGTGTCTAACTCAGTGAGCTACTCTTTATTATCCACCTCACTGCCAATATAACATTAACCCGAGACGTGTAATGTTTGACTGATCCTTCTTTTTAACCTCATGTTTGAATCAATTCTTTTTCAGGAGGAACAAGACATCAAAGCTCTCCAAGCTAAGAACCGAAAGTTGGGAGAAGCTCTTGATCAAAGACAGGTAAAGGAATTCTCCTTATTTGTTTACAACTCAAAGCTGCTTTTGTGTGCACTCTTGTTTTTGAGGAAGCTGTTTTTAATCTTTTGGTTTATTGTTTTGTAGGTGATTGAGGATGAATTGCGGGAGAGAATTGAGAGACTGGAGACCCGCCAGGCCACTGACGATGCCAGTCTGCTGATCCTCAATAGATACTGGAACCAGGTACACACTCACTGGGAGAGATTGGACTAGGAGCAAAAAAAAAAACATCTACAGTCTCCTCTTTTAGAAAGGTCAAAAAGTTGAAGTTTTATGTCATTTTCTCTCCTTCAGTTTGATGAAAACGTCCAGCTGATCATCAGGCGTTACGACCAAGCAAGCAGCGAACCTGAGAAGTCTCCGGTGGGTGAGGGACGGAGCCTGAAGCCAGAAACTCCAGAACCTGATGGCGACTCCAACCAGGAGAGGGCCAAGGACAGAGGTTAAGACAGCACTGACACTTTAAAATCTTTAATGCTTGTTCAACCAACTGGAGATGAAAGTTGAAACCCTCTTTCCTTCTGTTGGCACCCAGGCCACCAGGGAGAGACAACCAACTCCTTCCTGGCCACACTGGCTAGCAGCAGCAGTGAGGAGATGGAGGCTGAGCTTCAGGTGAGAGTGGAGTCCAGCCAGAAACAGGCCAATCGTGTGGTGGAGATCTATGAGTGTCTGAAGGGCACCGTGGACCAGCTGAAGGCAGAGGTGGACTCTGGAGCAGGTGAGATAAAAGGAGGGAAGGTTTGGGGATGAAGGCATGTTGACATTGCTGTATTATAATGGACTAAAGCTAACAATGAAATGCATTTAAGAGAAAGGCATTAAGTCAGTTTATATGTTTGCACTCGTTGGATGTGATATTACTGTTGCTTTTCTTTCCAGAGGGAAGTTTGTGGCCAGTAGCTTCCAAACTGAACTCCCTCCTGACCAGCGAAAATGAGCGGCTGCAACAGCTGACAGAGGACCTCAAACAGAAGCATAGTCACATGACAAGCGAGGTACAAATTATTTATTCACTGTTGCAAAATGTTCCCCCTCTGGCTGGGCACAGATGAGTGGTTACAAATCTGCTTGCAAGGGACATAAACCATACCTTAGTAACTGTTACCAGTAACCAGCTGCTACTAACAGCTGCTGTGTCCTCCTGCCTTTTTCCAGTCCCGGCCACTGGGTCGTGCTGCTAACAAAGCAGACCAGCGTGTGAGTGAGCTGCAGGTACTGATCGAGGAGCTCCAGTGGGACATGGAGAAGATCCGCCGCCGGGAGAACCGACTCAATGCACATTTGAGCGAGATACTGGAGAGGGTGAGGATGATGAGGACTTGTGTTGGAGTCAGTCATAGTGCTGTGTCACTACAAAGTGTCTGTTTACGTTGAAGTATGTTAAAACACTCCCTGTGCACCCCAGGTGAACAGCAAAGGCTACAAGGTGTGTGGGGAGGCCAGCAGCGTGTGTGGGACCATCACTATTAATAAGAGAAAGGTAGGATTTTGTTTTCGTGTTTTCATGATTCTGCTAAATAAAACAAAGTGTGTGAAAAATGTTTGACTTAGTAGTTTATTTTCATACCTCATGCTGTGTACTTTTTCCTTCTTTTTACCTGGTAATAGTTTGAGGAGATGAATAGTGAATTGGAGGAGAACCGGGAGCTGGCAGACAACCGCCTCACTGAGCTGCAGAAACTCCAGCAGGATTTGCAAAATGTTCATCAGGAGAACAACAACATGAAGGTATGTCACCGTGTATCACGATTGAGTTTAATTTAGTGCCATGATAGAAATATATGTTTGTAATACTTTACTGATTAAATGTTTTTTCTGTTTAGTCCTTTTTCTCTTTGGCTTATGTCTCTGCCTCTTTTTCTTTCCCTTCTCTGCATTCCTCTCAGGCGGAGCTGATGAGTCGAGCAGAGGGCATGGTGAAGGAGACTTCAGAGTATCGCTGTCTGCAGTCGCAGTTTTCTGTACTCTACAACGAGTCTCTGATCCTCAAGGCTCAGTTAGATGAGACACGCGCTCGCCTCAACACGACCAGGACGGCACGCCTTCGGCAGCTGGAGCACATGGAGGTAAGTTGTGTGTGTTTGCATCTGGGCCAACGACCATCTGTGTAACCTTCATTTCCCTCTCACTCATACTTTCCCCTCTGTGTGCAGAATGATGAGGTGGCTCTGCAGAGGAAGGTTCGTACAGAGGTGTTTCAGCTGGAGGACACGCTGGCTCAGGTCAGGAAGGAGTACGAGATGTTGCGCATCGAATTTGAACAGACTCTTGCTGCCAATGAGCAAGCAGGTAACTAACAGGTTCCAGCTTACGTAGTGACTGAGGTTCATGAACTGAGCTACAAATACAGTAGAGCTTAGATTCACATCAGATTCCTGCTGACAATAAATTGCTAATGTGAATTCTGTCTCTCTCTTGCTTTCTTTTCTTCCTCCTTCTTTTCTCAGGTCCTATCAACAGGGAGATGCGCCACTTGATTAGCACGCTGCAAACCCACAACCAGCAGATGAAGGGAGAGGTGGTGAAATACAAGATGAGGCTGAGAGAGACACAAACTGAACTCAACCAGGTGGGTCAGAAGAAATTTGCACAACTTTGATAGTAAGACACATATATGTGTTGTGATCTGTTGGAAACAGTGAAGCAGGAAACGGTAGCAAGCTGCTCTAAAAGTCATCCCATGCCTCTTTTGCCTCTGTAGGTCCGTGCTTCAAAGGGCAGTGCCATCCTTCAATCCCAGTCAAGCACAGAGATGGACGTGAAGGATGAGACAACCTCTCCTTCCACCCCAGCTGTCACTGGAGAACCTGTGGTCAAGACAGATCCTGACAACGGCTCCTCAACACCCAGCAGCACAGGTAAAAAAAACACCTAGTTAACTGGTCATAAAAAGCTTATTTGACAATTTATTAAGTTGTAAATAACTTAAGTGGCATTTCTGCTCATTTCACTTTGTTGTTATGATCCATCTTAAGACATATGTGGACAGACCTGGTTGGTTATTCCTTTTTCACCTTCATCACATTGTCTTTTTTTTAGGTGCTTCAGTAAAAACAGAGCCTGGACTGGAACCAGAGGCAACAGTAAAAGAGGAGGAGAAGGAGGAGAAGAAAGATAAGGAGGAAAAGAAGGAAAAGGACATTATAAAGAAAGAGGAGAAAGAAAGAGAGCGGGAGAAAGAGAAGGAAAAGGAAAGAGAGAGGCCGACCCGCGGCGGTGGGAGCAGCAGCCTGCTAAAGGAAGAGAAGGAGAAGCCAGGGAGCAGTAGCCAACTGGAGGAGTCAGCCGGGGAGCGTTTGTCTATGGTCGGAGGGTCAAAGAGGAAGGAGATGGAGCAGCTGAAGATTGTCAGAGCAGAACTCAAGTAAGTCGCATGTGTGGAAGTTGGTTTTTATTTTAGAGTATGCTAATTTTTGAAGTATCAGATAGATGATGTGAACCATGCTGGGTCAGCTGAAAAATAGTGTCACAGGTACCTTCAAAATGTCATTATATCATTATATATATGTATTTTTTTTTTTCTCCTGATATAAATTTTAAGACTTGATTTAAACATCATATATTTGCTTTACTTATTGGCAGATAAATGATATGTGCCCTATTCACATGTTTTATGAGAAATTATACTGAACTCACCACAGTTTCAGAATAGTTTAAACATGTTTAAACATTTTCAAACCCTTGTTACTCTTTTCTTTTTCCAGTATTTATTGTTATGGTTTGGGTTTGGGGCATGTTTTTCTTCCTCATACTCAAACTTAATGGGCTTTACTCAGAGTTCCTGTTATTTTTGGGCCCCGGATGTTGTTTATGTTGATGGTTTTGGATGTGCAGGAAAGCCCAGGAGTCCCAGAGGGAGATGAAGCTGCTGCTGGACATGTACCGCTCAGCACCGAAGGAGCAGAGGGACAAAGTCCAGCTCATGGCTGCAGAGAAAAAGGCCAAGTCAGAGGTGATTGACACTGCACAACACAGTCCCCTGCAAACAGACATTTTGTTGCTGTAGTGGACAGTCTAAGTGTTGGTGATGGGCCTATTCATTCAGAAAGAACATGATACATCGATATTTGCACTGGATTTTCCACGTGGGCTTATTCTTTTCAGCTGAACATGGCCAGATAGAATAGCCTGCTGTAATTAATTGTAGCATTCCTATAATAATAATAGTTGTAATAAAAATAATGATAATATTGTTCTGATTCCAGGGAGAGGAGCTGCGGCAGAGGCTGAGGGAGCTGGAGGAGAGGGAGAGGAGGGAGGGCAAGAAAATGGCAGATGAAGAGGCTCTGAGGAAAATCCGCTCTGTGGAGGAGCAGATCGACATACTCAACAAGAAGCTCTCTATAGCCAAACAGGTGCGTGAGGGGGTCATTTCGTTTGTACGCACAAACCCTCTGCCTGGTTCTCATTCGCTAACACCCTGTCGCCTCCGTGCTCCCTCTGCAGGAGGAAGACGCACTGCTGAGCGAGATGGACGTGACGGGCCAGGCCTTCGAGGACATGCAGGAACAGAACATCCGCCTGATGCAGCAGCTCAGAGAGAAAGACGATGCCAACTTCAAGCTGATGAGCGAGCGGATCAAGTCCAACCAGATCCACAAGCTGCTAAAAGAGGAGAAGGAGGAGTTGGCAGACCAGCTGCTAACTTTAAAAACTCAGGTCAGCCACGAGGCAACTCCACAACGGCTTGCACACACAGGTTTTGTGACAGACGCAGTTAAATTGCAGTGAGAATTTAGGAACTATGGATTATATCCATCAACCAAATAAAAACAGTTTTACTTTCTCAGTAAAACAGCCTGTTCTCTGTCAATAAACCCATGAGTTTTTCTATGACTGCTCCAAATTGTGTGCCCAGTTTCCTGGTTGTCTTTTCTGACCATCCTGTTCTGTGCCCATGGCCACAGGTTGATGCCCAGCTGCAGGTGGTAAGGAAGCTTGAGGAGAAGGAGCGCCTCCTGCAGGGGACCATCAGCACTGCCGAGAGAGAGCTGGCACTTCGAACGCAAGCTTTGGACATGAACAAACGCAAGGTAACATACAGTTGAGTTATGATGAGCCACAGCTTTAAGTTTAATCCCTAAAACAGTGAACTGTTACTAAAAAAAATACAATATGAGAAGAAATGAGATTCCCGTTGAGGATGAGTAAAGACGTGTCGCCCTCCAGGCTCAGGAGTCTGCGTTGCTGTCGGAGGAGGTGCGAACTCAGCTGGAGCAGGTTCAGCAGAGGCTCAGCGAGGTCAGAGAGGAGGTCATTGAGAACAGTATCTCCAGGGAAAAAGAGTCCTTCAATGCCCGGCGAGCACAGGTAACAACACACACAAACAAATATGTGCAAACAAATAAGCCCAGGCCATAAAGGGTGTGTTTTTAAAAGGTGAAGTGTTGTTCAAACAAAGTTATATCCACTGAGGCTGTTTTTGAAGCCTTAAAAACATACTGACGTATACTGAGGGGAATATGTACTTACAGCTGTTAACTGATCAGAGAGATAAACACCCTCACTGGTTTTAAATCTAAGATAAAATCATGGCTTAAATCAACCCAATCATGCACTCATCAACCATAAATCCTGTTGGCTCATGATGATCCACTGATTTGTAATTTTAACATTGTGATTTTATTGCTGTCTGGCCCTTTGTTATTGTTGCTGTCTGATTATTGTTTGTTGTCCTGTTGTTGTTTGAGAAGGCTGTTTCAGTGACAGTGTTCTTATATTTGTTGTATTCTCATGTATTTACTTATCTTGGACTATAGTGTTTTGTCTTAATACTCAGTGTTTATTGTTCCTGCTCAGGACTACAGAGAGCTATGCACTGTCCCTGTTAAATAAACAAATAAAATAAACTCTAAATGTATTTCAGGAGGACATCTCCAAACTTAGGAGAAAGATCGAGAAGGCCAAGAAACCAGCTGAGAAAATCAGCAATGGAGACGAGATCCTAAACGAAGAAATTAATGACTACAAGGTAAGTTTGGGTGATACTTTTTTTTTTTTTTTTTTTTTTTTTTTTTAACTTTTTGGTTTCAGTTATCCTCCTCCAGAGAGGTCGGCTGTTTCTCCCTGTTTCCAGACTTTGTGCTAGGCTAAGCTAACCAGTTGCTTCTTTCTTTTTCTCATATAACTCAGTTTAAGAAAACAAATAAGCGTACCCCTGTACGACAAGAGTTATGCCTCAGCTGTTCTCTGTACTCTCCACGGTCTTGAGGATAAATCTTGGCCTCATCGGGGTTTAGAATCAGACTCCATATCAGATGGTGTTTTCCTAATATGGGTGTTGTCAGAACAGTTGAGCTTGAAGTCCCGTCTCTATAATCACATGTCCTCGCTGCTGCCCTCGATATTTTTTTCCACTCATTACAAACTATTCATGTGAGGACAAAACTGGCTTCTCAGTTTATTGTTCAAACCCCTTCCTCCCTGCCCCCTCCCTCTCTCTCTCTCTCTTTCTCTCTCCCCCTCCCCCTCCCCCTCCAGGCACGTCTAACATGTCCATGCTGCAACTCCCGGGTGAAGGATGCTGTGCTCACAAAGTGCTTCCACGTCTTCTGCTTCGAGTGCGTCAAGACGCGCTACGACACACGCCAGAGGAAGTGCCCCAAGTGCAACGCCGCCTTCGGTGCAAACGACTTCCATCGCATTTACATTGGCTAAAGCTGCGGTTCTCCCTGCGGCCACTTGCGAGGAGAAAGGGTCAACAAGATTTTGTTCGGTTTTGTTCAAACACTGCCGGGAGCATCACTGCACTCAAGTGTTTCCTCCTCTGACTAGTTACATCCCATCCTCATGTATCTACAGGATGCAGGATCTGTGTGAAATCCTCTCCTCTCTCTGATTCCAGCCTCATGAGGCCACACTGATGCTTTGAGCCGAACGCTTTAAAAATATTTGGATTTGATTTTTTTTTTTTTTTTTACAGTGACTGAATTCAGCTCCAGTATCTGATAGGTTGTTGTATTTTTTCAGATACTGGTGCTGTATAAATGTAGAGAAATGAGATTCTGCGAGTTTGCATCGCATACTGAGGTGGTGTTTGTGTATGTGTGCGTGTTGAGGGTGTGTGTGTGTGTGTGTGTGTGTGTGTGCATTTAAAAACAGGCAATTACACAAACCAGTGTGCAATGGAAATAATTAGTACAGTGAGAAAACAGCATTCCTTCCAGTGTAGCAGATGTTTGTATCATATTGGTGTGTATGTATATACTGTATGTCATTTTTGTTTCTTTCTTCTTTTTTTTTTTATTTGAAATCTGCCTCTTTCTGTCCTGAAATCTCTAAAATCTCCTGACTTGACGCTGTGTTACTGGTGTTGCTAGTTATTAAACTGCCATCAAGGGTGTCCAGCCTTTCCATTTCCCTTTTTTTTTTTGTTTTTTTTTGTTTTTTTTTTTAGACCCTGTGACCAATCTTAACATTTGACCTGGAATATTAAACCACAAGTCCCAGTGTGCAAGTGTTTATCCCTGTGCGCAGCGCCTTCCTCCTACACCCCTCCTCCTCCTCCTCCTCCTCTTCCCGACGTGTTTGCACACTGGAAACAGTCGTTAGAATCGCTAGAAGGAAGGGAGTGCCATAAGGGAACAGCGACAAGGGATTCTTTTTTCTTTTTTAAATAAAAGGTTGCGCAACATAATCCATCGCTGCAGTGCTTTTGATGCAAGCTCAGAGACAAAGGAACACCAAACCTGACTGGTGTGGGGCTCAGAGCAGAAATAAGAAGCTTTAGGAGACTCGTGGTCGACTCAACGTCAGCGCGTCTCTTCCTTTTCTTTTACGCGTAAAGCTGCAAGAAGAAAAGTAAACTTTTGGAGACGTTTTTGTACTGTATCTTTTTTTTTAAATTAACAACTTTCCGCCGCTTTGTAGGCGAATTATCAGATCTCTCTACCGCTGCTGGATCTAAGCCTTTAACGGGTTCTTTCCAAATATAGCCACTGTAAATGCTGGAGTGTCCTTGACGGAGCGGCGCGATCCTAGATCGAATATTTGCAGCGCTGCCAAAGTTTAAAATTAAATACTCAGATCATTTTGAGTCATCGGGGATTTTCTTTTAGCAACACGTTAAGGGTATTTTGCAAATTAGGACGCTTGAATCAGTTGGCGTGTTGATATTTTAGAAGCTGGCGCGGTTCATATGTTTTTCTTCCTATTGTGAACTACTGTATGTTGATGTAAAAACGCTCTGTAGCCGACGATTGCTCCCAACAGAAGCCATTTTTAAGTACTTGATTTATAGTCCCGTCTGAGTCACTGAATACGAGCTGCTCAACCTGCTCTGAGCTGCAGCCTTAACCTGAGCACATACATTATTAGCACTTTTTTTTTTTTTTTCTTCTGTTGCTCTCAATTCTCCAACCATGACTTTTTGTGCGTCTTGCTCCGGGCGCGGTGGATGTGCCATGGCTCGGTTTTTCTTCACCATCTATGTCTTGGCGCTTGGTTTGTCGCTGGGCTTGTCTGGAGCTGAAGCCCAGCAGGCCAAGACGACCGGGGAGAGCCCACCGGGGGTCACCCTCCTTACTCTGATCACGGGAACCTGCCGGGAGATCCAGCAGTACGCGGAGTCAGTGGTGGGAACCGGCGTGGTGCGGTCAACTGTTGAGGTACAGAGAAGAGGTGCACCGCCGGCTAATTCTCTTCTACTCCCCGCACCAGGAAGTGGCCTTACACTCACTTCTTCTCTTTAATTGTTAATATACTGTGATCTAACTTCACTGTTTGCTCTGTCACTATTCTTGATCGATGCTTAACTGAACCTGATCACTAATTTTACCTCTTCTACTTCCATCCTTATCTACACCCTTCACACACATTCCTCTCCCCCGTGCCCCCTCAACTTGTTAATCTCTCTCCTGATCCCCTCATCTTCTCTGCCCTCATTTCATGTCTTCTTATATCCGTGCTTCCCCCTCACCCATAAACGCACACACTCTTTTCTGTCTCCCTGCCTCCACCCTGCTGTGGTTCCCTTCTCCCCAGAGTGCAGTGTTGTTTCTTGAGTCAATGCTTGGTCAGGAGAACGTCTATACAGTGGCCATGGTAAGAAACCTCCTGGGTGTCTCCATCTAGCCTAACCTGACGTGGTCCCTTAAGCAGAGTCCTCTCATGAGGCTCTGTTCAGCTCATGTGGGTGACATAGTGCAGAGAATAGGAGCGTGGCTGTGGTGAAGAACTGGCAGTATGTGCATGTCTGTACACAGATATTTGCATGCGATGCCACCATACCTGTGAACTTGTAGCGATAAGATTCTGTATGCGTGCTGGAAAGCTGATAGGTAAGCTGAAATAGTTAACCATGACTCAGTTGCCATCTCTGAATGTAAAAAAAAAAGGGCGTGTACATGATACTTGGAAGAGAAATTGACTTTTTATGAGTCCCCAAAACTGAACCAGGGCCTTACTCCATTTAAATTCTGTTCTGTATGATTGTTTCCTGTTTAAATGGAGAAAAATGTCATTTTGTGATCAAATTTCTTCCTCAAAACAAAAGATCTGCACACTGTGGTGATAGCTCCCAGTAAAATGTAATGTAATAATAGATCAACATTTCTCCTGGGTAGTCATCGCCTGATAACTGTGCTCGATTTACAAGGAGCTATCAGTGCAGTGTGCAGGTCCTCTGTCTATCTGTGTCTCCAGTTTGTCTTTTGATCCGGCACCTGTAAATGTTTTCTGAATGTGCATGCCCTGCACTGTTTTTCTTCAAAATGTCATCCTCAGGTCAGCTTTGAAGCGTTATAGTAGACAGACCACAGGAAGACTAACAAAGTATTGTTGTATTTTCAACTTTATAAGAGCTGAAAATCATAAAAGCCATTTTAATGCCCTGTATGGGCTGTATCACAGCTTTTAAAAAGTCTGTGGCTTCACAAACGTGCCTTTGACATTAAAGTTTATCGTTTGGAAATTGAGCTTTATCGAACTAAGCAGACCAGTAAATAATTAAGTGTGTTTAAGTGATATACACACACTGATGTGGAGTGACAGATGCTTGACTCATGCTCTGACATACTGGACAGCCTCCATGTATGTGCCAGTGTGTAGCACAACAGGTGCAGATAAGATACTTGTCCAAGTTACTGGGCTACCCTTGACCTTGCTGGATGAGGTTATAGTGTATATCTGTGTGTGTGTGTGTGTGTGTGATTTTGGGGGGGAGGTGAGTAGAGGTTGTACAGGAATAGAGAGGGGCACTGTCCAGCTGTCACTCGCATGCACAGTTGGCTATCCAAGCCAACAATACAGCACTTCTTCTATCATAAGGTGCAGCTCAGCAGCTCTTACAGTCTAAATGAGTTTCCCTTTAAATGAGATAATCGTGTTTATACCAGCAGCCACTGTCAATATGAGTGTCGCTGTTTTATACACAAGCATTATACATCATGCATTGCAGCATGATCGTGGTATTGGAGCCATGGTTGCCTGTGTAAACAAATCTGTATTTCCTCTCTGCATAATTCTTAATGTGATCAGAATGCTGCCTCTCTTCATTGTTACCTTTGATCATAACAAAGTAAAACATGTCTCCACCCTTTCCCCCCCACACACCGCCACAGTTTTTCGAGATGGTGATCCGATTCCTGGCTGAAGGAGCTGCCAGTGGCCTGAATGTCATTGCTGTTTACGTCACAGAGATCCTCAGGGTCACAGGATTCGATGGTGGGTACCAGGATGACCTCTGTGTGCGTGCATGTCTGTCTGTGTGTGTACATTTAGACTTTGCTGCATGCTCTGTTTTTCCTTCCCTGTATGTTTAGCTCACTGCAAAATGTCTGCTGGAGTAAGTGTCGATCTGTGGCAATGAAAGTTTTAAGTGCAAGTGAAAATATGCAGTCTTGCCTCTCGCCTCTCCCTTGGGGCAATCTGTCTGCCACTCCTTTTTAAGTGTGAGTGTTTACTTCTTTTGCTTCCTGTGTGAGACAAGTGTTTCAAGCTTTATTCCTTGTGAAAATATGCCTAAGTTGGATTTCCTCCCTTCACAGTTGCACTGACGTTGCCCCGATTCACTCCAGAGGGTGTGACTGCCGTCGCCCAGTGGGGTCTGGTGGCTCTCATTGGCTACTGGGTGCTGACCATTGTTCTCCGTCTGCTGATTGCCGTGGTGAGGCGGGTATTCTGGGTGGTGAAAACTGTGCTGGCGCTCTGGCTTTTCGGGCTGATTGCGACTGATAAGACTGCCAGTGCAGACACCACGGCGGTTCGACTGGCCGGCCTGGTGCTGGCATGTGTCCTGTTGACTCTGCTCACGTCTGCCTCTGAGAAGCCATGTGCAGTGGAACACCGGCTGAGCTGCCTGGAGGGGCGGCTGAAGGCAGTAGAGAAGAGGAAAGGGGAATAGTGATGGGAGAGGGTAGAGAGGAGTACAGATGGACAAAGGTGATGGTAATGTCGGTTAAGAAAACAGTAACGTTGATGGTTTCTATATGTGTCAAAACTATTATGGCAATAAAGTAATCTCTGGGATTTTTAAATCAGGAATGCTCTTTTTGTTTTTCCTTCAGAAAACACCAAAGGAAGAAGTTGATTTTTAGCAGGTATAGTGTTTGTCACGTTCAGCATCTTAGTCTATCATTTGCTAATTAGCATTTAAAGTACAACAGAGACTGATGGGAAATGTTAGGGATATCTGTGCCAAATTTCATGGAAATCCGTCCGATAGTTGTTGAGATAATTTAGTGTGGACCAAAGCGGTCAACTAATTCCCAGATTGGCTTAGTCGGATTATTTTTACTTCATCAAGACACTGAAAAAACCCAGGATCAAACAGCCAGTCTCATCTCTGATGTCTTAGTCTCAACTCACCATGACCAGCACGGTGTCTTCAACCCAGGCTGATCCGTGGTCTGTTGACAGCCACTTCATTCCTCCTGTGCGCCTGGTTGCTTCCCTGCTGCTCAGTCAGCTGGAAGCTTTTTTGATCCTTGGGTTTACACCAGCAGCGTTCACCCCCCACTGCCGCTCCAGCCGAGTGGAACAGCCTGACCTCGGTGCCAGAATTATCGTTCCTGCTAGCTCAGTCTGCAGCAGCGAAACTCTCTTCCCTCCTGTACTTGGCCATGGTGGAATGCCAAGTGGGCCAGATATGAATCCACAGTGAAACTAACTGTGAGGCCTCACTGTGTCACCGCCTCTCTGCGTCATCACAGAGGCAAAGATAAGCAGCGGTGATGATGTGCTGCTACACCTATAAATTAAGTATTTGATGGAAATCTTAATGTCAAAATTAAGCATCTGAGAGGATGTATGTGAATGAAGCCATTGACTTTAAAGCTGTTGTGATCCATATATTTGTAATATATAAATATAAGGGTAGCAATGGATCAGATCACTGTGTATTATGAAAGGTATAATTTGTACTGACAAAACTACAGAGAATTATCACCCGTCTCTGCAGTTAGGGTTAGGGTTGTGTTTTCATAACATAAATAAGCAACTCTTTGTGATCTACAGCTAAAAAAAAAAAAAAAGAAAGAAAATTATTTTTAGCAAGTTCAGTTTGGTTTTAAACTTGAACATACTGTGAGATTTCAGTGCGACTGTAATATTATCGAATTGTAGATCCCAACTTTACCTATGGTTTAATATGGTCAGAGATGACCAATAATGTGATTACGACTGTTTCAGCAATCAGACTTTATTTGATGCAGTTATCAGGTAGTTATGAAAAGCATTTCTTCCAAATCCACTATTAATTTTAAACATTTGTTGTAATGTTATGAAAAGTAAGAACAGAGTGATTCAGTAATCAAGCAGTCACAGGAGAGTTTGTTTTTCTTTATAATTTCGGCTACAGGTTTTTAGTTTATATTTTGTTGCCATTTACAAAGGTTGTTTAAATGCATGTTGCACAAAGTGGTAAACTTGGAGGGACATTGAGGATCACAGAGTAGCAAATGTGTCTACAGAGACTTTGTTATTGTCTCATACAACAAGTGGATTTGTGACTAGTTTTTATTTGCACAAAAGACTCTGTCGTATTTTAACTTCTGCTCAACTGGGTTTGTTCTGTGAACCAACTGGTGTAAGGTATAAGGAATTTATGTGCTTGGAAGTGCTTTTGGCTGTGTGGTGACATGTTTGGTGGGCGGTGCTCACAGTGGTGGTGAAGTGTTGTCACAGAATTACAAGTAAATCATGTTGCACGTGAAGACACGAGGATGGTGGGAATACAAACCCTACAGTGGGGTGTTACTGGGTTTAATTCACATGACACAATATACAAATACGCTAAGATACAAACACAGGATGCTCACGAGTTTAGAAATATTTCACAACTCTTCATCTCGAGCTCTCAAAAAGACTCCAGTTAGAGATAAAAAACCATATTTACACTGCAACTGTAAACTATGACATGTCAAAAAGTAAAACTGGCATTGATTTAATGAATAATTATTAAAACTATAAATACAAGAGACATGCAAAAAGAAGCACGTTGCAGCTATAGTCAAGTTTATTGTTTGTGTGTGTCTGTATAAAAAAAATCACAAGTGTATTAACAGATTTATGTTGAGTTACACTTTTTAAGCACCGCACTTAAGGCATAGTGCTGATATGAGAGCAGCACAGAGGTGTAGAGATGAGTTAATGCCACTTTGCTGCTCTCAATTGAAATTATGCACAAGGAAAAGGCAGCTGTGGCTTATGATATTTTTATCCTTGTCCAACGATCACTATTATAAAACTTAAAAAGAAGAATTACCACCTTGAGACTGTATGCCTCTGCCAACCAGTCATGTTGCAGTTTACATCCATATCTGTCTACACTTCTATAGCATAAGTAGTGAAGAGTTAGAAGGAATTTAATAAAAGGTATGAAGTGTATTATAAGATACATATATTATGAATTCTTTAGTTATGGCCAAAATCATGTTTTATGAGGTCACAGTGAATTTGCCCTTTGCCCTTTGACCACCACATTCTTATCAGTCATCCATGAGTCCAAGGATGAATGGATGGATGGTTGGGCAGATGAAGGGATGGAGGGACAAAAACGCCAGCACAGCGGCATAAAAAGATATGTAGATATGTGTGTGTGGCCTGAGCTAATGAATAGAGTATACAGAATACAGTACAGTAGTTTTATATAAGTAGGAGTAAACACATACAGCTCATCTGAAGTTATATATATATAACTCACATATATATTATAATTCACATGAATCCACCCTGAACTGCATAATGCAAGCAGCAAATTTAAACTTTAAATACACTAACACAACAAGCTGAATTCCAAGGGCCAAGCACATGGAGCTTTGCAGGCTATTTTACATTTATATCTACCCTGAAAAGTTTTCCACAGTCAAGCTGGTCCGCGATACATGATGTATATCTTACAGGAATAAATTGATGACTTTATTAAAATGTTTTCAAGTGAGACTTGTGAGGTAGAAAATTCTTGTTAATAGCACTTTCAGTTTAGAGAACATGCTTTTCTCTGAATTTTTTTCTTTTAACCTGTAGCTTTGAAATTGTGATCGTGGGGTACAAAGTCTCATGCTCATCATAACGCTTGAACAGTCTCTTTACAAGTGTAGTACAATTTTGCACAAATCATGGAATTTGCAATATGTGAGGAGTCTTTCTGTGTAGGTATCCTATAAACTGTGTCAGTGCTGAAAAAGTATTCCAACATTTTGGGAAATACGCTTCACTTTCTTGCTGACAGTTAGACGAGAGGGCTGTCTGATAAAAATAAAGCTAAGGGCCAGCAGCTGGTTTGCTTAGCATTAACATCAGAAACAAGGAGAAACAACAATCTTGACTTTGTGTGAGATAAGTGAACGTGCTCAACAGCAGCTCTAAGGCTAACTAATTAACCTAATTAACATGTTATATACTGTTTAATTCTAAAAAAAAAAAAAAAAAAAAAGGACTATTTCTTGGCTGGAACCAGTTCACAGGCAACCAGCTGAAGGCAGTGTTAAAATAAGCATATTTCCCAAAATGCCAAACCATGTCAAACTACTCCTTTAAAGCCACACTAATGAGTGAGTTTACACATCTGATTGTACCTTTCAAAATAAAGGCTTTCAGAAGGAGGTAAGTTTGTCTGAGGTATAAACATCACAGGAAGTTGAGTCTGAACTGAGAGGGAAGGTAGGGGGAAAGGTCATCCCCTTCACTTCAAACCGCGGCTCAGGGTCAGAGCAGAGAGGAACAGTTGGAGCGTCTGCCTGCTCCGCTGCATCTGAAACCTGGACAGAAAAAGATATGTGACTATCAGAGTATCACAAAAAGGCTCTCATACTGATACAAAACTACCTGAATTAAGTCTAAAATATAGATATTAGGAGCTCTTTCCTGTTTTATTTTGAAGTAATGCTCCTTGTGTATCGGTTCCTACTTTCATGTCTTTGTCTTTTTCCAGCCTTTGTTGGTTGTCTTCCCCGGCCTGATGTGTATCACCAGATGCCAATTACCTCCCGTGTATTTAATTCTTGTTGCTCCACTGTCTCTTGGTCAGTTTGTCTGTGGTTGTACTTGTGTGTAACTCTGTGTTGCTTCCCTGTTTTTGCTCTGCTGTTCTTTGCCCTGTGTTCGGTTCATCGTTTTCATTGTTTTTTCCTTGGAAATACCTTTGCTGTGTAGCCAAAGTAAGAGTTCTGCCTTTATGGCAGACTTTGAAACCAGTGATTTTTTTTTTTTTGTTATCAAAAGATGTCATGTTGGAGAGGGAGCTTCACTGGATGTAGATCACTCATATTTTTTTGGAAATACCAGACTAAACACACGACATTTGCAAATTTGTAAAGTGCTACAACAAATACTACAATGTAGTGTGAGGTCCCTGTGAGCTGTTTGGTGCGTCCTCCCTGTAATTTCTCAGGCAAAAGTGGAATAGGTAGCAACAGATATTTGGTTAAAATAATAATAATGGCAAGTAAAAAAAAAAATATTATAAGTAACAGGGAGAAAGTAGCACCCTGGACACAGGATCAGTGGCTGTAATCAATCACTGATCAGTGCATAGAAGATGAAAAAACTATTGCACTTTTATGTATCAAGTATGTGTGAGTGAGAGTGTGTGTGTATGTGTGTGTGTGTGTGTGACATAACTGAGTTTTGTGTGTGAGGGTTTGCATATGCTCAGACCTATATAGCCTGAATGTCATACCTCAGGATAAGTACATGGCACATTCACAGTAGGCGGATTGTGTATCTGCTGGGTGAAGAGATGCATAACAACAGTAAAATTAGTAGTGGAGAGAGAAGTGAACAGACAGAGGTGCAGTGCTGAGACAACAAGAGAGGAGAACTTCTCTCTGAGAGGGGCAACACACACTAACCAGTGGGGCAGTTGGAGAGTAAGAAGGCTGAGCAGGGGGGTGTGTCCAAGAGGGCTCACTGGGTTGTTCTAGCCTCGGCGCAACAGGCACAGGCTCATGGTCATACTGCAATTTGGATGAAACAGAAACACGGTGGGAATACACGATCTCAACACCAGGACTTTCACTGTTGTACACACACGCACAAAAAAGTGTAAAACAGCTTTGATGTGTTCACCTTGGGGCAAGGCACAGCAGGTTCTTCAGCAGCAGAAGTCTCAGAGCTGTCCTTTCCAGAGGAGCTCTTCCCGCAGCAGCAGAGCCTCACACAAGTACAGCAGAAAGTTACAGCGAGGAAAGCACCAAAGCCAATAGCATAAAGAGATGAATCTTCCTGAGCTGAAACAATACGTCTCTTAATCGATTAGTCGACAGGCAGAAATGTTATTGCAATTTTTTATAACTGATTAATCAAGTAATTTGCAAGAGTGTCAAACATTTGCAACAAACAAAGATACTAAAAATAACACTTTTTATGTTAAGGTGATAGTTCAGTATAAAACAGAGGTTACTCACGCTCCACCTCCAGTAGCACCTCCAAGGCCATGTCATCATTCCGGTCTCTGACCTCAAAGCGTCCGCTGCATGACGCTCGGAGGTTTTGATTTACGATCCCACATGGCATCAACAGATCAAACTCTCCACATTCAAATTCGTCGAAATTATGCTGCAGCCTGCCTTTGCGAACTATCTGAGTCTTAGACTTTGTATAGGTACGGTCATTCTCTGGTAAGAAGTAAATGTTGCAGGAGTTTGGTTCCAGATTAAAAGTGAACATGAGTTGTCCCCCAGCTCTCTTTGCAAAGTGCTGTGATTTTGCTGGAAGAGAGGATGCACAAGACAAAGGTTATTTATCTGCACCCAAAATTTTATGAGTTCCAAACATTCATCCCATGCTATATGCAATATAATGTTAGTTAAAAGTTTAAAACCAGAGCCAGAAAAAAAAAAAAACTCAAACAGTGTGATAGTCAGAGTGTCTTCCTGAAAAGACACCATGACTCCAGAAAAGGAAATTAAGAACTAAGAGGAATCCTCACCTATGACCTCGATGGTCTGTGTTGACAGCACTCTCTGATTTTTGTCACTCACTATGTAGCGGCCGCTGTCTCTCTGGGTTAAACTGTTTATCACATAGTAGATACCCTTCACCTTCCGCCTACCGTCGTCACTGACTGAAGGGTTGTCAAGGCTCCACAAGATCATCCCATTTGAGCTGTGCTGAGGGATGAACTTGATGGAGTGAGCCGTGCTAAGCATCAATATGTTGTGTGAGTTCCCATATTCCCTTTCATAGTGTCTGTTATATGAGAAGCCTAGAGAGAAAGTGCAGTGGACAAAAAAAAACCAAAAACAAAACATTTAACATTACCAGAAATCTTTTGAGCACCTTTTTATACATTAATTTTCTATATTATTTGAAGATTTGATTTGATTTCCTTGTGCTTGACTAATATGCATTAAAGTGCCAATTACATTAAATCCTAAATAACTTTTCAAATAGATGAACATAACACAGCATACCCCCATCACATTGTACGCATTAATTACACGTCAACACTGCTACAGATGCTCATCATGACCGAATATAGTGAAGGAATAAATATCCAGATCTTTTACTTAAATAACAGTAATAGTACCACAATGTAAAAAACATTTGTAACAGTTCTCTGTTTGAATAAAATAAAAAGTGCTTATTATGTAAAATTACCTCTTTCAGAGTGTTATGAATTATGGAGACCCCAAGGCCCCTAGGGTTGGTTTTATAGCTTGTGCGCACAAGTCATTATCTTGCACAACATAATAATAAATATGATATGACTTCAAACATAATTAGATATTAGAACTTTAGATCTTAGGGGCTCCCCTGTTAGCTTAGTAGTAGGACAAGCTGTGACCTTGTATAAATCAAAGTATAGACAGATTTGCATGGCTCAGCCACTAACTCAACACACCAGTGAAGGTATCAATAATGTTTAATAAGCTGATCAAATTACAAAATATAGCTTTCAAATGAAAATAGATAAGTAAAACATTTCCCTCAAATATTCAAGAATACCTCAAATTGTACTGCACTTCAATATAATACAGCTGAGTCTATATTCAGATATATGTAGATATAGATATAGATATATTCATCATGTTTACACTTACCCATGCAAACACAGGCACAAAGCAACAACACCCTCATCATCCGCCGTTTTTAAAAATGCAAAACCCGAGTCCCGTGTCGACCAGTTACGCGCACGATATTTACTTTATCAAGACTTTACTTATGACATATTCCTGTCAGACAAACACTTAAATATAAGCACAATGTTAAAACAACGGATGTACAACGCATTTACTCCGATGTGCACAGTTATTTTTCGCGTTTTATGGCCGGAGTGTAAGGAGCGTCTGGGCCCACCCAAGAGGGCGTTTCCATGAATGGCCCCTTGGTGCGTTTAAGGGCTATCGGAAATAGCTGTTCGCGAACCGCCTGTGAAGTGGCCTCATCGCTAAATTAATCCGTAAGTTCAGTCAATTCCCTACACAAACCTTGGGGGAATACATCCATGGGAAACGACCAAAAAGTTTGTTTATGTTTTGAGTCATGTTAGCGCCGTAACTTCAGGAATGGAGATGTCTCCTTGTCGACTGGTCTGTCCATCACCACTTTTACGGAAATACTACAACCGATGGATGAATTGCCACAAAAAGTGTGCAGACATTTATGGTCCCCCCCAAACAATGAATGCCAAGAAGTCTGGTGATCTCCTGACTATGATGTTTACATTTTTGATTCCGAGTAAAACTTCTCAACAGCTAGGGGGGGGGGGGGGGGGGTGGCTGTCATGAAATTGGGTACTTTTGTCCCACAAGGGGTCAGTGGTAATAACTTTGGTAGACCTATAACTTCTGGGATACTTAACATTTTTTTCACAGTAAGCCTCTGTTGCACTCCGGTGGTGGGAATTGTAGGATCATGTGGGGGTTAATTCAGGATATTTTGTCCTCTGTTGCATTATTTTTCATAATACAAAGACTTTGGGTTTTGATACTCCATTCACTGAGTATTTTGTGTGGAGCAGCTTTATTTTTTTTTCTCATGCACATCCAACATTACAACAATTTGGGTTCCAGAGTCTTCTTCTTTGATGAAATGTGGACAGGGAGAGCCAGGAATCAAACCACCAGCCAATATGACTAATGGCCCAACTTTTCTATGACCTGAGATATAGCTACCCCCATGCTGGATGCTACTGGACAGATTAATACTTAGTAAATTATTGTTCCTGTGTTTTTTCCACCCAAATGCAGATTTTCTGCAGGTTACAACACAGTAAACTGAGGCAATTGACTAACACACACAGACAAACACTGGTATCACAAATAACACAATTTTAAATTGATCTCATGACCTGATGAACAAGGCACAGGAGGAGCATATACAAAAAAGTTTTCAGCTGTAGGATTTACATGTGTAAAATAGATTTTTTTTTTAAAAATCATGCATCATTTCTCAAAATGTAATGATAAAAGTCACGCAGGCACATTAGGCAGCTGAAGCCACATGATAAATGTTTGAAACAACTATATCAAAATAGTATATGACAAAAGTAAATCTGGTAATAGTGGCTTAAATTGTTAAGTGAAGTATCCTGATCTCCATGAGTGCTGAAGTCAGTTTGAATCCAAAGTCTCTAAATTCTGCTACACAGACTAACTTTTTAGTCCTCACCATAACATCATCATCATATATAATATGTGTATGTTATACATACTAAATATATCTAATAAAGTTAGATCCAAAAGTACTGTCAACCCATGAGTCAGCAAAGTGTGAGTGTTCTGAGTGTTTTGTTTCTTGCAGTCTACATGGTCATTAAATGTACACCTATCGCAGCTTTGCTGGCTTGCAGGAATTTTGTTGTTACTGTGTGTATAATCACACAATCCAGTCTAGGACTGAACTGAAATGGCTGTATTCCAGCTGGTCACAGAGCATGTTGCTGAATTCAACCCAGCGTGTGCTCCTCACAGAAAGTTAAGTTTATCTGAGGTGTAAACATCACTGAACGTTGACTCCGAGCTGAGAGGGCCGGCAGAGGGAAACGTCAGTCCTTTCACGTCAAACTTCGGCTCGGGGCCCGAGGAGAGCCAATCAGAGCCTACCGAGGGAGCTGAAGGTTCTCCCTGATCTCCTTGGACAGCAGCCTGGAGAGAGCAGTGAACGAAAAATAAATGTCAATGAAAAGCGTCCACAAATTTAGAAAAACTCTTAGAATGAGGAATTTCATTTTCTTTATGAAGATGTTTGGATTTATGTCAGTGGTCCTTGATGCCCCTACATTTCATGCATTTGGAGGGAATTGTCTGTATGATTGTGTGTGTACCTCAGGCTTAGGAGAGCTCATATGGATATTCACTGGGCTGTACACCTGTAAGGGAAAAAAAATATGCTAATGTAAACAGGAAGTATAATGTTGCCATGGATTAATTGAGTTAGGCTATACATTGAGTTACCCTATATTTTCTTACATTTTCCAAAGCAAAAGTATGCAGACTTAGCTATTAAACAACTTAAACTGCAGAATTTACCTTATCTTTTTTTCTATGATTGTTTTTTTTTTTAATCTATGATTGTTAAGCATCATTTATCTATGATGCTTAAATGAACACTGAAAACTATCCCTCTGTCATGACTCGGCAAGAAAGCACTGTAAAACCGTAATGACTGAATTTGCTACTGAAACTTTTGGAGATGTCCACTTGATTTGATTAACTCAGACTGCTGAAACCTCATATGTACTGAATATATTTTTGAACAGTTTAGGGGATTGTGGATTTTGTTCCCACACACTCACTAGCACAGTATTGGAAGCACATTGGGAACTGATCTCTTCGGGGCTGGTATAAACACGAGAAACACACAGGCATGCGAGTATTGTTCTAAGGCATGATTGCAGCAGCAGCAGCTGTTGACCATGTTGGTGAGCGGGTCCAGTCAGCACCCGGACTACATTAACTGTGCTTTCCAAATCAGCTCTCCCTTTCACCTCATTCATTATCTTTGCCTCAAGTCTCTCTCTCCACACCGTTTCTTCAACTCTCCAGCATCCCCCTAGGGAGGCTCGCTTCTTACTTTGAAGACCTCTGTATAACACCTACTGTTGGACCAAGGGAGGTAGCTGTAGGTTCTGTAGACTGATTGGAGAAAGCAGACGTAGGTGGTGCAGCAGAATAACTTGCAGATGGATTCGTATCTCGCAGCTGGGGTGAGGATAATGAAATTAAAACGAGCAACACATTTAAAGAGCTGGTCTAAAAGTCCATTTGAGGAAGTACTTACACGGTATCTCACATAGCAACAGCAAACAATCACCACAATAATAATCACGGCAATGATAGGAACATACACAGATGCAGGAATGAATTCTATAAGAGAAGAGAGGGATAGTGAAACATCAGTGACAGCTTGTAAATACATTTTTCTTCCTCTGAGAAAGAAATGAGCTATTTCTCACCTGACATTACCTCCACCTTCACAGTGAAGACCAGATTTCCGTGCTGGTCTCTGAAGCTGAAGGTGCCAGAGTCTGTGCTTTCCACAGGATTGATTTCTAAGCCATTTTGCAGGAGCTCAATCCTCCCATTAAAACGCCCAGGCCTTAAGAGCCTGCCACTCTCTACGTCCTGACCGTCCATCAGTATTTCGTTTACCGTTTTCCCCTCCGGAGTAAAAGCCAACCACGTCCAGGCATAGTCCACAGGATACTTGATGTAGAGCAGCTTTTTCACCTTTGCATCAAAGTGTCTGTAGTGTTCTGTGTGTGATAAAGAGCAATCTGTATAAGAACATTGCAAGAGATGCACAGCATATAAGCTCACATGCGGCTTCTATGAAGTTCCTGTCATCACCTTGTATTAAGAGCTGTATCCTAGACAGCAAAGTGTTGTCACTTCCCCTGAAGTTGTAGTAGCCGTTGTCTGCTTGATTGAGGTTATATATCTCCCACATATTACGCTTCACCTGCACTCTGCCTCCCTTATTGGTCTGAGGGTAGGAGCGATTCCACAGGACCTCTGATGTGTCCAGATTGCCAAGGGGAGTGAACTCCAGGAATTGAGCCTTTCTAGGAATATTAGATTCATACATATCCCCGTAATGCCTATTGATCTGCGTAGCACAATCTGAAGAAGCACATTCAGAAAAAAAAACAAGCATGGACTTAGTGTATTTATGAATTTTGCACGTAACTAAGGGTTTTCTTATGGAATATAGCCTTTAAATATACAGTATAATGTACTCACCAGCAATAGTCAGTTTGACGATACTGTATAGTCTATCACCATCAAGTGAGATGGAAAAAGTTCCCTCATCTCTTTCTGTCAAATCTGTCAATCGAACTGAGCCATAGTTAACTTTTAGGCGTGGGTCTTTTGCCTGAATCGATGGACAAGAAAGATACATATACTCATGACAGAGAGTAGATTCTGTTTCTGTCTCATTCATGGTTCATGAGCTGAACAGAAGATACTATTGGTGATAGTATAAAACTGCAGTACCAGAAGCGGCTCACCTCCGCGTTATTCATCATTAGCTTCCTGGGTCCCCCGTTACTCGGAGTGAAGAACAGCATTCCATGGAAAACAGGGGGTGCATAATCGAAAGGAAAGTTCAAACTTCTGCCATAGCACAGGTTTTCATAACTAACATCAGCGGATGAACCTTCAATCAGAAATAAAAAGAAGAGAAAGAGAAAGACAGAGGAGAGAGCATAAGGGTAGAGGTAGAAACAAAACATTTGAAGACGTGGAATATCATACTTTAGGCAACTCAACAGTGCATATGATATCACAGATGAGACTGAAAACTTCATGAATTATTTTGTAAATACTTTAATGTAATAATAGCTGCAGACATGCAAACCGTTTAATATGTTTATGTTTTCAGTTGTCCCCAACAAAATAATCATTGAGGTTACTATTCAGCCTATGTCTACGGTTATGTCTCATTAATACTTACTGAGGTGTCACAAAATTAGTGCAAGCGCAGACACTTTTTTTCAACTATGATGCAGTTCTGAGCTAACAACAAAAATTAACAGAAGATTCAACAAAAGTCTGAACAGCAAGTAAATCATACTCTATAAGAGAGCTAAACTTATTACTAAGTGAATGAAGGGATGAATAAGGTCTTATACTTGGAGAACTAATAGTTAATTTTATTTCATTGAATTCATGTTTCATATTTCTCTAACCTTTTACCAACCAACTGCAACTCAGTCAGGGGGGGACCAGCTTAATATGTCACCAGTCAAAAAAATCGTATGTGATACATAAAACCAATAATGTGTATTAAGTTATTACACATTAACAGACACATAACTCAATTATTTTCGTCTTTATCTTTTTTTATGTATTTGTTGTCGTTGTTTTTCACACTTTCCCCTTCCTCACACTTTTATTGGGACTCGTTTGGTCAAATGCACCAAGTACAAGTTGTGCACAGGGAGGGTGTTGTTTGATCTGTTTTCCGTTTGATTTGATTGCAGACTGCACGACTAAACCTTTAACTACAGCTTTTGCGGAACTTTAAAAGCGGCACTAAAATGCGGACCGTTTGCATAACTGGCAGAGCTGCAGAGGTTGTACTACAGAGTCCACGGGCATGCGGTGCCGAGACTTCGCCCGGGACAGCTAAAGACGGAAATAAAGTGTATACTGTCAAACCTGCATTGTTCGATTTCATTTATAGGATTGGGCAAATGAGCTCCACTCACCAACGAAGACACTGGAAACCGACACTAACAACAGTAACATGTCCTGCGGGGAGGAAAAAAAAAAAAAAAAGGTCCTTCCATGTTAACCACAACGTTTCTCCAAAGCCCCACACAATAAAAGTCAATTTCAAACAAAACAAAGTGACAGATACAAAGTTGTCTCACTCACTGCGAAATAATGACGGGACGCTGCTCCATTAAGGTTAAGTTTGTGTATGTTACTACGACTCCCGGGACAGAAACGAGAGACTGGGCGAGGCCAACATCTTTATGGGCGTGGATTTCCTCACGTTATGTTTGTGCCATAACTGTGCCATATGTGCGCAAGGTACACAAAACCAAGGAGTCGTTTTGAGTTAGGACTCAAAATAAATCCGAGGGATCACAACATGACAAAATGCCTCCTGAAGCCACTACAGATCCTTTAGATTGACCACTTATAGAGGGCTTATAAACTGAATTTATAATTTATGAAAGAGCATCCGTCCCTCATGTTTTTGTAAACCCTTGAGTGGATATTTTATTATTTTATTTTTTCATTTACAACCAATCACGAGTGTCCCACTTTATAACTGTACACTCTCTTGCGCTAATAGCGTATTTACACGCAGGAGCAGGCAGAAAATAACGTCTGGATTTTGCGTATGAGCGGCTGAGAATACAACTTACCCATCGCTATAAATAAAAGAAAAGGGCCCAATGCCCATGCGCGCTCTGCAGAGGACGTTGTTATCCTCTTATCCTCAGCTATATAAAAATTCACAAATAACAAGCCGTGAATATATTTTGCATACATCCTGCAGGTGAGTTCAGACCGGATGCGCCACAGAATGTGTGATCCTTTGTACATGATCAATAGCTGACGGCCTGGTGGTGGCCCGTTGTGTCGCTGTAAACGCTGGGAAACGTGTTGGGACACCTGAGCAGACATGACTTCTAAGAGCAGTCCGGGATCGCACCGTGAGAGTATTGACGCGTTTTTGGATGCATGCAGTTTGCGTCTCTCTGCAGAGACATCATCACGGTTGTCTTGTCTTTGGGCTCCCCCTTGTGTAGCTTGTTGATTGATGATGATCGCATGTCCCCGCGACTGGCTGCTTGTTTTCAGAGGAGGGTGAGGGGATGAATGACAATCATGTGTGCATCTCTGTCCACTTGTAGATGAAACAAACTGGTCTGTCTTTAAAGAGGAAGATGTCCTCCTGTGTCCTACTCACTACTCTCTTTACCCTTCCTCTTGCTATGGGTAAGTTTTTTGAACATAATTTTAGTAGCCCAGCACTTTAATAAATATACCTACTAACTAATGGCTTCAATAGTTGTTGATTCGTCATTTATCAGTGCTTTATAATTCTGCTTTTCTTTCTCAGGTTGGGTCGTACCGGGTGAGTCACAAACCACATTTCATCAAATTCACTTACAAAATATATCGCAGAAGAGATGCTTGATTTTCTTTCCCACTTTGACAGCTGACAGAGAAGAAGTCCAGATGGTGTGTGCCGGGAAGGAATTCCGTCTGCCAGTGTACTCGACATCCAGAATAGTGACTTTTACACCAAACCCCATGGGACCGAGGCGCGTCCTGCTGGAAAAAACCACGGTGCGTGGGAGAGTGCCTGTGCTCGTGTTTGTGTTTGTTGTGCATGCAGATTGTCTAAACCTATTTACAACTGCAGGTAAAGGACCCACGGTTCGAGTGGACCAGAGATAAAATGTTAGTCCTGAAAGAAGTGACTCACAGTGATCAGGGACTTTATGCCATCAAACTGTTCTCTGGGTTCACCTACGAGACTGTTCGTCTGATTGTTTCAGGTAGGATAGTTTCCACTCTTTTGTAAATCTGTCCCAGCTTTTCATTATGCTCCAGGGCTATAAATTATCCGTCACCCGCTCTTGTCTTGTTCTTTGTTCTGTTTCAGAATGCATTAAGTCCTACCACAGAAACTACGGGGAGAACTTTGAGCACAACATCCCTGAAAATGGCTCACTACTGGAGTTTTCTCCTCGGGGTGCTCCACCTGAGGCCATGCCCATTGTGCTTTGGAATCGGACGGACCCTGAATCCAGTGATGCGAGGCGGGGTCGGCTGATGCGGGGCGGGAAGGTCTGGGTGGCCGAGAGAGTGACGCAAGTGGACCAAGGCAACTATACTCTGAGAGACACGGAGGGGAAGGTGCTGTCCCACAGCACCCTTACTGTCCGCGGTGAGAATAGAAAACTGACTGATGAATTCCTTTAACTTTGGGATCCTGTCAGTGGTAATGGTTATATGTTATCTTTCTCTTTCCATCCAACATCTTCTCATACCTTCACATTTCCTTCATCCTCCACTCTGCTCCCTCTTTTCATGATCCTGCATTCTATGGATGCAGGGCACTCCTTCAATGTCACCCGCTTCGCCAAGGAGTCTCTAAACCTGCCCCTCTTTCTTCCTGTCCCTCATGTCCACCTCATTTTTACCCCCTCCCGATACCCTGATGAATCCTCCCTGGGCCCTTTCGACCCCAGGCCCCCCCGCGGCCCCGTGCAGCTGATCCGTGAGGGCCAAATAACAGACCACGACATGCGCTACAGGGGCCTCATCTCCCTGGGCAGGAACGGTACTATCAATGAGGTTGTCATAGCGAGACTGACTTCAAGGCATGATGGGGTGTATGAAATCAGAGATGGGGGTGGCAACCTAGTGTCTTCCACCTTTTTGCAGGTGATCGGTGAGTAACAACGTGTTTGCATGTGTTTTGTGTTTGCATGTGTTTTGTGTTTGCATGTGTTTTGTGTGTGTCTGTGTGTGTGTGTCTGGATGTATTGGCTTCTCCACAGTCTGTCTGTTCCTCCCAGTCTATCTGCCCCATCTCTGTATTTCTAATCTCTCCAGAAAAGGGGGCCAGATGGCGAGCACTGCTCAAGTCCATCACTGTCCCATCTGGGATGTTTGTGTCACTGGCTGGTTTCATCCTGTTCTTGAAGCGCTACCCAAATTGCAGCCTATCACAGATCATCGCCTGCCTCAGAGCGAGCCGCACACCACCAGCCAACCCCCCAAGAGTTAATATCCAGGTGAGGAAATCAGGAGAACCACATTACTGTACATACTTCTGTTGATTGGTTTCATTTTTATACTCCACGTATCATAGTTGCATGCCTGCCATACCATACCTGCATTCATTTGGACTGTACATTTTGTATAGTTTGCATAATGTTTTGCTAATTGTGTATATACACTATTACATCCTCTCTTACTATCACTACTCTAATGATTCATTGTTAGTTCAATACAATTGTTTATCTTTATATATGTCTGTATATACTTTAGCTACTGTTATAATGCTCTGTCTGGAGCTACTAAACTGCATTTTGTTGTGCAGTGACAGTGTAGTGGCCCCACCGGCTGAGATGTGTATGGGAAACTTTATCTATGAGCTCCATACTTTCAGTTGTACTTTCCAAGGAATAGAGTTCACAAATAATAAAGGCAAACCACCACATTTACACTTTAGATAACACAAAATCAACATAGATTCATGGATCATATGCAAGGACCGGGTTTTACACTTATTTTAGAGAATGCCTGAGAAACATAGAAAATGCAGATGCCCCCACACAGGGAATGAGGGGTTGGTGATGAGAAGGATGAGAATCATATATTATGGCCTTCTCAGATCTCAACCTAACTGAAAAACCTATGGGAGGTTTTGGACAGACGTGGTAGACATCGTTCTCCATCCCCAATGTTTTTCTTCAGCAAAAGAAAGATGATTCATAAACGAGACAAATTGTTTTTGTCATGTTTTTCTCTGTTGGATTCTCTATGATGGCTTGACACTGCGCTGAGTTTATGTGTGTATGTCTTTGTGTGTGTGTGTGTGCAGGACTACAGCCAGCCCAGCCCTGAGCCCTCAGGCTACTACAGTCATGCTCAGCAGCCTGGAACACCAAGAAAATGGACCCCTAGAGCCAGTCCTGCTCATACTGTAAGGCTGATTAACTGAATTAAATGAGTTGGCACATTTTGTCTCTTTACATAAAACTGTTAAATTATGCATTGAATCTGTGTGCATGTGCTTTATGTGTGCTTCTGTTTGTATTTCCAGGGTTACACTCCAGTTATGGTGGGGACTCCAAGAGCTGAGAACCAAGGAACGCACAGATTGGCAGCTAGGAGCTCCCCTAGTCGTAATTCAACCACTGAGGTGATACAGCACTACACTCCAGGTTTGAGTATTTGTATGTCACAGACTGAATTATAAAATATTTTTTATAAACATGTCTTCATTCCTTCCTAGCGGGACACATCTACTGCACGAGAGATTTCCTTTTCAGCACCCGGGGCTTCAGATTACCTCCTCGCCACCGAGGAGTGTGTTCAATTCCAGATCAAGAAAAATGGAGATGGAGAAAGTTGTAACAAATCACAAGAATACTTTTCCACACTGCCACTAGACATGGACACCTCTGAATCCTGCAGTGTTTATACTTCAGAGAAACTGAACTTCTTATAAAACAGACAGTTGGAGCTGCAATACGGTAAGAATAAATGAGGCATGAGAGACGCCAGTTTTGGGGTTCTCTGGTGGAAAAGAAAGATCTCAATTGTGCCTTTTGCATTGTAGTGTAGTTTTAATGGTTTGGTACGAACATTGCATGTCATTTTTTTATTGTCATTTTACTGTAGCATGAGTGGAGCATTAGCCTTACCGTCTCATATTACCCATCTCTTGATACTGGCTGATGGTGCTCCTGAAATATCCTGCTGTTACCTACCTCCAGACCCTCAGGACCAATATTACCTGCACTGTATTTGCTGAGTGTCTGTACATGTATGTTTGTGTGTGTAATGTGATCTCTAGGGCTATGCAGGCATTAGAGTTGTGATACAAAAGTTTGGATAAGGGAATTTTCTTTTACTACACAGTAATGTAAGGTTAATGGAAGCGTTTTTCTCCATCTATTGCGTAAACCATTCCTCACTCTGACAACAGTTAATTATCATGTTAAATATCTACTCTGCAGATTAATAATTTTACAACGATAAAGTGTATTAACCCTCAAGACAATTTTAGTAATGGTAACGTGAAATGTAACATGTTCGACCAAATATTGCAATAGCCTGTTGATCTGTGAACTTTGTGTACAGGATAAAGCTGCCTGTGATATTTTTACAATATCAAAATGTTGTCTCTCTAACAATAAAATGTATCTTTAACACAAGTTTTAGATATTTTCTCCAATATGCTTATGGTTTGACTGCAACTAACAATTATTTTCAAGATCAGTTATCCTGTAAATTATTTTCTTATGGATGTTTTGTATATAAAACGTGAAAAAAGTGACAAATGGCGATGACAAGCTGCTAAAGGTCAAGGTGACAATGTACTAACTTGTTTGTCAGCATGACAGTTGTACATCCATAGATTTTAACTGAAGAAAGCAGCTTGCACTCACATTTGAGAAGTTGTAAACAGAAATAATTTCTGTTTTTTATGGACTCATCGTTACACCATTTTTAGTATATCTATCAGAGCAGTGGCGTTGTTCCGGCGGTAGGGGGCAGTGGCGCGCCTGTCAGGCTTGAACGCTCAGTGTCGGAAGCAAGTGTAGAAGAAGAAAAAGCTCCGGTTGTAGCGGCAATGAAAGGACAGCGTGCCACTTCTAATTTGAGCAAAACATAAGGAAAGTGTACATTAACCGTAATAACTGCCTGAGAGCAAGCCGCGCGTTATTCAGTTTTTTAGAATTAATTGTTAGTACTAAGTCGGGAGGATGTCTTTGGTTTGTGCAAGTAAGTGAAGTTGAATTAACTGAAATGACGGAGGCAGTGCAGCTTAGCTAGGCACCGCGCTAATGCTACTAGCTAATGTAGCTAACGTTAGCGACCATGCAGTGCCGCCTTCTGCTTGTGATTGTTCACCCATCTTAGTTTGTGGTTATTTTATTGTTTTTGTCGTGTGTTTTTTTTAAGCTGTAACCGCATTTCCTCCCCCCCAGTCTCCAACGAGGTGCCGGAGCACCCCTGCGTCTCTCCGGTGTCCAACCAGGTATTTGAGCGCAGGCTGATCGAGAAGTACATCGCGGAGAACGGGACGGATCCGATGAACGGACAACCGCTGTCTGAGGAGCAGCTTGTAGATATCAAAGGTAAACCACTGGGAGCAGCTAAAGATGTGAATACTCACCTTCCAGTTCATTAGGAATACACCTGGCTACAACTAATGTAGTTTAATGCAGCAGCCCTTTAATACATCCCCATGAATGTTGTATCTGAGGTGTTGATTCATATTCAGTATGGAGGCTAAAGTTTGTGGTGGTTTTATTGTACTGAGTTGTATTTTTAATGTTTTGTCAATGATGTGAAAAAACACTCAGCACAGCACAAATTAACTGCAGCACTTCCTCCTCCAAACGGTTTCAGCAAAACCTGAACATTCATTAAGGTTAATTACTCGTCTTAACATTAACCTGATAACGTTAAACTGTTCTAGTTTTAGCAAGGCGTACCTGACTGACTGGCACCTGAATGTCAGGAACTAGGGAAACAAGCCCATCACATTTTTCTAAGGCCAAAATAATTTTTTCATATTGCTTATTCTGTCCCACCAGGACCCAGAAATACTCTGTTTTTTGATCACATTAAAGGAAAAAATGCTTAAAAAAATACTTAATTCATAATCAGTATGTTTCTTATTCTATAAATTGCCCATGATAGAGTACCGTTTGACTTTACCTTCTAACCTGCAACAAGTGTCCCTGAAACCTCAAAGAGCAATGTTAATTAACAAGATTAAGTTTATGTAATTATTAATAAGAGGCACCGTGTTCTTTTTTCTTTTCTAGTTTCCCATCCCATTAGACCAAAGGCACCATCAGCAACAAGCATTCCTGCCATTCTCAAGTCCCTTCAAGATGAGTGGGTAAGTGTTGTTAATCTGGTGGAGTCACAAAGGAGGAACAACAAAACACATTCATACTGTAAATGTTACTCAGAATTTCTGTTTTGAATTAACAGGTGATTTTTAACCAATATTCTTGACATTGATAAACCTGAGGTGGAGCAGAACGTAACAATCTTTGAATATCAGTACCTTTAATAAACTGCAATGCAGCACTTATTCTGTCTACTGAAAAATCTTGGTTTGTTTGTGCCATTCCTCTTTTTCCACTTGACACATACAGTGCACCAAAGGAGTTCAAATATTTTGCCCCCTAGTTATTGTTAAAAGCCACTCTATGAATTATGAGCCATGTTGATAGTTTCAAAAGAGCTTGTCATGTAACCAGCTTCAAATATTTACTTTAGAAAAGGAGAAGAATCCATCCTTCATCCTGTCTTTTCTTTTCTGCTGTAGGATGCCGTTATGCTTCACAGCTTCACCTTGCGGCAGCAGTTGCAGACTACTCGCCAAGAACTGTCACACGCCCTCTACCAACATGATGCCGCCTGCAGAGTCATCGCTCGACTCACCAAAGAGGTCACCGCTGCGAGAGAAGGTGGGCTAGCAACAGTTTGTGTGTCCTCTGCCGGAGGACACATTTCCATTTGTAAAGCACATAGAAGTGTCACTAGATCTCTTCAGAATCTGCTCCACACCAACATCAACTCATAGAAATTATTATAAGAGCATGTTTTTCTTATGGGGTCTGTTTCCTCATTACAGCTCTTGCCACACTCAAACCCCAAGCTGGACTGGTTGCGCCTCAGGCAGTTCCTGCCTCTCAGCCATCTGCAGCGGTGAGTGACTGACTTTTGATTTCAGTCGATAAGATACTGATCAGAAATGCCCATCATCATCTTTTGCCACACTTGCTCCTAAAAGCATCCATTTCTGCCCTTGCAGGGTGCTGGTGGAGAGCCTATGGAGATTAGTGAACAGGTGGGAATGACCCCAGAGATCATCCAGAAGGTAAGACTTTTTTCTTTAACCTACATAAATCCTTATTTGGCTGCAGTCTTTCCATTTTCATTAGCAGCTGTACGATATGTCTCAATATGCCTATTTTTCTATTTGCAGCTCCAAGACAAAGCTACTATCCTCACCACAGAGAGAAAGAAGGTATTATAATACTCTTTTATTTAGCCACGTTTTGCCCATTTTTATCACAATGCCTTAATATTGTGTAAACATCGTGGTACTATGTTATATGCGTTCAAACTCTTGTAACAACCTCACCTCTTATTTCTCCAGAGAGGAAAGACTGTGCCAGAGGAGCTGGTTAGAGCTGAGGATCTCAGCAAATACCGCCAAGTGGCCTCTCATGCTGTAAGTATATATAAAGCATAAATTACCGGTTCTTTTTTTCATCCGGGAGCTGCAACAGTTTCTTCAAGTGATTCAGTCTACTTACTGTCAAATGTTTTCTTTTGTTGCCTTCAGGGTCTTCATAGTGCCAGTGTTCCTGGTATTCTGGCTCTGGATCTGTGTCCCTCCGACACCAACAAAGTGCTCACCGGTACATGAAATAAATCTTTTTGGTTTCAAAAGTTTTTTGGGATTCGTCGGCATGCTAGGCACCATTTGAAGCATCTGTTATATGATACTGAGCCCACTTGTGTTCTTCCCAGGTGGAACTGATAAGAACGTGGTGGTGTTTGACAAGAACGAGGAGCAGATTGTGGCGACACTTAAGGGTCACACAAAGAAGGTCACGTCTGTCATTTACCATCCATCTCAGGTAACTTTTCTTTTCTTAATTTGAAACATCGACCAATCAGATTTTGAAGTCTTAAAAACATGATCTGTTATTAACTTTCTTTCCCTTCCCTCACTCTCTCACTGTTTTCTCCCCTATAGTCTGTGGTCTTCTCTGCATCTCCAGACACCACCATCCGTGTGTGGTCTGTCACCGGTGGCAACTGTGTCCAGGTGGTTCGTGCCCATGAGGCAGGTGTCACTGGTCTCTCCCTACATGCTACCGGGGACTACCTGCTCAGCTCCTCTGAGGATCAGGTGTGTTTGCAGCCTGAAAAAAACACCCACAGACCACATGTTTTACCTAACTGCAGAAGTAATGGTAAAAGCTACCTGTTTACTACTAAACTGTTTCACCACTCTAACGTCACTGTTATTTTTATTCTGCAGTACTGGGCCTTCTCTGATATCCAGACTGGTAGAGTGCTCACCAAAGTAACTGATGAAAGTGCTGGCTGTGGTAAGTGCCTCTATGCTGACTCGTGTGTTTTGACAGTCTAAAAGAGTCCATTCATTCCAGGTGGTAATGTTTCTGTCTGATCCCCTACAGCTCTCACCTGTGCTCAGTTCCACCCTGATGGTCTCATTTTCGGCACTGGCACGGCTGACTCCCAAATCAAGATTTGGGATCTGAAGGAGCGCACCAACGTGGCCAACTTCCCCGGCCACTCAGGCCCCGTTACCTCCATCGCTTTCTCTGAGAACGGATACTATCTGGCCACAGGTGACAATTACCAACAGCATTTTACCCACATTTTTTATGTAAACATGCAGGAAGGTTTAGGAGTACACTTACTCACTACACCTGAAGATCTTACTGAGAAACTAAAGTACAGAAAAGAGTACGGAATGTGCAAAGTGTAAAAGCCACAGACCTGTTGCTAACCACAGCATCTTCGGGCTTGTGTTTTTGGCACCAAAGTGAGCTGGAAGTGTATATGCACTTGCATTTTCTTTATTGACACTGACGTCCTCTGATGTCCTCCAGGTGCCCAGGATAGCTCGCTGAAACTGTGGGATCTGAGGAAACTGAAGAACTTCAAGACCATCACTCTGGACAACAACTATGAGGTAAGAAAGGGGGGGCTATTTCTACTATTAAAGAGATGTGACGTTTTCTGCTAGCATGGAACTACTTTGTGTCCAAATTCTATGTTAAGCTAACCATCTTCTGGCTATAGCTTCATGTTTACTGTACAGACATGAAGTGACATTGATCTTTGCATCTCAGCCTCAGCAAGGAAGAGAATAAATATATTTAATGTGACATAATCGAGGTGGCTCAAAGTAAGAGTCTGATATGAGATGCTAGAAGAATGTTAATGGGAAATAAGAGCTTTGCAAGCACATGAAATCATCTCGTCCATCAGGTCTGTGGATTTAACTGCAACACTGAGGATAATCATGCTCTTTTCCAAGGCTGGGTTTGATTTTTCTCCCCCTCGGATCTTAGCTACCATTCAATCTGTTTTCCAGACTTTCACACCTCTATGTTTCTGAATCTCATTCCTTATTCCTCATTCCATATTTTTCTATTTCAGGTGAAGTCCCTTGTGTTTGATCAGAGTGGTACTTACCTGGCTGTGGGAGGGTCTGACATCCGTGTCTACATCTGCAAGCAGTGGTCTGAGGTCCTCAACTTCACAGGTGAGGAACAAAAATGCCAGTCTTTTTTCAAATGCCCGCCCCCCCCCCCAGTTATGTAGTAGCAGATTTTTGACCTTGCTTCTTCCTTCCTAATTGTAGACCATACAGGATTGGTGACTGGGGTGGCCTTTGGAGAAAACGCTCAGTTCCTGACCTCTGCAGGAATGGACAGGAGTCTCAAATTCTACAGTTTGTAGAAAACCATACATTCAGGATGAGAGGACAAAAAAAAAAACTGAGGAAAGAATAGAGAGGTCTCTGTCTGAGCAGTCACTATCCTGGACACAGACTTAGCATAGACCTGTGATTTTTAGAAAAATTAAAAAAAAAATCTGTGCTAACTTTGCTTCTTTAGTGTGTTAGTCGTCATGTCCAGGAAAGAGATCCCATGAAATTATCTGCTAATTGAAACCACAGCCGCATGGCTTGGATAACAACGTTTATTGGCATTGAAATATGTTGTTAAATGAGATGCAGAATCCAGTGTAATGTTCCTGTTATGATTTTACTGTAGTATTTTCTTTTTGTGTGCGTGTGCCGCGGGGGTGGGGTCTAAAATTTCCTGTATTGCAACTCCAGTGTTGAAATGCACTGTTGGGAAGTGTACATGGTGTGAAAACAATCTGCTTTGCTTCAGTGTAGACCAGCTTCATCACAGTATCTTTAGGGTAAGAGGAAAATAATCTGTAGTGATGAACAGCACAGCTAAGCAGAAGATGAACACGTGTGAGATTCATTTTCTTCTGTGACAAATTTAGTCGTTTAACCTCCCCTCATTTTCATTTCCCATTTCATTTGTTCCATTTATACTTTTTGTCTTTTTCCAATTGTATATTTCTTGTTACTCGCTATTTTACCTGTTGCACCGCTGCCCTTTTACAATAAAATAAAATATCTTTTGTATTGCCATACATGTGTTTGTCAGAATAAGGGCACTGTTGGGTCCTCTGAAGGAAATGAAATAATTTCACTTTGCCTTTACATACAGGCATTTCATCAGGTTATACAAAGTTGCTCAGGAAGAGCATATTAGCCCAGATCTGCCTGATGATGTTAATTTGTTGTCCATTCTTTCATGACTAATTCAGACTCCAAATGTTGGTGTGTGGACGTAAATTTCCCCTCCACTCCAAAATGTTTTTTTTCTTTGTACTCTTGGGTATTTGAGCTTCACTGTGCAGAATGATGAATGTACAGAGTTTGACTCTGGAAAGCTGTTTACATATCCAAGTGCTTAAGGGGAAAAGTTTCTTTGCTCACCGTTAAATCAGAAGAAAAGTAGTGTATGTGTGAACATGATTTTGGAACAAAACAACTAGTTTATAAGTCACTCGGTTCAGTGTGCGACTAACAATGTTATGCATCCTTAACAAGGTAATTTGTTCTGTGTAAAACAACATCAGAGAATTCATTGTCCTGCGTAATTCCTACAAGATTCCTTCATTACTGGAACATACTGTATTACTGAGGGACTTTTTCATATTCCTAGGGGACGTTTGTTTATTTGTAGGGGATTTTTCCAAGGACACATCAGTCCAGGAAATGCATTTTTCAGGAGGTAATGTCTGCACATGTTTTATATATTTCTGGCAGTGATGGGATGTATATTTACGCTTTACAAATTTTAAAGTGCTTTAGTTTATTTTTCTTTTGAGGCCATTACGTTTTTCATTTGATAGTAAATTTTGTTGTGTCTTCTCAAATGTGAATGTTAGCTTCCTTTACTTTTTAATATATTTGTTTTTGATCATTTTGAGGTTTGGACTGTAGGTTGGACAAAACAAGCACAGTGAAGGTGTCACTTGGGGATCTGGGTAATTGTGATGGGGACTTTTATTTTTAGGATTTTTACAAACCAAACAATCAACTAATCGAAAACTAAAGAGCCGATTAACCCATGGTGCAAATAATAGTTTCTGCCGCGCGCCAGCATGACATTTGTGTCATCATTCTGTCGCTTAGCAACCAATGACTGGCAAACCAACCATTCCACCTTTTTTATATCAAATATTAAACAAGATCAATAATCTAAATTAACACCTAACAGGCGTTAGAGATCAATCTTTGTCGCCTTAAACAACACCAGATATACATTTCCGCTCATTACCGCCATTTACATAACCTGAAAATCTCGACCTCTCGCGGCCGAATGAGGGACGAACGCCAGCTATCACGTGAGACTGCGGTAACGTGACTTTCAGAAACGGGAAGTTCTCGACAGGAGTCGGGATAACTTCTCACATACACGTCTTGTTTTCCCCGGTTAATAGTCACCGGTCTGTCCGTCGGCTACGGAGCTGGACAGCCTGAAAGACAGCAGTTTGGAGTCCGGCGGGGTTTAGGAGGCAGACAGGTGAGATGTTTTTGTATTTGTCTTCATTTTGTGCTCAAATGAATCTGTTTTCTACCTCATGTCCACAGCGTATGACCTACTATTGTCATGACACAAATTAAAACCTTGTGCTGTTTTAATTTCGCCCTCACGGGATTTCCCTAGCCTTAATTAATCATGAGTTCGTTTTTTTATTTAATGTGGCATCTTTTGTTTGACTGCTTATTCCTGCGCCTCGTTTCAGTGGCATGCTGTGGCACGAAAAACGAAACTGTACAGTTTTGTTTGGCAAAGGAAAAAAAACCTAGACACAATAGAGGGGGAACAGCCGAGGTCGCATTCGTTCTAGAAAATGCAGAAGTTTCTATTTTTAATATAAGTTTTTACTTTAATGCTCACTATCGATGACTTTTATAGTAATTAATAAAGTGAAATTTGACACAGCAGCCCTGCAGTAAATCCTACCTTTTTTAAAAGACTATAATGTTCAATGTTTAAATGTAACGCAATACAGCACGACCCCACTCAGACTAAAATGCCCAGAAAACTGAATCAAAACTTATTATTATTGCTATAATAATAATATTTTTATAACCTTCATAAGGGTAGGATTTACTTCAGAGCTCTTAAATCTGAGTGAACTGTGATTCTGTGTTTTAGAGAGATTTTATTCACAAGTGGCAAAAATGCAAGTTTGTGCCTCTGGGAGGAACGTGCCTGTGCAAGAATGGAAATTTCACCTGATCATATCACAGTCAGGAGGACTTGATGCTTCCCTTTTTCACAGTTTCAACTCATGAGCATCTGCATTTGCACTGAGAGGCTTTTATTGTCCTAACTGAAAGAAGCTGCCCTCTGTGAACTTTTCTTTTCTCCTGTTTACTGCCTGCCTCCTCTAAACTTTATCAACAATAGCTCCCATTCCACTGTAAACTGCAGTACTTTGTTGTATGAAATTAACGTGCACTTCTTTCCACGGTGTTGTGCAGGCAACTATGGGCTCCATGTTTCGCAGCGAGGAGGTGTGCCTGGTGCAGCTCTTCCTTCAGTCTGGCTCGGCCTATAATTGTGTCAGTGAGCTGGGAGAGCTGGGACTGGTTGAGTTCCGAGATGTGAGTCTCTTAAACTCTTGTTCAGCTCTTTGTTCATGATCTTGTGGCGAAAAGCTCAGAGTCCAAAACAAGCGGAGGCCATTCAGCCTCTTAAGCTAGTCAGCTGTTTTGGCCAGAATGCTTTACCACGTTTTAACCACATTTATGTCTTACATTTCTTCACATGCAGATGGTGGATTGATTTCTGCCCTGTCGTGTTATGGCTCAGATTACAAATCTCTGATCATTATTCTCATTCTAACAACAATCCAGAGCACAGTTATTTATCTATGTGTAGCTGATTGTGATCTTCTTGTACTTGGTGCCCGTAGATACCTTTATAAAGTCACTTTGTGGTCTGCAGCATTTCTAAATCTGACCTTAGATAAGATGGTCAACTTTGATTCACTCTGAGACACAGCAAAAATTTTCCTTCTCCTATTGCGATCAGATGAACATGAGTAACACTTGCCCTCTTCCTCTGCCCTCGGCTCTGATACTTCTGATTTCAGTTAAATCCTAATGTGAACGCCTTTCAGAGGAAGTTTGTTGGCGAAGTCAGACGATGTGAAGAACTTGAGAAAACCTTTAGTAAGTAACACTGACTCATTGTTCTCCACCTATATTCGTTAGTAATTTTTGTAGAGATTCTCCATCTGACTGTTTTTTTTGTCTGCCCGTCAGCCTTCCTGGAGCAGGAGATCAATCGCTCCCTGTCTCCACCCTTGCAGGGTGCCCTCCCTCCTCCATGCCCAACACCTTTGGCCCCTCAGCCCCGTGAACTCATCACTATAGAGGAGGAGTGTGAGAGGCTGGCCAGGGAGCTCAAAGAGGTGAGCACTTAAAATACGGCCATGCTGATAAATCAAAGAAATGTCTCCGTTGTCCCATTAGTACACAATAAAAACAGGTTGAACTTATTGACTTTTTTTTTCTTGATTTGCCTGTCTGTGTCTCACTAGGTGTCCAGAAACAGAGACAGCCTCCGGGCTCAGCTCACCCAGCTCTGCCAGTACAAAGGTGTCCTAACCAGAACACACTCTCTGACAGCCTCACAGGTATTTAAAAATAAATTTCCTTAGTCATTTTATTACCTTTTCTTTAATTATTAAACCATAGTTAGCAAACTGACTAAACCCCCCCCCCCCCCCCAAAAAAAATTCTTCACCTCATAGGCACCACCACCTGTACTGGAAAGCCAAGGCCTGTTTGACAACCGCCAAGATGTCCACCTCAGGTAGATACCATTCCCTAAAATGTATTAAACTCCTTTCTTTTTGAAGTAATTATGTCTTCTCTGTGCTTGACATGTCTCTGTCCTTTTTTCAGTTTTGTGGCAGGAGTGGTCCATCCTTGGAAGGTCCCCTCGTTTGAACGGTTGTTGTGGCGGGCGTGCCGCGGCTATATTATTGTGGATTTCAGAGAAATGGAGGACAGACTCGAACACCCGGACACGGTGGGTAAAGGGAGACAGAGAGAGGCGACCATGGTTGAGAGATAGATCTGAACATTTTTTTCTGCTACAGGGATAGTCTCTGATGACTTGTCACGTTTTCTTATGGATGTTTTATCAAAGCTGTTTGCTCTGTCTTCATTTGCAGGGGGAAATGGTGCAATGGTCAGTGTTCCTCATTTCCTATTGGGGAGATCAGATTGGGCAGAAAGTCAAGAAGATATGTGATTGGTGGGTAAATCTGTGCACCAGTTCGATTTTTTTTTTTCATTGTAGATTTCCACACTGCAGTGTCCGTTGAACTTGTTCAATATCTTTTGATTTCCGCATCTCACAGTTTCCGCACACAGACATTTGCATACCCTGAGAGCACTGCTGAGAGGGAGGAGATTCTCCAGGGACTTCAAGGCAGAATTGAAGATATCAAATCAGTAAGTGTAGTTGCTCTTTACAAAAGCCCAGTGACTATTTGTTGCTACACTGATCCAGTCAGCAGCATTCACCTTCTTTTGTAAAGTCTCACACTTGAAAATACTAGAAAGCCTAAAATGGCAGTACAGTATTTAAAGAGCTCTTTATACTTGTTTCACACCTCCACTCCTCCTCCTCCTCCTCCTCCTCTCACTTCCCTCTACTTTAGGTGTTGTCTCAAACCGAAGCCTTCCTGCAGCAGCTGCTGGTGCGGGCGGTGGCTGTGCTGCCTCAGTGGAAGGTGAGGGTTCAAAAGTGCAAGGCAGTCCAGATGGTGCTGAATCTCTGCAGCCCTTCCGTCACCGACAAATGCCTGATCGCTGAGGCCTGGTGTCCCGTTGCCAAGCTGCCTGAACTGCAGGCAGCTCTGAGAGAGGGAGGGGTAAGGCAACGCTGTAGACAAGGAGAATGAACATAAACAAGTAAAGCACCAAATTTGTCAGCGTGTTTATTTTTGTCCAAACTTCTTCTCCACCCTCAGAGGAAGAGTGGAAGTGGGGTCGACTCTTTCTACAACCGCCTGCCTTCCTCCACCCCTCCGCCTACCTTGTTTCCCCTCAACTCTTTCACAGCTGGTTTCCAGAACATTGTTGATGCCTACGGAGTTGCCAGCTACCGTGAAGTCAATCCAGGTACATCATCATACCACTAAAAAACAAACAAACAAACAAAAAAAAAGACATTTCTTCATTAATGTCTTGAAAGAAAAAGGGCATCTCAGATGTAGAAGCCAGAGAATTCTCAGCCTCACATCTATTTTTTTTTCTGCAGCGGTGTACACCATAATTACATTCCCCTTCCTGTTTGCTGTGATGTTTGGGGATGTGGGTCACGGTTTACTGATGACTCTGGCTGCCCTCTGGATGGTTCTTGAGGAGAAGGACCCCAAACTCAGGTCCAACAACAATGAGGTACACACTAGAGTCGTGTCAGAATAATTGCTTGCTTTTCATCTAATTGCCATTATCATCGCATGAATCATCCCATGGATCCCATAGGGATCATGCACTGTATGCCTATGCAATTTTAGTTTCAGACTAGATTAAATTATTTAGTATGTTTATGGATTGATTTTAGGATTAAAGTTATTAATTTGGGTTATTAAGAAATGTAGTCAGGACCTCTGAACAAGTGATTATTTCAAAGACTAGAGCAAAGATGCTCAAACATGTCTTTGACCTTGCATACTAAACTGAAATTAAATCTGTGTGTTGTCCCTGTGTGTGTTTCAGATCTGGAAGATGATGTTTGGAGGAAGGTATCTGATTCTGCTGATGGGGCTCTTCTCCATCTACACGGGGGCCATTTACAACGAGTGCTTCAGCAGGGGCCTCAGTACCTTCAGCTCAGCGTGGCACGTCCGCCCGATGTTTGAGAAGAACATATGGAAGTGAGGACATTTCATACGTGCCATCTTCAAAATGATGATTCGTGGCCTTTTTTTTTTTCCAGTTCTCACAGGCTGTGTTTTCTGTCCATCTTACATTTATGTCATCTCTTCTCAGTGCATCAGTCCTGGCAGGGAACCAGTACTTGTCCATGGATCCTGTTGTGTCCGGTGTTTTTACCAGCGCTTATCCATTTGGCATTGACCCAGTATGGCCATCAAACCCATTCCTTTTTGACTTCAGTATTTTTCATCCTGTCATCTGGTTTGTCACTTTATTCACACTGATTCTCTTGCGTGTGTGTGTGTGTGTGTGTGTGATCATCAGATTTGGGGCTTGGCCAACAACAAACTGACTTTCCTTAACTCATACAAGATGAAGATGTCAGTCATCATCGGTATCATTCACATGACTTTTGGAGTTTGCTTGTCATTCTTCAATTACTGGTAAGCATGTTGTACTTTTTTGGTGTGTGTGTGTGTGTTTGTAGTGTTTGCTTGCCTTCACTTATCCTTGTTTCTCTGTTTCTACTTCCCTTTGTTGTTGTTGTTGTTTTCTCCAGGCACTTTGGCCAGATCAGCAGTGTGTTCTTTGTGCTGATCCCGGAGCTGTTCTTCATGGTGTGTCTGTTTGGTTACCTGGTGTTCATGGTGGTGTTCAAGTGGATTGCCTACACACCAGCCGAGTCCAAAATTGCCCCCAGTATACTTATCCACTTCATAGACATGTTCCTCTTCACAGAAAACCCTGACAACCCGCCACTCTATACAGGACAGGTGTGTAAGTTTGCTGATTTTCCTAAAAGGAACATATCAGAGTCTTATCTCTCTTATCTCACACTTTACATAGCCACCAACAATTTTAAAGCATGTCACAGTTTTTATATTGAGAAGCCTTTGGTTTTATTTTATTTTGTTAGCACAGTAAATGAAAATCCCCTTAAAACACGAAACCCAATACAGTGAACATTTTATCTGCATTATCTGACGTGAAGGTTATTTAATTGTTTTCTAAATGTGAAATTGATTTTTTTTTTTTTTTTTTTTTAAATAAATAAGCATCCGGGACATACACATACAGAAACTACAGCATGCATTTGGAAAGGGGTTTGCAGAAATGTATGTGTGTATACTATTTGTGGTAAATGGGGAAGCAACTTGCAAAAACACCAGTGTTGTCCCTCGTCGTAGATTGCTGAAATGAGCAGCTGGTCTCTCTTCATTCTTTATGTGTAGACTGTGGTTCAGAAGACCCTGGTGGTGCTGGCTCTGTGTTCAGTCCCGGTCCTCCTGCTAGGAAAGCCGATGTACAAATACATCACATTCACAAGAAGGCGACGTCAAGTGGTGAGCCTGTGTTTGACTGAACTTGAACCCTTTTATCTACAGCGAGCCACATTGTCTGACAGATTTTTAATTCTCCGCAGCATCAGGAGGAAGACAGACGCCCGCTGGTGGCTGACGACGGCTCCATCAATACTCATCAAGGGGAGTTGGAGGGAGGAGCCGCTGAAGAGGAGGTAAGAGAGAAGCACAAGTAACTTTGTTCACTGAACAGATTAAATCAAGTCAGAGGTTCATTTTTCTTTATTTTATTTTAACTGTTCTATCTGATTTAGTTTGATGCTGCAGACGTGTTCATGCATCAGGCCATCCACACCATAGAGTACTGCTTGGGCTGCATCTCCAACACCGCCTCCTACCTACGACTGTGGGCTCTCAGTTTGGCTCACGCACGTTAGTGGCACACATACACACCAACACAATGTGCATTATCATTCTCACATGATGCATTCAGACACACAGACTTCCTCTCTAAAACCAAACACACTCATACTGTTCTTTTTTTAGCCAGTGAGTTACACACATGACAGTTTTGTTCCAACTAGTTATAGTTATGTGATGGTGACTTATTTGTTACTTCACAGAGCTGTCAGAGGTGTTGTGGGTGATGGTGATGCGTATTGCGCTGAAGTGGCAGGGCTACGTGGGATCTGTGGTCCTTTTTGTGATTTTTGCCTTCTTTGCTGTGTTGACCATCTCCATTCTTCTGGTTATGGAAGGCCTCTCAGCTTTCCTCCACGCGCTCCGTCTACACTGGTAAGGATGAGAGGAAGGAGAAGAACACTGAGGTCTAAAAAAAAAAAAATTAGAAAAAGAATTATTTTCAAATATCTTAATTTATCTTAAACAATCTGGAGCCCTGTTTCACAGAACGGGATTAATTTGTAGGCTGGATAACTGCACTAAGTAAAATCTGGAACAATTCATTTTCAGATTTTAGGTTGTTCTGCAATTTGTTTTAAAGAGTTATCATGTGCTAACACGTGTTAGTCACCTGACAAGTGTGATGGAGGTGATGAATGTGCTCAGCAAATTTCGTGGCAATCAGAAGAGGCAGAGAAATGGTGTGGGTGGACACAAATCGATAGTGTGTTGTTTATATTTGCCGTTGTATGTTGACTCTGCTTCTCTCTCTTGCAGGGTGGAGTTTCAGAACAAGTTCTACAGTGGAACAGGCTACAAGCTGAGCCCTTTCTCTTTCTCATCTCTGATCAGTGCATCAGCTCCTATATGATCGGCCAAATCATTACTTAGTATTGCCAAATGGTTACATTAACTTATGTATATTATTGAGTACTTGGACTGCAACACTTCAGAATGACCCTCTCTCAAAACAGTGGTATTCTACTGCCTGTAGACTATGAAATGGGTTAATTGACTTGCACAATGATGATGATGATGATGATGATGATGATGATGGTATAGACTGTTATTTCTGCACAAGCTGAATGAGAATGAGCCCTTCTATAATTAATTACAATTACATTATGTGAAATGAAAAAACATATAATTTTGTATCCCATTGCTGTTTTGTTCCACTCTATGTAATTCTTTCTAATTACTCTTTCTGTAGATTAAGAATTAGTAATCATTTACTTCTAACAGTATAAACATATTATAATCATCGGTTATGAAAAGGGAAAACTCATCACCTAATGAATCTGTTCTGCAGTTTAAGGGAATTGTGATTGTTGAATTGGTGTATTGTGCTTTTATAAGCCAGATTTATCCAATGACAGCAGGGAAATTATCTCAATGATGTTCATGAGCCAAAGGTACTTTCCATTCATTTTCATGTCTTCCAACTACAACACACGTCAGGTATTTATTGGTAGTAGAAGTTTTTCAGGTGCCTTACTGGGACTGAGTGATTGTTTATTCATTAAGTCTTTTGGATAAAGAATGTCATCCATTATCATGTCACTGCTTTAAACAACACTCTGCCCTAGACATTTGCCTCTTTTTTTCTGCAGGTTTGCACTGTAAAATCTGAACTGAAATTAAATAAGTTTTTCATGTTTAATCTTGTGAAGACATTTACTGAACAGGCAACCTTACCTGTTGTGTAGCTGCACTATTTATTGTGTCATGTATGTGTGACTAATTTGTGAAGTTGGCAGCAATGGAAGAAGTACTTAAATCCCTTATTTGAGTGTAAGTAGCAGGAGTAATACCACTATGTAAAGGCATAGCAATTTTATTCAAATAGCACATTTTATTATAGGTGAACTCATAGGTGACAGACCATTTAAAATAAGTAGTAATTGTTTGTAATATGTGAGAAATCTTGCATTGAAAAAGTTCATAAGTATTATCAGCAAAATATACTGTTTGAATAACCATAGAAGTAGACCATTGTGTACAATGGTCCCTTTCAGAGTGTTCATTAAGATATAAACAGCATTATAGTACTGTAGGTAGTCTAAGTGGAACTAGTTTAAAGTAACTTAAAACGAAAATAAGTACCTCAGAATGGAACTTAGGTGTAGCACTTAATGTATTAATTTACTTGCCTGAAACTGAAGTTGTTGTAAAGTTAAAAGACAGAAAATCTTATTATTCTTGATGATCGTTCACTTTGTGTGGAACTGGAACTGTTGAGTATTGTTTCCGGCCGTGCTGCTTCTGAGGTGGCACGTAGTGAACCGGATGTTGTCTGAATGTCAAAGATGGCGCTCGACATGTCACGATGAAGCTGTAGCAGACTGCTAGAGTATGTTTAATGTCTTTAAGGATATAAGGTCTCCCCAGACGTTAGTTAGTTTACTGACCGAAGTTTTGTTTTAGTTAATGAGGTGGACACAGCTGAGGAGGAGGAGATGGCTCTGAGTGAATTAAATCGCGGTGTTCGGCAGTTGTTAGGTCAAATTCAGCGGTGTCGCCCGGTTGTAGCCACACATCAGTCAGGTGAGTCCAGTAAAGTTATGTCAGTCACAGGTGTTTTACCTTAATCTGCGCAGTAACGGTGTTGTGTTTATCTGCATTGATGCTATTTAACAGACTGCCGTGGCCACCTGTGGCCACCCGTGACTCTCGCTCTAACGAACCGCTCACTTATTGTTTTTTTTTCTTTTTGTTTACCTGTTGTCTGTCTCCCAGCTCGGTGTCTGAGCCAAGCAGCCTCTCAGCCGAAGCCCAGCGCGGACGAAAATGAAGCCGTTAACCCGACCTTTGTGAACAGAAACCCCCGGAACCTGGAGCAGATGGCTCTGGCTGTGAAGGACCGGGGCTGGAGGACGACCTGGCCCCACCGGGAGTTCTACCACAGGTCTGTGTTTGCATGTGTGTCAAAATATGTCTGAATGCCACACATCTTTGTTTTTTCTTTTGTTTTTTGTTGTTGATCTTTGTGAAATCAAGTGTCAAATGTCTCTGTTACATAACTATGGTTCTGTTTCTGGCAGTGAACATTATTTCGATTAGTGACTCTGTGTACTTTTGCATACATTTGCTATATTAAGGTACTGTATATGTATATATTGTATATGTATATGTATGTATTGATTTTGGAAAACTATACGCATGTAATGCCCTTGCTTCCTCCTGCATGTTTCTCGTTCTAGGTTGGAGTTTTCTCGCACCCAGCATCACGTGACGGCACAGGTCTTCTCCAGCAGCTCTCCTGTCCCAGTGTTGACCTGTTCAACCAGGGAGTGGGCACTGAAGAAGGAGCTGGTTTCCACCAGGAGTGTGGTAGCTTGTCAGGCTGTGGGCGACGTGCTGGCGCAGCGTTGTAAACAAGCTGGCATCACCAGGATGGTGTACAGGGCCATTCCCTGGACGTTTCGCTCTGATGCTGTGAGTCCATAAAGCATAAATTGCTGTTGAAATTATTTGAATGTCTTTTTGAATGTTTTTTTTTCTGTCACCTACTTCATGTTTGTCTCTTCCTGATTTTTCTCCCTCACAGGTTCAGTCTTTCAGGGCAGCAATGAAAGCAGGAGGAATCACCCTTAGCGAACCTAGAAGGAAATACGTCGGAACCTAAATTTAGGTGTCATCTATCACTTTATTTTGTAAAAATATCCTCTGTAAACCTTACTACATCTACTCTGTTGTGAATTATCACTGTACTGATACGGTGAATTGCAATATAAAGAGAATCAAAATGAGTGCTAAAAGTAAGGTAGCTTGTCCCTGTGCTTTGTCTCTTGTCGATAAATTGTTTCTGAACATGAGCATTTCTCCTCAGACGTGTCGTTCAATCAAGAAACAAAGTGGTTGGTTTGAAGATAATCATTTATTTTTCACTCATAGTGCTTATTGTAAACAAGAGTGAGGTGCAGACAGTGGATAGCTTAACACAACAAGGCATAGAGATGTGGACTTAAGATTTAAAAAAAAAAAAAAAAAACAGTTGATCATAGTACAGCGTGACGTTGGCTCAGACAGTGGGAACAGTGTGTGTTGTGGGATTATAAAGTGCATGGTTTCTTCTTCTTTCTTTTTTTTTTTTTTTTAATGGTGAGCATGCACGTTAAAATTTGAAGTAAGCTTGCGTTTGGGTTTACCGGATAAAGAGTAACACCAGCATGAAATAAGAATGCTCCACTTCAGCATCATAAATCTGACAACAGTAGTATACTGAATTTACCTTGATCCAATAAATGTCCATATGTATAAATACATGAGAAAACCCCTGAACAATTTGCTCTCACAGGCTGGTATAAAATCACATAACATGCACCCAGTTCATCAGCAATTTTGTGTCGTTACATAAATACTGTATATATATATATTTATGCATTTAGGATGCATGCAGAACTTTGGGATGTCACATTTATACTGCAGTCAAACCAAGAGAGAAACAGTACAAGATACGAACGATACTCAGCCCCCACCATAGTAAAAACATTACAAACACCAGTCATAGAGTCATATTTCATTCTCAGGTTGAAGGCACTCGTATAGCCCTGGTGTTTAAGTAGAATGAATAAAAATAAAATAGGTGACTCTGGTTTTTAACATACTGACATGATATAGATTTTCAATTAAATATATAGTCATTGGCACATTGGAATACATCGTTTGGCAAACAGGCTTGTGCCACAAAACTGGCCCTAACTTGGTCCATAATGCACAGCTCAGATGTAGCAGAGTAGAGCACAGCTGCTGATGAGAGAGAGAATATGAAAAACATTTAAAACTGTCTACCTTGGATTGGCAGCATACAGCCTCATATTTACAGAGAACAGTAATTGCATAGATATAATCTCTGGAGTGGTAATGCAAGCAATGAAGAAGGGATGAGGTAACAAGGTAGCTCGAGAAAGAGGATGCTACATGGAGGGAGAAACCGGTACGTCTGTATGTGGTAGGATATGTTCTAAAACACTGCATAAACCATAATAATACAATCAAATATCCTGGCTTTTTACTGGTATAGCAATACTACAGCAAGATCTTTTTAACAACAGTGAACCATCAGTTAAAATAATTATAAACAGAAATGCAAAACATAAATTAAAACGTTCAGCATTTAAATCAGAAGCGTCCAAACTGTTCCACAAAGGGCCGTGTGGCTGCAGGGGTTTGTTCCAACCAAGCAGCAGCACACCAGACCTGACTCATTTCATCAACTGATCTCAGTGTTCAGACAGTTGATTGGTCAAACTGTGTGCTCTTGATTGGTTGGAACTAAAACCTGCAGCCACGTGGCCCTTTGTGGAACAGTTTGGACACCTCTGATCTAAATAATCTAAAATATATAGCTGAGCCACAGCGTAGCAGTGTATAAAAACCTTGGCATGTTACCAGAACGCACTTTTCCTTCAGGCCTCGTATTCAAGACTTTTTCCCCACCATGCTTCTCCTCCTCTCTGCCTCCTTTATAGGACCCAGTCCCTCCCTGCTCTTCCACGTCTTTGATTTCTTTAGGGTTTACTTTGACCGGCGTCCGGCAGGCTGCGTGGTTCAGGTGAAACATCCACACATGCTCTCTGGTGAATCAGACCTCGTCGCCCGTGGCTTCGCCTCCGCTGTCCTGGAGACCGCCTTGGACTGCCGGGAAGCTTTGAAAAGAATAATTAAAAGTAGCACAGGTAGTAGTTAGTAGTTACTTAAAGACATGGAAAGGAGCATTGGCACTAGAGCTGCAACAATTACTAGACTAATCAATTAGATGACTGGTAGAAAATGAATTGGTAGCCGTACTGATAATCCAATTATTGATTCATTTTTCAAACAAAAGTGCCAAATATTCTCTGGTTCCAGCTTCTCGAATGTGCCAATTTGCTGTAAACTGAATATTTTGGAATGTTAGGTGGACTAAACAAGCAATGTGAAGGCATCAGAGTCAGACTAAAATCATAAGAAATTGATCAAGAAGATAATTGTTTACTAATCGATGATGAAAATAATCAATAGTTGCATCCCTAATTCTCACAGAGCAGAAATATGCAGAAACATGACTGTCTCGGGATATCAAACAATGTACTATTACAACAAAGTCCACATATAGACTAGACTATTTATAGACTATTTCCTGTAGCTGCCATTTCCTGGCACTATCATAAAAAAGTTTCTCTTTCAATTAAAAAAAAACTCTGGTGGGATTTTAAAAAGGCAAGAGAAATGTAAGCCTTAAACCTTGAAGCAAGTTTTCTTGTTTTGTACTTTAAGGACCAACTAAAAAATATTTTTGATATACTTGTGAATATATGGTTAGTATCACACATCTACATTGCAAGTAAAGTGTACAGTTATTTGAAGTTTGTGGTCTGCACATTTCCTCCCTCTTTCCAGAGTAAATTTCTTCACTTGTTATTATCAGCCATTTGTGTCTGTAAGCTCAACTTACAATAACAAAGAGTATGAAAGGCAGACTGTGAGTTTGCTCAGTCATTCCTCTCGGCACCTTACCTGTTCACATCCCTTGTCCTCGTCATCCAGTTCACTAATGGACTGCATGAGGGAGAAGAGGTTCATCCTGCCGCTGCGATTAACACTCGGAGCGACCTTGAGATGAGACAAAGAAAACGACTATCAAAAAATCAGTGAAGGGTTCCAGTAACATGGGGAGATACTCAATCCTCAGATGCAGTGTGGGTGAGTAAATCTGCAGCTTTCCGCACCTTGTCTGGTTCATGTACAGCGATTATGGGATTGACACTTGTTGGTCCAGACTGTCCGGGGTCCTGGTTGGTGTCTGATGGGGGGACGCGTTCTTCAAACACCTAGATGTGTTTGAGAAGATAAAAGGGTTGAAGCCATAAAGATTAAAAATAAAACTGCAGGATATAAATAATGTTGTTGTAAATTATCACCTCTGTGTCTTCCTCTGATTCATCTTTTTCATCTGGACTCTCTACATCCTCCTCCTCATCAAGTCCCTCATCCTCTTCCTCCTCCTCTTCCTCTTCCTCTCCTGGCTTTCCTTCCTCCCTGTCTTCCTCCTTGCGAATTGACTTCTGTCTTTGGTCTCTCGACTTTCGCCTCCAGAGTGTGCTGTGACGCTGCTGGCTGAAATCATGAGCCCAAAAATCAACATCAAGGAAAAAAATAAAATCTCACAAACAGTGACAATCTCATAAAATGCTTTTATTTTTCATTTTGCAATAGGTCTAACATCGTGCCTGACCTTGCGTTGAGGATGCCATTGTAGGTCTGGAGCTGCTTCATGAAGCCCTCGTTGGGTTTGACGATGGACCGGCGATCCCTGACGAAGGCCAGCGCCACATCCAGCGGCCAGTGCTGCTGTTTCATGGCGTAGGCGATCACCGTGGAAGCAGAGCGAGAAACGCCCATCTTGCAGTGCACCAACACAGCCTGTCCACTCTTCCTGCAACACGCAGAGATCAAGCGAAAGCTCACGCAGTGGTATAGAGTGGATAATGGTGTGAAGTGACCTGTCGGATTAATCTCATCATGTGAATTGAGCTACTGGTGGGTAAGCTAGCCCTCTCTCTTCTTCTCTTCTCTTTCAAGAGTCTAAATGCAACTGAAAAATACAAATGCACTAATTTCTCTGTTACACTCTGTTTGGATAATGCAGTTGGAAGGTTTCACACATTAATATGAGTTTCAGTATCATTCACACAACTTGAACTGAGTGGATCTGTGGTCTGTGGAACAATATGATAATCATGGACAGTTGCCACAAATGACCTTTTCGTGTTAGGGGATTTCTAATGTGTGTAGTCCTTCAGGACTACCTTGCAGTGTTGATGAAGTTATATGTGTCTGTCCAGTGAGAGAGCAGGTCGGTGGCTTCAACGTCGTACACTCTGATGTTCATGTAAGTGAAGGACTCTGGGAAAAAGTTGTCGATCTCTCTTGTCACATTGAGGATGTAGCCCACGCTGAAAAACATGCAGACGCAAAATTAGATTCACTGTGGTGACTCAGCAAAACACAATAGACAATTCAGTATTACCCATGTGATGAAGCAATGGAAACTAGAGACAACAGCAAGGATACAACAGCTGTAGAAAATGTTGCAGGTGGAAACACTGACTTGTTTTTCTGCAGCTCCTCAAAGTTAGCTGCGTTCCACTCAGAGCCCTGAAACCACACAAAGCAAGTGACATTCAGTTGAGGGCACAGAGGACGAAAAGAAAAGAAAAGGGCCTGCACAGCCGTCTTCCCTATCACTGTCAACACACGTCTTTCAGAAAGGGGAAGTTACAGTCACATCAACATCCTGGTGAAAGCACACTTCCGTAAGTTTACTGACCAAAGCAAAAGAAAAGGTTTCTCACCAACGCGATTAAAATAAAACTTATTACTGTCTTTGAAGCAGAGTGAGCAGTCACTCACCAGATACATATAGTCAAATATTTTAGAGGGCTTGTCCATCTGAGCCATGGTGACCAGGATCTCATTGTCAATGTATTCCTTGTAAGGTCTCATGTCAAAGCCTATCCTCTTCTCCAGGGCAGAGTGTACCTAGAGCAGAGCAGAGAAAAGACCAGATTATACAGGTTTGGATGTAGTCTCTTATCCATTTGACCTATTATTTTCTGCAGCACTGCTCCGGTAGTTCTCAGTCTTCATTCGAGCCTACTTCCTCTTTACATCTGCCCACGTCTCACCATTTTAGACGTGAGGTTGTCCAGGTCTTCAGTCCTCATAATGTCTCTCAGATGCTCTTTGATCAGTCTCTCGTTGGAGATTCTGTCTGCCGAGCTTCCCGCGCAAGGGAAAAAAAAAAAAAGGAAAAGTTTAGGACAAGTTGACAAGGTGTGTGTGAGATATAAGAACTTTTTGAATGCTGGACTACTGGACAGCAGCAGAGTATGCTGTATTTCTACTTTTATTTAAATACTTGTTTCATCACAGGCAGCAGGAGAAAGTATTTCTCAGCTCCTATTGAAAGAAGAACTAAAAAAAACAACAGATACTTACCTCTGTCCATTAATGTCCCGGCGGACTGACTCCAGGTCGTTCATGGCTTCCCATTCGTTGAGGCAGAAGCGATCGGACTCGATGTGCTTGTGGTAGAGCTGGGCCCACTCCAGGCCAGAGCCTGGGATCACTACTGCCTTCACCGCCCGCTCGCAGCAGCCGTGCAACACCTGCAGCACTGACCTTACGGCAGTGAGGAGGGGGAGAAGAAGGATAATGTCACTACAGGAAGAAGCAGGGGATAGCCAGGGATGTTCTTGATGAGGTGCTTTAGGATGTGATACGCTGGAGGCCATAAAAAGGACTTTCATGCTTGGTGTTAATATTTGGGTGTCAGCATTTTTACTCACCACATGGTCTGCATGGAAACAGGCTTAAAAATTCTGGTCTCTTCAGCTGAGGTCACGCTAAAACCACTGTAAAAAACAAAAACAAAAAAAAAACATGAGCTCTGATAATTGAGTCAGAGGGAGAGAAAGAGAAGAAAGAGAAAGGAGGAAGTTACACTGATAAGAAGCATTAGGGTCATTATGGGCATTACTACAAAACAGACTGACAGTGAACACGAGCCAAGATTATTCATTTATTCAGTGAATAAAGTGGGAACAGAAAATGTTCTGAAAAAGAGAGAGAAATTGGCACAGTTGAAGGTGCAATCCAGCCTGATGAGGGTGAACGTGTGACGTGGCAGCCAATCAAAGCGTCTTGTACGACAAACAGCGTGTGATGACAGATGTGTTAAAACACGGCAGCCCACCGCGGGGCCACCACACCATGTCACTGTTTTTAGACCTGCTAATTCTTAGTTTCACATTGCCCTTCTCTAAAATCCTCCTCTGAGCAGCTGACGGCTAAAGAGTTACCCCATTTATTGCAAAAACTGTAATGAGAGGTAAAAAAAAACAAACAAAAAAAACAAACAGTCTCAACCATTACACTAAAAACTGAGCTGGACTGCATATTTGTGGACTCTGGTATATTTACAAGAACATTCAGCAGATAAACTCTCATTGACCTTTGGGTACTGAAACAGAAAGAAGCTAACCAGACTTTGTTTCTTAACAGATGACCTCCGTGCTTATGTAATTGTCTGAGTGAGTGATCCGAGCAGTTGTAATTCATGGAGAATGTTTCAACTCCATAAATAGAGTCATTACTCATTCTTAATATCTCTGGCCAATATCCCAGACATCAAGCTGTACCGTCTGTGCTGCAGCCTCACAAACTCACTCGCCTCTGCTTTTACACTTCTAATTCAACCGTCAGTCCCTTTTTTTTTTAAACATTTCTTACCCGTCTCCATCCAGGTACACCTGCGTGTCGCTCCATATCGGCAGAACCAGGCCGATGGTGCACTGATTGCTGCAGAGAGAGAGGCGGTGAGGACACAGAGACAAGGAAGGACATTTAAAATGTCCAAAGCTTAACCAGAAATTGTTAACTGAATGGAAATCTTATCTTGTGTGCTCTTTGTGCAACAGTACACCGGCATCTTGGTTACACTTACCTGTCTGAGTTGGGGAAATCCATGCCCAGCAGGATGCTCTCCTGTTTGCTGCCAAGGGTGGAAACGACGATCAGATACCTGACTCTGACGGGGCTGACCGACTCCAACTGCACCGCCTGCATGACAGAGGGGAGAAAAGATGATAGCAGCAAGGAGACAGAGAGGAAGGCGGTAGGTCTGATGCTCAGTAAAATCCATGTATTTTTTGTGCAACATGTTGCAGTTTTTTTCTGAAGTCTGGAGTTGCACATTAAACTCAATAAACCTGTCTGACTACACACAGGACAAAATATCCAGTGCTTTATATTGTCCTTGGCCTTCCTGAGAAAATCGAATTAAGGAAGTCAATGTTATGTTTACAGAGAAACCCAAATACTGGCTAAAGTCCACTTAAAGAAACATACCTGTGTTCTTTTTTTTAATGTTTTATCCCATTAACTCTAAATCCTGTATATGTACAGCAGACATTATGTTTTTGATTGATTTCGGGGGGTTTTTGTGCCATCCAGACAACCTCTGGTTTCAATTTATTTCTGGCTCCATCACACTTAATGATTAGTCAGGTGATACAGCTGAAACTCTTAGTGTATCCAAGTATTTTTTTTTTCATTACTTCAGCACAACAGCATAACTGACTAATGATCTAATGATGGAATGAATCCAGCAGATGCCTAAAAAAAAACGTACAGGTCAATGTTAAAATCAGTGGAACGCTTTGGGAAGCATCAGTAAGTTTGTTTCTGTTTTGCAGTAAATGGGCAGGAACATGCAAAGCAGACAGTACAGTCCACTGGTGGGATATTTACATGTTTACCTTAAAGTCTGGCATCCTGTGGTCATGTTGCCCTTAACAGCTTAAAGAATATCACTGTCTACCTGATGTGTCCCAGTCAGAGAACACTGTCCAACTACTGCTGCTCAATTAATTGGCTAATTAACTGACTGATTCAATTTTTTCCTCTCCACATACCAACGCCGATATCTCATCTCAGGGTTTCCGACGAACAACCCGATACCAGTGCTCTCTTTTCCCAAAAATTCTCCCAAAACCTGTAAACCTCATTGCATGAAATTCATTGGAATAATTTTTAAGTAAGGTAACGTGATGCCAGGGATGCTACGATGCTAGAGACTGATAGGAGAAACAATGAATTTTGTGATGACATGAATCAAGAAACTGTGGATTGTGGATGCATCCCTAGATTTTGTTTGTAGTTTGTGTGTTTCCCCCGATGCCAGGAGATTGTGAGACTGCAAAAAGAGCAAGACGATTCCAATATCTGAGGGAACTCAACATACTGAGTTTACCTGAGATATGATTTCAAGTGTAAACAAACTTACTTACTTTCATAACTGGGTCACAAACAAAAACTTTTCTGCGTGACAGTTTTCAGGTTTTACTGATCTGAACTGCACCGTGCGTGGGAACATGAGGCCTCACCAGCTTGATGGTATCTTCTGGTCTGAGGTGTTCAATCATGGCATGGAGGTGTCTGTGCCGTGTGCCTGAAGCTCCGCTGCTTTGCTTCACGGGAGACGTGGGAGTGTGAGAAGCCTCATCCTGAAGGCCCTCCCTCTCATCCTCTTCCAGCAGAAGGACCGCCCCCTTCACGAGGGCAAAGCTCTCCCTGGAGATGGGCAGAAATCAGTTAGTTTAACACCGCTGTCAGCACGCATCTGATTGTTATGACTTTAGTTAAATGAGAATTTGGAGAAGACACGGGTGTATATCTACCTTTTCTGAAGTCTCCCTCTTCTTTGGAGGCTTTCATCCTTAAAAAAAGTTAAATAAATTACGAGAAAGTCTCATCAAGAAAACTGGAAAATGCAAATATTTAGCCTCTGTTGTGTGTGATTCAGTTTGTGTGTACAAATCTTACCCTATCTCACATGTTTTTGTCTATTTTTTAATGATGATGCTTTTTTTTTAAATGTTTTTTTCCCCTATACACTCCAGCAGACTGAAAAGTTTCTATTGTGCAGGCTGTTTATGATTATGAAAGAGATCTGACATATGCACAGACCAAAGAGTCATAAGTAAAAACTTCTCTCTGTTTCTTATTCTCCCAAATGGGCACATTTCTAATTTGATGAAGACAAAAGTGTTTAAACACTATAACAAGCTTTCTGCGAGCATCGGTGGCAGTGTGTCTGTGATGTGTTTCCTGTTGTAAGTGAGAACACAAATGACCAGAAAGAAATGTTCAGTAATTTTCTTTGGTGAAATGTGGTGCAACACAGATAAGGTGCAGTGGAAGACAGACACAAAGAGTGATATGTAAGTAGAAGGAAGAAGACACTAAGGGGGTAAAGATAAAAACAAAGAGATCGGCAGTGAAATTACAGAAGAATAAGGAATAAGGGAGAAATGCAATACAAGAAAGGGGAGGGAGAAAGAAACAAGAGACAAGCAGCAGTAGCAGGGGTTTACGGAGAAACAAACTTGAGACAGTAACATTACCTGTTACGCAACTGACAAGTCCAGACAGAGTCAAGAAAAAAAAATTAAAGAGGAGAAGTGGGCAGGAGCCAGGAGAGGAACGATGAGGGTTTGAAGAAGAAAAAAAAAAAAGGAGAGAGCACAAGTTAAGATAGTAGAGTGATTAGATTCTGTGACAAAGTATGCAAAAAATGAGAACAGGACCCACAGTCGGGTCATTTATGGTTTAGTTGGCAATGATAAAGACCAGGAGAAAAGCCAAGGCTTTGACATAAAGTTAAATCATCTTAATGGAAAAAGTGACAGAATGAGAGGAGAAGAGATAAGGTTATAGACAGAGGCTGATGATACAGTGTTTCATACGATTGCATGTGTGGATTAAACGGCCACAGTGACAGCGAAGGTTTCGACAGACAGACGGTGATTCAATCACTCTCTGACATCCAATGAATGTGAATGGGGGCTAAATCACTTTGATGACCATATATCTGTGGAATGTTTGCCCTGTAAGCCTATCAGTGTAATCATATCCCTGGTATCAACTGGAAAAAAGAAAGCCTCATTATCATTCAGGCAAATGCAGTGGTATTATCCACAATGGGTCACACTCTGGATAATATCACAACTAAACAGCTCTGGTATAGTTCTGATTCACTCTTACTTGAAGCAAAGGTAAACAACTACATATCTGTGCATATGATGCAAAATGCCCAACTTGTTTGTGCACAACAAGGTGGAGGGGATGAGTGAACTCACTGGAGCGGTGGAGAGGGAAGGGATCCTGTGCAGAGTGAGCAGAGCCATTGCACAGTACAGGTGGGTCTCCACTAAAACCTGCTGTTGCTGGCAGGCTCAGACAGGCTCTGCAGGTTCCTCAGCCAAACGTGTGCCGTGGGTGAGGCAAATACTGGTAGTTTTGTTTTTTTTTTCTTTTCTCTGAAACAACACATGAATATTAGGGTTTGATTGTATCACATAAAGAAGAGTATGAGGACGCCAGGTGTCTGGTTTGGGCCGTTACATGATTTGGAAGGAATACGTTTTCACAACACTTGTTTAGTCCAGTTGATGTTGGTGATATATGATATATGGTATATGATATATCCCATGAGATATATGCTGTCAGGGATTTTGTCATATCTCTGGTTGCATTAGGCCATCACTGCCTAATGACATTAGAGGATTTACAGGATTTTTGCATCAATGTGATGAAGTGTAAGACATTTTAACTCATTATTTAATCATTATTTAATCCAGGATAAAAAAAAAAAAAAAAAAAATAGAAATCAATTTCAACATCAAGGTAGAAAAAAATATATATGCATACTTTGGTGGACAATTTTATCCACAGCTCCCATCAAAGGTACAATTTATTGTCATTCTTTACACAGACAGAATCAACATACCACACAATTTTTATTGTGTATGTAATAAAAACAAACAGGAAGACTATCAAAATAAAGCGATTAAATACTGACCATTTCCTCGTTGTGCTTAGATAGGATGTAATTATTGTTGATTAAGTCCAATCTTACATTTAAGGATGCGGCATTATGTACAGTAAAACGGATCAATTTAAATAAAGTATATAAAAAAAAACCCCTAAAGGGTTTCATGAGCCTGTTTTCTATTGACAGCCACTGTGGCATGAACAGTATGGTAACCGCCCGCATTATATGACAGCAAGTATGTGATACGGCTCCAGCTCGCTGCATGCAGGCACTACCCTGACTTCATATCCTCACACAGTAAACAGGCGAGTGATCGTAGCGAAATGGTTTGATCCTGACTGACCAGCTGAGAGACCGCGCTTCGTTGCTGCACCAAACCACAGACTGTGCAGCCTGTTACAGCCAGTCAGAGCAAACAGCTGACGATCGCGTCCGCGGCTGCGGCTGCTGCTGCTGCTGTGTCCAAGGCTGCGCGAATAAATAAATAAAAAATAAATCCCCAAAAAGAAGACGGAACTTCTCACCTTTCCAGATTTGGTCCCCACTCCACAGTGTCCTGCTTGGGTGCCTATTCGTTCGGACCAACAGCTGTTTATTCCGCCCTCTGGTTTGTTTCCTAGGGTGAGGACTTCACCATCCACAGCACAGCGGCTTCCCCAGCGGAGGAGAGTCTACGGAGGAGGAGAAGACAGCGACGTCATACGCACGCAAAGGTTTACGTACTATGTCGACGTCCACCCCTCAGTGGAGCCACTGAAGTCTTACATGAAAATACCCATACAACAATCTAAGTCCTGCAAAATCCCACCTCAGTAAAAGTAAATAATTATTAGTGTCAGAATAGCAGAAGTATCAGAATTAAATATACTCATTCTGCAGAAAAACCTACCCTGACTGACATATTAATACATGTAGCATTATTACTGTGACTATTATCAATGTGTAAGCAGCATTTTTACTGTTGTAGCTGGTCAGTATGGAGCTAGTTTTAACCACTTTGCATACATTTTGTAGTTTAGTCCCAACTTAAGGAGTTGGGCCCTCTCAAAATGGCCACAAAGGTCATGAGGTGATTATTGAGAGAGGAAGTCATGTTCAGTTACACAACTACAACTTTTTTTTTTCTTTTTGTGAAAAGAAAACTTGTGGCCTGAACAGTTATTTATAGTAATCATAGAGAGACTTTTAGAGGGTAAGTGTCTGTGGTAGAAGTGCTAAAAACTCATTGACACCTGAAACATGACATGCAACAACACACGTTCCTTTTTTTGTTGTTGTTAGAGGTCATGAGCCAAAAAGGCTGAGATTCACTGATTTAACCTTTAACAACGGATATAATTTTGTAAATTAAACCGTGTTTGAATGGTGATGTATGAAGTAGCATTCAATGGAAATACTCAGGTAAAATACCTCAAAATTGTACTTAAGTACAGTGCTTGAGTAAATGTACTTGGTTACTTTCCACCACTGTTGTTTTCAGCTGAGAATCATTTATACTCACAAATTACTTCTAAGGATTACAGTTCTTGGGTGATGAAGAAACAAATGGAAACAAGACAGAAACTTCTTGTTAAGTGGTGGAGGAAGTACATAGAGTACCCAGAAATATAAATATAGCATTAAGTTTAAGTGAAAGTAAAAGTATAATCTGCAACAAATGTACCTATACAGCAAAGAGCCCCTATCAGTGTTCTGTGTAAATATCATATGCACAGTATATAAACTGTGCAACAGTTTATACTCTAGTTTATACGGGCAATTAATACATCAGATTTACGAGACCATCATACTTTAGTATGTACATTTTTAATCTAAAAAGCACAATATTTCTCTTTTACAATAGTGGAGTAAAATTTTGTTTTGTTTATTAGGACTTTCATCACTGCTGGCTGCCGAATAGATTCTGCTATGTGTTTATCAGAAAATGACAACTTCTTTTCTGTTGCGATTGGGTTTGAACAGCTTTAATACGCATGCGTGTGGCGTGCACCCACGATCTGTGCGTGCACCGCTATTCGTTGCACACGACAGTGTCCGTTCCTTACTTTTCCCTCGAACCCAGGAAGCCGAATCAGGGAAATGTAAACATTCCCTTACTGGGAACTGAGATGATTAGAGAGAATCTGAATTTGCTTCCAACTAAATGAATAAAGCAAACAGCTGAGCGGACTGATGACTGATTTACCTCAACAAAGCCTTTTGCAACTATTTATAAACCTGAAATCCGGACCAACAGGATGACAGATAAGACACAATACTTGTCATCAGATTCGTGCAGAAAAAGGGGTCCATGAGAGACTGAGACAGAACAGCAGAAACTCTTAACCCCTTAAGGTAAAAAAAAAAAACATCGCTACAACTTCACGCAGGCGCACTTCCGCGAAAGAAAGTGCTTCCTCCTTGAGCCGCGGAGGCGCATGTGAAGTGTAGTTCCTCCTCAGTGAACGCTGCAAACACTGAAGGTTAAAACAGTTGAAGTGTCAGCTTGTGCAGACTGTGAAGACACCCGTCCGCACCGCGGATTTCGCGCTCTTCTGTCCGGAGGGGAGTTGAAGTCATTCCGGCCTTTAAAGTGGGATGCAGGCAGCTGGAAAACTCATGAAGGTTTTCGTGACGAGGCGCATTCCGCCGGAGGGGACGAAGATCCTGTCAGCGGCCGCAGAGTATGAAGTATTTCTATTTGTTTGTTTGTTTGTTTTACATTTTTTGGCGAAGCAGGGTTTATCAGCTAACAGCAGACTGAGTGGGGGTCCTGCAGTGTACCCTGGTTGTCTTTTCCTCTCAGTTTGACTCAGCCATGTGTAGCATACGGCTGAGGTTTTGCTGGGGTTCATGTTACACCACTTCTGCAGCTGTGAGATCCAAAGATTTCACATCTTTCATAGGATCACACACACATGCAAAAGCAGTTTTCTCCCTGACTAAAGGCTTTATGCTTAAATCAGTCTGCATACCTGAATGACACCTCCCTTTCTGCCCTTTTCTGTCTCTTTGTCTCAAACAGGTGTGAGCTGTCCCTGTGGGACACGGATGAACCTGTGCCGAGAGCAGAGCTCCTCAAAGGTGTGCAGGGGGCTCACGGTCTTCTGTGTCTGCTGTCAGACAAGGTCGATGCTGAGGTTCTAGACGCTGCAGGTATTCCTCATCTTTATTCATAGAACCAGGCCATTGTACTGATCAATAAATCAGGCTTTCAGTTTACTGAAAGCCTGATTCAGCCTGAGTCACTTCAGGATATATGATTCATTCATAATCAATGAAATCCTAGAGTCCTAGATGACAATAAAAAGACAAGAAAACATAAAAAATTCCAAGGGATATCAATACTTTTTTAATAGAGACTGTGATTTACATTGATGTGAATCAGAGAAAATCCATAAAATCAATTATCAGAATTGTTGCTCAATAACTTTTGTCTATGAACTAATCTTTCAATCCACTTATTTTGTCAATGTTAATTAAAACATACCAAAAAGTAGTAATAGTCTATTTAGTTAAGTGTACTATTGTCTAGGTTTCCGTTTTTCAGCTGATCTGTCTCTGATTGCAGGGCCAAACCTAAAAGTGATCAGCACCCTGTCTGTGGGATTTGACCACTTGGCTCTCGATGAAATAAAAAAACGGTAAGTTAGACTAAAAAAAAAAAAAAGTGACTTATTCTGACAAAACCAACCTTCACCTAGTAGGATGAAATCTCATGTGGTTTCTAAGTTATGCTGCTGTGCGTTTTCAACAGTGGCATTCGTGTTGGATACACCCCAGATGTGCTGACTGATGCCACAGCCGAACTGACGGTAGCTCTGCTGCTGGCCACCGCTCGCCGATTACCAGAGGGAGTGGAGGAGGTCAAAAAGTCAGTCTCACCAAGTTACACATTTACAATTGATAGTGATTGTGTTTCTGTAACTTTTCCACTAAAAATACAAGTAATTTCCTTAATGGAGCCACACAATGGTCATACTGTCTTTTTGTTTCTCTCTCAGTGGTGGCTGGAGTTCGTGGACGCCCCTCTGGCTGTGTGGTTATGGTCTTTCTGGCAGCACAGTGGGAATCATTGGATTGGGACGCATTGGTGAGGCTTACTTTTATTGCTTTATTCACTTTGGTATATGGCTAAATCCTGCAGCCAAATCCCATGTGGACATATCTAACTGGCTGCGTGTGATGCAATTTTCCTCACAAAGTTTACGACCTGTTGGTAGGTGAATAACTAGTTTTGTTCGTGTTCAGGTATGGCGATCGCTCAAAGACTCATGCCCTTTGGAGTGAAGAGGCTGCTGTACTCTGGGAGAACAGCCAAGGCCCACGCCGCAGAGGTGAATGGAGAATTTGGTAAGAATAAGGAGAGAAGCTTAAACAGTGAAAGGGCAGTGATTAAAAACAAAGTAGGACAGAAACAAAAGAAGTGAAAATCTAAAAATATTATAAAACAGTCTAATGAAAATAAGGAGTTTTGGTTATTAAGGCTGCATATTTCATTATCCGTTTCCTCTCTTCCCCTTTTGTTCCTCCTTCTCTCCTCTCCGATGAACAGTTCCCCTGGACACACTTGTTTCTGAGAGCGACTTCATAGTTGTTTCCTGCTCCCTGACACCAGAAACCCAGGGACTGTGCGACAAGGCCTTCTTCAGCAAGATGAAGAACACTGCAATCTTCATCAACTCGAGCAGGTAGACAAAAAGCAACACAAAGCTGTGTGTTGGATTGGAATATTGGGATATTCTCTGGACCTTTTAATGGCTGTAGGTCATTTTCATGCATCTTTGACACCATGTTTGTTATGAAAATACATGAGGATGACAGCATGGTAAACTACTGGTCTTAGGGGGGCTGTGGTGAACCAGGAGGATCTGTACGAGGCTTTGAGCAGTGGACAGATTGCTGCGGCTGGGTTGGATGTAACAACACCTGAGCCACTCCCAACAAACCATCCTCTTCTCACACTGAAAAACTGTGGTGAGTAGACAGAATGTACAACATCTAGAGATGTCCCCCCTTTTTGCCTCTGTTTTTTAAATGGAATTCTCTGTGCTCTCTTATCTGTGCGAAGTGGTGTTGCCGCACATCGGCAGTGCCACCTACTCCACCAGAGGCGTCATGTCAGACTTGGCAGCACGAAACCTGCTGGGTGGTTTACGGGGAACAGAAATGCCCAGTGAACTGACCTTCTAGAGCCTGAAACCGAGCCGCTGTGCCTACTGCCTCCCCTGGTGCTGCGTGGACATCAGTAAACAGTAATGTACTGGTCTGATAATGGTCTCTGATGTGAGACCGAATTGGTGAAGGGATGGAGAGAATAGTAAGAGTACTAACCTAGTTCACAACATTCTCAGATACATGTTTACACTGTGTCACTGTCCACTTGATAGTTTCATTTGATCCTGTCGCAGTTATACAGAAGCACTTTTAATTTTCTGAGAGCATTTTTTTGAGGAAGGAAATGCTCAGCTCAAGGTTTAGTCATTTCATACATCTAAGTCTTTTCAAGTTCTTGAAAAAGTGGCTAGTGAACAAACTAGAAGCACTCCTTAACTTTAGTCCTTATCAAAACACACTATACATGTCTAGTTTCATGGAAAATTGCAGTTGAACTGGAAAAACGTTCTCTCGTTTGCATCTAAAACAGATTAGCATTATGCTTGGTGGTCTGCACTTTAATGATAATGCTCCATGTCTGTTGTGAGCGAACTGTACAACACTCCAAGTCTGGGTGAAATGGGATTTTTCTTAAGAATAAAAATCATTTAATTTAATTTGGTTGAAATGTAAAGCTGTGCATGCCTGTTTTCAAAACAAGAACCCCTGAAATGGATTTAAATTCGATAAAAATCACCAAATGCATTATTTTATTCTGATCACTCTTAATCTGGCCGTGATATAAACAATGTTATTCTTTGAGAATATTTTCAGTGCATTCACATCAGACTGGCTAAAGTTTATGTTTCAATTATGAAAAAAAAAAAATCAGCATAGTTGAGCACATAAAAAATGTGAAATAACTTAAGAGATACATCAGCAAATTGACTTTGATTTCATGTTACATAAAATTCATTGGAAAAGTATTTGGGATTAATAAATAATAAAGTTCACAGAGTGATTTTATTATTGTTATATATTTTTTTTGTCTGTGCCTCTAGCAACGAGGTCAGAGTAGAGATTCTGAGAAGGACTGATCATCTTTCCAGTTTAGACAGGTGTTCTTAGAGTGCTTGTACAGATGCGAGGACTGGCTGAAGCGTTTGCCACACTTTGGACAGGGATAGGGCTTTTCTCCTGTGTGCACCCGAATATGCTTTTTACAGTCAGTCAGGTTCATGAACGTCTTACAGCAGATGTTGCAGGCGTATTTCTTCTCCCCTTCCACTAACAGCACATGGTCTTCAGCGGCTGCTTTCTTGCACTTGGACAGAACATCCTCGGAAGCTCTGGTTAGAGGTGGCCGATCAGCAGCATCCCCCGCTGATCCAGAGGAAGACGAAGGATCTGTGCTGGCCTCTAATCCAGGCGGCACTTTGGGGGCGATGCGACGGAAGGTCGTTGCCCCTGCAATTTTCCCAACCCTGGCGGGTTGGACAAGGGAGGCTTCTAGACCGAGGCCCGGTCTGATGCCGCTCAGAAACCCCCCAAAAGAGTTCTGGGAGGGCTGTAGGATGAGTGTGTCGTTAAAACCAGGGCTCTGAGTCGGGAGAAGCTGCTGCAAGGGAACAGAAGTTACTGGAAACACAAGAGAGGAGGAGGAATCAGAGGACGGAGCAGAAGAGATGTTTGCTTCTTCTGAGTTTTGACATAGGTCACCCGCATTTCCAGCACCTGCAGGAGCATCACTGGCGGCGGCGGCTGCAGTAGCAGCGGCTGTGAGACTGGCTAGGCTGTCTTCTTCCTCCAGAGCTCCCATTACACATTCAGCACTGGGATTGAGGAAGCAGGAAAAGGCCAGCTCTGACAGACTGTCCAGGCCTTCACCGTCTACTGAGTCCTCACCCAAACCTCCGTCATCTCTGTGTCCATCAGTTTGAGGATCTGTGCACAGCTGAGATTGTAAAGAGCTATCGCCACCTCCCTCTGTGGGGCTGACCACTGAGGCCATTTTCTTGTCGTTTACTTGTGCGTTTAAATCGTTTGTGCAGTCTTGTGCTGGAGATGGAGGAGAATCTAAGTCAGGAGAATATACACTTAAACTTTCCTTTTTCACCTCAATCACCTCTATCTTTGGCTCCTCTCCCTCTTCCTCCCCTTCTTCTCCCACCTTTACTTTCACCACTGTGTCTCCATCTGTATCTCCAAGCTTCTCCCACGCATCCACACCTCCCGTGCTGCTGTCTGACTGGCTCGGCAGCTGGATCTCCTCCGACTCTCCCTTGGTTGCATCGTACTTCTTCTCCACCTCCTCGTCGTCCTTGTCGCCTCGGTTTTCCCAGAGTCCATCAGTCGTCTTCATGCAGTCTGCGGACAGCAGATCTTCTCCTTCCTCTGTGCTGACGGTGCTTCTGCTCGTCACAGTAGGCGAACACTCCTTGTACTTTTCCCCAGGCAGCCTGCAGCTTCTCTTCCTGTCGTTGGGCCTGTCCTCCTGTGACTTTCTTTTATGCCTCGAGGACAGCGCTGCTGCACTCTGCCTGCCACTGACTCTCCTCCTCACCCCCTGATCTTCAACCTCACCCGACTGGCTCACCTCCACTCCCACTCCCTCTTCGTCTAAATACTCTTCCAGAGCAGATGTGTGTGAAGGGGGACCCTGCTGCTGCTGCACTGTCCTCCATCCTTTAGGTGGCGAGGCAGGGAAGTTTTTCCTGGACAGGTGGAGCTTGCACGCCTTCACCACAGTGTTCAGGTGCAGGTGCGAGGCTGCCAACAGCACATCCATCACATTGGAGGCCCCCAGGGAGAGGGTGGAGGTGTAAATCATGTCTAGCAGGGTGGAGAACGCCTCGGGGGTCACCACCTCTGGATCTAGCTCCATCACACTGGGGCCTCCCCCTTCGCCTCTGTCGGCTCCTGCTCCTCCAACTTCATCAACACTTTCACTGGAGCTCAGGAGAGCTCTGAAGTGAGAGCTGCACGCTGCCAGGATGGAGCGATGAGCCTGGAAGCTCTGGCCTCCAACTACCACCACACAGTCACACAGCTGAGCATGGAGGCGCTGGAGGTTGAGCTGCTTGAAAATGTGCTGGAAATGACCTGGGAAGTCCATGATGGGCTGAGGAACTGGTTTCTATTTAATCTCGGAGGTACCCGTGGTGCTTCTGGTGATTCACTAACACAACGAAGGCCATTGTCTCAGCGCTTTAAGACGCCTCTCGTTGTCCGCGTCCCATCTGCTGAGAACGGCATCAGGCTGACCGGACTCTGACACATATTACGGCAGCCTACCTCCGTTGTGATGTGTAAGGGTTCGCTGTCTGCTGTAGCCGGGTTTCCTGGAGATGCTCTGGAGTATGGGCGGGCCTGCTCCAACAATAACACGTAAAAGATGCGGCGCCGAATCGGTGCCTGTCTCCGAAAGCAGCAGCGCTGTCCGTCACAGCTGTTTCTCTCTTATCGCTGCAAATCAAAGGTCACATGCAGGATTGTCGCCTGTGCCACTGTTAATCACCTGCATGACTTACAGCGCTCAGACAGCCAGGCTATGTTTTACATCCATTGTCGACGGCTGCATCCCTTCTGGTCTCCTCAATCCTCAGAATAAAACACCGCCCTCAAGTGGCGATCGTCCGAAAGTGCAACTCAGCTTTTCTGTAATTCTCAGCTAATTTGACCACTTTTTTGTTTATTTTTATTAAACGTCATTGTTAATGTACACTGTCGTTCAGATTACGTGACAGTGTAATGAAAACTCAGTGTAAATATCCTAAAATTATATTAAGTAATGTTTGACTTTTTTATTTAATTGGAAAATGCATGGAGGTTCATCTCTCTAGTTAAGAATCTTGTGCAGAACACTTTAGTTACCATTTTGTTTTTGTTTTTTTTTTAAAGCAGGTTTCATTCTTACATTTCCTTGACGTATTAATCATACAAATTTCCATTTAAATTGGAGAACTTGCCAATTAAAGGTCCCAAATCAAAGATTTATAGGCACTTAATGGGTCACCATTTCAGAGAGAAGGCAAACTACTTCTCAGTTTTTCTCTGAGAAATGAAACAAATACACATTCAAACACTGTAACTGAGATCTCTAGAACTGGCTTTTGCAGACCTACTGTAAACAGACATTACTAGCATCAACCTAAAGTCGAATACAGTAAGTTGTCTGCTGCAGGTGAGTCAGTTGTTGAGTGTAGTAAATTTTCCAGTGTGCTGTGACAGTTAACATATTTATTTAAGCACGTGTGAACATTGTCTCTCTTCAGCTACAACCGTTTCAACATGGTTTCTCTTTATTCCGTGACCCAAAAGGCAAGTACACTAAAACACAAACATTTAGCAATGATCACATTATATTTAACAAAAAAAAACAGAAAGAGAGAGAGACTGAAACGTGAAGTTTGTTTTCTCCAGTACAGTGATGGACAGATGCTGATCTTCTTACACGGGGTGTTCTGCCATGGCCCCAGCTGTCTGCCCATGATGATGGTCCATGCTGTCTCCGATGCAATAATCTCTTAGTGGATGGATAAGAGAAGAGACCAGCTGCTCCACTCATATGCTGTCCAGCTTCTTTAACACATATGGAGCTGTAAGTACAGAAATTATTAGACTCTGTTAAGGCAGTGAGGAGAAATCTGTGAGATTTATGACATTTTTAATCGTCTAAGGAGTCAGAACAAGAAAACTAAAGTTGTTGTGATATTTGTACCATCCTCTGTGACATACTGTATAGCAGAAGATAGCCAAAGACCTACATTTTGGTATGCTCTTGTTTCTTTTAGTGCATGAATAGATTATCACACGCATGAGGTGACCGAACATGACCTATATACCTGTGAAGCCGTCTTTACAAATGTTGGTATCATTGGTATTTGGCTACTTGTCAATGTCACCTGTCTATACTCACTGGCTCTGAGAAGCGCGACGTAAATAAGAAAATTTCTCAAAGATGAGATCACGTCTTCTCGCATTTTCTTCCTCATCTCCTCTGGGTCCATTTTAGGCCCGAGTCCTTCCAGTTTGAACATTGTCGCTGTGGTTTTACCGGGTTTTGGTCTCCAATCCGCCGTCGGTGTTACAAAAAAAAAATCACCGTTTCGGGAGCATGGATGAAATTAAAGAAACCGGAAATACGCAGCAGCGGAAATGACGTTAACGACACCCCGCACCGAGGGACAAACCGCACGAAGAAAACAAAAGGCAAAACTTAAATGTGGTACACACAAATGTAGCACTTATTATTAAAATAATCAGTCAATACCAAATCAGAATTTATCTGTGGCTTATAAGTTGAAGTCTGATGGTTAAAATATCTTATTTTTGAAGATGTTTTAACAAAATTTAGCCACTAGGGACACTAAGGAAAAAATATAGCACTGAGCCCCCACTGACCCTCTGTTTCTGGTAATTTAGTTAAAAACAAATTGATTTAGGAATATGCATCATGTAAGTCCCTCCACAGGAGGCCCTTGTCATCTGAGATTCCCAATCAAATTTTCAGTTAGTTAAATTACCACAGACTAGCTAATAGGGGCTCTGGGGCAGTTTTCTATTTTGTCCAGTTGGTAGTTGTTAGTTTTGTGTTATTTCATAACATTATTATTATTATTATTATTATTATTATTATTAGTAGTAGTAGTAGTAGTAGTAGTAGTAGTAGTAGTAGTAGTAGTAGAATTGTGGGAAGTAATTCTTTGATATATAAACAAAATTGTAATATATTTATAATATATTTAAAAAACACAGCACACCAGACTTCAGAATTAAAACCATAAACTCTTATGAATAAAGGGAATCATGAAGTAGATTTATTTAAATGTACAGTACTGCAGCCTCTATCAACATGGACATAGTGACTGAGTAAATGATTTATAAATTTATTACAAATTAGTAGGCTAACAAAAACAATGAAATAATAAAATATTTATTATTAAATTAATGGATAGCTTTATTATTATCATTATTATTATTATTAGATCTAACTAACTGACCTTGCGGAGGAGGGGTGGGGGTTCTCCGGGCAGACAGCGGAGGAGGGGAGACGAACAGAGGGAGGGAGTGGGTTATTTCTGAGCTCAGGGCCGAGGATTAAGCAGAGAGCAGTCCCTGTACGATGACAGCATCCAGCACATAGCCAACCCCCCCGCACACACACTCCACATCACCACCATCATCCGGCCCGGGAGGACGCCGCGGATATTTTTGAGAGACAAATATCCTTTCCGCTGAAAATCCTCCGCATCACTGATCTTTTTTGGGGGACAGCCCTCCCAGACTCCCGGTCCGTCTGTCTCCTCCTCAAACCACGAGGTGAGTTTTCTCGGTATTTCCCGGTGTTATTGTCTGATGAAGGAGCGCCCGGCTATACACGGAGGCGCCTGCACCTTGCATCCATTCGTGTCATTTGGACCAATATTTATCAGGTCGAAATGAATAATTTAACTGATGGTCGTTGTCAAAACGCCTGCAGGCTACACCCGTGTCCCTGTTTTAGGGAGGCGATGGAGAGATTTAAATCCGATTAAGATTATAAAGGAAGCAACAAAAGACTGACCTTTTTTTTTTCTTTGTTTAGCCCCCCTGGTTTCACTGGCGTGGCTGCGACCACTGATCAAAGTTAGTGGGGGACCAGTGTAATGGGAATATTGATTGTTTTATTGGCATTTATGAAGCATTTATGAGCGATAGACACGGTCGATACGTGGTTTGTTATTTCTCGCAACCTCAATTCAGGTTATATTAGGTAACATAAACAGAATTACAGTCAAAATTCAACCGGGAACCGGTTATTCTTATACACATGTGCTATGCGGTGACAGTGGACATCCGTGCTGTCCTGTGCGCAATGAAATCACCGTCACTGGCTACAGATTGGACGCGAACGGGCTAAATCCTGACAGATCAGGGGGATGTCAGGAGTCTGGGTAGTAAAACACGCACATTGTGAATGGGCGTAGGCGATGTGCAGCCACCCTGGGACAGTCGTCTACCCCCACCCCCCTTTTTTTTCTGTCTTCACTCGTATCCTTTGGCCAGAAGCAGCCTCTTCCCTGCGCTCTTCCGTGCCGTGCCAGGCATGACAAGCGCAACATAACTAGACCGGAACAATGCGTTTTGCTGTTCTGGGGCCTTCATTTAACGCTTGACATGATATAATATGACCGCTGATTGCGGTTCAGTTTAGACACGTGTGATTCGCTGGCCTTCGCTGTGCATAGAGACATCACTTAATGTTTATCACTGAGTGTTTTGTAACAGCATCATATGCTGCTGCTTGTGGCTCACAGATGAACACACACATACACACACCTAATGAATGAATGAATGAATGCCATTTTGGTCCTGTGAAGTCTAGCCTATGTGAGATAGCAGTGGATGCTCAGTGTTTTGCTTTCACTCTCGGGTGCACTGAGCTCTGTGCCTACGCTGTGCCACTGCTGCGGGCACTGTGCTATGACTCAGGGATGTGTGCTACAACATGTTATGGCAGTTTGCTGCTCTGAGGTCATTCTGCCAGAGGAGAAACACGACGGGCAGAACTTGCACATCAGGAAAGACTTGATGCCTGGCTGCATTAGCCTGAATCTGCCCTGCTGACCTCTATCCCACTTACTGCAGCCGGCCAGCCATCCTCTTCCTCTTCCTCTTGCTACCTCTTCAGTCTTAGCTTCATGTCTCCAGGGCAGACTGTGTTGCTGGGCTGGTGTTTTCTGCTGCTTGACCAATAGATCATTAGATCTACTGGCAAATTGATTCATATTGTCGCAGCTTCTGGCTGCTGGAATCTGCTGATTGATCAATATTGCTCTTTCTCACCAAAGGAATCTATTGAATTCATGGGTCAGGTGTTGCATCAGTGCATGATAATGATAGTAAATGGTTGAATGGATGGGTGGGTTTCTGGATATACTGATGGATGGATTTATAAATGGACGTATTGATGGATATTGGAACAGAGCTGGGATAAACTGTACCAGTATTACTCCAGCAGAAGAAAAAGGAGCCGTGACCTCATTGATGTGACAGCTCCACAGCGATGGCACACTTGACGGGCAGTGATGCCATCATTTAGGTTGACTCTATTTATGAACATAAAGTAAAACATAAAGAGAATGAAAAGCAGCAGACTACAAAAATAATAAGTAAACCATCAACTCCCTTCATCCATTTTCCCCCTCTTCTTTTCTTCACTGTAATATGACATATTAAAGTCTTGATGTAGCTTAATGTAAGTATTATTCCAGAGCCCAGACACCTATTGTAGCTGCTGGCTTGCTGGCTGCACTCATATTACTTTTACTTAAAGATAAGACCTCTATTGTGCAGTTTTTGAAGGATCGCTGAGTTGAAGGAAATTGGCTCAGACATCAACAGAGGAGTGAGGCAGACTTGACTTTCCAGACTTGCGACATCTATCATCTAACATCCAAAGGTCTTCCTCATACATCAAGACCTTCCTCCCTTTCTCGCTATCTGTCTCTCCCCAGAACCATCAGAACCATAGATGGAGATCTGTAACACAATGCAGTGCCCAATTAATCTTCAAAAGACCCATTATTTAATAGTGCACTGGGGAACTCAAGCCTCGCCAGGTCGTTGATGAAAGGGGAAATGAAATGAGCGGCGTACAGTGAGCCCTGTCTTCCTAATGCTAATGGAATGAGCGGAGGCCGAATGAGGAACAGGAGATGTGATTGTGTCTGGAAGAAAAGTAACATCAAAATAACCAGCCAAACAAACTGCAGGAGCAATTAACACACAAACAAGCCACCGCGCTGCTGTTTGACAGTTGACTGTAATAGGGAGTGTAAGATTTATTTATTTATACGTTTAATTGTCACAGGGACAAGCCCATACCACAGCAATGCCACATACCACAGTATATGGAATAGACCTGCAACAATTTGTCTATCAGCTGATAAGTCAATCAACAGAAATTCAGTCAATATTTCTTTTGGTAATTAATTCATTGGTTTGGTTTGATTTCACTTTTTTTAAAGAAAAAGTATCAGCAGTAAACGCAAAATACAGAGCTGGTGATGGGAATAGCATTTGCTGCTCCAGGTATTTCGCCACAAATCAGTGGTGTATCAGTAGTGGACAAACTTAAAAGTTTTGATTTGATGATGATGTTAGATGAAATGCTCAGGGATCACCAAAGATATTCCCCTTTATCTTGAGGGAGACATGGTGTCTGTCGCAAAGTTCATGGCAACTCAGCCAATAGTTGTCGAAATAGTTCACAAAACCCCCCCCACAAATTTCAATCTAGTAGTGGCCTAGAGGAAAGGTGAGGGGGTCGCAAACGACATCAGGACTTCGTCTCTCTTATTTAAGCATTAATTGATTAAATTAAATGACAAGATAAATACAAAACATATTTAGTATCTTAAGAACGTGGCAGTGCTGATATCTAATCAGCTTCCAAAACTATGATTTATCGTAGTAGTTGCTTGTGGCCATGAAGTTGCACAATAACTTAAATGTAATAAGGTCATGAATTGCATAAAACCATTTGCAGCATAGAACAGTACAAGTATTCGATGAGTGTATTCCTCACTGTTTTTATGTTTCTATAGATTTCTATAATTCTAGATGGGAATTATAGATATTTTTCCTCTGAAACCTGTTGTACATTGTCTATTAAACTATCATGTAAGTTTAACTTTTGACAAATCTCAACCCCTGAATCAAAAGCATGGCATATCATCTGTATTTCATTTGTCCATAGCCTTTTTACAGACAAAAAAAACTTCTTTGGAGTATTTATTGTCTGCTCTGCTTGATGTTCCTCACATTTACAACTGTACATTTATGAAATCTGAAGCAATCCAGACGCTTCTCGTAAGCATGAATCACTCTCACCTAAAGTCCTCCAGATATTCACACACGCAAAATTTTCTGCCAAGTGTGCTGCTGTTGGACTGAATGCTCACCGAGGTCTGTGTCCAACTTCTCTCCGGGGCCAAAATGAATTGTTGAGTTGCTGAACCAACCCCTGCTGCTGCTACCTCATGTGGTGCAGCTGTATCCGGTGTGTCGTATTCGGCTCAAGGGGAGAGAGATTGTGTGTGTTGGAGGGTGATGGTGGGGGGAGACAGATTGGGAACAAGATGTCGATAGTAGCCAACTGGCCCTTTCTAAAAAAAAAAAAAAAAAGAAAAAAAAAAAAAGCTGTCAGTGAGTAAGGCTTCTGCTGGAGTCTGGTTACCAATTGTGTAATGCTCCACTTGCAAATCATATTAAGGCATATGACTTGTGAGTATGTGTGTGTATATGCATGTAAGTGGTGTGTGCTTGAGTGCTTGTAACTGCATTAACAGAGTGTCCAAGTGCTGAGCCCAGTCTTCATTTAGCACTGCACACAGCTAAGTGACAAGAATTTAAGTTTATTGCAGATAAATTCATCCTGTCACCCAGATTTAGCAGGACAGCAGCTGTATCTGGACATTTTTTTCCCACTTCATGTCCTAATGCAGCTTCTCCAGGCTCCTGTCCAGGTTGGTCTGACCCCCAGTAGCCCAGTCTGGCCCAGCAGCGTTAATTGGGCTGTTTTCTATCCAGCTGACTGCACAGAATCTGCCAGTTCAGTACCACCTCTCAACCCTTGAGAAGAGAGTGGAGTACTTCCATGAACTGCATGTGGGCTCATACCAGGCGACAGGATTGAATAACTGACTGTTTTGTTGGAGACAGTGAGACATTGTGTGGGAAAATGAGCAGAGAGCTGGGGAGGGGGGAGGCAGGGAAATTGTCTCAGAGACGCTGAAACAGAGGGATTGAGACAGCCTTCATTACTTAACAGCACTTCATACAAATATTCTTGTACAGTGAGGATTGCAGGAGGGGTGAGAAGGTGAAAGGAGGAAAGGAGGGAGAATGACAGACAGACTGCAAGACTCGCTGATGAGCTGTGTTGTGTGGGTAGCTTGGGGACTTAAGGACACGACAGCAGAGGACAGGATTCGCAATTACTATTGATTCAGAACCAGATTAGGAGCAGACTCATCATCAGCTCTCAGACACACAGGGCTTTACTGTCTTGGATTTGAAACTGGGATCAAATGGAGAATGCTGTCACATCATTAGAGAGAGGGAACAGTCTCAAGCAAGCAAAGAAGAGGACAAGTAGTAGCAATGCTACAGGTTTGCGTTTTAATTTTTATTTATTTAATGACTGACCATACGTCAATGTCTTCTGCCTGGCTTTGTTTGCTATCGGTTGGAAGAGAAATACTGCATTGATCAGCTTTTTCTTTTTTTGTTCTCACTCCTCTTGATGAACGGACTCCTTTACGTCTCACTGTAGATACTTTTGTTCTTTCTTTTCTTCTCCTGCAGCTTTACTCCCTCATTTCTTTGCCGCTGCCCTCTTCACCCTCTTTAAACCCCCCCCTCCTCCAATATCCTGTCCTTTCTCTGTTTTCTTTGCCCTGACCAATTCTCTTTTTTGTATCCCTTCCCCTTTTCTCAGCCCCTCTGAGTCCCCCTTCCCTCTCCCCCTCCACCTCACCTCTGCAACCCCCATACGTCTTTCCTGTGTGTCTCTCTCTTCTTCTGTTCTCCACTCTTCTTGTTGCCTGTGTTGGCAAAGTGGCAGAAGGAGGCGGTCGGCGGCCGAGCTAGCTGCATTAGTCCCATGCATTATTCATGTGCCCTGCAGTCTGTGTGGGTCTAGGTCTTCTGCTGGCTTTTCACTGGGACGCATGGGCCTCGTGAAAGAGCTCTGTGTGTGGGACACAGAGCCTGATGGAAGAGCTGCACAGATGGGACTATCAATTCCTTGATTTCTACTCTCTTTTCTAGATGAAAGCCTCGGAGAGTGAGAGTTTACCTCGCAGATCAACATTCAAGTGCAAAATGAGGTGGTTTCCTTAGACGAGATCAAGAATGTTTATTCAGTGTCGCTCCTTATTCAACAGCCAGGCTTTTCACAACAAAGCGCTCCCCGGTTTGTTTTTCTCCCCAAACCAGAGGCCGGCTAAGGTTTCAGGCATATCGGGCCCTGATGTTCATATGAAAGACTTGTCCTCTTTTATTATTAGCCAAGATCTCTGTCTGCCTGGCAGCGTTTCTCTCTCTGCCACATCAGGATTCACAGCCTGTCCTCTTTGCTTTTAGAACGCGCCCAGTAAGAACTGTTAACTGAACTGGGTGATATGAAATTTTAATTTAGACAACCAGACAGAGATGGAGTGCCTCGTCTCCACATTGCCATGTGCTTTTGAGGCTGCGGAGAGAGAGAGAGAGAGAGAGAGAGAGAGAGAGAGAGAGAGAGAGAGAGAGAGAGAGAGAGAGAGAGAGAGCGCCTTGGGGACCAGAGGAGGGGCCTCTTGGAAAACCACAACCACATAGCTGCTTTGGACTCACATCTGCTTTGCTTGACATGCTTGCGTGTTCACTCTGAAACTATCAACAACTGGAATATACTTCTGTTACTTAGAAATAGGTCAAAAATCTAAGGCAGACGCAGCTTAATCAGACTTGATAACTGGTCGTTTCACGCTTTGTTCTAATTATAAACTCGTCGTGTGGACATGCATGCTGTTTATGGGTTTTGACAGGTCTCCCTGACAGCATTGCTCTGCTCTGCACAGGTGGCCGCACCAGATTGGGATTGGCCCTGATGATCACAAGGACCCCCCTCCACCTCTTCAATCCTGGAGGGGCTGCAGAGCTGATGTCTCAGAGGGCGAGAGGGTATTTGTGTTCTGGAGTCCTGAAGAGACAAGCCACATCACGGTGAGTCACGCTCTCACGCTCTGTAATTAATGTGTAATAGCTTATTTTTCAAAGAGGTTGTGTAATTATTAAAAAAACGGAAACATTTCATGGGTTGAACTATTTATACTGATACGAACTCAGCATGTTTGCCCTTACACCTGCTTACCTACCTGCTTTAGTAAAGTTATAAAGTTTGGCTGTTATTGTAAAGAGCGAGGATAGTAAACCCCTTGATCAAGTGCTTAGGATGTGCACGTATATAAAAAAATGGCTGGCTGCTGCTGCCCAGAGAGACTGTCATCGGAGACGACTCCCTGACTCGGCAAGGACACAGAGGGTGAGAGAGAAAGGAGAAAGTGAAAGAGAGGAAAGAGAAAGAGGGAGAAGGACAGCAAAAACCGTCGGCTGACTCTGCACTGTCTGCAGGACTACAGCGCATACAACAGACAAACATACGCAAATCCACAAGCTTGCAAGCATATGTGCACTGAATGCAACAAAACAACACAATATCAGTCAAATGGAACACAATATAAGGAAGTCTCCATCAGCAGTCCAAACATGCTATTGTGATCCCTGTGAAGCTGATTGACGTGCCAGTTTCTTCTCTTTCTTTGTGATCGAAGGGGGCGTGTGTGTCAATAATCACACTCAGTTCCTCATGTGCAGCTGTCAGCTACCTAGCCTCGCTCATCCTTCCTCATCCACGTCAATCTGCCTCAATCCGGATCAGTGGGAGGTGCTAAAGTGACACCCTGACCAGTGTCGGCCCCTTGCAGAACGAGGGCCTCTAATCCTCTTAAAGGACAGAGCTACGCTGCGTGCTTTACTACTACTGAGCAAGACTAGTCATCACTGAACTACAATCAGTGATCATTTCAACAGGGACGAGCGGAAATCCTGCTGTTTTAGCTAAGTGTGTGTTGTTTTCCCATAACTCAGAACTTAAAATAATTGGTCAGACCTCATTTACTGGACAAAGGGATATTTCAAAATGTCTCTGACAATTGTGGCCAGAAAACTGTTGTGCTTCTTTTGAACTTGACAAAAGTCTTGGCTTGCAGAAGTTTCCTCCATATTTCAGAGAGTTGATCAAACTAAGCTCTCAGCAAGCAAGCTGCGGAGGCCAAAGTATGGATCATTAGGTTTCAGGAGCACATTCGTCATCGTTAGCTGTATTGATCAGGTCTGGATCGCTACTCTTCCCACTCCTGCCAAAGTTTCCTCCCCTCCCATTGAGGTCAAACTGTCCAATACAGCCCTACAGCAACAGCAAATGAAGTATATCAAAAGACAACAGTAAAACAGTATCGGCTGAAAACAAAAACGTAAAGAGAACTTGATTCATCCTAATATAACAAAACAAATGATACAGATACTTCAAATAATCAAAAAACATTGAAATCTGATTCTGCAGCATGCCCCTGCCTTCAGAAAATCCCTGCTGCTTTTACATCTATTACAAAACAATCAGCAACATGTTACTGATAATAGAGCATGTCTTTTTATTGGTCTCTACAAATTCAATGCAAGTGTATTGATTGGCTGACAGAAACAAAACACAGTTGAAGGAAATCTTAAGTCTTGAGATTTGGCCGGGGTTCAGTGCGGACCAGCTTTGCCTCCCTGGGGTTTGACTGATCCCTTCGTCGTTCGTTATGTCCCCACCACTCCCCTGTTTAAAGGGCAGGCTAAGCAAAAAGTGCACAGCTGCAGAGTTGCAGAGAACATTCAGACTGTAGCGTATTTATGTTGAACTCTTTTTGAATTCTTTAAAGTTATGATGCATTTAGGTGTTGTTGAGAATCAGGCCGTTTAAAAACACATAAATGTGTGTGGCATGTGTTGAAACTCAGACTAAACTCCACCTCCCTCCTTTTTCTCTCTCGGCCTTTCTGGCTTTCCGTTCACATATCTGATTATTCTCCGTATTCAAGGCAGCCTACATGCTCTGCATGTAAAAAAGAGAGCAGATGAAATGCAAATGTGGCTGGAGCACAATTCTGGCACTGACAGAGGAAAACTCTTAACAGTTTCTAACTTATTTACCCCCTCCAAATCCTTTCATCTTCTTTTCACGTCTCTTTTTCTATGTGTGTTTTGCCTCTTTGAGATTATGTCTGCAATGGATATCTTTCTCACTCTTTGTCTCTTTAGATAAATGGAGGAGAAGGAGAGATGTAGGAGCAGGTCTCCGGCTCGGAGGGCCAGTCGGGTGCAGCAGGTGGTGGGAACAATAATACGACGCACCCGAGAGTCGCTTAGCAGGTACAGAATGTACATGAATACAGCTACTGATGCTGGTTGGTTTAAGAGAGCTTATATGCGCTGAGTGAGAAAATAAGATTTTGATGGGGAAACAACTGAGTGTGCAGAAGAAAGTGATGGCACCACACAGCCAGTAGTAGCAGAAAATGCAGACCCCCGCACAAACCACTGCGCCAAAAACAAATAAAACAATTTATAGTATAGAAAAACTAAACAATCAAGTTTGGGATAGAGAGTGGAGAAAACAGCATCATCCACTTCTAGGCTTGCTGCCAGTTCCTGTGGTGGGGAAGAAGTGTGGGATGTGTGGTGTGTGTATATAAATATATATATCATTTTTAAAAAAATGTAGGTGGACAAATGGTTTTTTTTTAAGCTGAGAAAATGTGCAACTTCATTTAAAATAGAAATGGCTATCAAAGGAGAAGAAAGTACCCTAAAAAAAAGAATTGAAACTAAAAAAAATGCGATGAAAAAAAGTGGATTTCTCATATCAACACACACATAGATCTCCTCCCCACACCCACACATTCAGATGCATAACACATAGTTGAGTACATTTTCAAAACCTGACTGTCCCTCTCTCACACACAAACACGTCCCACAGTGAACCACAAATATGCTTTCAAGAACCCTTCATTCCCTCGCTGTCCGCTAAGTGGTCTCTCATTCTCAACGGAGGAGGCGGTGCAGAGGAAGCCCAGTAAACTCCCTGTTAGTCGTTCTTAGGGGGAAAAAACTCTGACCAAGTCATGCCCAGGACAGCAGGCTTGAGGAAAAGGATGTTACTGTTATGACTTATGATTTAAGTGCAACACAAAACAACAAAGATACTGAGAGTGCATCTGACCTGATGATGGATAAGAGTTTATGTGAATGCGATCTCTGTTATCTGACTTCAGAATTGGCCATTTTTGAGGAAGTGTACATTAATGGCTACTTTGCCTATGTTTTGGTGTCTGTGTGTATGTGTATATATAAAATGGACAGTGACAACTAGCACATTGCGCTAGTTGTCACTAGTTGGGCTAAAGGGAAATTTAGATTTTTTTGACATTTTATTGACAAAATAACGAGTCAAAGAAATAAAAGGCCAAAATCTATGATGAAAATAATTGTTATTTTCAACCTAAAGTCTCTGGAAAAAAATCTCTGCAGATTGATCTTACTGTGTGAAAATAACAGAGTTCTAACAAGAGACCCGGTTTGTAAAAGAAAGTGATGAGTGTTGACAGAGAACAGGTACACACCAATGAAGTATCTGGCATTTGAGCCACCTGAATTTGTCTGTTGATGACCACCGTGTTGTAGTCTCCACTCAGGTAACCTGTCACCCTGTTTAACCTCCTCAGAGAGCGGTTGCTAGGCGATGGGAGGTCGCAGCGCTCCAACAGTCTGTCCAATCAGAACTTCCAGGCCAAGCTGACGCTGCAGATCACCAGGGACCCGGTCCTGGACAGCAGCACAGGACATGGCTTCAGCCTCACCACAAACGCACCCCTGCTGGTCAGGGACGTCGCCACAGGTACGTGGCATGTGTGGTGGCGTCTGTGTGTGTGTGATATGTTTGTCTACGTGGATGAATGCACTTTGTTTCCCTGCTTCCTCTCCAAATGGCCACCTGCCTTATGCAACATTGAACCGCCTGCAGCAGACACACACATATTCTCTCTCTCTCTCTCTCTCTCACACACACACACACACACACACGCACGCACACACACACACACACACACACACACCCACAAGCACACACACAAGCACATTGACTCTCTCCTGGCATTCAAACTGCAAGGCACGGTGCCAGAGAAGCCACAGAAACAACAGAGCCACCTGCTCATCCTTTCTAAATTCAATCACTTTTCATTTAGGCAACTTTGATAGGGGGATATAGAGAGAAAGCGACAGAGAGAGGGGGAGAGAGAGAGAGAGATGCTGATCCATTACTTTCATGTTTGTCCTATAAAATAAGCTGATAAAGGCCCTGAGGAGGGTCCCACCCTGACACTAGCTCTATAATTGCTATCTGATGCCAAAGAGAGAGTGAGAGAGTGAGAAAAAGAAAGAGAGGGAGAGGAAGGGAGAGAAAGAGAGAGGTGATAACAGAAGACAAGATTTAATAGACAGAGAAGATGCCAGCAGGAAGACCCAGTAGGGAATAGACAACGACCAAAGTGCAAATATGACCGAAGAGAGCAAAAATAAAGAGTGTGAAAGTGTGGACAGGGAGGGAGGAAGAATGGGTGACGCCTTTGGGTGTGGGAGTACTCAGCGAGGTCCCGGTAGAGAGGAGGTGCATGTGAGAGGGAAGTGGTGGATGGGGAAGCATAGTGAAAAAAAAAGAGAAGGAAGGGAGGGGACTTGACAAACCACAAAGATCAGGTTATTGGCAGAGCTGACATGAAAGCTTGACTGGAGGGGGTTGGCTTGTCTGGCAAGAGAGAGAGAGTGTGTGTGCAAATGTAGCCTCTGCATGTGTGTGTGTTTGTAAGCTTGTTCAGCAGTGTAGCATGCCATCAGTGGGTCAAAAATCAGGGACAGACGGGGCTTTGCCAGGCAGACTGGGTGTGTGAAAATCAGCGTGCATGGGTGTATGTGTTTACGCATTCATAAACATAGTGTGTGTGTGTGTGTGTGAGTGTGTGAGTGTGTGAGAGTGTATGTTAGCGTAAGCTGAAACTGCTGTGCCTCAGTCGTGCTCTCTTGCCTGAAGACAAATGAGTATAAATAACTAGAGAAAGCAGAGCGGAGCCGAGCTGGATGAGACCCAGAATAACTGTAACCCCTCACATCCTGGAGAGCTCAACTGAACATTGTTGAGTCAGCCATGTTGAATAACCATGTGTGTCACTGTGTGTGTGTGTGTGTGTTTTGGTGCGCGAGTGTGCGAGTGTGCCCGCATCTATGTGTATATCTCCCTTTTATCTGAACTGAAAGTGCAAGCCCACGTGTGCAGCTGGGTTTTTGTTTTATGCAAGCGCTCACTCTTTTCATTGTGTGTGTGTGTGTGTGTGTGTGTGTGTGTGTGTGTGTGTGTGTGTGTGTGTGTGTGTGTGTGTGTGTGTGTGTAGGGAGTCCTGCAGATGGGATACTGTTCCCAGGGGACCAGGTGCTGCAGATTAATGATACAGTGCTGGAGGATTTGAGCGCTGAGCAGGTGGAAAACATCTTAAGGTGAAAACAACTGCAGAGATCTATCTCTCTTTCTTTCTTTCTTTCTTTCTTTCTACCTATCTATCTGGTTATGTGGTTATCTATCTATCTATCAATGTGAAAACCAGTTCAGTCATTTGGGCCAGTGTCATACTACCAGTATGTCCAGTCCATCCAGTGACTAACTGCACTGTCATACTTGTTTGCTGGAGTACGTTTCTGAGAATGTGTGTGGATGATTCATGTGTGAGTCTGTGTGTGTGTGGTTGTATGAGAAAGGCTTAGCAAGTTAAGGGCAAAGGTCAGAGGAGAAAGTGCTTACAGCTGGACAGAAAGATAATGATCTGCCCCGTGTGTGTGTTCAAATGTATGTATGCATGTGTGTTTCTTTTCTGTGTGTGTGTGTGTGTGTGTTCATGTGTGTATTTTTTGTCAACACAGGGACTTGGAGGATTGTATCACTATGACCATCCTTCGGCACATGACAGTGAGTACAAAGAAGACACTGATGACCTCCTTTCAACACACACATATACACACATACACAAACAGACACACACATTCACAAAGAGTCATGACACCATTCCTCATTTAAACATAAGCTCTCTGTGTGTTTCCAAGCATGTGACTGTAAGCTCACATCTTCTGACTGGATTAACTGCCTTCACACTTCTCTCAGATTGTGATGTGTGAATGTAAATATGTGTGTTGACCCTTTGATTGAGGCTGTGGCTGTTTCCGGCTCCAACTTCTGTTGGTCTCATTATTAATTGTGTGTTTGTACTGTTTGAGTTTGACAAGTGTGTACGTGTTACTCCACTGTCCCACCCTCACATAATGGCACTGGTACGTGTCTGTGTGTTGCAGAATCCCAAGTCATCCATCATGTCAGCAGAGAAGAGAGCTCGTCTGAGGAGTAATCCAGTTAAAGTGCGCTTTGCAGAGGAGGTGGTGGTCAACGGGCACACTCAGGTGGGAAAATCTGACTCAGAATGATGGTGGCTGTTGTGAACAACAGATGAATGATCCTCATATCTGGGATCGTTCACACTTTTCCACACCATCTTTATTTGGCCTTATTTTCTAAGCTGACATGCTGCCTTTGCCTATTGTATGTTTTCTTGTTTGATATTGATTCCTGTCTAGCCACACTGAGATCTCTCACTTCTGTCCAACAGGGAAACTCTCTTCTCTTCCTGCCCAACGTCCTAAAAGTCTATTTAGAGAATGGACAGACCAAGGCCTTCAAGTTTGATAACACCACCACTGTAAAGGTAAGTACTAAATCGAGATCTCAATGCAGCTTGACAGTTTTACCAACAATTCTATTTGTACTTGTATACTCTGACAGAGATGCTTTAATGAGGGGTCAAAATTTCAACCTTTAACAGGCAGCTTCAATACTTGTTTACGACTGATGAATCTTGAATGGCGTGATGCATCCTGCTAACGATTGGCACAAAAGGTGGACCCATCATTCTTGGGTGGTTGACACGTTTGTCAATACCAGTGCGCTCCATGAAAGTTGATGAGAAGAAGCCTGCCATAGTGTATACCAAGTTGAATAAAAAATAGGAACAAGCCACAATAACACATGAGAGCATAGGCACATAGAAAGATGGATAGAAGTTGTATTCTCTTAACACACTGTCCACATTATTGTCCTCAGAAGATCTGATGAGAAGCCCCCTCAGTTTCTCATAAACATCATGAGACCAGACATGAGTGGATCTAGTTATGAAAGGCTTTCCAGAAACAAGTGGATGTATTTCATCAGTTGAAGCACACCACAAGTTATGGTGTGATTGCCTCAAGGGTGACAGAGTGTGGATAGACTGTTAGAGCTGTTCTTGATGATGGAATGATACACAAAGGGTTTATGAAATATTTAAAAGAGAGGAGAAGACCATGATGAGATAGCAAACCTCATTGGATAGTTAATAGGGTCAGCTACTCATCACCAGGAGGCCAACAGAGCTTGTTTTGAAGACCGTGTTTAGGCGCACATCATTATTGTCCCAGCAGGTTTTTATGTTTGTATTTCAGTTTGTAGTCCCAACCAAAGGGAAAATGAGAGGGGGGAATCAGATTTGACCATCTGCCACCAGCAGACCGGGGATAAAACATGTTTGTCTAAGGGGGTCTGAGCTGTTGGTTTTTCACCATTCCAGGACATTGTTCTGACTCTGAAGGATAAACTGTCCATCCGGGCCATCGAGTACTTTGCCCTGGTGCTGGAGCAACAGTACAGCATCACTAAACTACTGCTGCTGCATGAAGACGAACTTATACAGAAGGTGAAGGAAACGTTGGACACGCACAATAAACCCACTCATGAACATACAGTAGTTGAAGACAGCTGTTAACTTTAATATAACTTACAACAAGCATACCAGTTACAGTAGACCTACTCATGAGAGGATACAACGCAGCTCATATGGGACACAGAGTTGTTGCCTTTACTTTTAGAGCTTGCAGACATCTTCATGCCTCTGTCTTTTGTCTTCACCAGGTGGTACAGAAAAAAGACTCCCATGATTACCGATGTTTGTTCAGGGTGTGTTTCATCCCCAGAGACCCCATGGACCTGCTGCAGGATGACCCCTCTACCTTTGAGTACCTCTTTTTACAGGTCAGAGAAACAAATTCTCTCAGTGCTCCTTTCTCTCCTTGTCAGTCTGTCAAGGAGATTCCTGCTACTATTTCACAATTAGAAGTTAGGCTCTTCTCTTTATGTATGAGTGGAAATGGTAATGGAAATGGTAACAAAAATAAATAAAATAAAAATAAACTCTGTTACCACACATGCCAAATGTAGTGGTGCATCTGATGTTCATGTTGATCTGGCAGCTTGCTCTAGTGTGCTTTAAATCTTCTCCAGAAGACATTACAGGACCATTACAGAAATAGTGCCAGAATCAAAGCTGAGAAGAGGTTTGAAGTCAACAAGCAGCTGTTCCTCGTTTCTTCCTGATATTAATTCAAAGCTGTCCCACACTCATATAATAAAATTTATTATTGTGGCCTCATATCTCCTTGAAAACATTGTGTGAGTTAACAAAGAACTTTGTTATCTCCTGCATGCAGATATGTTCTGTGATTTACCTCAGCTTTGACATTATATTTATATAGTATAAGCCTGGATGAAAAGCCACAGGCTGTCTTTGCATGTTATTTGTACACAGTAAAGCTCTGGGAGTGCCACTTATGTCATGATGATTTATTGTTCTACGAGGAATCTGTGCTTCCTGCTATGTTTGTTTTTGCTGTATAAATGGCCATGTGGGTGTCCCAGTGTTGGTTTACTAACAGACGCTTATGAGCTGTGTATTTTGCACAAAACATTTGACATGAAGTGCATGTTGGTATGTAGATACAAATGTCTGGTGCTTTTAAGTTGTACATAGGTATGTTTACTATAATGCACAATGTCTGTATGCATTACACTACAACTGTGTCTTTTTCAGAGTGTTGGGGATGTGCTGCAGGAGCGTTTTGCCGTAGAGATGAAGTGTAACACTGCACTTCGCCTGGCAGCGCTGCACATGCACGAGAGACTAGATAGTTGTGGACAGACCAGGGCGTCTATCAAGAGTATTACGTGAGTCATATGTGTTGTCAGTTTATGGTCGGGATTTGAACTTGCTCTACTGCTGCAATCATTGCAATTTGTGTGGGATCACTAAATGTGTAATCTGTTAATGAGATGGGAGATGGTTTGTGTGTGTAAGAGTGTGCATTTGTCCTATTTCCAGTGTGTGGATCAGAAGGGTCTTATTGTGCGTGACACCATTTTCCCTCTTTCTGTCTCTCTTTTACATTGTCAGAGCTCAAAACGTAAAAAAAAAAAAGCACAGATCCTTGTCCCAGAGGACCACCTCACTTACTCACTGGTCATAGATTACTATGGTTATATTTGTCATTGTTGTCATAAATACTCTGTGCATTGCAGATGCAGTCATTCTTACGCTTACAGTTAAAGGGGCAATCAGTTAAAATGTGGCTGTTTAGTAACATCTAGTGGCAGCTGTGGGAAAAATACAACATGAGCAGATAGAGACAGGTGACAAATTAAAGAAAAAAACAAACATGAAGTGCCTTAGTAAGATGTTGAGCCACCACATGCCAGAACAGCATCAGAGCACCTTGGCATTAATTTAACGAGTCTCTAGACTCTACTAACTGGAGGGATGAACACTGTTTTTCTAAAAGATATTACCTCACTTGGTGTTTTGATGATGGTGTTGGGGAGCACTGTCCAACACAGCAGTGCAAAATCTCCCAAACTAGGTTGAGATCTAGGGACAGGCCACAGCATATGATTCACATCATTTTCATAGTCAATAAAATCAGTCAGTGACCCCTCAGCTCCTTTTTCAGGTTTCTCCTTTAATTTGTCAACTGTCTATATGTCAACTCCATAAAAGTCCCCAAACCCCAATATGTTTTTCTACTTTTTGTACAGTCTGTATTTGGTTTTACTGTTATTACAAATTTCAGCCTCACTTAATGTTTGGTAGGCTTGCTTGTTACCTCTACATCAACTACGTCATACCATAAATTTCATCCAAATAATTCCACATTGGTTTTCATTTTTTCTGAGTCCCAAGCTCCCTCTTGCTTTTAAATACTGCACCGTTTTAAAACTAAACACTAAATCAAGTGCACGGTGCATGTGGGGCACTATAACTTCTCACTTCCCATTTTAGCAGCCATTGAAGTTCTTCATTATGTGTCAGTGTGCTTTTCATTTCTGTGTGTGTGTGGCGATGACAGGAAGGAGTTTGGCCTGGACAGCTTCATCTCTCCCACACTGCTGAGTAACATGAGGGAGAAGGACCTGAGGAAAGCCATCAGCTACCACCTCAAAAAGATCCAGTCCCTGCTAGAGCCACGCCAGAAGGTAGAAACAGACTGATGGATGAGTGGGAGGAAGCACAGAGAGGCGTAAAGAGATAGATAGTGACAGTTTAGCAGAGGCTTTAGGGTACTTTTTAGTTGACACTTGCAGTGACTGCTAATCTCCCTGCAGTTATAAGTGGTATAACAGCTTGGGAGAAAGATAGGTGGTGGGTGGGAGAGTAATTCAAAAGGAAATACTAGGTTTGGGGCTTGGGTAATGTTTCTAGGAAAATAAATAGAGCATATTTCTCTGTGAAGAGCATTGTCTTGGCCAGTGAGTCAACCTTAACACTTCCTCTGCCTGCCCACCTCTCACTGTTAGTCTTCTTCTCTACTCTTCTTCTTCCATGTCCACTGTGGCATTGTAGGTAATATCTGCAACTCAGGCTCGGTTGGCCTACCTCACTCAGCTGGGAGAGCTCATTTCATATGGTGGACGATCATACACGGCTACGATGATGGTAAGAGTTAAGAGTCTAGTCTAGCCCGGTGGTGTTTTATGTATAACCATTTTCATCAAACTCATTCCTGGATTCTTGTTACATGTCTGTTTCCCTGTCCTTTTTATCTACACAACCTCCTCTTCGTTTCCTTATATTCTGCTGTACCCTTTCATTCGCTCATCTACACTCAGCTTCAAGACAGGGAGGTGCTGGTCAGCCTGCTGGTTGGAGCCAAGTATGGGATGAGTCAGATCATCAACCACAAGCTCAATGTGATCTCTACGCTGGTGGAGTTCAGCAGCATCAGCCGAGTGGAGTTGCTCTCAGAGTCGGACAAAGTCAGTCTGCTGCGCATCTCACTGCACGATATGAAGGTATGGAAGACACGGGGTGCATATACATGGTTGTAGACTTTGTTATTCAAAAACATGTTGGCACTTCTACACTGACACAGATATGAAAAATGGATATTCACTCACTGCATTATATTTGCACCAAAGCTCATGCTAGAGTAAATATAGGTCAGGCATTTCTCCTCCAATACACAAACAATATGAAGCCTAAGGGGGTGTGTGGTAGCTATATAAAGCTAATTCACTGGTCTCAAAGGTGACTATCTCTCCCTCTTTCTCCCACTTTTCTCCCTTACCCTTTGGCTTTAATCACTACCGCTTTACCTTATCTTCTGCAATGCCGTCCCCCTCACAGCCATTTGCCTTACTGATGGACTCTCTGGCAGCCAAAGACTTAGGGTGTCTGCTGGGAGGCTACTGCAAACTCCTGGTGGATCCCAGTGTCAATGTCTTCCGTCTGGGGCGCCCAAAAGTGAGGGTGCACCGGATTCCTGCTGAAGAAGGTGTGTGTGGGAGGTTCGCCGTAATAGAGGGCGTGTGCTATGAATCCCTATCAAGTGAGCAAAAACTGTTTCACTTAAAATAATCACTTTCTGGCTTTGGCATTTTGATAGACATTTTTCACATCACAGCATTTTGATGTATGTCACCAGCCAGTACGGGTACGGGTAGAAAATCAAGTCATGTTATACTATCAACATTTAAACATTATTCACTTCTACTAATGTGCTAACAAAGTGCTCTGCTGTGCTTGTCTGGTGTTTGTGTGTTTTTCTGGTGTTATTAGGTTATGTGTCCCGCTGCTGTAGTGACTCAGATGACTCAACGGATGAGGATGACCCAATGGATTCTCAGAATTACAAACGTCCAGACCCTGCAAGTCAGGACTGGGAGGAAAGGAGGCGAGAGGAGGAAGGGAAGAGGAGAGAAGAAGAAAGAAAAGAGAGAGAGGAGCACAAAGGCAAACAGGAAGTGAAGATAATAGTGACAACAGAAGGTAAGGAAAATGAGGGTGAAGAGGAAGGAGGAGCAACAGGAAGTGGTCTGCGTAAATTTAGTGTTATGGATGAGGAAATGAACCTGGAGACCACCTGGTACCACACTGACCCACGGGTCACCAGCAGCTTCTCCAGCTTGTCCAGTGGCTCCTTGAGTGCTGCACTGGAAGAAAGCAGTGCAGCAGCTAAAGCCCCATCCAGCTTGGATGTTCACCACCCCTACCTCCTAGAGCCAAAACGCCACCAGGGCCCCCTGCGACCCACCAACCTCAATTACCGTGGCAATGATAACACTTGCCTTTGCTTTGCTGAGCTCTCCAAGGCTGATTTCCTCCCTAGCCCGCCTGAGGCCACAAGTGATGATGACGATGATGAGGAGGAGGAGGAAGAGCACGGAGTGGAGGAACTCAGGCGCATTTCTAAGATCCCCAGCTCAAGAGATTTGAGAATGATTGACAGCACGCCCTTTCAAAGATCCCCAATTAAAAGAAAGAAAAAGATACCCCCCAAAGTCCCACTGAGGACAAGTTCAATTCCCGGGCATAAAACAGGACAGGCTGAGCAGCGCCTCTCCAAGGATGAAGAGGGTCTGTTCCTGACGCCTTCACCCAACCCAAAACCAGCTCTTTTGGTCAAAGAGACTGCTTCAGAGTCTGAGGATGAGTTTTTTGATGCACAGGAGAGATTTACTCCCCCAGTTCCTGATCTATCAGGTTCGTTCTCTTGTTATAACTTATAAATAAAGTGGATTGTCTGTCACATTTTTATGAAGCCTCTCTGTCTATAGTGGTTTGTTTTTTTTTAAGTGATGGCAACATGTGACAGTGCTGAGACACTGATTTGAGAGATTTGAGTCAGTTCGTTGATGCTGTTCTCTTTCTGTATTTTTCTTCTGATTTGTCTCTGTCTTTCACAGATGCCGAACTGGCAGACCGGCGTAATGCTAATCGGTTGAGTGGAACCTGGAATGGTGTTCCAACTGCCCCAGGAAAAGAGCCATCCTCCCCCCTTGCCAATAAAGCCCAATCCTCTAAAATAAAGAAGGAAGTGGAGATGCTTAAAGGGCCCACAAATCAACTTTCCAACCAACAGCCCAGTCCACCAAAGCTATCACAGAAACCTGAAGTTAAAGTCAAACCACCACTGGCCCCTAAGCCCCAGCTGCCTCCCAAGCCTCAGATTATTCCTCCCAAGTCCCCCCAGCATGGGAGATCATATGCCCACTGCAATGGGGATGCCTCTGGCCGCCTGTCTTCTGAACTCTTGGAAATGGAACCAGACACCATGGAGTTCAAGTCTGTAACTTCTGGGGCAGGTGGACTGCCTCTCTCATCACCTTTGATCACAGCAGTTAGGTACAGCAAGCAACCCCTACCAAATACAACACCACAGACTGAGGAAAAGACAAAGAGGCAAGAAAACAGCCCAAGACAGAATAAAGATCTGACGGAGGAGAATGGAGCACACGTGGTTGCCAAAGACAAAGCAAACATTCCTGATGAAAAGGAGACTCCTAAAGTTGAGGGGACAAGCAATGGAACAGCCCTACCTGCAAAGAAGTCACTACACCTACCCCCTAATCCTCCTTCTAATTCAGGTACAAAGCTATCTGTTCCCCCTCCAGTGCCCCCCAAACCTACTTCTCCCTCCAGTCTTCACCCCTTGTCACTACCTGCTAGCTCCCCTGTCTCCCCTGCTGATCCAGATAAAGGGATCTTCAAGGATAGCGCGAGTCCACCAAATGGAATCCATCCCTGGAGCAGCCGCAATGGCAGCATCCAGTCAGGACCTCGGAGGGTCTCTCTGAGCCATGAGAGCCTGTCACCCAAAAATACTGACGCACCTCTCACCCTTACCACCTCCCTCACCTCAACCAACTCTAAAGGTGTTGGGGGCCTAGAAAGCAGAGAACCCGGAAGATCTGGATCAGGATCAGACCTGAGAACCAGCTCCTCCAGCCTGGGTGGCAGGCTACCAGCCTCTGCCCTGAGAGGGAGGATCCAGGCTCTGCCTTGGTACATGACTCGTTCCCAGGAGATTTTGGGGACTCTGGACTATCCCTCCACTAACTCCATCAACGGAGACACGTCTGGCTTTGGCTCTGGTTTGTCTGTAGCCAGTGGTTTGTCGGACTTAAACAAAACACCTGTCAAGGAAAAGGAGACTGAGACTTCAAAATCAGTTGGGAAAGGGAACATTTTAGAGGATGGAGCTGAGGTTGTCATAGCCACCATAAAAGAGGCCCAGGATGTGACGTCATACATGAAAAAGGCCAGTGGAACAAACGGCTCACACCCTAATCTGACTTTTAAAGAGAATAGTGCACACAGTGGCAGTGTTTCATCAGAGCAGCCTCAATCACGGCCCCACTCAGCAGTGGGGCTGGGAGGCGTGTCCAGTATGCAGATTGGTGGTGACTCACCGACTTCCTCACTTGCAGACAGTACTCCACCACAGCAGCACCGGGAGGCTTGTGGCTGCCGCACCGTTTACGCCAACTGTTTCAGTGGAGACACAGAGGATGGTGTTAGTTTTGATGAGGAGCTTACCGTTTACGAGTTCTCCCGCCGCACACGGCCCAAACCTGCCCGTCAGGCACCTGTCCCTTCTCCTACCACACCCTCTCCAAACCCCAATATTTTGTCTCTGCTGAGAGACAACCCCCGCCCACTCTCTACTTTTTCCACTGCCTCCTCTGAACTCAGTCCACTAGTTTCATGTCCGGTTTCCCCGACAACCTCTTTTGGTGGTCCTCTTCGCTCTCTTACCAACAAGAATTATGGTGGGCTGAAGGGAGGTTTTGCCTCCCTTCGTCAAGATATAGACCAGCTTCTGCTGGTCTTAGAGAAAGGAGCACTTGAGCAACAACATCAAACATTATGTCAAGGCTCAAAGCAGGATATCAAAGGCATAAAAGTAGGGCCTGACCTAAATCACAATGGAAATGAAGACAGCACTACCCCAGCAGTAGGCCCAAACTGTACTGGGACAAGCCCTGCCGCCATGACAGAGGCTGAAAGAAGTCTTCTCCAGGCAGAGGCTCGCCGATTGGCATCTGGGTGTCAGCGGGCCACACGTGTAGGCTGGGCTCCTGATGAGGCCCTGCGTTCTTTATCCAACAGCTTCAGTGCTCTGGTTCAATTGTCTGCAGCCTGCCTGCGAACAAACCCCTGCACTGGCTGTGACATCTGCCATAATGCGAGTCTGGATGATGACAGCCAGGAGGCCATGGACAAGCTAAAGGAGATAGTGGGTCTGTATCGGGAGTTTGTTGGGGCTGTTGAGACAGCTGGAACTGGTGCTGGGGTTGGGGGTAAGAGTGTGGGCCTCACTGGGTCTGGACAGGGTCAGGGGGAGAGTGACGGGGTGAGGCTACTGGCCAAGCGCTGCACTGTGCTCATCTCCTCTGTTTTCGCACTCACACAGCTCTTCCGGACACGCACACTAGACACCTCGGACACGCCTGGTCACGTACCTCTCAACTTTTGACCTGTGAACTTTTACCGACTAATAACACACTGACTCTGGAGGCGAGACAAGATGAAACAGCACAGAGTGAACTGGTGTGTAACCCCTGTGTTCTTGTACAGTAAGTGCCATGCACACCACAGCACACAGACATAAATCCACATTACACATACCCACATGGAAACCCTGAACGAAGAGAGGAAACTTAATTGCTTGGTCTCTTCTTGGACGCATATGGACTATGCATTTGTACATATGAATTTTATAATTATCTTATAATTATCTTATTTTATGATACAATATGTGTATGTATGTAAGGATGAATTACCCATGTATGTATTTATGTATTTATTTTTACAATATTTGCACCATGATCTGTGCCATGCAGGTCTCTGGTGAAAAAAAAAAAACTAACTATGGATGTCACTGGAATTTTTATTTTCCCTTCTTATTGAGACAGTATTATGTTATCTTTTGCTGCTTTGAAGATATCTCCACTCCACAAGGTGTAATCTGTAAATTGTCATTTTTCAAGTTTATTACTACAGTTTGTTTTACTGACAAAATGCAGAAAATATGCTTTATCACAATTGCAAAATACAGTAACTGATTTGTTTTGTATGTGCAGATATTGCACCTTTTTAAGGATTTAGTTTTTCAACATTACAGTCAGATATAAATTGGATACAAAACTATACCATTACAAAGCAGGGAGAGCACTTTTGACTGTTACAGATTGCACCTTTTTATGAGACACATACCCTTGTGTAAAGTGTTTTTTCTACCCCTTCCCCGGTCCTGACTGACTCTGAGTGAATGCTTCTTGGAAATACTCCCATTACCCAAACGTATGCAGTATTATAACATTAATCTAATTTTCATCCAAAGGACACTACATATATATTTTCTGGGAATGTGTGGATGGGGCCAAGGGAGCAGAACAGGGGACCTTATTTATGTAGTTAAAAAAAAAAAAAAAAAAAAAAAAAAAGTAAACAAGTTGTTGAGTTGGCACAAGGGTGACTGTTAAACTCTGTCCAGATGTAGCAAAGATCCAAAGTCTTAAAACACTGAGCCACAACTGTTCCCCTCTACGGTTTCTTCTTTGGGCACACCACCTTATTAACAGAATAGTGGCAGATGGACTGACTGCTGTATGCTGGGGTCAGAACTGTAGATATACATTTATATCTCTGTGTCCTATTCTGTCTCTACCTTAGTTTATGGCTATGCAAACTTAAACCCCTCACCCCCCACACATACTGTATTTTTTGTGCTAACATTAAAAACAACAATAGCTGAATTACAGTATGTTTGTTTAAAGATAATGGGTGCTTTCTTTGTTTGGAATGTTGGCTTTTGTCTTGTTTTGGGAAAACTTGCCGCATTATGGATTGCAACATTCTGCAAAAGTTGCATGAAATTATCATTGGTCAATATTAAGACTCCTGTCTATACTGATGTCTGTGAATTGTCAGTAAAAGGATTACATTGCTCGATCAGTTTGCTGATGTACAGTGTTCACTAATCAGCTCGTCCATTTCACATGATGCCAGCTCATTTGACGAGCCGTCCGTTCTGAAGGATTTACTCAAGCCACCTACGACAACAGGAAGGTAATTAAGGCAAATCAGTCAGCAGTTGCTTATACAAATATGATAAGGGGATTAGACGAAATAAAGACTGCTTAAGTGTTCATAGGCAGCTGGTGAAGAGATAGGTAGTATATTTAATCTTCTAAATAGATGACAGAGGGAAATTTTGTCAAGGTGGCTATGATTTAAAAAAAAGAAAGAAAGAAAGAAAACAAGAAGGCAAGTCTCAGAGCTTCCAGTTGCCATGGAGGTAATGTCCAGTTGCAGTGTCCATCATAGTACTAACATCAAGACATACTGTATGTCTCAGGAGCATCTCTAGTTGTTCGACAAACAGGCCAAAACAGTGAAGAGTGCCTGTGTCACCAATTTGTTTTGTTTCTGTACGGTAAAATGGTATCAACAGCGTTTCATATTCAAAGAGGACATTGTGTTTCTACATGAGCAGTCACTTTTCCGTACCCACGTACAATGAAGTCGATGTATCAAGAAATGTATTGTTTGGGAATAAATTACACACTGACCTTAATAATGCTGGGGATCCAAGTATTTGGGTTTTGTCTTGTATTGTGCCACATTAATTTCATGTACAAACATCCAGTTCGTGTAAGCTGTCTCCCTAAATATTAAGTCCACCAATCAGATCAGAGGACATTAAATTTACCACCTTGGTCAAACTTTAAACCTAGAGTAAAATATTATAACAACAGAATGGAGACCTGACGATAAATCTGAGCAGTTTTAATGGCCTTGCTGTTTGTACCATCTCCTCACCACTAATTAGTTAATAAGCATTACTGTGGGATTTCTTTCCCAGCAGAGTTGCTGCACTGCCACGAAGGCAGTGTTTATGCATGTGTCACTGTGACCTGCTTTCTCTTTTCTCTTTCTCTCATTTGCTACGGCGAATGCCTCTAAATTATTTACAGAGCCGAGCCGACTTCCAGCCACATTTCCACTCCTATTATTAAAATACATTATTAAATAATGAATTTGAATGTAAAAATTTCAGATTTCACCTCAAATGATCATCAGAAAGACACATTTGTTTGGGCAGAAAGGAAACAGCGAGAGAGATGAGAGGCTTTGTAACTACAGCAGCTCAACCCTCTCTGATCCAAAGTACCCATGTCAGATTGTCCTTAATCTGATCATTATCTGCAGTCTGACTTCTTGGCACAGTAATCTAGAAAGTCGCGCTCTGCACTGTTGCACACGTACAAAACACGGTTTGACAGTGTAGCCCTGCTATAAGAACCACTTCCATGACTAAACCACATGGTCAAATCACAAACACAGTTGTTAAACTACACAGTGTACTTAAATGTTTTTACACTGTCTGTTCAGCCTGAGCACAATACGTCATTGTAATGGTGATGCTGTTTGTGTGACTGATCACAAAGAAGGGATTACAGTGCATATTTTGGAAAGGGTGGGTCAGATAGATGACTCATGGTGAGGTCTGGCACAGGGGTCACAAGACACACAGAAGTCATTCAGTTTCATAATGTGTGAGTTCCTCTGTTACGTAAGCAAAACACCATTTGTCACCGTTTTGGGTGAATTAAGCTTGTTCTTTGAAACAAATGTGACAGATGACAAATTTATCCCCATAAACACCCACATAACAAACTTATTCACTGTCAACATTTTTAATGGATTGGTTTCAAACATTTCATTTGGTTGCACTTTGACAAATTTCACAATTTTCTACTGATTTGGTGACTTGTGCTTCATGGATAGTGGTAATTATAAACAGCATAATATAGTATCAGAGACGGTGTCCCACTTTCATTACCTTATAGAATACAAAGCTGTACTTTCGAAGAGGAAACCCTGGAAAACCTTGAAAAGATCTAATGAAACATAGTAGACTGTGGGCAGACAAGATAAAAAGAACTGAAGAAATAGGCCAAGTGATCCATTTACATGGCAGCTTGAGCTTTTTGTGCCACTGAACATTACCCTCTGCCCCCGTCTTCTCTCAGCACCATTACTATTCAGTATCTCTCTCTCTCTCTCTCTCTCTCTGTGTGTCCATGCAGCATGCCTTTCCTCTTTGGGCTGCCGTACCCACGGAGAACTGCCGCGTGGAGACCGCATCTACTCAAGCTTGAAATCTGAGCCCATTATGTCAACAGATGTTACTGACAGAGAGGACAGCAAGCGTGAGAGGAGGAAATATAAAAAAGGGTGAGCAAAAGGACAAAGATGCACATATAAAACTGGTGTCATTAAAGTTTCTAAAAAGGAAACAAACATTGAGGAGCACTTTGTTTTATAGTCAATAAATGAACAATATCCCCGAAACAGTGCATAATAAAATTAATGTCATTATAGCTTTTTCTGAAGCTGCAAAGGCTTTGTTAAAAAAAAAACCCTTAAAAAAAGACAAACATTTTCTGTGGGATTATCTGTTGTAATAGCATATTCTAGGTTCAGTATTATTTTTCTCTCTTCCAATGAATTATAAAAACAGACAAGATATGGGTGTGACCGTATGTTTTACTGACATATGAATCAATGGGCACTTGTCAAAACTCAAGTAACACATATACCCTGCCACCAGCACTTCACAAAATCAGTCAAGACAAACAAAACATTTCACATAGATGAATTATGTGTGAAAAGACAAAAAGTTTAAAACAGCCTGCCTGTGTCCACTGGACAGTATTTCCAAGAACATGTATATCACTGATATTAATTTTAACTTTCTTTAATTTATTAGTTTTCTGATCTCATCGACATATTCTGAGTAAGTGGAGAGTGAGTATAACGAGAAATAAAAGGGCCAACACTCACACAGTTTAGTACAGTTTAGTACATTCTCCTTGACAACAATTTTTGGGGTATTTCAATGGTCAAAAGCACAAAAGTGTTCGAGTTAAGTGGCAGAATTCAGCATCACAGACAAAGTGCTTTTGGTCGAAAAAAAAAAGATTGATACTGTCTACAAAACACCACAGCACACAGCACATAGAAAGAAACAGCTTCTCCTATAAAACAGTTTATCCAGTCAAGTAACCATTGCTTGAAACTGTGGGACAAAAAGCACTGGAGTTTAGTTTGCTCCGCAAAATTTTTGTACACAGAGCAAACAAGGGCATTTCAATTGGACCCTGGCACAAGTTTTGTATAGGCTAAAGCGTGTATTTTGTTTTGTAATACTCTGACAACAGTAAAAAGTCGCAATGGCAGGTGGTTATCTCACATTGACTGTTGGCCCCTGTCAGAAGTGCAACTTCACTGCTGTCTTTCAATCATGGCAACTCCAACGTCCCACAAACCGCAGCAGACAGCAAGTGCATTGGCTTTACTTTTACAATTTCCTGTCTTCTCAACAAACTCGCTCTATCGCTCCATATACGTTTTTCCCTTTAAATACTTTCTCTTTCTTTCTGCGTTTCTATTTTGTCATCTCCATTTTCCCCTCTCATAAGAGCTTCAGCAGCAGCTCGTAGGTGGCATTGATGATCCCCCAAGAGAGGAGTGAGCGGTGGTAATTCAGGTGTGCCCCTCTGAAGAGCATAGCCAAGCTGCCACCCCTCTCTCTCCACACTGTCAGCAGCACCTTCCTGCATGGCTGAAAGGCTCCGCCAACCTGAGACTGAGCCCGGGACTTTACCACATTTAATGGATAGAACATAATGCCAAGGCCAGCCCCCAACAACCCTCCACACACAAAATCATTCACCAAGTGGCCTGCCCGGCTAGTGGCTTCTGGGAGCTGCTCTTTAATGGGCCCCCGGAGCCCAAAGAAGAGCACATTGCTCGGGCCATTACGGAGAAGTATGGGCACGAGGCCACGGTAGCACTCTCTGACACCATACTCAGTCAGAAGTGTCCGAAAGGTGTGGGCTGTGTTGTTGAAGCGGCCGTGGTGCCGATGGTCTTGTAGGAGAGTCTGCACGCGTTCAAATGGTGTCAGGATGGCCTCTGCAATTCCTGCCAGTGCTGCAGCAAAGCTTCGTGTGACCAGCTCCGGCACACCGCTGCTATCGGCCCGGTCCAATAAGACTCTAGAGAAGTCCTCGTACAGGCCAAACATTATGGCCACTGTTGTGGTCTTCTGGAGCAGCGGGGGCAACAGGCCCCGGTAAAGATTCCTCAGCCCATCGCTCTGGAGCTGCCGCACCGCCTCAGTGGCCAACACACCGTGCAGCTGCTGGCGGAACAGGACCTTCTGGATGGGGAAGGTCACCACGATATTGGTAAAAGCTGCAATGGAGCCACAGACATAGTGCTTCCCTTGAGGGCCCAGAGTGGCACTCAGAGCCTCAAAAGGCAGGAGGGAGTGGCTTCTTTCAGTCAGGGCAGCTTGGGGCTGAGGGGTCCGGGTTGATTCAGAGTCCATGGTGCTAACAGCCATGGGAGGCTCAGTGCACCACAGCCTGATCCTCCAACATCACATCAGCACCACACTCTTCTGTAAAATCTGCACCCTGTGAGGAAGAGAGAAAATTTCAAATATACCCAGAAGATTTCTTTTTGCATAATTGTCAATTTATGTGCTGATTTAACTCATTTCTGAAAACATTTTGTTAACATGCAATGTACTGGCAGCGGTCTAGATTAACTGGCTTGTACAGTCTAAATGCTTCATGCTCAACGTTGCCTGATTGAACTGTTTAACCACAGCTACCTGCCTTAAACTTGTACATTCACGTCTGCCACAACTGCCCATTGATAAGAGTTGTTACACAACCTAATGGACTGATAAGTGTTGGTTTAGTCATGGGGGGGCGGGGCGAGGGGGTATAGATCTGAGTGGCAGAAGACACTTGGTTCATTCATTTAAGGTACATTACAAAGCACCATGAATTTGATGTTATCACAGAAGTGTTTAATGTAGTTAGAAGTTAGTAGCACAATCTGCCACATACAATAGCAATAACAAATCTGCTCAAATTGAAAGCCAGATTCTTACAAAGTTGAAAACAAGTGTATACATTTCTTCACTACTTAAAGCAAGTTGTCTATGAGTTGTCTAAATATAGAGCAAGGAGGAGATGGTGGTGTCAGAGCTGTGAGGTCATTAGAGGTCGCTGCGCGTCAACCAAAATATCACTCCAGAAACCCTGACACACAGTTTCAGGTCAGTATAACAAAACTGACGTGTACGAACCTGTTAAGGAATTTATAAATGTATTACAATAGTTCTGATATTGTAGGTTTGAGGTACTGGTATTTTAGTTACATGTTGTGAGACTTTTATCACACATTTTCAATAATTGTTGCAAATTTTAACTCCACAATTCACTGCCATTATTATATTATTATTTTGCTTTATCGTATTTGAATGTAGAGGTGGAAGGTAACTAAGTACATCAAGTTACTGTACGATTCTAAAGTACTTGCACTTTACTGTAGTATTTTAACTTTATACTTACATTTATAATACCTTATACTTAAACTCCACATTACATAAGGAAATATTGAACCTTTTACTCCACTACTAGCTTTGCCGCAGACACAATATTAAAATGCTACATACGTGTTGCATAGTGCATACTTCTTTGATAGCTTTAAAATACATTTTGCTGGTCATACTTACATACAGACTTTTACTCAAGGTAAACTGTGAATGCAGGGTTCTTACTTGTAACAGCAATTTTTAAATGCACGAAGGAAGTATTTTGTTTTTTTTCCTATTATGGACTGTTATGCATTCCGATTATTTTTTCTATAGCTAAATCTTTGGAGAACACGCCCTCTGTGCTACTTCCTCTGAGATCCGCAGCTTGCCGTGTCATTTCTGCTGCCCGCGCATGCTGTCAGTCACTTGGCAAATAAAAAGACAGGAAGCCCTAATTTCAGCTAGGATCAGGACACGAGCCTACATTAGTTAATTCGTGAATGAATAGCTCAAGATCAGCAAATCAACGCGGGCTAGCATCCTTAGCCCAAGAGCTACACACACAAATGCTTGAGTGGTAGTCAATATAGCTAGCTCATCAGTGCTAGTCACTGGGCCTGCTCCGCCATGGCAGTGATACTCAGTTAGATTTGTGTATAAGGTAAAGGGAGCAAGGGCTGACACATGATTAGACGTAATGGCAGCATGCTACCGCAAAAACACTTATCTGATTAGCATGCTAAGAGGCTAACATAAGCAGAGTCAAAACGGACAAGCGCTGGTTTATGATTGGCTGCACACTCCACTGACAGCAGAGGTAAAACAGCGTCTCACAGTTTTGGTCAAACAACCACCGGATTCATGAAGTAGTCTTTACCTTCCGTGTGCACCAGTCGCTGTTCCGTCCCTTGACAGGTGAGGAGCAGTTATTTTTGCAGGGGAATTGGGCCACTACTGACTGTAGGTCGTGTCTGCAGCTCCAGCAGCAGGTGACCGCAGCAGTGCCTCTTAGGCGCCTGCGCACTACTGCAAATCTGAGAGTACATGGATGGGGCCACAACGGACCTCAGAGAGTTTCTTTCACATGTAAAAATGTATTTGATTGTGTTGTAAGAAGTAAGTAGCGCATAGTTTGGGCTGGCAAATCATTCTGCAACTTTTTGACGTACAACATACGTCTAGTTAAACAAAAAAACGCCGACAGCGTTGTTGGTTTAGTGCGCTTAGATAATCCGGCGGCGCTTGACAATTGGCCGTAAAGTAGGACGCAGTGTCATTTTTTACGACTGCCGTGTGACATGATCATAACGTTTGTTGGTAATTGTGTCGGTAAATAAAAGGTTTGGTTTTGACGGGCAACGTCGAAAGCTCGTTTAATTGGTCTTTTTTTTCTTCATATTTGCGCCATGTCCATAAGATAACTGAATAATAGAGCACGGGTTGGTGAACGATTCTAGCAAATATGTCAATAGATAGTGACATAGCTAAAGCTAACTAGCTAGCTGTTGCTAGCGGTATTCTCACATTTTGCACAAAAAAGCTCTGTTCGGCTTAACGAAATTAATCCACCATATGCGCTAAACTACAGCCTCGGTTGCTTGTGGGGTCAGTTTGTCGTCTTCGGCACTGCAAGCTTGATTCATGTTAAAATGTCGGCGCAAAAAGACTGTGAGTTTTTGGTGAAAAGAGCCCGGGAGCTGGTCTCTGATGATCCCTGTGCGGCCAAAGCCTGGCTCATAACAGCCAGGACCCTGTACCCTGCAGACTTCAACATACAGGTAACATTAAGCTTTTGGTTTAGCTGCTTAGTTAATAGATAATAGAACCACCTGAGATACATGAATATTTGTAAATGCATCACCGTTACCACGTTTGAAATGTAAGCATCTTATGTCTGGTGAACATGTTTTCACAGTATGAAATGTACATCATTGAACGCAATGCAGAGAGGACCACTTCTGCTGGGAGACTCTTATATGACATGTGAGTGACAGTGCACTTTGTCTATGGCACTAGTGTTATTAAAAATACCCTGTCTTAAGCCTCAGTAGCTCAGTTGTCCATGATTTGTCCACCCTTTAGGTTTATAAACTTTCCAGATCAGCCCACTGTTTGGCGGGAGATCAGTGTCATCACAGCTGCCCTGCGCAGTGACTCTCAGGACAAGCATACACAGTTTTTACGAGGTGAGAGGAGTTGAACTGCCTTGTCCATATACTGTCCATGTATATATTACTGTACATCCTTACTGTGAGGGGTGTGGTAATGAAGTGTGGCTGGCCATGGAAGGAACAGTGTTTGTTTTGGAAATCAGAGGAGGGTCTTTTTTGTCTTCTATGTGTGTGTTTGTTGCCCTAGGGCTTTTTGAGACTCTACCTGGCCGTGTGCAGTGTGAGATGCTCCTGAAAGCCACAGAGCAGTGTTTCAACACTCTGGAGAAGGCAGAGATGCTGCTGCTCCTTCTGAAACGCTTTCCAGAGTCCGTGGTCCAACATGGGGTACATAATAATACGATAACCTCTGTAACGCCCCTATTTTGATGTTTGAACTTGCTCTAAGTATTTGCTGTATTTTTAGGTAAATTTAGGAGAGACATTGTTGGAGGCGGAGGTTTCAGAGAACGTGGAGACTCCTGTCAACTGCTTCCGAAAACTTTTTGGTCAGTGAAACACTTCCATTAAAATCTGCTGGTTTTTTTTATCTTCATTTGCAAATACAGCCCTTTGCTATATGCTGTTTTTACTATTACAGTGTGTGATGTCCTTCCTTTGGTCATTAACAACATGGACATGCGCTTGCCGACCAGCCTGATGCAGAAGTACATGCTGAAAGCAGCTGAATTCTATATTGGTTATGTTACCCGTGGACCGTCATCAGATGTACAGATACAAGGTAAAGCTGCACTGTGTTGATGTTCTTTCCTTTTTTCTTGGCAATAACCCAGTGCGGTCATTCTGAATCTCAGGATTCCCTGTCCTACAGTAGGATCTGCCTCCATATTTTTTTCTTTTCTCTGCCTTCCTGGCTTTTTTTTTCTGTTCATCTCATTTGTTTTTCTTTCCTTTCAGGCTCCCAAGAAGGTGGGTCTCTAAAGTCACCCAGTGTGTCCCGTGGCTCCCAGCGTTATGTGATTGATGGCCTGTCGGAAAAGTCTTCAGTGGTAGCAGAACCTTGGGAGAGGCTGTTGGATATCCTCGCTGTGGTTGGAGCCCGCTGCGAGTGGCAGGGAGACAAAGGACAGAGGTGCTCTTTCAATCTGCTTGTCTGTTAGCCAGTACTGTTCTTCAGGGTTGTTTTGTATTCAGGTAGCCCTTGTAATATTGAATTATTTATTTAGTTCACCTAATTAATGACTGTATATTAGGCACATCTGGCTAAAACTAATGCAGTCTAATACACATGGAATGAACCCTACATTCATGACTGCCATTATGTTAAGGTTTTGTTTGAACTGTTTTAGAGAGATGCTGATTTACCTAATGAGGCTTTGTAGTTTGTGGTGCTGTTTAGACTTGTTTGCAATATTATGTCTCTTGTTATTAATATTATGTCTACTGTCATTTCTATAAATGGATAAATAGATTTAGCTTTTGAGTAATTTAACTTTTTCTTTTTGTGTGTATGTGTGGTGAGTAGGAATTATGTGGACATGCTGCTTAGAGTGAAGGAGTTGTGTCGCTACCTGCCTGGTCTGGAAGGAGACACATGGTCCCGCTGCTGCAGTCAAGTGGTCATCTGTGCTGCGCTTGTCCTCTTTCGCAGTGCCTTTCTCTATGTCTCAGCTGTACAGCCTTTGCTGTTCCAAGGTCAGCCTCTGTCTTTGCCTGCACACTAATTCCCTGTTTGTCTATTTCACTCTAGTTCCTCCGGATATGCATCGCTGTTGTGTTTTCAATCAGAGATTCATTAATCAAATGACGTGTTTACGTTTGGCAGGTATGAATGCGCTGAGTTCAGGGCCATGGATCCTTGTAGAGGATCTGAGTTCTGTGTATAATGACATAGAGGTGGAGAGGGGAGCAGTGAAACATGCACATAAGAAACGTAAACTCGCTGATGGCAGAGAGAAGACTATGGTGAGGGCAGATCAAAGATCACTCAGAAGTTTTTACACTTTTTCTTGTGTTACATCACTTTCACATGGTGTGTGTGTGTATTCTTAAATAGGTTGTATATGACTAGAGTTTGCTTCTTTTGCACTTGCTTTTTGGTTACTGTGCACATGTATGCGACATTATAGAGCTCAGACGATGAGGAAGGGTTGGGGAAAGGTCGTGGTCGACACATATTAGTGAACAAGACTGAGATGCCCAGCTGGTCAGAGACTCTGGAGAGCTTCCGCATAGCGAGGGAGAGCTGGGATCTCCTTCACTCCCATGATGGCCTGGAAACTGGTAAGGACATTTAATGTTTGTTGGCGTTTTTACTGACACATCCAGACATGGTCCAGTCACTCTGTCACATTATTGTAAGGTGGCAACCACAACGATTCCCAGGTGACGGATGGGTGAATTTAAGATTAGCAAATTGCTAATTTAAATTTTTTTGTAATTTTGCATTTTGACAGAATTCAAGAAGATCTGTGCCTCATGGAAGACAGACAACTGGCTGTGGTTCAGAATATTCCTCACTGACATGATCATATACCAGGTAAGAAAAAGTTAAGATGTTTCCTGTTTGTGAGAAGACACCTGCTGCCTTTTTAAAGCATTCTATCATTTCACACTGGATTAAATGAAACTTCACTGATCCCTGGGGGGAAATGTAGTAATTGGAGATGTAACAAAGAATGCATACAACAATACATATATTTATAATAAGAATCTTAACAATTATTTTGTTCATAATGATAATATAATAATAATGATTTATACAGTGTTTGTAGAATGGGACAAATAGAGGTCCTAAAACATTACACAGCTGATTACAGCAAATGGATGAAACTGATAGAAATTTAATGGAATTGAGACAAATATATATTTATCCTAACTGGGAGATATTTAGGAATGTTAAAATATCTTTTTGTGTGTGTGTATGTGTGTCTCCAGGGACAGTACCGGAAGGCCCTCTCCAGCCTGCACCAGATGGCTACAGTACTGCAGCCTCAGCCTGGGCAGCAGAGCCCCTCAGGTCAGGCCAGTCTGGAGCACCACAGGGCCCTCATACAGCAGGCCTCTTGCCACTATGCTTTGGGAGAGTACAGGGTAAGAACACACACACACGAACACACTCATGTACAAGGTAGAAATTCAACAGGAGACAGACTGTAGATGTACACACAAGTTTCTTTATATTGTGTTACATTATAACACTGCACAGACATTCTGTTTACAACAGCATCACAATGAAATTGTGATTTAGAGTCTTGTTAATTTAATTCCACTTCTGCAGAGAGCTGTCAATCTTGTGTATAGAGATGCTTATACTGTCATTATATATTATGTTGTCATTATATTCTAACAGTAGACTTATAATAGAGATCCTATACAAAAAACCTGATGTGAAATCTGAAATTAATCTATGATGCTAACTGGCCTGAAGGGGGCGTTATAGTTAAACCAATCTTAGAGATACCTTTCAGAAGTTTAATGCAATTGATATTTCTGGCTTTTTTAATAAACTTGTCATGGTAACCATTGTGACTAACTGAGATTTTATTATTTTACCCCAAAGCTTCTATATTTATCTTCCATTTATACCAGATTTTTAACATATGTGCCATTATTAAATGTATTTAAATTCAATAATAAACTTTACCAGATGTACAAATGTGTACATATGTGGCCATCAATGAATTTAAGAGTACCAGTGACAAAACTGCAGACATTTTGTTTTACTGAAATTTTGTAAAAAGTTTGTGTGTATTACTCCTGCCCTCTTTAAAGCTGTGATGTAGATTTTGTGCCATATCTGTTCATCAGATGGCCTGTGAGAAGCTGCTCGATGTTGTCAGTGGGCTGGTACCCCCAAACCAAGAACCAGCAAAGACCCCGGAAGATCAGGGCAGAGTCAAGACCAAAACAAGGAAAGGTAAACTCGTTTGTAAAAGTACTGTCACGTGCCAATTTTGAGTTCTGAACAGCTTTTAACTTTATATGAAAAACTGACATCTAATATTCTCACCAAAAATGGTGGTGTCAGTATGTTGAAACGTGTCCACAATGTGACCACTAACTCAGTACCGCTATAATGCTACTGTAATACAATACAGTCACTTGGACTGTCAGTTCCCTTTGCTGCAATTTGCATATTCTTTAGTAACAGCTGGCTTTATTGAAACCACTGTTATCCCTTGATGATTCAAGATACGGAAGTCATGATAATGACTGATTACACCGGAACGTTATGTACTGACTCTTTTTTTTTTGTGTGTGTGTGTCATAACTAGGTAATGACCTGAGATTGCTTCCCTGCACTAGCAAAGCTGTGTTACCTTTCTGTCTCCAGCTCATGCTGGCCTGCTTCAAGGTACTGACTCTACCTAAATCTGTGGAAATGATTGGAATTTAGGAGTTGGAGTTTGTGATTTTTGTAGTTGGACGGTGATTTGATAGGCGTTATTTGTTCTGATGCATTTGCTGACTTTATGTAGATATAAAACTTTGTTTGAACATCTTTCTCCATCTTTCTCATTCTGGCCAACCAGCTCCGTGCCTTCACAGACAATCGTGATGACCTGTCCCTCGGTCATGTGGTGGTGCTTCTGCAGTACGACTGGCCGCATGGCGAGATGCTGTTTTTAAAGGCAGTGGATAAAATCTGTCAGCAAGGCAGTTTCCAGTATGAGAATTTCTTCAACTATGTCACCAGTATCCTTTTTTTTTGTAACTGCCCACACAACCACAATAGAATGGATTTATAAATACTGTATATAGACTAATAACTCTGTGGTTACTTTGTCTGTGTTCGTTTGTTTGTATTGGATGTTAGTTTCCGTAAGCTCATGATTTTTGTCAGACATTGACATGCTGGAGGAGTTTGCGTACCTGCGAACTCCAGAGGGAGGGAGGATTCAATTGGAGCTGCTGCCCAATCAGGGAATGCTGATCAAGTAAGCATTTCGTAGAAACGTTTCAGTCGGCATCGTGACTCTGCACACTCCCGTTCTGTTGATGTGTTTTTATAGAAACCAGTGCTATTGATTGATCTAAGTCGACATGGCCTGTGGGGAAATTTTTTCTTTGAAATGAAAATGCTGTTTTACGGAGCAGGCATTTTAAAGAGAAGGGGTTTATGGTTGAAATAAAGCTTCTTTTAAGCTCCTTCATTCAGTGCTGTAGAAATTAAGACACTTGAATGCACCCTCACTGACTGAGAGTTGTTGAATGTTGCTGTCCCTCAGGAACCCTAGTCCCGCCCTGGGGGTGGAGTTAAATACCCTTCTGCTACAAGGGGTGCAGGCGATGGACAGGTACCCCAGGCCCCTCCTCCCACAGTCCCCATTTCTCCCCCACACCAGTCACCCTTCCTTCATTCCCAGCTTCAAGGCTTGTCATCCCCCCAGTTTTAATTTGGGCCTGTCATTTTACATCAAGAGTTAGATGTTCTTTGATTTCCTGTCGGCGTTTGTTTATTTGAGCCATTGCTCGTCTTTCTGTGGTCATCAGTGTTGTTGTTAATGTTGTTGTTTATCTGAGGATGATGTTGGTCTTGTTGTACAGCCAATTTAGTTTTTTGCCTTTTCATAACACTTGATCTCATTTCATTTGTGGACATGTTTTATGTGGTTTTTATTTATGACAGTGAATCCTTTGTTGTATAATCTTGACTGGCTGATTGGTGTGTAAGAAAAAAGGAACATGCTGTTTCCATGACTTTGTCTTTACCGCATAGATCATATAGATCCTAGTCTCTTTTTGTGACAAACCAGTTCTTGATAAGACATTTCTGACCATGTGTATGTTTGTGTTTTTATGTTTTATATTTATTTTTATCCTTTTACTCTTACAGACACCACACAGTGACTCGTGGAATCACCAAAGGAGTGAAAGAGGATTTCCGCCTGGCCATGGAGAGGCAGGTGTCGCGGTGTGGAGAGAACCTGCTGAGTGTGCTTCACCGTTTCTGCCTCAACGAGAAAATCATCATCATCCAGTCTCTTCCCTGACACCTGGCCTGTGGCTTTTGAACCTTTTTCATCATTGACTCATAGACATCCCAGGCACAGTGTCTGATGCAGCTGGACTGACCTTATGACCCCAACAGCTGCTGCTGTCCCAACACAGGACAAATAATTTCTAGTTCTCTTGTCTTTTTCATCCATCATTGAACTCTTAGGAAAAAAAAGGAGTTTTCTTGCCTTAAAAGTGGACCTCTCTTTTTAGGTGATTGGAGAGAATAGTAGCGTTCATAACATACAGTGCTCATGCAGCTTTCGTAGTCTGTACATAGTCCTCTTTCCCTTTCTGGTGTTAACCACAATATGTGCTTAACCACATTTGAAGTGGTTTAATCATGTTGTGATATTTTGCGGATGTTAGTATTGACAGAAGCATTGAGTGCATTTTGATAGTCTTGGGTAAAGTTTATTGTTTTTGTTATAAACTTGATCAACTTGTTAGTTTATATAAATGTTACCATTAAATGTCATTTGAATGATTTAAAGCAATTTACTATGTGATTTATATCGCACAAGCTTACAAGAACAGTTTCGTCTTCAGTTGTTAGTACAAGATTAAAAATTAGATGCTTTTGCTCAAAACAGTATGTTTTAAAAAAAGAATGCAAAAAATATACACTTTTTCTCTCAGTCTCTCCAGCGCACCCACATGTTCTTCCCCCTTCTATGTTTCCTCTTGTAAACTTTCCCGTTTGTTCCATCCACACTTCCTCTTTACAATTCTTTTTTCCTCTTTAGGCCTCCCCTTCGCAATCACTCTTCTATTTATAGCAAAGGTGCATTTGGAAGGTCTGCTTGAAGGGCAGCTTTGAGGTTAGCCCAGAACAGCCTCTGCTTGGCCCTGTCCTGTGGCCACTCCAAATAGGTGTGCCGGCTCATCATGGCCTTGAGCTGATAGTACTTGGATGGGATTGTGTACTGAGGCAGAGGCTCTAGCAGCACCAGCACAATACTGTCCGATCCTCGAGAAACGCGTTGGTGGCTGGCGAAGTACAGCTCATAATGACACCACTCACTCTTGACAAAGTGAGCAGAGAGCACAAACACGGAGCGTCGGCTTTTCTCCACACAGCTGATGATGTTTTCAATAATTGTCTTTCCTGGTACAAAGTTTCTCTCGTGATGGCAGATTCGGAGCCCTCCTGCATGACCTTCAAGGTTAGGAAGGAGGAAATTTTGCACCCATTCGGCGTCACGCTGGCTGTAGGACACAAAAGCATGAAACTCAACGCCCACCAGGTCTTCGGGCCGAACTTGTGTTCTGGCACGATGTTTGGCTCTGGTCCACTTCCAGATCATGCCCATGTACCAGGGAAGATCCAAACGGTGACACAGGGTCGCTATTGCCACAATCAGTACTACTGATGTGCACAAGATGGTGGCTGCTAGAATGCCAACATCACATGTGATCTCTGGGATCCAGATGTCTTTCAAGGTGGAATCTCTAACGTCCTCTGGGTAGGTGCAGTAATAGTCCGATGGCCAGCCCAACAATTCAGTTCCTGTGTGACTTTTCTTCTTTTCAGCTTTGATGCCAAGACTTCTGAAACTCCTCAGGGCGCAGGTGCAGGTGAAGGGGTTGTAACTGACATCCAGGGTTTTGAGTTTGGGACAGCTCTCCAGCATGCTTACAGATGGGGCATGGAGGGAGTTTGACTTAAGCAGAAGCTCACTCAGTATGGGGAAACCAGTACATACAGGCAGATCCCGCAGCCTGTTGGCGTTCAGATTCAGAGACGTAAGGTTTTCCAATTTCAACATGGATGATGGGACCGCAGAAATCTGGTTGTTCTGGAGGTCCAGTGTCTCTATTCCTTTAGGTAGACATTTAAAAACTGAGTCTGCCAGACCATTAGAAGACAGACTCATATTGGTGATGTTTGGTGGCCAGAGGCACTCCTCCACACCGTTGTAAACCAGGGAGTTGAGACTGAGGTCCAGATATTGCAGGGACTTCATGTATTGTATGCGTTTGCTCACCAAGTGAAGACTCTTAAGATTGTTGCTGACCAGAATCAGTTTCCTCATATTACCCAGACTCTCACATTCAACTGTTTTTTGACCCTCTACTGTTGAGAAAATGGTGTCAGATAAAGCACAAAAAGAAAAGTCCAGCTGGAGGATTGGACTCTGTGTCTTAGGGCATGTCATGTGTATGATTGCTGTCTCCGTTAAGGACATACTCTTCACTGGCATATTTATAAAATAATTGTATACAGACTCCTGTGAAAAAAAGAAAGACTTCACCACTACTCTTCTGGCTGAAAAGGACTCCATTTTAGATGTCTGGGTCACCTCAGTGTCTTTATAAGGCAAATTGCGAAGGGCCACATCAGAGGCAACCAGATGGGTTATAGATTTAAGCAGAATCACATTTACATAGTGAGTTAAGTCGTTCCATTCCATTGATATGTTGGTGAGATAAAGATATGAAGTGCGGATTTCTACCCTCTCACTCAGCTGCTTTCCCAGTTCATCATAGCCTCCTGTCAAATTCATCAACTCCAATTCATCAAAGAGTGACAGAGCATCATCAACCAGATTAAGGCCCGTTATGTGATGGGTAGTGAAGGCTATCTGAAGCCTCTGAGTGTGAACGTCCTTCAGGCTGCCTGTCTCATAACCCACTTCATCCTCCAGGCAAAGGGTCAGGGTACGCAGTTTCACTTCAGCAATACTCTTGAAATCGCCTACACTGATGTTTTTTGCTCCTAGTCCTAATCTCTCCATTTTTACCAGGGAACTGAAGGCACTCCCCAGTGTCATGGTGGGAAAGGGGTTATGGGCCAGATTTAGCAACAGAAGGTTACCCGTGTGCTTCAGGTACTGTTGACCCGACAGATTCTTCAGCATATTGTGCGACAGGTCCAGTTCCTCCAGGAAAGGTGTGTCAAGGAATGTCTCCGGATCGATCTCCTCTAAACCATTCCATGACACGTTCAGAAACCTCAGGAGAGTGGTGTTTTTAAAGTCTCCGCTGTGAAGCTGCTTTATGTGGTTGCATGACAGGTCTAAAAACTCAGCCGTGTGTGGCAGGTCTCTGGGGACAGAGGAGAGGTTTTTTGACGAGCGGTCTACGATGGTGCCAGGTGACGAAGCAATCTGCTGCAGGCCCGCCAACATGACCACCGCCCAGAGGCCTGCAGTTAAGAGCCTCATTGCTTTCCTGGATAAAAGTAAGGAAATAAACATCTGTGATAGAACTTTTCTGCTCGCAGAGACTATGTCATATGTGTGATTTTATTGTTTATTTTTCCCTCATTTAACCTGCAGTGTCTTATTCATGCTCAGAAGAGGAAGTCTTTTGTTTGAGAATAAACTGTCTTAAATCAGTCAAAAGGTTAGTATTACCTATGCATTCACAAATATCCCATTACAAATTTAAATAAAGCTATTTATTTTTATATTTCCTTTAGATCAATAGTGAGAAACATTTGTTTTTAATGCATATTTGTAACTATTACAGTTTCAAGCTTCACCTGTTTTATAAATATATAGACGAAATTTGTTGGCTCACTCAATGTTAATATTCTGCTAAATTGGTCAAGACGCTATGTCAGTTTCAGGAGACTATGCAGGTAAAATAAAATTATTACTAAACTAAAGAATAATAAAACCTATCAAATCCAATAATACCTAATAATAATACCTAAACTAATAATAAATCAAATCTAAAGAAAACTAAATGTAACAACAATACAGCACACAGACACACAACAGAGCACTAACCTGTACTGAAGTCAGAAGCACTGTCCTTGATATGTTGTTAATTTGTTGAGTGCTTAAGTAGTTGAGATGTAGTCCATCGTAATTAAAAACTTTTCAAGTGAACAGTCTCAACAATTAGCAAAAGGTATCTTTGCTCTGTCTTCAAGTCCATAAAAATATCAGTTGCAGTTTGAAGTTCAAAATCTCTGAAGGGGAAAAACCAAAACCTTATAAAGAAGATTAACTGCAGCTAGATGATCTGCCTCTGCTCTTCTCATTTGTCACTATGTAACAACCTCCGCCAGTGTTACAGAAAATAACAATGCTGAAAGGAAACAGACAGAAATGAAAGCAATTCTCAGACCAATGGCATGTTTCTCTCATGCACATCTTCTTTTCACTTCCCTAAAAGTTCTTTTTACTGTGTTTCAGGATGAGGTGATTGAGATTACATCATTATGTGGACACAGTGAAAACATATAAATCTGGTTTAAGTTTTGATATTCAGTCTGAAATGAACAACTAAATTAATACTCTTATTCATATTAACTTAATTTAAACCAACATAAGTTAATTGCAGTTTTTCGGCCGACTGAGTCTTCTGCACATCTTTCATACAGTACACGATACGTTATATACGTTATACTATAAAAGACATTCAGTTTATAACATCTGTACCAGTAGTTCTCACTTTTTTTGGCTTCTGAAGGGGAACATGCCTGAAAAAGTTTGGGAAACATTCATCTATACAGAAAAAACAATCACTGGCATTTTTCTTTTCTAAAATGTGAGGAAACTGTGAGTTGCATGAACAATATACAGCTGCAGTGCAGCTCAGTGTTTTTGAGACATCTTTTCTGTATCATAGCGACCACACGGAGGTCAGTCTGGGTGGTAGATGACCATTTCCCAAATCAATTGACTTATCCCACTAATGCCTGGAAGCAGGGTGTATCCTGGGCAACTACGCTGTTTACTCTAGACAGCTGTACACACTACCTTAACCAGGGAGGATGAGAAAGGGGCTTTTTGATGGGCTTTGAACTGTTTTATTGTGACTGGGAGGCTTAATCAAAACAAGCATGTGTATAGGAAGAGGCATAACTGCCTTTTCCTTGTCTCAGTGACTGTTACTCACACGGCAAGTGGAGCTTAATTGAATAAGGTCATATGAGCTGGTGTGACTGTTTTCACCTGCCGTGTTTGATCACATCTTGGAAGAACACTGTGGACGTGCCTCACTGCTTCTGGCATAAGACAACAGAGAATAGCCTGTTCTTTCATCAGGCTGCACTTCATTATATTGTCCTTCCTACTTTTTCAATAAATGTTCTCAAAATAGCTTAAACATGTGTATATATGTATGTGTTTGTTGGAAGCTGACCGCAATGTGAACTCCTTCTGTTATGGAGCTAAGATCAGAGTACAAGCTAATTATTGACTCGAGAACCTTCTTTACAGCAATCAACAGTATGTTTAGAGCTCTGTGTGTGTGCGTGTGTGTCATTGTGTTTTGGCTTCACAGGGATAGGATAGTGTCACTACTGTCTTTTTAAGAGTCTATTTTTGATTTGGTGATATAATTGAAGGATACTGGCGTCTTTTTGGGATTACTGGTGAAAATAATTCACCGGAAACTTCTCCGAAGTAAAACAATGAAAGCGTGTGTGGATGTGAGTCAACCTTTGTATGTGTGAACATTATGTGGTAGGGAGGGGCTGTGGGAGCACAAGTACACCGAGGGAGAGATAAGGAAGTCTGACCAGGTTGTCAGATGGACACAACAGCACCTCACAGCTTCAGATGTACCTCTCTCCAGCCTGTGATCACTTCTCTCTGTTCCTTACCATCATTATGGATCTTTTGTCAATCACAAGAGGATTTATGATACTGAACAGAGCAGCTGCTCTTACTGACACCAGCTTCCCCCTTCAAGTGGATTTCTGAAACAAGGTGGACTCCTTCAGGATGCTGAACCATCCTTGTCCTTCCACATGTCAGTGCCTCATACTCTGCGTCCTGTTGTTGGTGTGTGGTTGGAACAAGGCAGCCTGTTCTCTTGGGGAGGGCAGGAGGATTTGGCAGCAGCCCAAGCCGGACCCCATAATCAAAGACCAATCTTTCCTTTATGACACCTTCCCCCCTGGATTCCTCTGGGGTTCTGGGACGTCTGCCTTCCAGACAGAAGGAGCCTGGGACCAGGAGGGGAAGGGAACCTCCATCTGGGACCATTTCACCCACTCCTCTATCAGTGGTAATTTGGCAACTGAGAATGCCAATGTGGCTAGTGACAGCTACACTCACTGGGAAGAAGATGTGAATGCATTGGAGTTTCTAGGTGTAAGATCATACTCCTTCTCACTCTCCTGGCCCAGGATCTTTCCTGATGGGAATGCCAGGAGTCCACCGAATACAGTTGCTGTGGTGCATTACAGTCGCCTCATAGAGAGACTTCTGCAAAAGAAAATCGAACCCATCGTCACTCTCCATCACTGGGACCTGCCACAGGTTCTGCAGGAGCGATACGGAGGCTGGAAAAATGACACTCTGGTGGAACTGTTTGAGGAATACGCTGCCTTTTGTTTCCACACGTTTGGGAGTCGAGTTAGGTACTGGCTCACAATTCATAACCCATACCTGGTGGCTGTACAGGGGTATGGGACAGGTGTGCACGCTCCTGGAGAGACAGGGGGTACCTCTGGCTCTCTCATTGTGGCCCACAACCTGATCAGGGTAAGTTAGACAGGCTTAGTAGACTGGGAGTCTGTAGATTTATATAGTCTGTATTTATTATGCTGTAGATGCCTGGGTTGTAAACAACAGTACACAAAGAATTAGTAAATGCTATAGGCTGTCTGTCAACTTTGAACTCATGCACCTTTTATCAGTTTATGATGGTCAATGAATATTTGCATTCTCCAAATGATTTTGAGGTCACAAGATAGTGAAGTAAGCGCAGATTACACCAGTGCTGTTATTTTGTTGCACTCAGGTTAAATCAATGCAGACAATGGTGATTTGATTAATTGCACTGTAACATGTAACTGGTGCAGCCTGGTGCAAAGCCTTTATGCCTGCTTCTAATATATCTTTTCAAATATCAGTTGATCATATTTTATTTTGACAGGTCTGTGATCAGTAAACAGGACACTTAAAAAGACATTGAGGTCAAAGTCCACCACATCAGCACTTTTGTGCTGGAGAGAAACGGTGTGTGACAGGAAGTCATGGAGATATGCTTCATTAATAATCATTTATGTTTATGCAGTTGAGAGTCTAGCACAGACGGTATGTGTACAGCAGATGCAGAGCAGATAGCACAAGCAAATAAAAATTTTCTGGTGCCTAATAGATTGTTTTCATAATTACTTCCGCTGAGGAAGTTATATCTTTGGTCCCATTTGTTTGTTGCATATATTTATCTGTTAGTTAGCATGACTTCTTAAGAAGTCTATTCCATATTTGTCTCTCACTGTGTCTTAAATGCTGGATCCAGATGTGTATTTTATAAACATTTTGTAGTGCTTAAAAAGCTGATGCTTTTTTCACAGCACTTATCATAGTAGCACAAGCACAGGTGTTGCTATTAGAATTATCAAAGGCTTTATTCCGTTCAGGCTTTCCAGTGAGCTATGACTGTGTGACAGTGAGTAAGGATGAACACTACGAGGACCATGAAATTGAAGCAGCTAAAGTGAATTCAGCCATCATTCATGTTGTTATCTACTGCTGCACCTTCCTACTGCTACATGTCAAAAGGCCTATTATACTTTTGTGATTTTGTTGTGGACTACAGTACAGTGCATCATATTAATATGTCTAATGTGATCTCCAGGCACATGCCAAAGCGTGGCACATCTACAACACCCACTTCCGACCAACTCAGAGGGGTCAAGTATCCATTGTCCTGGGATCCCACTGGGTTGAACCTCAGAGAGGTCAGGCAACGTCAGGCAATATCGAACTCTGCCAGGAATCAATAGAGGCTGTGCTTGGCTGGTTTGCCAACCCCATCTTTGGAGATGGGGACTACCCAGTCTCTTTAAAAATCAAGCAAGGGGCCCTCCTGCCCACATTCACCCCTGAGGAGAAGCTTTGGGTGCAGAAAACAGCTGACTTTTTTGCTCTGTCCTTTGGACCTAACAACCTCCGTCTGGGCCGGAACCTGGTCCATTATGGGCAGACTGTGACCCCAGACCTGAGGCGTGTACTGAACTGGATAAAGCTGGAGTATGGGGACTTAAGAATGCTGGTGGCTGAGGGGGGCTGGTTCTCCGAAGCAAGTGTGGGAAAGGAGGACACGGTGGCCATCTATCTGATGAAGAGTTTTATCAATCAGGTTCTGCAAGGTGAGCACAGAACTGGAGAGAGCTAACAAATATGAGTTAGATAATTTAATGAAGTGATCATGAAACAAATATGTGAAATCTGTTTCTCTCTCTTATTGCTGTGTTTTCTGTTACAGCTATTAAGTTTGAGGGTGTGCAGGTGTTTGGCTATTCTGCTTGGTCATTGGTGGATGGATTTGAGTGGAATTATGGCTACACTATTAGGCGAGGTCTTTTCTACATTGACTTCAGCCAGCCAAACCGAACCAGGTCCCCCAAGACCTCTGCACTGTACTACCGGCGTGTAGTCGCTGACAATGGTTTTCTGAGAGATGAAAACTTTGGAGAGGTCAAAGGCCGTTTCCCTTGTGACTTTCAATGGGGTATAGCTGACTCCACTTTACAGGTGAGAAGACAAGAGGGTGATTTTGCAGCAGAAATTGCTAAATAATGGCTATGTTCACTTTCACAATCTTTAATGTCTTTCTTGTTGCTGTAGGTCCACTTCTACCCGTTCTCACCACAGTTTACTGACCCCCATATGTACAGCTGGAATCTCACAGGAGACGGATCACTGCGTCCAGTCCCAGGGGTGAAACTCCACACAAGACCATCCCAGTGCACTGACTATTTGGCCATCCGTGGTCATCTTCGCCTGTTTGCATCCACTGGGGCATCTCACTACCGCTTCGCCCTAAACTGGTCTCTGATTTTACCCCAGGGAGACCTCTCTAATGTGAACACTGAGGCTCTAAGGTAGAAATATACACACACACAAACATGAACTGTTTCAATCTTCTAAAAATTCATTTTGATATAAAGATGATACCAGCTGTCTTTATCTAAGTCAGTCATATCTACACAATTTTTTCTTCTAACTCTATACTTTGTTTCATATTGTTATTATGTCTGAAAGGTACTACCGCTGTGTCCTAACCGAGCTCAAGAAGCTGAACCTGGAGGCTGTTGTAATTCTCTATTACCCAACACACAGAGCTCCAAATATAGGCTTGCCTGGGCCAATACTTGCCTCCGGGGGTTGGCTCAACTACAGCACAGTTGAAGCATTTCGGGAATATGCAGCACTCTGCTACCAGCAGCTGGGGTACTGGGTTCGATACTGGATTACCATCAATGAGCCGAACAGACTCATAGATGTTTATTCTGATGGGAACGAGAAGCATCAAGCAGGTCATAATCTTCTTCTAGCTCATGCAAAAGCTTGGAGGCTGTATGAGAGGGAACATTATAGCCAACAGAAAGCACTGGTATCACTTGCACTACATGCTGACTGGGCTGAACCTGCCAACCCCTTCCTGGACTCACATATGGCAGCAGCACAGAGATTCCTCCTGTTTGAACTTAGTCGCTTCTTAGACCCTCTCTTGTTGGGAACTAGACATGAGGAGAAGAATATCGAGGGGGGGTATCCACAAGAAATGAAGATGTACCTGGAGGAGAGAGCTCGAGTTACAGGCCTCCCTGGATCTCCTCTGCCTAGTTTTACTGAGGTGGAGAAGCACGAGCTGAGAGGGGCTTTGAGTTTTATCGCTCTGAACCATTTTACTACTCGTTTGGTGTCTCCATATCCCCGCACACAGGCCAGTTTTCAGCCGAAACAACCACCTGATCACGACTGTCTGACCCTTTCTGATCCCACTTGGCCCTCATCCGGTCTTGGACAGGCTCTTGTACCCTGGGGCCTGAGGAAGATCCTGAACTGGGTGAGCCAGAGATATGGAGGGGCTCTACCGATCATTGTCACAGCCAGTGGGGTTGATGATCAGGCTCCTGTTGAGGACAAACTCAGGCAACACTACCTAAGGACTTACCTGCAGGAGGCTCTTAAAGGTGGGATGGGACATACATTTCATCTCCATTAGTCTGCTAATATGTAATGTTCTTCTTTTCCATTCCAGAAAGTGTAGAGTAATCATATTTCAGTAGGAAAATAATGGAGCCCTGCAGTGTTTGGGACATTGAGACATAGACACAGCTCCTAAGGCAATATAGGTTTTATGACCATATTGCTTCCCACTATAAAACCCACATGTAATGAGAGACCATGAAGATCATAAAAAAAGGGAGAGGACAGAGAAACACAGCACAGTGCTAGTGCTGATCACTACTGTGTTCATATTTTGCCCCCTTTGGCTCTCCTGTATTCGCACATACAAAAGTGTTGTTTTCTAACATATGTTAACCATCGGACATGTGTTCTTAACATTTGATAGTTTCTTTAATGGTAGAATAACAGTATACCTGGGTTATTCATATGGCCTGAAGAGGAGGAGGGACAGGAGAGCAGATTAATGATTCTTATCTCACTTTCCACCTTTATTCTATTTGTCTCCAGCTCACCAGTTAGATGGGGTCAACCTGCAGGGCTTTTACTTGTGGAAACTGCAAGATCGGCATGTCCCTCAGTTCGGGCTTTTCACTTCAACCCAACATCAGTCCACACCTAAGGCCTCCATTGCTGTCTACAGAGAAATTATCACCCACAGCGGTTTCCCGGAGGATGACACCACGCAGACCTGCAGCTTCAGTGAGCTGCACCAGCCGTGCTCCGTATGTGCATGGATGTTCAAGAACAAAGCAATGCTGGTTTTCGGAGGCTGCCTCCTGATAACAGCTGTTATGTTGGCAGCACTCGTCATCTTCGTCATCATCACCAAGAGAAAGCAAACAAGAGGCGGAGGGAGGAGAACGAACAGGATAAGCAGGAGGAGAAGAAGGGAAGGAGTACCTGTTTGCTCATGTCCACCTGTTCTGAAGTGCTAATTGTAAAAGACGTCAACTGAGCACTGTGTAGCAGACTAACTGTGTGTAGTTCATTGACAGAAAAAAATCCATAATCCATCTATAATTGATCCATTAATGCCTGTGTGATCAATTTACCCACAATCACTGTCAAGAGAAAGTGTCTTCATCTGCTTTATTGTAATAATGGGTTATTTAGATTGACGGTAATCGGGACAATTGTGTAAGCTATTTTATTTGTATATTAAATGACCATGAGATGGCAACAGATTTACAGAATTCCATGTGCACATTTACAAAACTTGATTATGTAAGCTCTGTGGTTTACAGTAAAGACGAAATGCTTTACATAAATGCTGACCTTATTTTTGACCTTCACTGTGGAGAAAACATGTCAATACCATGATTCAAGGATTGTAAGAAAGTCAGTGAGTGATGATTGTATTGTGTAGATCAGACTAAAATGTGACTTAAGTATGATATTTGATATCATATGTTTAGCTCAGATTTAATTGTGGATTGCATAAATTTTGTAAAAGGAGTTTTTAAAAGGTATTTTCAAGTGGTATCCACTTAATTCAAACAGGAGATGTGCTGCTTACTGTGTGCCACAGACTGTGTAAATTTCCATGGGACAATGATGCCCCCTAGTGTCACTGTTTGCAGCCTTGATAAAGCACAATGGAAAATGCGGGTCTGTCTTCAATTGAACAAAGGGAAGAATACCAAAGTACATAAAATTCTCATGTGTTTCCAGCAATGAAGCTGCATGGCTTGAGAAGTGAGATCACTTTGCATGTTAGAAGATGCCATGCATGTTGCTTGAGTACAGTAGAGTACAGCTCGTATAGTAACACATCTGGATGACTCACTTTGAATTAGCGGCTTAAATATATTAATTGTTCTTCTAAAGTGTGATATGCTTCTCTGAGCATCTCCTGGTCACTTAAAAGTAAAGTATTTTCTCTGAAACTCGTCTCTGTCCCCATCTGTCTTAGAAGGCATTTACCCAGTCACTTCCATCTTAGCTTTGTATGAGCGACTGTAATGGCTAACTTCACTTTAGAGCATTTTTTGACCAAAAGTAAGTGACCTTATGGTATAGATTAAATGTAATGTGCCAATCGTTGGGTGAAACCTTTTATTTTGCATTAAAAGGTGATCAAGAATGACACAATGTCCTTGTTTTCCCATATGTACCACCTTTGACTACATATTATGGCTTTAAGGATAATAATAATAATATTAAGAAAAAGAGGACTATATTATTATTATTATTATTACACAATACATTATTCATCATGAACAGACTAACCAATGGCAGGAGGCGTTCAGGATGGCAATACAGATCACATGACCCCCTCTCCTCCAGACTGCATGCAGTTTGGTATTAAAATGTTTTCAGTAGCACCAACCATTGTGTTGTTGCAGATTTGAGATGACAGATACATGTTGAGCTATTTTAACGAATTATACCCTCATATTGATAACCGGGACTGACGGCACACACGTTTAACGACGTTACAGCTGTTATTTTTGAGGTTGTGTCCAAAAAAAGTGCAGAGCTCTTGTGGGCAGAACAAGCTAGCTAACGTTAGTCAGGTCGGACGGCGGCGAGGCCCCAACCGGACGGGAACACGGGGGAACCATGGCCAACATCGCAGTTCAGAGGATAAAACGGGAATTCAAGGAGGTCCTAAAAAGTGAAGAGGTTGGTTGTCTTGTTTGCCAGTTAAAGTTACGCCTTTTATTTTTTTCTTTCTGTGACTACAGGCTGAATGTGAGTGACGCGTCGCTGGCTCAGCTGTCAGCTTGCTAATCACCGAGCTGCTAGCTTTAGCTAACTGTATCAGACACGGCAGTGCATCCGGCTTCACAAATAGCTACTACCGCTAGCTATTTAGATGCTGCTATGGGGAAGTTAAAGCCAAGGAATTTACTGTTGCTGGAGCACAGTTAAGCAGATGTTGAAATTAATTGAGCCTCAAGTTCATGTTCCTAAGTTAACGTCACTGGCTAGCTTACCATGCCTTCTATGGTCACTAAGCTAGCTGGGTTAGCCCTAGCAAAGATAGTTTGGTGTGATGCGCCTGTAATACAGAAGGTGTACTCTTCACGTGTGTCCTCCTGTCTCTGTATGAACTCGTCTCTACCTACATTAGTGGCCTTATTATATGTAGATCCGCAAGATGTGTGCAACAAGTTGAGGTCAACTTTGGCTAATGCTGCGGGGGGTGTCAACTTATGCTGCATAGGCAGGTTTGAAGTTTGACAGCAAGCTAGCTTAACGCTTTGCAGTCTGCCTGTCTGCTGAAGTTAAAATGCTTCTTTGCCTTTTCACCCTTTCAGACGAGCAAAAACCAGATAAAGGTGGATCTGGTGGATGAGAACTTCACAGAACTTAAAGGGGAGATAGCAGGGCCACCTGACACACCATATGAAGGTGAGGGGCTCACTTAGACACACTGCTGTCTGCTAACCTGTATGCATGGTTGCACAATTTTGTTATGTGATACTGGGCGTCACTGACAACAACTTTATTTTTTGAGAAGGCCTCAGCAACTAACTGTTTCAAGAGGTTTTTAATTCCTAATTAATCTAAAACAGGTTGCATCTTTACTGTTACCATTTTATTGCATAGTCCTGTGATTATTCTTAAATAATTGTGACCCCTCTCGTTTCTTCCAGGCGGTAGATATCAACTAGAAATTAAAATTCCAGAGACGTATCCATTCAATCCACCCAAGGTAGGGATTCATTGCTGTTATTGTTACTGATCGCTGTCCCTTTCCTTCTGGACAATGGCGTGAGAAATTTTCAATGGCAGTGCTAATCCACAAATGATTTACTTCATCCCGCTTTCATTTAATCTCTCAGGTGCGGTTTATCACAAAGATCTGGCATCCCAACATCAGCTCAGTTACAGGTGCAATATGTCTGGACATTCTCAAAGACCAGTGGTGAGTGAACGTGTGCCAGCATTCTTGACATTCTTCATCCACCATACATCCATCACAAAATAGTTTTCTAGTCATGTGAGGCAATAAATTTCCCCTACCAAAAGCCATAGTCATGGCCAAGTTGCTTCTAATACCCACCCCTGTAACTGTTGCATAACACAGTCCTCTTGCCAATAAATTCAACTTGAAAACGATGCAGCCTCAATATGCCTTGTGAATGAGTGAGCCTTATAATTGTGTGGAAAGCATTAGTTGTTATTATTATTCCCAATTTTCATGTATAGTAATGTAAGTGTTCAGGCACACAGATCAAAGGCATTTAAACTAATTGGTCCACTATCATGTTGAGTCTTGAAAGGGTTCCTCAGCAGGAACACATCTGTAGCAGTCGGAGGCTATGAGTAGAGTTCATGCTCTTATCAGTGTTGCACTAAACTGTGACACAAACTGTATATCCTTTCAGGGCAGCTGCTATGACTCTGAGGACAGTCCTCTTGTCACTACAAGCCTTATTGGCAGCCGCAGAACCAGATGACCCGCAGGACGCAGTGGTAGCCAATCAGGTGGGTGTGCATGTGTTTTATGTTTTGCCTTTTGGTTGACAAATGTACTGTGGATATATATTTAAAATGTTTAAAGTGGGGCAACATATGTATAAAATATGATATTAATTATTATATGATATTATTGGTTGGTTTTACTGGTTTACAGTAACTCCCATAAACTTAACATTTGTTGTCCTGTGAATTTAATACCGGTATGGTTGAGGACGTGTATTAGACTGTTAAGATGTTAATTGTCATGCCAAGTTATTTTTGTTCCGATGTTTTTTTGTCAAGTCCACCTGTGTATGACCATAAATTGTTACTTTAAATGCTCTTATATGAGTTGATGCATTATTCTTTTTTCCTGTGCTACACAACAATTATCTGGTACAGGTTTAGCAGCATTGAGTGCAGTGCCAGTAATGTGAAACTGTTGTGAAATATCATGTGTAGGCAGTGAGCTGTTTGCCCATCGCCTGCTTTTCTTATTGAAAAGATTATCCTACTCTCGTGAACACATAACACCTACATACAATCACTAATCCTGTGTGGAGTAATAGATATCTATCACATACCAGCCCATATTCCAATGAAACATCCACGAAGGAATGAAATAAGGTTAGGTAACATTTAGTGTAGTATAAGATATGTTTTTGTCTGTGTGTCCATGTTTTTATACACAGTTTACATTACTAAATATTACACAGTTGGTCAGAGGTCCAGTATGGACTCGAAACCTTGGGATTTTCAGGTTGTTTAGAAGGTGCTGCACTTTAATTTCTCTTATAGCTGCACTGAAAATGCTTTGTGTGTGTATGTTAAAGTACTGCATGCTTCAGTAAAAAGCACTGTATAAATGTGTGAGTGAATGGGTGAATGTGACTTGTAGTGTGTAAGCATTTTGAGTGGTCGAAAAGACTAGAAAAACTCTATATAAATGCAGTCCATTTTTCATTAACAATATTTGGTAAGCCTTAGTGTTGTACTATATAATGACCTTTGGAAATAAGTTATGTGTAGTCCAAAACTTCATATGAAGCTGCAGTTTATTTGTTTTATTTAAAGTTAAAGTGGACATAGTTTATGATGATTGGAAATACTCACCTGCATTACATTTCAACAGTGCATACACAGCATGGAAACAGAAAGCGGGCCAGCACTTGGCTGAAATGGCTGTCTATCAGATTGCAGCTCTACCAGTTCATCTGGCTCAGAATGTCTCAGCAGCCTTGAAATCTTGCAGAGCATTATTTAATAGGCATTCTGCTGTGGAGCCACATATACACAATAGTATAGATGGGCCATAAGTGCACCACTCTTAAGCTTTCAATCATCCATATGCTGAAGGATATTATTCAAAGCAGAAGCAAATAATTTCACCTCCTTGTACTTTCACATGTTATATTGTTGTACAACTTTGAATCACAAGAGTACTTCTATTCTTCTTCTTTTTCTTTCTTGATTAACCAGTCGGTCGTTTGGTCTGTTAAAAAGTCAGTAAACTGCAAAAAATTCCAAGATGATGTCTTCAAAGGACTTGTAAGTAGACAGTTGTTGACAGTGGTATTCTGAACCCCTTTCACACAAACTTCCTGTTGTTTTTCATATTTGTTCACACAGTACAAGCAGAACCCAGAGATGTTCAAACAGACAGCGAGGCTCTGGTCTCATGTCTATGCAGGAGCGCCTGTCTCCAGTCCGGAGTACACACGCAAAATAGACAAACTCTGTGCCATGGGCTTTGAAAAAGTAAGTATTCCTAAACTTTTTCCTCCCGTACTGTGCATTGCTCTGCAGAATAAAACTGAGGTTGTGATGAGTTTTTGTGTGGTTTTTTTTCCCCCCCCAGAATGCAGTAATAGTGGCGTTGTCATCGAAATCCTGGGACGTGGAGACAGCGACAGAGCTACTGCTCAGTAACTGAATCTTGACACCCCCTTCATCTTCCTCCACATCCCTTTCTCCCCTCCTCACACATACGCACCCTCTCTCCTCCAAATTCCAGCTGTCTGAAGGCGTCTCCTCCTCTGTCGCACCCTCTGTTTCACAGTGGACTCCTCACCTCCATACTTCTCTGCTCCATCCCTCCATTATCCCCTCTGTGTGGCATCCCCCCCTGCTCGTCTCTTCTGCTGTACCACACTCCAATCAGTCGCTCTGTGAGCTCTTATCTCTGGTTTCTTTAAGTTCATTTGACATTCCACACAGTGCTACAATCAAAAGTCCAACCACATCTCACCCCCTTTGAAGCAAATGCCAGACTTAAGACCCCACCCACGCCCGCCAGTCTCCCAGCTTTTCTGGCTGTGTCCAAGAAGCGGCTGTCAGTGGCTTATCCTTGCCTATGCAGTGCATTTACTTTGATTTGTGAAAACCTTTGTAGGAGAGAGCCATTCAAGGAGGCTCTTTTGGACCTGGTCCCTATTTTTGCACACTTTGGTCCTGTTTTCTAAACAGGGTTTAGGCAGAGTCCTAGACTTTTAATTTGGTGTCTCTCATTCATTCACCCTTGCACAATAAACACTCAGTGTTTTGGGATGCTCTATAGTAGTATAGGGTACTCTAAAATGAGTAGTAAGTTGAAATACCAGGACTGTTACGAGTCTTTATATTGTACCATTGCTGGGATTCGTTGAGGGCACCATAAAATGTATGCATTTTTTAAACTTAAAATCTGGACATTCAAATAAAATTGTGGTTAAATAAATGTAGCGCACCATGTAGTAATAAGTAATAATGGAGTTACAGACACCAAATAGGACTCGGCTCATTCCCTGTTCTGGAAAACAGCTCATAAAGTGTCACTGAGGTGTAGCCATACTCATTTTCACGCCACATTTTCTCCCCTTCAACTGTCTGACAAACCCAAAGCTCCCGCAGCAAACCCAAGTTCCAACCCCCACACCTGCTCTCAACTCGGGCTCACTTCACCAGTCCCTTTCCCCACATTTTTTTTAAAAAAAAAAAAAGAAAGATTATTTGCTTTTGGCCTCCCACAGGAATACATTTGGATTCTTGTTTTTAAACAGAGAAAACAAAACAAAACAAGTTCAGCAGTAACACAACCTGTCACAAGTCTGGATGGAAATAGTTCCAAATGAGTTTGAAAAATATTGCATCATCTTAACTTCGCCAACAGATAAATATGTCAAAATGATTCATCTGTAAATAAAGATATTAAAGTCTGTGTAAATTAATTCACACTGTCCTTTCTGTGTTGCCTCTCAGCGACGTCTTCATTGTGTGATAGTCGTCAGCTGCCCCCTAGGAAATGCAACACCTAAAAACTACCTGGCGATAACGTAACCTTCCGTATTGTCAGGATATGGAAGTCAGTCTCAGCTGAACCTCAGTCACAAAATGACAAAGGACCTGTTTATACACGTTGTTGTTTAGGATCCCACGTGTTTGTAAGCCTGTTTGGCTGTGCATACATTTGAATAAAAACTAGTGTGAGGCACTAAAATTTACAAGGCCAACAGAAAATGAACCTGCAGGGAATTACGTTGCCAGTGAAAATAGAGCAAGCAAGCCAATTTAGATGAAGAATGTGCATGCAGAAGAACCGGAGAATGGATTATGCATATTGGAGTTTGCCTTTCTGTACAGTAGTACTTTGGGACATTCACAGTGGTATTGCACTGCTGTTGCGTTAAGTTCCTGGTTGAGCAAGCGCATTTTTTAGTGCGTTTAGAGCCTCAACAAGGAAGTGATACGGGCACTTAATATCATTTTCCGATCACCTTGCTTAGGGTGATGGAAACTTAGGATGAGCACATTAACAGATGGCCGGCTTGGTACCATGTTGTGTTATGCCGAATCTCTCCAGGAAACCCTGGCAGTAATCTGAATGTTACAGTTCAGCCTGCACACTTGCAGTCAGTGACTGCAGTCATTGCTTCCACTGCACAAGAGAGAAACTGCCGCTTGATGTGTTGCTGTCTGCTAATCAACAGCAGAACAGAGTGTTGAGTCGGTTGACTGTACAGCACTGAACCTGCTGCACGCTAACCCAGCTGCACATTTTCCAGGCATCCCCCAGTGACAAAAGCTCATTGTGAATCCTTTCACTGGATGTTGGCATATCTCTGTAGTGTATCTACCATCTGGAAGTCCTCCAAGCATCCCAGAGCAGAGGACTGTACTATAGATGGCTCAATATACGAGGCCCCTGAGATAATCACTGTGCTATTAAAATGCACACAAAATAAATTAACTTGCTGCATTATTAAAGTGTTGAAGCCTCCATAGGACGGACGTCACCGCAGCATACCTCCTTGGCTGCAGTTTGTTCCAGCCATGCTATAAAAGACTAATGTTTAAGCTTAGTCGCATAAGAATATGGCCTTTTTTGAAAATCTGTTATGATGGCATAACTGTAAGATTCCTGAAGGGATTTCACATTTGTGTGGTTTTGAAAGTTTGGATTAACATTTTTATAGCTTTGCTTTGGGGTAATATTTCCACTGTAAACCAATAATTTCAGTGTAGCTTCCTCAGCTCTCCTCTCTCACCAAAATTAGATTTTTTTTAAGTTTAGCTCTTTTATGAATCATGAGGCTTTCCTGCCATACACTGTTTAACCCCCACCTGTTTCTGTAAGACGCCCCCATAGCATCAAAGCCAAAATAACATTACTGAGGAGGATACATTTGAAATTTCAGTCACAGTCTTGGTGTAGCGGATTTCCTCCTGTCTTCTTTGATTCTTCAGCAAATTTTATCAAACATTCACTTCTGGGTTTTTAGGGGGCAAATCAAAGACACAGGTGCACAGGAAATTTAATACTGAATCGCACAATTTTTAGTCTTTTGATAACAGTACAAAGTACAGATGACATGCGAAGGCTCTGCAGAAACAAGAATCTCTTTTCTGACATGTTCTTTTAACCCTCTTGCCCCATGTTCCTCCTTAGAGGGATGAGGTAATGCTGGTTGGTCAACAGTAGCACACAGGGTTGTCTGAATGCACAACTATCTGAGCTGCTCGTCCTTATCAGGAAAGTTCCCACCTGCACACTCGTACAATAGTGTACCTGTCTCTGCTCTCTCCTTGACCAGCCTTCAAAGATAACAAATGTACGTCCTCAGGCCTTTAAGAATCTGTAGGTTAACATGATATTGTTGTCTTCACCATTCTGTGCACACTTATAATTAAAAATACCATTTCTATCTAAATACAAGCAATATGCTTTGTTGAATACATATAACAAAGTATTGATGACATAAGCATGACAGTTTCCCTTAACAATGGCCTTGTTATTAAGTGAGAGATCTATGACCTTTGTAATATGTAATCAACTTCTCCCCTGAGCCCAGTGAGCATTTTTACTAGTTTTAGCATTTAACTTAATCAAGGTCACAGTGACTCATTCCAGCTCGTCCTGAAATAAGCTATCTTCTGACAATATCTTACTTAGTTAAAACAGAAAAGAACCAGTTGACCATCTATAGCAGTCTATATATTACCCTAAATAAAGTGGCTGTCACAAGTTAAATTGCCATTTTTCTGTGATCAATATTCCAAAATGCCAAAGGTATATATATATTTAAAAAAGATCACTCTTTTTCTGTGCCTTGACATTGACCGACCTTTACTTTCTGACCAAAGAAAGGATGATCCACACTCTGAGAAGTTGTTAAGATTTTCAACTGTAAACTGAAATTCAGCTTTTTGTCTGAAAGCTTTAATGTAGTAAAGACAACATACCGAAAGTGGCTCATGTTGGCTGAAGTTGAAAACGTTATCAGTATTTATTGCTCCAGTTATTACCATAATGTTAATGAAGGACTGCTTAATTATTTGTTTGATTAAATGAGTAATGAAATGAGTGATTTTCAAATGCCAGTCTTTTCTCCTGCATATCATCCTGGTATTGGCAGTATGTTGTAGGAGCAGAGAAGCAGCCCACCTGGCGGGCCGGCGTTTGACTGACAGGTTGATAGCCCAGTGTGTGGTGAGGTGATGATTCGTGGGCATCCTGTTTCTCTCGGTCTCCTGCTGCTATGTGATAGCCGGAGTTTTATTCCATGTCTCAGTCAGCAGACATGCTTCCTCCCCTGCCAAGCAGTAAGAGCTGATCCGACCACGATGACGATCAGAGGAAATGGTGCTCGGCTATCTGCAGCTGAGTTCAATTGGGGTTGAACGGGCCATCATGTAGGCCTGTTAGGGGATGAAGTCTAGGACCGTCTAGACCCAATTACTTCTTTTTATTTTTTAATTTTTATTTATTTATTTATTTATTTTTACTTCTTCTCTGGGGTATTCAGAGATGCTCAAGATGATCCCAATTGTCTGTCTGGCGATGCTGCTTCCTGAAGGTGAGTCAGACTTGAAAATGAGTTTCTGTGCATTCATTTATCATTTGAACAGATTGTGCCGTTTTAAACTTTAACACATGCTTTTTATTTGGTTAAAAATAATAAAACAACTGACGTTAATCAATGTTAAGTTTATTGCTGTGCACGCAGTTACTCACAAGCTGCAGTAGCTTTTAAGTAGAGAGCAATTACCTAGATGCTGAATTTTGCATGTGGCTTTCAAACCATTTAAACTAAATAATCTTAAGAAACAAATTTTGTGAAAGTGAAAAAGTCTTTTTGCTAATGTTTCTTTACTTATTTATTTATTTTAATTTTTAAGCCCAAATGTAAGACAAAATTTCCACTGAGTTCACCAAATTGTTTTGAAAGTGGTCCCACAAAAATGAAAGAATTATTCCTTAAATAGCTTCCAAATAAAATATAAAAAATAAAGTTATTGTGTAGCATTAAAAAAAAACAGAAATTGTAAAATGCTTGCCTTCTAACATTGTTCACTGCCAACCCTGTTTGTATCATGTTTTATACGCTGCATGTCCTTCTCCTCCTCTCCTCCATTCCCAGCTGTCCTATCTTCCTCCTTTCATCCAGCCCGGCCATCGGCAGGAGGGTCCCCCATATGAGCTAGGTTCTGCTCAAAGTTTCTTCCTGTTAAAAGGAAGTTTTTTTTTCCTGCCACTGTCGCCTTAAGTGCTTGCTGTGGTGTCAGGCTCTGGGTCTCGCGCTTTGAGACAATTTTGATTGTGGAAGGCGCTATATAAATAAAATTGAGTTGAATTGAAATTAAACATTATAACTACACCAAAGGATAAGTAAACAGGGAATTTATATTTATCGGTCAACTTTTTATAGATCAATTAAGAGGCACAATGCAGTGCTGGAAAATACAGTTTGAGCCATGTGAGCTTTTGGTCTTCATGCCAGACAACAGAAAGATCACAGAAGTCATGGTACATAAAACCACATTAGAAAACGCCATGGTTGTTTTTGTCATAATGACTGATGACCAGATCTTTCTCCCACCAGTGGTTCACTCAGCTCAGGGTCACTATGCCCAGAAGCTTCTGAATGATTTGATGGACAATTATTCCAGCGCCCTGCGGCCTGTGGAGGACACAGACAGCGCCCTCAACGTTACCTTACAGATCACTCTCTCTCAGATCAAAGACATGGTGAGTGTTTACTCACCTGCAAGATCCTCATTCCTAAATTCTAAAGTGCTTATAATGTGTACTGTATATTGTGATAAGATCTTAATTACCAAAATAAAACCTGTTCCTTCAAGCTAGACTACAGAAAATGAAATGTGACGTATTTGTATTAAATTTATACTGAGTTTTCATCATTGCAAAGACAGTGGTCACCAAAGGGTTGGTGCTGACGTCTATGATTGACAGGCAGACCTCCCACAGTACAGGCGAAGCCTACTGTTACTCAGCTGGCTTAGGTTCCCGTTCAGGTTCAGTGCTGTGTCAGCCCACAGTGAATTAGCACTGTGTAGTATGTGTTTGCCTTTGTGTGATAAGAGAGATAACCAGCTTTCCTATTGAATTCCTATTGTCTTTGTGGTTACCTGATGATGTCAGTCTGTCATGTTCGAAAAGACGGGAGTGAGGGCCAGACAAGAAATATGTGTATGAGTTGGCGTGTCCTGTTACCCAAAGTGGTTGTGTGTTCTTCTGGTTGGTGCTTCAGTGAAGCTCTGGCAACGACACCAAAACCACCCCCAGCAATCACCCTCATCTACCTGATATTGACAGACAGGTCTGGATTTCAGCTGCTGCGATAATCTGAGGCCTACCTGTCCACGTAATGCTCATAGAGAGTTAATGAGCAACAGAGAAATGAGAAGGGGAATCAGGAGGATCTCTCTTTAGGCTGCTATTCATATGTATCCCTTGTCTGTGGGTAGGTGTGTGATTGTATGTGTGCGTCAAATGCTGTTTCTTTTTTGTGAAACTGACTGTGTGTGCTTAAAGGATGAGAGGAACCAGGTGCTCATCGCCTACCTGTGGATTAGGCAGACGTGGCATGACGCTTACCTGAAGTGGAATAAAGAGGACTATGATGGACTGGAAGTCATTCATATCCCCAGCAGCCTGGTGTGGAGGCCTGATCTTGTCCTCTATAATAAGTATGCCCATATGTCACACAAACACACACATAGGACAGTTCCTGATCTTTCTGTCCCTGTGAGGATAGTGTTTTGAGAAAACCCTCATGTTTTCAATTCTTGTCAAACCCCTGTTGTACTATAATAAGTTAAACCACTGTTTTATTTCACTATCAGCTTAAAAGAATTAAAAATTCCAGCAAGAGGCAGGATTATGCATATACACACATTCACGCTTGGGAGCGAACCGCTTTCACATTTCTCGAGGGCACTTCACTAATAACCTCACCAACTGTAAGATTCTAATTATATCTTTATAATCATAATGATCTGTTGTATAATACAGTTATAGAGTTAGAACGTTTTTCTGTCAACAGTTTTAATATACTTAAAGTAAAGAGTTAAAGAAAATTAGCTCAAACATCTATTAGAATTAGATATGTGGTAAAATTGTTGGTGGTGCATTTATTACTTTGTTTCATTGAACAGATGTTTGTTAGTGTGTCTCTACTTTCTCTCCTCCACCAGAGCTGACGATGACTTCTCAGGGCCAATGGACACCAATGTGAGACTGCGTTACAATGGAGAGATAACCTGGGATGCTCCCGCCATCACCAAGAGCTCCTGTGTGGTGGACGTCTCCTACTTCCCCTTTGATAGCCAGGAATGTAACCTGACTTTTGGTTCTTGGACCTACAATGGTAACCAGGTATGGAGAAACACATGCACATGTGCAACCATACTCACTTAGGGGTGTTGTGGAGGATAAACCCACCTCAATTCAGTTTATCCACCTTTTCAGAGTGATGATGATCCGTGTCATCTACATTTATCAGGTCAGTTGACGGAGTTGAGTTAAATGTCACAGGACTCACTCAGGTCTGTGTTGTGAGGCTATGTGTTAGATCAGGGGCTAATTGAGACTGGCCAGTCAGACACATACGTTCTTTCCTTGAGACTCATTGTATGGAACATTATATCCATTTGCTGATTTTGTCCTTCTTGGAAAATGTCAGTGCGTCGAGCTGGTTGTGTGCCTCCTTCGTACCTACTCATCCCTTACCTGGATTCTAGGTAGACATCATTATGGGAATGGACAGCGGTGACCTGTCAGACTTTGTGGAAAATGTAGAATGGGAGTGCCACGGGATGCCGGCCACCAAGAATGTCATCATGTATGGCTGTTGCTCTGACCCATATCCAGACATCACGTACACCGTGCTCCTGCAGCGCCGCTCCTCCTTCTACATCTTCAACCTCCTCCTTCCCTGCTTCCTTATCTCCTTCCTGGCTCCTCTGGGGTTTTACCTGCCTGCAGACTCTGGGGAGAAGGTTTCCCTCGGCGTGACGGTTCTTTTGGCTCTCACTGTGTTTCAGCTAATGGTGGCTGAGAGCATGCCTCCGTCAGAGAGCGTGCCGCTTATAGGTAAAAGTTTGAAACTTTTGTGTTTAGATTTCTAATGTAACTGTAGCATCTCTAGAATTATTATAGCAGCTTGCAAACCTGCCTATCTTAGTTTCTGTTCTACCAATGCCCAGCTTGGCTTTAGGAATGCGATATTTGAGCGAAATCTCAGCTTTTCAAGTTTGACAGACCAAAAAAGACAAATGAAGTGTCTTTTTCCGAGTCATAACAGAAAGCCTCCCTCCTGTCTCCTTATTCCCCTTGTCTGTTACACAGGGAAGTACTATATTGCCACTATGACCATGGTCACAGCCTCCACAGCTCTCACCATCTTCATCATGAACATCCACTTCTGTGGTGCAGAGGCCAAACCAGTCCCCCACTGGGCGAAAGTCCTCATCATTGATTACATGTCCAAGATTTTCTTTGTTTATGAGGTAGGTGAGAACTGTGCCTCTGCCTCCTCCTCTTCATCTTCTCACTCCCCCCAGGATGACATCCGTCATCAGCACCTCAGCTCCCACATTCATGCGAATGGAAAACCAGGGAGCCACAGTAGCCGAGCAGACCGGCAGAATCACAAACACCCTAGGCCCCAGACCCCGAAACCACAACACCATCCCAGAGTGAAATCCCAGCACCACATCACTAGAGAGGAGAGAAGCCACCTCTCTAGCTTTGCACCTGGAAAGTATGAAGGCTCAAATGGTAAAATCCCCACCAGTGACTGCTGTAAAGAAGACCAGAAGGTCCCCTGCTGCCCTGAAGACAAAAAACCTCCACTTCAAGGTCCCACTGTAACCTTTGGCCCTTGTGTGTTCTGTAGTCACGGTGTGGACACCAAGCTGGTGCGCAATGTTGAGTATATTGCCAACTGTTTCAGAGAGCAGAGGGCTACATGCGCCAAGGGGGCAGAGTGGAAGAAGATTGCTAAGGTGATGGACAGATTCTTCATGTGGATCTTCTTCATCATGGTTTTCCTCATGAGCATCCTCATCATTGGCAAGGCACCGTGACCAAGCAGGGACACTATAGATTTTTAAAATATTTGACTTCATAGTCACTTAAAAAAGGTGAAGGGACTATATTCTTCATCTTTTTTTTTTTTTTTTTTTTTTACAAAAATGTATGTTAAATAATATAATATTGATTAGAATATTATATTATATTAATAATGATATGAAAATAAACACAATATACTTGAGATTCAGTGTTTTTGACCAGATACATACAGCACGTATTTCTTAACATAAACAAAACATTAAAATCCATGATTTCTTAAACACAATAATTTTGCGTCCTACACATAGCAATATTACATTCTTTAGTCTTCATCAAAAACAAAACAAAATGTGCCAGATTATAGTGAAATATGAAGGAAATGCCAAGAACTTAAAATCAAAGGAATATATACAGACGTTCTTAAATCACTGTTTTCAGTTTTCGGCATTGTTGTTAGAGCATTCATTCTGCTACCTATACTGTACAATCCATCGCATCTCCGTTGATATCGTGTTGTAAAGGTACAGCTTATTACTGTATCCCCATCAATCATGGCTTTGATGTAAAGGTACTTCATCATCTGACCATTGAGTACATGTAAGGGGATCTGCTGTCAAGTTAAAATACGGCTGGTGGAGACAGCACACCTTATTCACCATTGTGAAATCAGATGCCTGGGGCTGACAGGCACAGCGTCGGTGCACACTCCCAATCCACAGAATCATTTTTCTGTTCAAAATCATCCAGTGAATAGTTAATGAGCAAGCTTTGTTTGTAGCGCAGCCAAGGCAGTGAGGATGTAAGGTAATATGGAGCATCAATTATGTAACGCAATGTGCACACTCTAACACCCACGTCTTCCAAAAACCCCCATACCTTGAACTTGGAAAGTCAAGTGAATGTGCTTGTGTGTAGGTGTGTGGGAGGAATAGGAAGGAATGAAGAAGAATAAGACCAAAACTAATGTATTAGTCCATCTCAGCACTCTCCAACTTTCCTAGCCTATCTGTGACATTCAGTCCCAAGCTCATTCATTCCTACTGAATCTTTAAGAAAGTGATCTTAAGTATATACTGTAGATGTAATTAGTTTATTTGTTGTGGGCTGTTATCAGCTGACTAAAAATACACTACTACATTGTCCATGATCATTGTAATGAAGGAACATGTTGCCCAGTGCTACAATGTGGCTCGCTGATGCAGAGGTCTATGTCTCAGAGGAATATAGTAAGGTCTTTTTGTAGGATATGTTGATAATATGAAAAATATAAAATATCACCAGAACTATTCTTTAACTTGAAGTTCAGAATATTTAAAATGTAGTGTTGCTACTTTTATTTAAACAAGGAGTACTTCTTACACCACTGGTATAACAAACGTCTCTCCCAGATTTTTCGCTACAATACCAATATCTTACAGTAGAGGGCATCCATTTCCCACATTCTGGTGGTGGATGCCCGAAAGCAGTTTGAGGCTGCATGTTGCAGCACAAGTGCACTGGATTTGCACCTCAGAGTTATTTCTGCTATGTTTTCGTCATCTACAGCGATCCTCTCACAAAATGTTTTCCCACTGAGAGGAGAAAAAAAGATTTGTAGGCTATTAGTCCTCCAGGTTATTGTATGCCAAGAGACTACATGTTCTGCTTGCTGTAATTTCATTATTAAATTGAGGCTATTACTGAAGGTGAGTTTGTAAAAATGCTGGGGCAGCAGGCAGCATGCCTGTTGATTGCTCTGTTGAATCTCTCCAATGCGGGCTATGTTGAATAGAAATCAAATGGACAGAGGAGTCATTGTTTTTTATCCTCCTCTCCAAAGTGATTGTCATGCTGAAGCATGATGCATCCGATATGAGTGAGAACATGTTACATTTTCTGTCTGAGGGAAGCTGAATGCATTGTGTTCCATTAGTGCTCAGTGAGCCACAGGGGCCACAGCAGGCTGTAATCACCATGGGAGACCAAGAGAAGTGCAAACCGTGTAATTTGGACAGGCACAGCAGCTCAGGCACTGAGGGAAAGACTGCTAGGAAAATTACAGAGTGCTTTACAAAATTTCACTTGGAGAAGTATTATCTGTCAGGATTTAGATTTACACTCAGAAGGGGAAAATCACTGTAATGATACCACAAATGCACCAGTGACTGACTAGTCGTGGAAAGGAACCAAGTTCTTTTACCATTTTTTAAGCACAATGTTGAAACCAGTTACGTGTGTGTTTCCATTTTATGCTAATTTACATTTGTAATTCACAGTATTTCACAAGGAAATATTGTACTTTGCACTCAGCCACTTTTATCTGACAGCCGTACCTCCTAGTTTCTTTGCAGCTTCAGATTTTACAAACAAAACATATGATAGCAGTAAATAAAGAAACTAAAATCAGCTCCACTTCAACCTGCTATATTAATAATCCAATGATAGAATTTAATACTGCAAGAGGAGCCATTTTTTCCATAATGAGCACTTCTACTTTTCAGACTTTGTTGACCTTTCTTAAAGTGTTTTTTGCCAAGTGATTCTTCCATATTTTTTTAAATGCAGGACATACACTTGAACATGTACTTGTACTGGACTGTTTTATTTTGTTTATTTGTATTTTCTTTACAGTGGTACTGAGTACTTCATACTTAAATCGCAAATTATTCTCTTTCTCTCTCTCTTTTTTTTTTTTTTTTACAAAGAAAAGATTTAAATTTATATTTTTTTATTGGGCTTTGAAAGTAATTTGAAAAATCTAAATAGAATGAAATATTGCCTTCAATGCACTATTTTGTGGAGTAGTTTATTAAGGTCATTGATCTTATGGAAAGGAATGTGGAGTGTTTGCACCTAAGTGTACAGGGCCCATGGTGTGCACTAGCTATGCCCCCCAGCGTTTGCATGAACCTTCCTTCATGGACCAGCAGCTGTATGCCATCTGCAGCTGATTTAGGTTTATGTATTACTGTCCACCGGCGCTGTCATTAGCTTTCGTTTGACATAATGCTCTGTAAAACTTTTACAAGCCCACAATGGTCCAGATAGACAGAGGACATCCAGCGTTAAGGAGATTAATTCTTGATCCGTGAAGAACAGGACCTTCAAACTGGCATGCGGTTGCCATGGCGATGGAAGCACGCTAATCCAAAGCGCTCCACAATGTTAAGTTAGAAAGTTTGTTTTTAAACGGAGGCGCCACCCTGGATATCCTAAGGCTTGAAAGCAGTTTCATAAATTAACGATAAGGTGACTAGGAGCAGACAGGGTGTAGCAGTAAACATCTGTGGAGACGCCCATCTCCTCATAACGGACCCAGATTTCTAAAGGGGATATTTATTAGCGGCTAAAACTTTCATGGTCACGGAGTCAGAACGACCAGCAGTAGTAAGTACTGTTAAAATGAGCGTTACATGCCTGCAACGGTAAATAAATAGGAAAACTCCCTGATAGGAGTGTAGTGTTTTTGGTAGAGAAAACAGGACGCTCCTCTCATAAGGTAAGGTGAATTACACGGAAACATTTCCAAGTTTACTGCTGCTAACAAACAGTAACGTTAGCTTGGTTAAATCATTGCCTCGGGTTCATTAACTGACTTTAACGAATCAATCGAATGTAGTAAGGTAGCTTTGCTAACGTTACCTCAGTTGTTTCAGAACAGAACAGATTTAACTAGTTAACTGTTTTGTGCCTGAACTATTACTGACAGTTTCATTATTGAATAAATAATTAGGTCACATTGTCTTACGAAGTGATTAGTGTTGGTCAAATGCCCTGTCACCTGGTTAGCTAACCTTAAATTAAATGCAGATGTAGCATCACTCAGTAGTAGAACTTGTTTAAATCAGAGTTGTAAAAATTGACCATTTTACACCATAGCTATAAATGTTAGCTTTGAGTGTATTAATTTGGCTACTCACATTTATTGACAAGTAACTTATTAACTCATTTAACCTAAGTTAATTATCTCTATAAATCTGGCTCACATGGGTAAAGTCAAGTGAAGTCTGTTTGATTTTTATTTGCCCCAAACTGCAAATTTATCTCAGTGTCTTACTTGTGAATAAGCAATTTATGCACTGTTTAAATCCTCAAAGTAACGATTTTCTGGTGTGTTTTCAGGTGTCGAAGAGGAAAAACATCTCTGAGAAGATGGTGAAGAATAAAAATATCAGAGGGCGCCCCAGTCGCTCTTCCACATGCAAGACAAAAAAAGCTGGCTCCCAGACTGCAAGCAAGAAAGACTTGACTCCTCTGGATGACCCAGCAGACATTGACATCCCTGCCGCTCCTCCACAGATCCAGACCACTGGCCGAGGTCAGTTTGGCTTCCCAGACAGAGTCTACCTGCTGGCATCAGTCATCTTCCAGAATAACCACCAGGAGAAGCCTGCTGCCCTCCGGTTGGTGAATTATGGCAAAGAGAGAGGAATCCCATTACCTGAAATCAAAGATGAGGAGATGCGAAGTGCTGCTTATGAACTAGCCTTCAATACGCTTAAATGTAAGTATGTAAGTGACTGCTAGCCTGAGGTTTGTTGAACCTTGTGTCATTATTACTTTTTCTCCACACCCTTTATACACTTGCGTTGTGTGTGACTTCGGAGTGAGGACATCAGAAAAGGTTGTTCAGCAACCACTATTTTGATTCATTTCAGGTACATTAATGTATTTGCTTCCAGGCAAACAAACAGCCACTTGAAATGAAAATAAATAGCTCCTGGGAAGTCAATTGACAGTTAGAATTGGATATAGATACAGTAGATTGATGAAGGGCAGGTAGAAGAGAAAAAAAATGCTTGAATGACCAGGGAATTCTGTGTGATGCTACAAATCAATTTGGCCCATAATCTGTTATCTGGGGCTAGGGTGGGGTCTGGGTGGCCGAAGTCACAGGGGTGTGTAATCACCATGGTGATAAGGGAGGAGAGGTGAGCCGGCTGTCAGTGCAGGAAGCTGGCTGGAATCGATTTAATGCGTTCTTAGTGGATGGGGAGGTCAGGTAGCAGGAACACCCTTGTACCCATGAATGATTTTACTCATTCTCACTATCCGTCCACTGAACTTGAATAAGCCTTGGGCCTACATGTTCCACAATTAATGCAGATCATCTCAGAATCTATCATCTAATCTATCATCACAAGCCCAGGCATTTTGTTGCAGTAACCTTTATTAGTTTTACAGCTGTAGGTCATAGTGCTAGAATTGCCAGATGAAACTGACTAGATTGCTAAGGATAATGAGAAAGCACTTAGAGATCTTATTACCAGGACGTTGTTTTCATCCATCACCCTTTATTTCTTTCTACAACAGGATGCCTGCATGCACTAAACAGGATGAGGAGTTGGCTTTTACTGTAGGCACATGAAAACAAATTAATTTGCACAGAGCATGAGCTTGAGCTCTTCCTAGAGGGAAAAATGGCCTCCCTGAGCTAGAATAATTACAGTATGCTGCATTACTTGTTAAATTTAATCTCCGTTTTGTTCAGAGCTTATTTCAAAGACAAATATTTCTCTGTTTTATCAGTGCTATGTTAGTACAGTTCTTCTTTACAGCTCCCATGTGTGACATTTCTGGAATTAGTTCATTTGTAGAATTTCAGTAAGTAGGATCACACATTACAGATAACTTAAAGAAAGGAGGAGCAGAGAAACGACCATTGGGTAGTTTTCAGGATAATAAACAAATTAACGTTTCTTTTATTTTCCTTTTTTTTTTTAAATATGGAACATGGACTGCACAGATGGATAGAATAAATTGTAGTTGTTCTGTGTGTTCGCGGCTAAGTCAGTTTGCAGTGCAGTGCAGTGTATAACAATTTCTGAGCACATCATTGTTCCACAGGTAGAGCAGCTAATTTTTCATGAAACTTTCTTCCTGTTATGCAGTCATGATTGGTGGCTTACTTCGATCACATACATATTTTGGTCACATGTTAGATTCTCTCGCACTTGCTGTGCGGTGAAATTGGGTGCAGATGAAATGACACAGCCTGGAAGTCAATGTTAATCTCTCCTCTTCCTCACCCTACGAGCAGCGTGACTTTTGGGGCAGAAATTGATTTGCTTGTGACACACACCCATGCTGGCAGCCACACACATACACACATATACACAAGGTCACATTGTTCGTGCACTGCCTTGCAGTGACTGATCCAAAATTGAGCTGAGGTCAGTTGTTAACCTAAGGAAGAAGTGCTTCAGCAGCGAAAAAACGCACAGAGCAAAATGCCAATGAGCTCTGGTATTGATCTTGTGATTATAACTCTTATCTACTCAAGACAAAAAAGTCACTCAGTAAGCTCCATATCGGTGGCTGAGGACACATACTTGTCTGTTGCTATGATTGTCAGTCACTAATAAAATATGGAGTGAGAGTTGGTGATGATGTTTACCCTGGTGTAGACGTGACATTTCATAAACAAAGACAAGGCTGAAGTCACCCAAATGGCAAATATTAGCAGCCACGTCCTTTTTGCCTTCTCTTCTCTGCTGCTTCTCTTACATTTTATTCTGACTCCTCTGTCTCTTTTATATCCTCAGGGCTTTTCTGTTTCTGTTGTTCTGTTTCTCTCCCTTCTCTTTAAAAAGTCTTTTTTCACGTCTGAGTGACTCTCTGCTCGATCACTGACCTAGAGGCAGTTTATGTTGTCAAGGTTTCATTTCTTGTTGATTGGTCATATTGTATGTTCTCACTGCTTGAGGTTCAGATGTTAAACTATGTAAAGCCTCTTTTTTTTAATGAATTCTTACTGGTAGAAAATAGTTGACCTTGTCGCTGGCCATGAGAGCCCTGTCCTCTTCTCCTCCTCCTCCTCCTCCTCCTCCTCCTTTCCTGCTTCTCTCTTTCTTTCCACTGGCTACTCCTCTGAGTATTTCTGTCTCATTGTCCATACTGTCCAACTGGGCTGCCAGACGTCCTTGTCAGATGACTGTGGCTGCTGTATTCTCTGTGTGGGACTAGAAAGGTTCTTTGGACCGCTTTGTGTAAGGCTAGACTTAGAGCATTAGAGAGAAGAAAACTGTCTTTTTTGTCCTTGACCACAATCAGAGCAGCTGGCACCAGTATGTCTCAGCAGATATTAAAATGTGCAGGTGCATAACATGTAAAATACCTTTGGTATTTAGTCCAAAGGTAATTGTATAACTTATGTCACATACTTTTTTGGCCGGTCCTCTGTCAGATTAATGTGCAATCTGGTGCACTGATGCAGAACACTGTGAGACAAAGACCTGGCTGAAGAGAAGAGGAGCCTGCATTCAGGTCTGGCTCTTTCACTAAGGATTTGTTTGACTACACTCACCATCAGTCACTGTTCATTGTATAATACTTGGATGGAAGCCACAAAACACACAAACTCAGGTCCTGTGATGACTAGTGCCTCCTGCTGGTGTAGGACTAATTTCTTGTTTATATCAACCTCTGAAATCAGGAGCTCTGATTTGAGAATTTCTGTCTTCTCCCATAAGTAAAAACCGGCACTGTGTTTGCTGTGTGAGGATGTCTATTGTGTGTGATTTATAGCTGAATTTTCTCTGTGTTTTACTCAACCTGCTGTGTGTGATTTATAGGACGTGGAAGACTGTGACCTCTACAGACTGAACCATCACTGCCCCCTCTGGGGTCTGTGCTGCACCACGTGCAGTGAGTGGTTATCTCTTCAGGGCTTATCTTTAAGACCCTCTGCAGTAATGGCCACTATTGTAAACATTATTGACCTACATCAGCTATAAATTAGGGCACTGCTGATGATATGCCTTTGTTTCCGCAATTAAAGATAAGCTCTATTACGTGCAGACATTTATTTCTGCCCCTAGCTGCTTGTGTGTGTATGCAGATGTACTTGGATGCAAATGTGCAAGACTGGCCTGCCCAGCACACAATATACCTAGTGTGCATTTGGCCTAGAGTACAGCTGGGCATGATTTGCAGTGTTGTGATAAGTTAACAGCAGTGTCTGTGGTTTCCATGGTGTCTCAGTGGATGGGCTCTGTCCTGGGCTAACCTATTCTTTGCAGTTTAAGAGGTGTGACCGTCAAGAAGAATTAACCAAGAAGGGAACCACACATGTGGCATACACACATTGCACATGCATTAATGTTAAAACCTCAAATTTTCACACGTACGCAAACACATGCACCTCATTTCCAGCTTTTATTTATTCTTGTGCAGAAGTGTGTAAAGAAGTGTGTTCCAACCTCACTCAAAACACATCCACATGAGAGAATTCATCCTTTTTCCCATTTCTCATATGTAATGAGCAAACACCGTACCTGCAGAGGGACTTTGGAAGCAGCTGTTCTTTAATCCTAACATGATAACCTGGATAGTGTTGCTGTCTCTCCATCTCCCTCATATTGAAAAGGAGAGCCTTCTGTTCACAGATGGGAATGGAAGTGATAAGGCTGTTTGTGTTTTTATGTATATTTCAGAGAGTTAGAGCGTCCTGTTGGCTAGCGAGACAGTTGCTGGCTTCATGATACGACAGCCAGGAAACGGGGATAAAAAACACTGGAAACCGCACATAGATATCTGATGGGAAGCTCTCACCACTTTATAGTTCACGGTTACCTTTTTTGGACGACTGTCCAGATTCGATAAAGAAGGTCAAGCAGAGTTTAATTGTACAGCCTACAGAAGGAGGAAATTTCTAAAAATGTGACACATAATAGAATGATAAGTCCTGTGTATAATAGTCTAAAATAAGATTGTCCATCAAGTCACCACCACATCATATGTAATTAACAGGTGTTTAATAAAATAAAATAAAGACAATAACAAGAGTCATAGACACACAGTGAAGTCTGGTCGGAAATGTGGCTTGAAATACATGCATGGCTCACAGATCATATTTAGATGTAGCCTGTCTGTTATTTCAGATGTCATTAGTTCATTAGTCCTTTGATTTCACACACCCACTCACCACAGACACAGTAAATGAAGAAATGAGGCAAATGAAGGATCAGATTAAGTCTAATTAAGCACCAAATAAGCATTTAATCATGGAAAATTAACACCCCCCTCTCCAATCTAATTGAATTATCTTTTCAAATTAAATCACGATCATTTGGGGTGCCTCTAGGAGCCTCTCTCGCTTTGTCTTAATCTCTTTTCTCTCTTTTTTCTAGACATATCCTCATCGTTAGATATGGATTTGTCCTTTGTAGCATATATTTTACCAGTTAATGGATAGGAGTAATTTCTTGTGCCTCTATCTACTGCTCCAAATGAAAGTGGGGATTGGTTTCGAGGGATAATTAGACAGTGATATAAAAGATGGCACTATTATGCATCATTATTACTCAGACACATAATTAGTAATGGAAATCCCCATTACTACATTTCCATCCTTCTACCTAATCTTGTTTTACTTTGTGTCTGCACAGATCAAGAACTGCTGGAGGACATTATGATTGACAGCTGCTTTTACCTCACTCAGCCAGTGGTAAGTGAGTCCCATAAGAGCAGTACTTTTAATACAGCACTAGTTTAAGACAAGAAAAAATAGCAATCCTATGGTGTATGTCAACATTATGCGAGAGGTACATGTATTACTTTCGGTTTGCTGAGAAAGGGTAGACATTTGTTTATGTTTAGTTCATGCTGTTTTCCTAAATTCTTTCACAACCAATGCTTTGACAGTGCTTTACTCCGGTACTGATGTCCTGCTGTTCATACTCCACATACTCTTTGTTCTGTTCTCAAGACTTCTAATCAGTAAAAGTAGTCTTGATGTATTACACTGATACAGTCCTTTCATCAACTCACAAAGCTTCTTGTGTCTTTTATATTCCCTGCCCTAATCAATGACAATCACTCCCTTTGGAGTAACACATCTAAAAGGTACTGTGTAGCAGAATGTGCCTGGCTGTGTCTTTTCCTTTATTGCTTTTCTCAGACAAAACACCCCATTAATTAGTGATGAAATCAAAATGCCGTAACCATCCAGGGACAGTGAGTTTGGTCTAAGTGTATTCTGCACAGTGTCTACCCAACATCTGTCCTAGAACCAGTGTGCGGAATGTTATTAGCGATACTAACGCTATGCCGCGTAGTCGTAAAAGAAAGATTCCCAGCACAGCCGTGAACCTTCTGCTGTGCTGGGAAATAGCCGTAGAACACCCTGCTATTTAAATGAAGAGGTATCCTCTGGAGGAGATTGGCATGTACTCGCCCTACTTTTAACATTCCACATAATAGAGGCTGTGGTAAGAGGAGGGTTGCTTTAGCTGCTTTTCTTGCAGTCTGGATGGTGATAAAACATGCACCGGAGAGTGATGAAAGCAAGAGGTAGTGAATGCGTAAACAGAAAACAGAGCAGTCATGGAGTGTACAGATTGTAGACAACCAATGTCTACTTCAGTGAGGGTGCAAACATATACTTTACAGACACATTAATAAACACAAATGTGTGTTTGAAGAGCAAAACCCACATACACATACATACACTCGTACTGTAGCCTCGTCAAATATGGCCCTGGGTGAAATGAATGGGTCTCCCTATGTGCTGGTGGCAGGTTGTTACTCTGCATCCCTCTAGTGAGACAATAAAAGGCCAGACACAATGAGACGGTCTTTAGAACTCACTCTCACCTCCTTTTTACACTGCTGGCATCTATAAAGTTCAACCTTGAGAAAGAGGAGAAAGAGGTGGGTAAGAGAGAGTAGGCGGACAGGAAAAAGGGGGGTACTTTAGGGTACTGGGAAAAAAGAGGAATGAAAAATGAAGATTGAGATAGACTTGCTGAAAGAGCCTGAGGCATATTTGATCACAATAGAGGGAGAAAATGAAGCCTAAATCCTGTGGAGGACGGAAATAGCCCGAGTGACTGTAAAATCTGAAGAGGCAAACATATTAGGTACACTGGCACATATTACACGTAATAGATCTGATCCTTGTGAAAAATGAACCATGTGAAACTTTAATCACATCTCGTACACACTTACATCCAGAAAATAGTTTAGAGTTTGTGTTTAATGTTAAAACTGAACTATTATCAACTAACAATCAGTGCTAAATATTAATGCCCTATATTCATAATAATTATGTATGTATTCATAATACTTAAATGAATTTAAACACTGGCCACATTGATTAATTGAACACTCTTTTCAAACCCAACTGTTGGCCATGTGATAAAATTGAAAAGTAGTCCAAGTAATGTGAGACAAAGTTTATTTCTTATATCATAGACGTGGATCTGAAATCACAAACAGAGCTGGTATGTTTACTGTGGGCCAGTTTCCCACCATGGGACACTGTTGCCAGGCAAGTTAATGACTGGGAATTTTCCCACACCTAAAGGTTTAACCTTGGTAAAGGGCGAGTGGAACTTGAGCCAGGGAGAGCGAGTGGAAAAGTAAAGTACCACAACCTGTCTTAGAAACCAACCTTTCCAAAAATTAAATTAAAAGCCTCTGGAATGCATAATAAGTACTGGCTAATTCTTAAGCTGCAACATAAACCCGTGTAGTGTTCTAGCTTCTCGGCCCATTAGCCCAGTAGTGAGGATGTGGCAAGCTGTTGCTGCTGTGGAACACCATCTGCCACTAATGCAGCTGGTGCCCTCCCACCCTCAGGGACTGAAAGGTGTAGAGAGAGAGAGAGGGAGCTATAAACATTGAAAGAAGAAGGAAGAGAGGTAGAGAGCTGAAGAGAGAGAGATAATTGTCGAGGAGGAGAGGTAGAGACTCAGGCATCCTCCTATGTTTAATTAAGTAGCAGAGGTGGGGTCAAGGCAGGACATCCTTGAGCTACTACGTGCGTGTGTGTCTGTTTCTGAAGACTGGATAATTTAGTTTCTAAATTAACCAAAACAAAGCTTTCTCCAGTACATCATTATCAAATATCAGGTTGTGATGGTTTTATGTACATTTAAATTCTAGATATGTGCCATTATGCAACTGACTTTTGAAGTGTAACCATTCAATAAATAAAAGCTTGCTCCCCAGGCATGTTATTAAGAAATTAGGTATTTGTCAATTAGGCATGAAGTCTCTATCCTTGTTTCTCTTTTTACATTGTTTTCTTGTTAAAACAGACACCAGTTAACTGTGTCTTTTGTTCTTGTGCTCTAGCCAGATGATCAGATGGGCCTTGTTGCCGTCATGCTATATGACTTCCAGGACAGGAAGTTTATCCCACGGGAACACCAGGGGGAGGAGGAGATCATACAGGAAGTTAAAGATGTGGAGAACTTTCTCCTGAGGTAAAGAAAGAAAAATAACAAAGACCACAAGATAAGAAAGAAGACATATTTCAAACTTGAAATGACAAAAGGGAGGACAAATTGAGAAAGACATATAGAAGAGGTGAAAAAAACTTTTTCTTTTGTATGTGCTGTACGTAGGTGTAAAACCAAGCTGGCAGCCTCCCTGGCCCGCTCCAGGATCAAACACGATCTCTTGTCCATTGAGTGTATCCTGCCGGAGAGTGTGAAGACGAAGCAGGAGAGATCAAACAGCCTTCCACTTTACACATGGGTCAACACACTGAAGAGCAGGTCAGCTGATCCTATACAGACTCACTTGTACATCTGTAAACACAGACCTGTACATAAACACAGGAATGCACTATAGGCATACACAGAATATGTTCAAGCATCTACACACACACACACACACACCCACATCTACACACAAAACTTCAACTTGGGGTGCTGCCCAATGTTTTATGGGCCAGGTGCCCAGCTGACATCCAATTAAACCACCAGACTATGCGTGTGTATATGTGTGTGTGTGTGTGTTTATGTGTCGCTGTGTTTGTGTGCTAATGTGTGTTACTGCACATGCCCCGTCAGCCTGATTCAGTTAGGTGTAAATCCTGCGGCTGAGGACAGATTCAATCAGCAACAACCCTCAGCAAGCTCTGGGACTGTAAAGGTCACCTGTTGGGAAGAGTGGTGTGTGTGTGTGTGTGTACGTGTGTGCGTCTGCATGCGTTGTGTGTGTGCATACACGCATGTGCAGCAGTGTGTATCTTAATGGTCTTTAGTGCACATATTACTGTTAAAGTCTTTTAAAAGGCCACATAGCAATTCTACACACTATTATTATCTATGATGACAGTCTTCCTCTTTCTCCCAACTCTAACCTTCTTCCCTCCCTCCCTCATCCTTCCTTCCTTCATCCGTCCCCTCTTGGGCTTCTGCTAATCTGCTCTTCTCTGTCCTCCTCTTCTTTGCTTCTAGCCTTGATGAGGTCCAAAGTGTGCTGAAGGGTGCGGGCTTCTCGGAGGTGAAATCGATTGGGCAGCTAGAGGGCCAGACCTTCTGCCAGGATCCCCACTGTGGGGATATACTGGTGTTCCCTGCTCAGCTGAAAGCTCAGCTGTATTCCACCAAGCTCCTTAGCGACCACAAACTCATCATCCAGGTACAAGCTGCACAGAGAAAGGAGGTTTCTAACAAGGGCAGCCTCTTCTCTTTAAACTAAAATATGGTTGGCCCCATCCATCTTCTTTAATATTTATGATTTCACTTTGGTAATGGACTTTCTCAAATTGATTATAAGACTTAGGTCCCTTATGCCAACTAAGATTAGTCTGCTAAGATACAAATATTTCACACCAGTTCCTCTATCTGGCCATACTTCACTCTGAGCCATAAAGAATTCTCTACTCTGGGAGGGAGTGAGCAGTTTAATCATTTAATTTCTACTCCATTAAAGTCAAGCTACCATACAAACCGTAAGAAGCACACAGCACCACAACACAATTAAATCAGATTTTGCAGCCAAGTTCAATCAAATATTCAACACTACCGCCAAATTAATCACCTCTCCTTTACTCCACTTCTTCCCTTTCACATTTTATGGGTCTCCATCACACTATCTCTCTTCTACTCTTTTCAAATGTCCTTGTCTTTCTCTCCATCCTCCCTGGTTTATCTTTCCTGACAAACCCTGTGATCTGGATACTAAGTACAGAAACTCAACCCATCTCAGTGACTCCACAGGGCTGCATTCAGTACTGTTTCCAGAGAGGACACCACTGATTGAAGGACATCTCTGTTGTTATCTGACTGCACCGTTACTCATTCCTTTTCCACATTTCTCTTTGGCTCCATCTCCTCCTCTTACTTTTTCAACAGCTGCTCCGAACTCTCTGCCCTCTCCTCTTTCATCTATTCCCACCTTAGTTCTATTTACCAGAATCAAAGTGTGAAACTCTTCCTCCTTCTTTTTCTTATCTTTGTTTTGTCTCATTAGTTTGCAAAGTGTCGCTGAAAACCTGGATCTCAAAGTCTTACATTGAAATCTGTTGGTCTCTCTATGAAACTAATGCTTTTCCTGAATGTGCCTGTAGGATAAGTCTTGCAGCCTGGGTCCAAATACCGTGTGCTCCGTGTTACCCGAGGAAGGAGATGTTCTCATGGTGGGCTGCTTCTCTAGCCTCACTGTCTCCCACACTGCCTCCCTAATTGCTGAGAAGCGGAAAGCCAACAGCAACAACCAGCCCACAGTTTATGTTTGTGTCAGTGATCGTACAGATGCTCAGAGGGAGGATCTACAGCAGGCCGTCTCTGCCATGGGCTGCAAAAGTAAGCACAGATTGGTTGTGTCTGTGAGTGTCCTGCTAACCTGCTTGAGTCTTTCTATAAAAGATAAAAGAAGATATACAGGAAGAAATAGAAGCAGATAAAACAGCTATTAACTGTCTTTGTTTTAATGATTCCGCAGGCTAGCTATGTCTTGCTATGTGTTTTTTATTAGAATAAATCAGAGGAGGGCAAACTGAATATTGCCTGTTGGCCTTGTCCACTTGTCCGCTATTTTTTTTTTTTGCTCAAATTTTGACAGGGTTTTCGTGACCAATTACAACAAAGATTGGGGTATTTACACAGAAAGGTTTGTTTAAAAAAATGGCAGTTTGTTATTAGCAAAACCAAGAGACTCTTATAAATGGCCACTGTTCTGTAGACCACACAGTGTCTGCTGAGATTTCTGGCTGTATGTAAATAGTATTTGCTAATAGGGCTACCACCCTAGCTAATCATTAGGGAAACAATTAAGTGCGTGACAAAGCTGACATTTTTATAATTGCAAAAGATGCCTTCAGGCAGGGAATTTTTCGGCAAAGAAATATAGTGGGACATTGGGAATATATTTGAAGCATTGTGCAAATGTGTGTTTTTGAATATGTGGTTACACTGTGCACATTACTCAGATGTGGAGCTGATACCAGTGATCTTCCAGTCTTTGGACGGCGGAGACAAGCGACTTCAGAATGTACGTGTTATCCTGTTGACTCCCAAGTGTTCTATGTCTGCAGTCAGCAACCCGATTGCGTTCATTCTGCAAGAAAATGGAGGTATGTAGTAATCTGTTCATTCAGCATGTCCATAAAGTTTAGACTTGAGAAATATTCTTGATCAACACCTACATTCCTCTGAGTCTGTACAACCTAATCCTCTATAACAAACCTGTCAAATCAAGCTTATCTGTCTATTTATGCGTATGTTATTTGAATGGAAGTTTCTTATATATAATCTATACTTTACATGCAGCGCACCGTTTAACAGAACAGTTAATAAAACTGAGATTCTTCTCTTCTTAAACGCCTCTCTGTTTTCTCAGACACAGACCTGCTCCAGGACCTATCCCAGGGCTCCATAGCCCGGAGCAAACTGGAAGCTCTGGTAGCCCAGCAGAGGAAAGATATTGATCATGCCTTGAAGTGTGGGTGTTGAACCACCTGCTCTCATGTAGACACACATACACATACACACAAACACACACACACACACACACACTCAATCAGACTCATGGACCATGTGACTCAGTCTTGAGAGTGTAGCCTCTCTCTCTTCTCTGACACAATGAAGCTTATACTTCCTAATTATCTAATCTCACATGCCATTAGACTGAAGCCTGTGGTGTCCCTGGGAGATCGTCTGAGTCTTAATTAGGAATGCTAATGGCGCTCTGCTCCGGTCAGCCACGGTCGACTGCAGGATTCCTCGCATATTTTAAACAGCTGATTAGTAATTTTGCTTTGTATCGCATAGATTCTGTAGCACTGAAATTGGCAGGAGGACCTACTACAATACATAGAGCAATAGATATTCTGTTGTATTTTATACAGATGTTACTGTTCTTTTCTGCAGTGAAAGCTTTTCTGCTCAGTTGTATTCCATAATATTTTATGCTGTTCCACTCAGTGGCTTGTTTATCTGTGTCCATGAACTACACTCCTTAGTTTTAGTCTGTCTTGTGTTGCTCAGTTCTCTGCTCTTCTTTCTGTGTTGATCTGGGTCATGCTCATCAAACAGGTGGAGTCTTTCTGTTGGGGGCAATGAAAACCAGCAGCTCTAATCACACTGTCATCGATCGGCCCTCTCTACATTTTTGCCAGTGTAGATACTTTCTAATAGGACTGTTAATTAATGATGGGTGTGTATTGAGTGCTTTGGCTTGGTTGAGTCGATGGTCTCATTTCAGTGTCTCTGCTCAGGCACACGCTTAGACACAGTGCTCACACAGACAACTGCACAAACACGCATAGGCGTCCTTAGCCCTTAATGTCCCAGCTGTGAGGTGAATGTGTGGTGGAGCAGGACTCCTGCATGACAAATGTTTCTGTCTCATGCCTCAGTCCCCCTGTCTTCTCAACTCAATCCCACTTCCTTACAAGCGATATATCACATTTGTTTGGAGCCGATTTGCCACATCTGAGCAGGTTTTATTTGTTGTCAGCTCAGTGTTAAATGTTTCTGTCTGGCTATAATTAGTGAGCAAGAAAGAAATCAAATCTCAAATGAAGGAAATCAAACGGGCGACAGCCTCACAAATCTACAAGCCAGCAGCAGTTGAATAAAATGAAGCACCGTACATACGTAAACAGCATGAAGAAATTAATATTCAAGAACCCATTTCTTCAAAGGGAGCACTTGATGAGGAGGATGGCTCAGTTTGCATAATCAAATTTAATTGTCATGAAATACTCAATAACTGAATGTGTGTGTGTGCTTATCTGTTCCTCTGGTTTTAATTGTACATGAAATGAGTTTGTTGTTTAGAGGTGTGGTCATATGTCAATAAGGCAGCTCCATTTGTATATATTATGTGTCACATCAAGTATCATCTACATTATGTCTATATAAATTCAATATGTTTATACACTCAAACATGTTTGTGTACAGTCCCCAAGGTTGTGGCAGTGCTGTACTCTACCTGTTCTTCATACCCAGAGGAGAATGAGGAGGTGGTGAGCAGAGCCCTTGAACAAGCCAAGGCCTGCTCTGAGCAGGAGGGGGAACCAAAACAAGCAAACTTCAGGTCAGCCTCGGTCTCTGTACCTCTGTACCCCTGTGCACTTTCTGCATCTGTCTCTTTCATTGCCTTTCTTTGTCTGTTTGCCTCGCTGTCTGTCAGCCTGTGGAGTTGTTTGTCTGTCTCCTTTCAGACAGGCTTCTGTCAAAGTCTCAGCACACCTCAGGCAGGAACTGAAGGAGATTCAGTGAAAATATAATCAAAGGTGCCATTTTATGTCTCTAAATGCTGTGAAAAGGGCAGAGAAAAAAAAGTTTTAAGACAGCTTGCCTTCCCATAGACATACTTTCTAGTTTTTCAAAAGGTTTTCTTTGTTTCTATGTGTGTTTGTGCGGTTTGAAGAACTTAAGACTTGTTGAAGTCAACCATTCCTGTAGACTTGAATGTACCAAGGCTGACTACTCTCTGCAGTAAGCTGCGCTGTTGTGCTGGCAGCGCCTTAGGCTAGCATAATAACACACAAGTAATATTATTGGTATGGATCACACTGGCTTTAACTAGACGACTGGTGTTTGTGTGCATTTTAAAGCTGAAATAATTAATTAATTAATTAATTGATTGGTTGATCTACACATAATCTACAAAATTTTGAAAACTGAACAACTATTTAGTTCAGAGAATTAAGATGTCAAAGATGTCTCAGGTTTCTCCTTCTCCAATGTGACAGTTGCTGTTTTTCTGTTTTGTTTTTTTTTCATTTGGACTGTTAGCATTTAAAGACATGACCTTGGGAATATGTATTTGTATTAGGCATTGTTAAGACTAAACAATTAATAGGTTCATTAAATTAAATCTGTAATATAGATAATAAATATAGATTTAGATTAATCAGTAAAATAATCAGTAGTTATAGCCCTACTGTATTTTCTCACTTAATGTGTCTTGTGTTACGTTGTTTTTTTTTAACAACTGCACCCATGTGCATTTTCATATAATGTATTTTTCTGTATGTGTATGTATGTGTTTCATCTAGGCTTAGTCCATCCCCATTCAGCTCTCCAGACAATGCCCAGGGCCCGGAGGAAACAGATGCCTTCTTCATGCTAGAGCCCTCTGAACAGAGTAACGGCTGCTTCCTGGCTGTTCTCACCAGAGAGGTGAGCTTCACTAAAACATAAAGAAAATGTACAGAGTCGTAGCAGTGGTTAGCACTGATGAACTGGCAAAGAAAGGAGGATATCTACATCCCCAGTGTTCACTATATTACTTATAATGACATTAGATATCTATCACAGGAAATCTAGGGTTAATTTAGTGTATTAATATTTTATCAAGTATGTAAGTGACCAGAAAAGAAATAGTGATGCAGGAACGCAGTCCTTCTGAACTGCACATGTATGTAACCTGTGTAAAATACTTCACGTCACTGAGTAGCAGTCACCATTGCTCAGTGTCAAATCCTTAAAAAAGTAACACCACCAGTTTAATGCTGCTGCTGCTGCTGCTGCTTTTAGGCAGTGCAGCCAAAAAGACCAGCAGAGACAAATTTAGCTCGTTTAGCATCCGGCCCTGGCAAGCTGTCTGGTCTCCAGTGACAGAAATGTTCCAACATTAGCACTGGACCTGACAAAGGACTTATAACCAGTGTGATACCAGCTTGTTATTTGGCTGACAGTTTGTTCAGTCGTTAAAGTGCTGCGTGCAGAGAGAAGTTACAGTATGTGAGTATGGTGTCTTACACACATACATACAGTATCCACTGAGGTGAAACCTTATTTACAGTGGCAAGAAAAAGGATGTGAACCTTTTGAAATTTCATGGTTTTCTGCATTAATTTGTCATAAAATGTGATCTGATCTTCATCTAAGTCAAGAGCATTGACAAATATAATGTGCCTTAAATAATACCACAAATAAAATTCTGATCTTTCATGTCTTTATTGAGAACAAGATCAGAAAACTCTCTTGTCCTTCACCTGGTCTCCTCTGAGTCCTGAAAAGCCATCATACAATTGGCTCTCTCATGGATTCACACAGACACAGCAGAGGCAAGGTGAAATAAGTTTCACTGGTGAATCTTGAGACATGCGTGGGAGTTATAATAACACATGTAGACCGTGTGGTCTGCTATTTGTCAAAAACAAAACTGAAGTGTGTTTGTCTAAGTGTGTAAGCAGAGCCCTTTGAATGGGAAGGTATACGATTTGCAGGGAACCAGGTTACTGGTGTTGAGATCAGGTGAAAATGAGCATCACAGACTGTGATGGGAAATTGAACAAATCCTTGAGACAGAAAAAAAGTAGAAAAGGAAAGAGGTCAGACTGCTAGAAGAAATGAGAATGTTGGGTCACCCACGCAGATGTCCTGGCTGAGGCTAATCAGCAACAAGAAATTAAGTGTGAGATGTAGGAGAAGGTAGTGGGATGAGTGTGAATGAATGCTGAAATTGGAAAAAAAAATGTGAAGATAGAAGAGGACACTGTCTGGGTCAGCTTCAGAAATAGAAATCAGGTAAGTCAGGTAAGTATAAAGAGGTGAATGATGGAGATCTAGTCCACTTCTGTTTGTGAATATGTCTGTGGAGTTCTTTAGGAATTAGGTGACACAGTGGACACAGCAGAAAGCCTTGAGTGGAGTGTCTTTGGAGGGATTTGTATTTACTGTAGCAAACTTAGAAATGCCAGTGTCTTAAAGGAGCTCTCTGATTAATTTCCTGACTCTTTTATGAACACTGATAACTGGGATGCACTCTGTCTTTGATTCTATTGTGTCGTCAAGTTAAGGCTTTCATTGCTTCATAAAGTCTTTCTCAATCCTCTGTTTAAGCCAGACTAATTTTCTGTCCAATCCACTTTCATCTTCCTCACTCTGTCTCTGTCTGTCCCTCCCCCTCTCTCTCATTATTTAGACTAGACAGTAGACTGTTACAGGCAGTAAGTCCAGCTCTAACTGGCCGTTGCTCTAACTGCAGTTGATGTGGAGGGTTAGCAAATGTGTTTCAGCAAATTTCATCAAATCTGTGTGACTGGGCTTCCCCACATCCTCATAATGCACAGCATAGCCACGTTTACAACATATTCCTTCACATTATGAAATCTGCCCTTATGCTTATGATGCCAGTGCAGGCTTATTAAGCCATCTTACCCCCACCAGGTCTGATGGAGCTCTCTTGCATTATAGTGTCTGTTTCTCTGGCCATTCATCATGTTTTATACCTCCACAGACAGGAATGAAAAGATAATCAAACTGCTGTAATGGTACCTCAAGCAGGATACTTTTTTCTCCTTACCTCCAATAAACTCAGCTAATCAAAAGTTATTGTGGCACTCTGAAAAGCGCCATAAAAATAGCAATTATATAAGTGTTTGAATGCTGTGTGGCTTACATCAACTGTCATAGTGGCACACAGTGAAGTTTTTTTATGAGCTTTCCATACAGGAACAGCTGGGGACAATAAAGATATTCAAGTGATGTGTTTCTGGCCAGTTTTTTAGAGTAAGCAGAGCACATCACAGGTGGACTTATCACTAAAAGATCGTATTTGCTTAAGGAAGAATTTGGACATTATTAATAGGGGGATTTAGAATGCTGCACCTTTTGCTTTTACTTCGTTTTTTTTATTGTTTAATAAGAGTTTTATAAATTTGGATAAAATTGCCAAGATATATTGGATGTAATGATTTTGGATAAAAATATTAAAACAGAATGGGTTCCGCTCCAGGGTATGCTGTAGCAGATTAGTTTGGTCGTGTAGAAGGAAATGAGAGATTTACAGAATATGGCATAGTTGGTTAGTGGAGATGGAGAAGAAGTGAGATTTACAGGGGTGGAGGGAAGAAAGGGAGGCAAGGGAGAGTGTCTGTTGAATAATTCAGCGCCCCCTGTCTGTATGAGTTAGCATCAATGAAGTTCAGGGCGTCCACCAAAGACTGCATTTAAGTGTTGCTTCTAAAACATGTTTACCTGTGTGCACAGAGTGTATCAACACACATAGGTACATGCACATGTGTAAAATGCACACTCCTTGTATGCACAGGCACACTTCATGTATGCAGACGTACAGTACCTGTGTACACAGAATTACAGATAGCTTATACAAGTGCATATGGCTCAGTCCATACCAACTCACCTAGGACCTCCCAGTTCATGTCATGGATTTTTTTGAAAAACATTTGTGTGAGAAATTCTAGTAGATTCGTGGGGTCTTGCCAAATCCTCTAGCTCTACCTCAAATGTTTTTAGTCATGAATTTTTGAATATATGTGTATTGAGCAAAGGAACTAAGATTAATATTTTGTCCATTCACATGGAACAAACAAAACCATTACAAGCTGTAGCTTGCAAATTTCCTGAACCCAAAGAAAAACAGAGTCAATAGGGATCACACAGAGACAGAAAACCTTGAAGTCAACATAGTACAAATATCTACTTAAGAAGTAAAACCACTGAATGGAATATTTCTGCCATTTTGTTGCAAGAAAGTGAAAACTAGTGGAAATGATAATGTTTGAAAATTAGAGCTTCTTTGCTTTATTTTTTTTAATCAATTTTATTACTGTAAAACATTCAGCAACAACTATTTATATGAATATATGTTGCAAATTATCCTTAGGGCTTCTTGGATTTGTTCAGTACAAATTTCAAACCAATCCAATGAAAAATAAGCGACTGGTTAGGCTTAGAATACACATATGAATCGCAAAAATTATTATATTTAGCTCATATATTCATAGCTAAGAAAGTGATCAGAGCTATAGACTTTTGAAGGTCCCATGAATTTCGTAAATGTTTTTACATTAATTTTTTGAGACAATCTTTTACATGACTGGGGAAAAGTTCTGAATTCTGGTAGAGTTGGCATGGAATGACCCACATACGCATTTGCATTAAAGTACAAGCAAGCACTTAAAATCAAAATACACACATAAACCCACACAGGCTGCATGTCCCCATAGTGTGCACTGCGCTTGTGAATAATTCAGGCGTTGAGGAGAGCAGTAGGCTGCTGTGTGGGCTGGTGCTGAGACAGCAGGTGACCCTGCAGCCAGCAGCAAGGACATGGTGGCTCTCTCCTCTCTTCTCCTATATTACATAAAGTGTACAGTGACTCCACAATTATCCCCTTTTTTACATTTTTTTTAAATTGTACATTAAAAAATTTTACTGCATAAATCCATTAAATTTTGATTATATGATTTTCCTTAGTACTTGAACAATGTAGATATATGATTACAGAACATTTTGGGCAGATAGAGCATATTTCTTTGTGTGATACAGTCAGATTTCTCATTTACAATAGTATAATAGGAGTGTTGGTTAGTAAAGTTATCTGGCAGCTGCTTCACTATAGAGTAGTTGCAGTAATAGTTTCCTTCGCCAATACATTTTTTCCCTAAGTATTAGAATATTAGAAATTTTCTCACTTCTCAACAGTCCGAGCCAGTCATCAGAGAGGCCCCGCAGGAAGTGCTGGCCAGGGCAAATGCCAAAGGTATACTGGACAGGATCAGCACCAACCAGCCAACCAGAAAAGAGCACCACGGACATACCAACAGGATGAAAAAAGCAGCCCATGGTCGCTCCTCTCATCCCCACCTTTCTGCCAGTATTCAATTAAAAACCCAAGAGACCAAGCGCAGCAACAGTACTACACTGTGCGGATATCAGGAATTTACCAACAGGCAGCAGTCATCACAAGGTGATTACTTTAGTCCTGGATCTTAAGTCATTTTTATTTAGTAACGGATACATAAAGCTGAGTAGTTTGACATTTTGGTAATTACACATATTTGCTTTCTTGCTAAGACACAGATGATAAAACTGATAGCACTCTCATTTGTCCATTGAATGTGAAGCTTCAGGCAGTTAGAATTGCATAAAGACTGGAAACTGTGGAAACAGCTTGTCTGGTTGTGAAAAACATCGCCCACAGCACTTCTCAAGCTCACTGATTAAAAAGTTATATCTTGTTTGTTAAATCTGTACAAAAACCTGATTCTTGTTTACCTTTGGACGGAGACAGACCAGCTGTTTCCCTTGTTTCCAGGCTTTGTTCTAAGCTATGGTAACCATGTCCTGGTTGTAGCTTTATATTTACACAGCTAAGAGTAGCACGAATCTCACCTATTCAGTTAACTCTTGAGTAAGTCTATCTTTTCCATAATGTCAAACTATTCTTTTAAAATTTTCGTTAAGAGGAGTAGTAAAGAATAACGTTTGGTTTGAGCAGAAGTAGTTTAGCACATGATGTCCTGTATGATTATTCCTCATCCCCTTTTCTAAGAGCTTTCTGTAGTAAAAAAAAAAGTTAAAAAAAATACAGTCCTCTCCTTCTGACCTGTATCTCATTGTTTTGTCTTTCAGGAAAATCCAAAGCACTGCGCTTGCAAGCCCTAAAGAGTGCCGTGTCCAGCCGCTTCTCTTCCTTGAAACAAGAAAGCGGCAGCTCCTCCTCTTCCAACAGCACATCCACTAAAAGCATCAGCCCTGAATTCAACACTCCAATCATCACTACCACCACCACCACTCAGCATCCCGTCCTTCCTCCTTCTGCCCCTGTTGTCCGTCCTCGTAGAGCTCATCAGGAGGTGCTGAAGCCCGTGGTGCTTGTTCTGCCTCCCGTCCACTTCCCCAGCTTCTTCCCACCCCAGCACAGCCGAACAGGATTCGGCCCCAGCTTCAGCTACAAGTGGAGGACCCCAGCTCAAACTGCACCCCACCCCCGCTCCGGTGGTGGCCTCTCCAAGGACACTATGGTGAAGTCCCGGCCTCTGCCTCCACAAATATAAAAGAAGTATTAACTTTTGTGTCAAATGCTTACTTAAATAAAGTCAGTAGTGTTTTAATCTAATACCAAAACGTATGCAGTGTTATTCAACTGCCAAATTTCATAGAGCATGTGGATGTAAGTCACCTTAAATCTAGAGCTATTATTACTTGTCATGATTACAAAGTCATTATTATAGTGTCTTTGCATTCCATAAAGAAGAACCTTGCCACAGTCACAATCTAATCAAACTGCATATTCATGGGGCTGAGCCAATGTCATTTCAATGTCACTGCATGATGAATAGCTATTACATAGGGTTCCAGTGACCTGAAAAATTAAAGGACATATTCAAGAAGCTGCTCCTTTTCTTTTGGTAATGCATTTATTGTCACAACAGATTACATTTACATGGTGTAGAGATGAGTGAAGAACAGAACTGAAATGATTTACAGCATCTCTCGTTTGTTTTGTGTGTGTTTTTCCTTTAGATTGGACTGCATTCACAGAGTTCATGTCGAGTGCAGGTGGTGGCCCCGAGCCATAGGAGCAGTGTAAAGGTTTTGATAGCAGTGACAGCAGACTTTTTTCCCCCGCTGCATGTGCATATTTTTGTGTGTATATTTTGTTTGTGAGTGGGAGTAGACTGGCTGGATTTACTGAGGAAAAGAAAATATAGTTAACCCTTACTGTACGGCACAGGATTTTATATTATGCTGTCCAGACAGGGCCAAACACTATTGTGTACCACTGTTCATATAGCCACAAGCACATCACATCTGCCAAAGTCAAAGTCTGGATCTGGAATTTCTTGCTACTAGATAAATCTTGGGTGTGTGCATAAAGATTCCTGAGGAAATTGTAAAGTTTGAACATAAGCAATGTAACATTCTTGAGCTTTTAAACTCATTTTTTCTCTAATGTATGCAAAAAAACCTACAATCGCAACTAATTTAAAGCTTCAAAATACATTAAAAACTGTTACTTTCCTTTTGCTGAACAAGCCATTCATCAAGGAATGGGAAGTAAAAATTATTAAAAGACAATCCTTAATTGTAGTTGTAAATGGGGCAGAGAGTAAGATTTTATTTAGGTAGGGGTTAGAAATAGGCCTGATGTTTTTTGTTTTTGTTTGTTTGATTTTTTTGTGCCAGTGTAAATCCAGTCATGGTCAAGTGGAGATGACTTGTGCTGAGAGCATCTATTTCTTGTGTTTTCACCACTCTTCCTACCAAGACCTTTATTAACCCATCAACATAACAAAAAAAAAAAAAAAACATATCCCATCAAGAAAACATGCAAAATCAAAACCCACATCTGTCGCATCTTCTGTCACCAACACCTGATCTCTCCCTCATATCTACAAGATTTGTGCCCTGAATTCTCTCTTCCTACATACAATCATTTACATACACTTCATTATTACAATCACTTCATTCATCTGCAGAGGAGATGTTAAGTTTTTGTCTATTTCAAGTTTGTCACACATTTTAAGGAACAAAATATTTCTTATGCCATTTGGCGGGCAGCTGGAGGCTGTTGACAGGTCTTGTCTGTCTGGTCTTGGTTACATTTCTCCTTCACCCGTCAGATTCCCTTGACAGTAAGATGACAGCTTTTTCTGTCCTGGCAGGCTCCTGCAGCTTAGCAGCTCTGCCATCTAGTCCAGGAGCTCTTACTGTGCTGATGAATATATTTTACAGAAGGGGACCAAGCATGAAAGAAAAGAGTAAACCAATGAGTGGTTGCACAAACCAGTCTGTAAATAGAAATTTGATTTTTTTTTTTTTCTTCTGGGGTAATCCTATATCCTGTCTGTAGAGTGCTTGATCAAGTAATCCATCTAGCCCAGAAATCCACATACAGTAGGGCCCAGTGAGGCCAGCAGGTGGTTTCCACTTAGACACAGTAGCGTTCAGAGGCCAAAGTTCAACCAGTGACACCAAGTGACAGCAGCAAACACGCTGCAGCTTTTCCATTCCTCCTCATGAAACAGGAAAGTTTTCACGTTATGTTTTTTTAATCATCAGGCATTCTTGAGGATTGCTCTCCTTTCCTTCATCTGCGGTGGTGTTTGTTAGCATGTATGTACATCATTGGTTACCATGGCTGGTACTGATTAGGTGTTGTCGTGGCGATAGTGTGAGTGGCATCCAGGCGTCGGCTGGGTGGTGCTGTGGTCACTGGTGACGGTCATTGCTGGGGGAGTTCTGACGGCTGTTTCTTGGGTTTCAGAGTGTCTATGAGAGACTGGACGCTCCGTTTCACGCTGGTGGTCACCCGCCGGGTCACCGAGTCCGCAGAGGGCGAGGAGGAGGAACCAGCACGTTGGGACGGCGGCCGTGCCACCAGACACTTCTGATACCGCAGCTAAGGAAGAAGAGATGGTTCGTAGAGTTTTTTTTTTTTTTACATTTTGAGTTGAAAGGAAGACAAATAAGGCAAAATGTATGTTGCCTGGGTGATTTAGGAATAGTTTGGCACTACACTTATTCATGGTGAATATTAAGCTACTGCCACCAGCCTATTAGCTTAGCTTAGCCCGTAGACATAAAACTTGGCCCTGTCCAGTGGTAACAAAATCCATTTAGGAATAGTGACCTTTACAATATACAACAATATAATATAATTTAATTGTCATTTCATAACGAAAGAATTGAATATGTGCTTACCACACATGCTGCCTGCACAGCCTCAGACACACAGCCTGCGTTGGGGTCACACCAAAACACATGACACTGGAAGTGCTGGTTCCCACTGTCCATGATGAAGGCAAATGTGTGCACATCCCGCCCCACGCCCATGAAGGATAAGAAACGGACACGACACTCCACCAGCACCTCCTCGTCCTCCTCCTGCACAGCCATCAAAGAGGAGAATCAGAGCTCAATTAGATCTGCCTCTCTTAGCCATAGGCACATACACATCTTTTATTTATCTATTAGTCCTCAGGATAGCAACAAAAAGTCCCTTGCCTTTTCTTTGATCACGGCCACCGTGGTGTCAGCAATACTGAGTATGACAGGAATCCAGTCCTCTTTTCCTGTGGAGGACAGGAGGCTGTCTATAGCCCCGTTTATGATGTCCATACCTGAGGACAAAACACAGAAGTCTGATCAGTGAGACAGTGTGTGGAGAGATTTATTAAAGGACGCAGCATGTCTCATGATGTGTGCATGGGTTCAGTTTTACCTATGGGTCGAGACACAGATGTCATACCCAGATACAGCACATGAAACTTCTGCACCAACTCAGTCTTTGGCATGGGAAACTCTGCGGAGAGAAAACACACAGAAACACACATTTGAACAAACACACACACACAGATCGCCCAAGGGGAATTTTATCACACGCCAACATCTAACGCAAAGTTCCAAAAGAGTCCACACATGATAATTGGCTTAAACCAGAGAAATAAACAAACACTGGTGAATATTTTAATATTTTAGGGTGCTGCTGACATGGTTAGGGCATGAAAAATATGTTCACACACAAGCCTGCAGGATTTCAGAGAGCTGGATATTTTCTGCATGAAAACCCAGCTGTGCATGTTTACACAATGGCCTGTAGGCAGTAAAGATTGCCATACACAGTGAATGAGGATGATCAAAGATGGTGCTTCACCTGCTTCTCAATCAGTGCAGGAGTTAACATCTTTTACCCTCAAGACCTCGCTATTAACACAACACACATTTAACTTTACAAGCTTGAGATGATTTCTGACATGGTACAATGCAAAACGCTGGAAGTGGATAAATGGTAAACTATACAGTTTAAAGAACATTGATCTTTGAATGCGCTAAAAGGCGACATTATGAAAATACAGTAAAACACAATAAAAAGGGCAGAAATGAAGAACGTCTCTTCAGAATATTGACAAGTGAACTGTTTGCTCGATCACTTCATCAATCGACACCTGTAATTTCATGGCGACACTCTACTGTTGACTCCCTCATAAAGGTAGAAAATGCCCAAAAAAATATGAAAAAAAAAACTTTTTTCCCTTTGAAAGAATGTTGTATATTGAAAGGCCAGATTAAAATATATCACGCAGGTAGATTACAAATTGAACATAATAAAGTGACAATTTAAAAACCTGACTGTCACAGTGAGATTTAGTTACCATAGTTACCCTAAAAAAATCTAATCCAGTCAAGAGTAAGAACTGTTCTCAATTCACTGCCAAGCCATTGGATGAAAAACCTCTAGAGCTAATGGAAGGGAAACACCTCTCAATGGGTACCAGCTGTTTTTTTTTTTTAATGAAAAGACTATGAGTTCAAGCAAGTTATGGCTTTAAAAGATGTGAGGGATGTTTCACCAATAATAATCTTTGATCCTGGGGCTGGGATGGGCACTATGGAGCACCAGGCCTCGGCTCAAAGAAACACTAATTGGGTTTTAATGAGGTCGACTGCCTCTGTAAGTGAAGAGCCGATACAGTTCTTTTATATTCTGATGCCGAAGCTCCTTTCCCCAGTGCTCAGCAGATACACACTAGCTGAAGTTACGGCGGAGGATGAATTGTGCCGGCGCTTTTTCTCATTCTTCCTATAATTACTTGGGACTGAGAGGAACAAGCGGTGGGCCTTAGCGAAATGGGAAACGGTGAATAGAATTAGCGCTGCGAGGATAAAGCTCAGTGATTGTGGAGCGAGGGGGTTGTTCTCGAGTCAGCATTATCTGTGTGTAACTGAACCAAACACTGCTATCTTTTCTATTAAAAAATGTTCACAGTTGCTCCTGAGGCGATAAGGTCATTTTAAAAAAAAAAAAAACATACATGATTTCAGATGTAGAGTAATGCTGCAATCTGAAACAAGGAACTAAAGCATGGAAGATAGCACACAGCTGACAAATCCAATTCTCTCACGGGGAACTACAAAAGAACAAGACTCAGAGAAAAAGGGAAAATGTGTGTGTGTGTGTGTGTGTGTGTGTGTGTGTGTGTGTGTGTGTGTGTATACCTTGTAGGGGTACATCAGAGCTGGTCTGGGAGGAGCTGCCAGCTGCAGCCTTGGCACTTTTCCTTTCAGCCATAATCTAAACAAGTGGAGAGGGAAAAAAAAGAGAGTGGGGATTAAACACGAAAGAAGAATGGGACAAAATGAGGGGGAGAAAAACAGAAAAGGCAAGAGGGTTGAGAAAAAAGGAAAGAAGAGGAAAGGGATCAGAATGGAAATTGAGAGAGTAAGATATGGACGCAACAGAGGGTCAAATAATCTTAGACTCTCTTAGAAATGAGCCGCAAGCAAATCATTTTGGTCAGGAATGACAGCTGAAGCACACAAATAATGACTAAATTTAAAGGATAGGTAAGGCTGGCGATATCCTACATTTATTCCATTGCCAACAAATCCCATGATAAAATAAAACCAGTTTCTCAATATTTTCCTACTTCCACACCTTGTATGTAGGAGTCAGCCCGAGCCCATTTTGTTTCTACTGAAGATGTCTTTAAAAACAGGCCACAGATAAACAGTTTTATGAGTAATTTCCTAAAACAGCAGAACATTGCAGGTTTAAGGAGATGCTACTCAAACAGCATTTTAATGTGGGTGTATGCTGTATTTTGGGGACTATATTACAGAGGCTATATGGGTAATATTTATTAGTCAGAGCAATTCATTGTTGGCTTTGGTGTTTTCATGGGATTTGTTTGACAACAAGAAAAATACAAATTAATGCTAGCCTCATCCTTTAGGATTTTCTCCTCCAAATGATATATTTAAATTCAAGTGCTCAAAAAGAAACTGTCTGTTTTTCTTTGCTTCTGCCCTTCTGCTGCAGTGTACACACACTCTTAAAGAGTGTCCGATAGTCTGCATGGCCCCCTGCACTAAGCTGCTGCACTCTCTTCCTGCTACAGATACTTGATTAATTGTAGGTGTCATTAATCAAAGTCTATGGTGAGTCTGCAACTCTGCTCACAGGGGAACATACAAGAAGACGCATGCACACACACATATTCTCTCTCTCTCTCTCTCTCTCTCTCGTTCTCTCTTTCTCTTTCTCTCTCACACACACACACACACACACAAAGGGAGCCTGCTCAGGGCTCTGCACAGCTGCAGGACTCAGGTCACCAAGTTTCTCCGCTGCAGTAAAAAAGAAAACTACCATTATGTGTAAAATAGGTGGTGTGAAGAGTCATGGTCTCACACACACACACACACACACACAGACATATGCATTCACAGATACACACTATTCCTTCAATTTAGTGTAGGAGATAAGAATAAATTAATTTAAAAAAAATTTCTCTCTTTATGGGCCAACACGCCTTTAAAGAAGAAGATCTGTATGTTTCAGGGAGATTCAGTCTTACAGGGTCACTGCTGGCGTGAGGACAGACTGGTTTCTCTTTGTGTACAGAAGGCAATGTGTGTGTGTTGTATGTGAAAAGTGAAGCATTTCTAATTATGTGACTTATCCCATGTGTCTAGACCAGGGGTCTTCAATGTTTTTCAGGCCAAGGACCCTGAAACTGATGGAGAGATGGAGCAGGGACCCCCTACCACCACCCAAGAGATAATTTTTAAGTATACCAAATGGGTTGCTTCATCTGGATGCTGACTAGAGAATCACTCCCAGGCAAGCACCAACACACAGTTAAGAGTGTTGTAATTGCACACCTGGCTGATGACATGGACACGAGGTCTTAAGCAAATGCTGCCCTTGAATTTATCACAGTGTGCCCCCTGGACCACCCAGATGAATGGGAGGAATCTGTCACTTAGAGTGAAGCTGGCATAAAGTCAGGAGGTGGCAGCACTTTCAGCTGGTACTGACTCAGACAGCACTGGCTCCAATATGTGAGGCTGACGCAGAGTCAATGGATGACAGCTCTTCAGCCACCACTGACTGAAGTGACAGAGTCTCAGACACTGATAGAACGTGTTGTGAAGCTGAGACAGAGTCGGGAGGTGTCAAGGCTGCCACTGGATCATACGATGGAGACAGTGCTGGGTCCAGCAAGGAAGATTCAGCAGCTGATGAAAAGCTTTAGCCGCTGCTCTGGACTTTGACAAACCTTCAGCTCCCAGTGGTTCAAAGGACATAGATTCCGATGCAGTTTGTTCCAGTAACAGTGATGTCATCAGTGATATGTAGGATGACAGTTCTTCAATGGCCAGTGGTTCCACTGTTGCGGGCTCAGCTGGCAAAGCTGCAGCCACCACTTATTCAAATGATGGAGATACCATTAGACCTGCTGATGTGGGTAATGTCATCTTTGACCCTGATGGAGCCCGGCTGAAGAACCTGGCTCTGAGGATCTGCAAATTCTTCCACCAACTGAAAGGAGGCCACAATTTACTTTTTCAGATATTAAAAGGACTGATCTCCAACAAGCCCAAATGAGTATGTCTGGCATACTTGCAAAGCGGGTTGCTCATATTTTGGTGGGAATTGAGTCTTAATAGTGAATAGAAGAGAATAGTGACCTCCATGTCAGTCTGCTGCCAATCTTGTGGACAAGAGCAAACAAGCTCATCAGATTGTTTTTTTGCATCCCATCTACCAGGTGATCATCATCAATGCATATGATCTGGAAATATCATTTGTCTCTGTTGTATGTGCCTGTTTTTGGTATTAGATAGTTAGATGGTAGATAGAAATTGGCATTCAAATCATTACTGGTTAACTTGTCTTAAGAACAACTTTCACTGACTTCCTTTTTTCAGTTAGATTTTTCTTTTTGGCTCTGAATTTGATTTTTCAATAATATGATCCAGTCAGTGGAATCAGTCTTTTGTTCTTTTCCTAACTGTTTACATCTCTCTACAGGTCAAACTTGGTTTCTCAACATAAGGTTCATTCAGTAAGTAGATGAGTGTGAGGAGACTCAGACTATAATCTCAGCAGTAAACAGAGTGACTGCTCTGAGAGAGGAGGAGATTACTGTTTAGTCTATGTGTGTGTGTGTGTGAGTGTGAGTGTGAGTGGTGTGAAAGAGAGAAAGTGTGCATGTGTGGATCAGGTGTGTGATGTTGCTTTATGCCTTGCACCTTTAAGGATCTGTGATTCCCTGTCCCTGAGAGGGTTAACATACTGTCACCACCATCTCTATTTCTCTCTCTCCCATCTCTCTCTCTCTCTTTCACACACACACACAGAAAACTCTTTTCAAGAAATGCTGCTACATGGGCTCTGTAACCTGAATCTTATCTCCTGTCTTCACTATAAAGGCTCCTAAAACTTCTCCTCAGCTCCTACTTCTCTAGTAAAAGATAACAGAAATCTTGTCTGGGGACCATGAATTTTTTTTTGCACTCCTAGCTATTAGTTTTATACAACATGCATGTAGGAGTGTCAGCTAAGTTACAACCTTAAAAAAGTAGCTCTAGATAACTGCATCAGCTGAAAATGATTTTTTTCCCCCCTCTCTCTTCAGTTGTCACCCTGATTAAAGCTTGATAGCTTGTTCCAGAGCAGCAGATAAGCTCGTTCATGCGGAAGCGGCGATGGCAACGACACCCACCTTGGAGCAGATTTCGTGGAGACTTGTGGCGATGGCTGCGGCAGGAGTATCACATCTGAACACGTGGCACTTCAGCACCCGCGTGTTTTTGTCTCTCGCCACGTAGGCAAAGTCCCTGAAGCATGGACAGGAGACACACAGGTATCGTCACACATGATTTTCTAGATTCTACAGCACAGTATTTACCTTGATGCACCTCAACAGTAGACGTACTAAACAGTTTGCTTTGCTAAAGGGGCAATGAGTGAGAATTTCTGTTGTCTCATAATACAAATGACTAAGTAATTTATTTAAACTTCAGTGACTTATACAAGTTTCTTTACACAATTCTCAGCTGCCTTCTGACTCGTATGTGGAAGGAAAGCGGGAGGAACACATTACAATGTGCATCACAAGTATTTTAGCATATAACATGAGTCGTGTGTGTGTATATTTGTAAGGGAAACAGGAGAGGGCAATTGTGGGTAATTTATGTTTAAGAAATGGTGCAATAGGGTAAAATATATGAAAAATAAACCAATTGCATTAATAGCTCCATCACAGGATTCCATCTTTTTGTAAGTGTGCCTTAATGGTATTTGTTCCATCTTATAACATTTCTTCATTTCATTTATTGTATGTGAGAGAGTCAAGTTTTATCCACTTAATTTCAATACGCTGATCAGTTCCTCTGTGGACATTGTTGGATATTGTGATGAAACACTTCTTAAAGGCCTTCAAACACCTCTTCCCGGAGGGAAGGAAGCTCATATGTGAATATGATTGCCAATTTTGTGTTTTCCTTCGGCAGTTTTTCTTGAGTTTGTTTGGCTCAATTTTGACATTATCAGCAGCGTCTGGAAATATCTTGATTACTTTGATTATCATTTTATTCTCATGTGCTATACCAGGAATTTTCCTATTAGAGTGGGTTTTACATCTTTTCTCCACTCTGTATGTGTTGTCAGCAGGTGACTCATTGCAGATATAAAAAAAAAAAAAGGTTGTCCTTGGACCTGTACTCTGTTGTGAAATGAAAATTTTCCCATCCTCTACTTGTACCTTTTTTTTTTGGCATTGTCAGCTGTTCAACAATAGAAAAAAACAGCTAGGAAACATGTTGCAAGACATTTCATGCACAACTTTAAAACAAAAAAAGATTATTACCCTGATTTTGCATCATGATATATTTACTTCTTCTCTAGACATTTATTGTTGAAGCTCTGCTCTAATTAGCTTACTCATTTATTGTGAAAATACCACTTCATTATTTGTGTCATTTGAAGGCCGCCATAAACTTTACTGATGCTATTGCTGCTATTCCTTGTGCATTACTTAAAGCCCCTTTAACATGTGAAGAGTTGTTTGTGGTTGACGATTTTGGCGACACACACACACACACACACACACACACACACACACACACACACACACACACACACACACACACACACACACACACACACACACACACACAGGCAAACAGGGAGGTAGATGAGTGTCCCAGTGCCCAAGGAAAAATTGTCCCTCGAGCTTCACAATGGTGCCCCATGGCAGCAAGAAATGAGGAGGATGAGGGTGAGATGGAGAGAGGAAGCTCCACTGAGAAGGAAACTTTATGTAGAGAGTGGGTGGGAGATGAAACTCAGCTACATATGGGATATACTACACACCCACATAGACACACAGACGAGATGAAAGATAGACACATTTCTTTCTCATTAACAGGTGAGACAAGCTGCAGAACAAAAGGCAGGACGTTATGTTTCCAGCCAGCACTGAAATGACTGAGTAAACAGACAACACAGAGTGAAAGAGGGGGAGCGGGGACATGCCGAGCAGCCAGCTGGATGGCAGTGTCACCAGATGCAGCTCAACAGCTTCATGCACACACACACACACATACACACACGCGTTTACAGTGCACATTCCAGATTAACCATAGACACAGACAGAAATATGGCAAACACAGCTGCCATTTATCACAGTGTGGCTCTTTGTGTTTATGAGTCCATTATCCGCCCTGTCTCCTCTGCTTAATTGTGTGCTCACACACTTTGGGTCGATAATGCTCCCCGCCTGTGGCCAGGAAGGAAAGGACGATGTGATGTGTGTGTGTGTGTGTAATGTGGTGTGTTGTGCGTGTAGGCGTCCAGTGCACTTCGTTCAGGGACATTTGAGCAGTGTGTCACCAAAGCAGCATGAGTGGCCTTGCCTCGCATACTACAAATGGGTCTTTTATGACTTCTGCTCCTTCTCTCGGGGATCAAAATGCTATAAAACAGCATGCAACTCTTAATAGGAAATAGCCTGTGGCCAGTCAGTCTCATTGATGATTTAGCACCAGTGATTTAGACCTTCAATAGTTCTGCTCCTGTAAAGAGCAACAATGACTCTGGGCAAAGCAAAGCCACTGATTTGATGCCTTTAGTGACAGATGTAATTATACGGCGGGGTGGGCGGGCTTGACACCACGATTACTGAAAGCAAAGGAGAAGCATGATCACGCCACGAAGGGCAGTTACCTTTCTCTGAGTCCCGGGAAGCAGAGGGAGGGGAAGGTGGGAAAGATGAGGGAAGGAAGCAAGAAGGGAGAAAGGAGGGTGGTGAAGGGGAAATAGAAAGAAAATAACAGATATAAGGATGTAAGGATGAAAAAATTGTATTGCAGAAAAATATGAAAATTGAAAAGGAAAAATGGGAGCAGTATGTGGGATAGAAAAGACAAGGGGAAAAAAGAAACCACAAGAGAAACATTAATATACACAGCATACTGAGTCAGAAAGTGACACAATGCTCACCTCCATCACTGTGTGTGTGTGTGTGTGTGTGTGCGTGCACTGGAGCTCAGCTCTGTGTACTTTTCAATTCATTGGTTTGTCGTTCTGCTACATTATCTACCTTTCCTGTTAGATAGGTCATCAAACTTTCTCTCTCACACACACACACACCTTGTTGATACTGCAGCTCCCCCTACTCCCCATTTCTCTCTACCCTTTCCTCCTCCCAATCTCTTTCATCCTTCTCTTTGCTTTCGCTCTTTAATCTTCCTTTCGCTTGCCAGGTTTCTTGCTCTCTCGCTCTTCTACTCACTCTTTTTTTTTAAATTCCGTGACATGAGAAAGCCCCCAAAAAGAAAAAAAAAACAAACAAAACAAAAAAAACGCTGCACAGAATGATTCATATCGACAGTGTAACTCGTCATAGCCGTACTCTTCCATATAGTCTGTGACATTGCGTTATCAAGAGCGTGACAAAGGAGGCACAGGCTGAATAAAAAGAACAGAGGGCTAATTCAAACATTGACTGGCTTTGATTCTTTGATGATCCACTTAGTCAAAGGCAGCCTGTGTGTGTGTGTGTGTGTGTGTGTGTGTGTGTGTGTGTGGTAGCAGCTGGCAGAGTATTTCAAACAGCAAATCTTCAGAATCAGAGCACCAAAACTGCTGCTTTGACTTGCTCTGTAAGCAGCTGGTGGTCGCCCACATGCACACACATGCATACACTAACACACACATTAGCATACACATACACACACAGACATATGGAGGCTAAATCTGCACATGTATAAACTGCGTAAAAGCTCTCACTTGCCACGTCTAAATGTGTCTGCGCACGCCGTATTGAAACACATCTCTTTCTCTCTGTTTCTCTGTTTTAATTTCATTCATTCTTTTATTTTTATTTCTATATATATTTATTTCTTTTTTGCTCTGAGTCCATTTACCTCCTATTCTGCTTCCCTCTGCTCCATTTCAGATTCAAACTCCATGTCCTTTTCACTGTCAGTCACTTTGGTTGGAATTGGATTCCGCTTTCAAAATCTTGAATGGCCCAAAAGCTGCTCTCCATTTACCTCAATATTACACCCCCATTCTTCTCTCTGTATAACTCATCTGCATGTGACTGACAGGCTGAAAGTGTTGCAAATGCTTTATTACTAATGGAAGAACCACACTGCACCTGATTCGAACCCAGAACAGACTCCCACCTCTGAAAAAAAGCCTGACTATTGTCATCATCTCACTGACCTTAACTGACTGTGACAGCACAAGACTGAGACTGAGTCAGCTGCGGTTGGGAATGCATCTTCTTCTTCTTTAAATCCTGGACAGACAGTAAAGTTGGAACGCCATCTTTGTGATGCCTCTAACTCGCTTAAAATGTCAGTAGCATCAATCACACAAAGCAGGAAGAACAAAGGAAGTAATTTTCGTATTGATCTGGCATTTTAGCATGAACAGCGATCTTCATGAAAAAAGTCCAAAAATTGTGTGAACACAATTTCACACCCAAACAGGGTTTTTTTTTCAAATCAGGCCGTTCAGTGTGGAGACAGACAGAGAGAAAAAGCAGTGACAGAGTTATTGGCTTACTCTGGCATTAAGGAGATGCGATTCCTGACCTCAGGTAACACAGGGGATGACACATTGTGGAGAAAGAGACAGGCAGGGAATAAACAAACAACTGAGGGTGAATGATATGTAGACTTCAGATATGTAAGAAGAGTTTTTGGCAGGAAAGTGAGGAGAAAGGATAGATAGGTAAAATGTCAAGAGAGGGGGGAGCGATAAAGGCAGGAGGCCAGAAAGCCAAAATGAAAAAGTAGAAGTGTGCAAGTGAGGAATGGGAACAAGGTGTGAGACCCACTGGGGACTGGATGGCCGAGGAAGAGATGGAGAGGAAAAAGAGAGGCAGAAAGAGGCACGAGATGAAAGGTATGAAAGCACCAAAGCAGAGAGAGAGATGAGTTAAACCAAGACTCCCACCACTCGTGTTCTCTCTTTTTCTCTCTCTCTCTCTCTCTCTGTGCTTCACATATTTCCAAAGCTGAATAAAGGATGACTGACTCACAACTACCGATCTCTCTTTGATCCTGATGGCTGTGAGGCAGGCTCGACTGGAGAGGATGAGTACAACTCGGAGATTAAATGAGGTCACGGCTGCAGATGTACGGTGAACCGGGTTTGAGAAAGTTGTACAGAACCATCGTTATTTGCAGCTCTGACATCAGTCATCCACCATCAGTAGTACTAACAGCACTGTGTGTGTGTGTGTAGCAATGACATTGGTACAGTTGAAGGAAAATCACACCCTTGCATACTTTAACATGGTTTCAGAAGGTGATGTTCAGTGCTTGATGCAGTCCCACATTTAGGAGTTCAGTTAAACAGTCTAGACCATAAGTATTTGTACACTTTTTTTTCATCAGTCATTGTGCTTCAGCATGTTCAGTTTGAAATAAAATAGTGGATACAACCTGAAGAGCCATGTCTCAGCTTTAATTTGAGTAGGACTGCATCAATATTGAAAGAAATGTGTGGGAGACATAGCCCTTTTAATGAACAGTGTCCAAATACAAAGTGTCCAAAAAGGAATAAAAGAGGATAATAATGAGGCTCAAAAAAAGCAAAAAATATTTCAGAAAGATATCAGCAGTCCTTGGTTTGCCAAAATCAACAGGTCGGCTCTCTCTAAAATGCTGACGCACAGGAAAACCATCCATCTACACATCCATTTTCTATACCACTAGTCCTCTTAAGGGTCACAGGCGAGAGGCTAGGGTACACTCTGAGAGGTCCCCAGTCTATCATAGGGCTGACATCTAGAGACAAACAAACATTCACTAACAATCACACCTATGGACAATTTAGAGTCACTAACCTGATCTAAGCCACTAACCTGATCTGCTTGTCTTTAGGCTATGGCAGGAAGGAAGAGTACCTGGAGGTAATCCCTGCAAGCAAGGAGAGAACATGCAAACTCCACACAGAAAAGCTCCGGCCTGGATTCGAACCTTCTTGTTGTGAGGTAACAGTATCAACCACTGCACCACTGTACCACCAGAAGAAAATCACTTATATGTATGGCTGGGTGACATGTAAAATAATAATAATATTGTGTTAGTTTAGGCTATATCGTGATACATAATACATATATTGGTATTCTGAGCAAAAAAAACCTTCAGTATGAGCAAAAAACCCTGAGAAAGACATGTCAAAGCAAACACTGCGACAAACTACTCTTCAGTCACTGGTGTGTGAGCATGTGTGTTTCTGTGTGTGTTGTTTAACACTTCTATTTTAAAGTGATGTCAACATTAAAATGCAAAATCAGTGGAAGAGACAAACATCCAGAAGCAGCTGTGGTAATCACATATTTAATTCATTGTAAAGGAAGACCTACAATTTCAGAGTTTGTCACAGTGACAGCCTGGACAAAACAACATAAATTAAAGTGAACTTTTTGTGAATGATGTTTGTGACAGCAAGTCATTTCCAAAACAGAAAAAGAAAATTAGCATAGTGTGTGAACCTCAGAGGCTGTCACCGTGACAAACTATTGTCCCAAAATTACAACTGCAGGTCTTCCTTTACAATGAATTAAACATGTGATTACCTGTTTTTTTTTACCATACACTTTGCAATTGTAATGCTGTGTATTTTAAATAAAGGACTACTCTCACTGATAATACCATTATTTAAATTCAAGTAGTTTCAAAAACTTTATAGAGAATAACTTCAACATGCATCTTCAGGTGCTAAAATGGTGCAATAAAACTAAAGTGTCCCCACAAAAGCCGCAGTAAAAGAGGCTTTTTAAGAGGCAGTGAAAACAACACAAATGTAACTAGCCCCCAGCCTGCTCAGCCACACTTTCTTCTGCTCTGTAGCTTCCAGTATCGCTCAGTGGAGACTCGTGTCCTCTCCAAACCATCTGTCACATGCACACGCAAACACACACTTCACACAGACTTCAATTATCAAACAGCTTTACAGAGTGTCTGGGTAGTGCCGGGCGCTATGCTAATGCACTTACATATGCTAATTGCACAGCCAAATGCTGATTAGAAATGTCTGAGGAGGAAGTTCTTGTGACTCTCCTGTCAGCAGAAAGTAAGACGGAGAGGCTGAGAAGACCAGGTGTGTGTACAGTGTGTGTGTGTGTGTGTGTGTGTTTGTGTTTGCGTGTGCGTGCTGGGAAATATGTTACACTTATTGATCGCAGCTGAACTGGTGGTAGCTGACGGTGTTGTGACTCTGGCTTCAGTCCAAAGTGGATGTGGATTTAATCCAGTTTCACAGTGAGATTCAGCTGTGACAGGTGAGAGCAATGCTGGAGTGGAAACAACAGCTGGATGGTGATTTAGAGGAAAACCCTTTCATCATACTGTAAAGAGAATAACAAAACAACTGGCAGGTGTATGCATATTTCCCTCCACTTACTCTGTTTTATTTTTGCAGCAGTTGTGTGAGACTTTGTTTTATAAGCCTACTTAAAAACTCGAGGCTGCGTGAAATCATCCTCAGTAAAAAGTAAAAAAAACTCTGCAATGGCTTGAACTTGGATAATATTATCGGTATGAAGTTAATCAGTATGAACTAAAACTATACTCATGACAATTATGAGAAGTACTGATGCTAATAGAAATAGAGAAATCCACCCTAAAGGGCCCAGAAAAAGTCAACACTTCTGCTGTCATGGCTCACAAGTGCATTCATATTAATTCAAATTCTGTTGATGGACCTTCAAAATCTGCATGTGTTCTGTTGAAAAATTCTCTATTTCCATTAGTCTAAACACAATAAACACTGCAATACACTGCTGTGAAGAAACTGTTTTTTAAAAATTGGACCCCTGAGTGCTGATAATTTTGTTTGCAGGAAACAGCGAATGTTGCTCATGACTGAAGTTAACTGTAGTTTATTGTAATGGAATGTAAAATAAGGTGATAAAAAAAAGGCAATAAAACTCAATAAAACCAGAAAGAAGGGATGCAAAGTGCACACTTTACAGAGCCATTAATGGGACTGTTGCTGGCAGAAATTGGCGTAGTTTTACTGCACATTGTGAGTGTCCGCTACCTGCTATTTCCCAGTGCCTAGAACACTTGGATGCTTAGATATCAAATATTTTAATTAAAGCCTGACTGAGACTGATATTTGTTTAATCCATATAAAACTAAATCAAAAAATGACAATATAAAGAGTCATTTTTACACTTCTACTTGTGTAGTTAATACAAATAAGAAATATGATGTTAATTAGTGAGCTTTGGAGATGTTGGAAGGAGTATTCTCTTTAAACTGGACAGTGTCATTCTATCCAGTCTCTAAACTAAAGACTAAAATTGAATCCAGGTTGGTCTTAAAACAAAGAAACATGGGAGTGGTATCGATCTTCTCATCTAACTCTTGCCAAGAAACCAAATAAACATATTTCCCAAAATGATGAATTATTAATTTAGTATAATTAAAGTAGAAGCAGGATTTTGGGGCTCTTTTGTAACTAGCTAAAAGCACCAGCAGTCAGAACTCTTCCGTCCACAGTGGCACTGGAGTACTTAAAGTCTGTGTGACAACAGAACAGGATAAACCCCTCTGCGACCTGGTGAATTAGTCATGGCCCACAGCCATTAGGCCTAATGTAGGATGTCTGTGCGTAATTACCTCTGTACCCCGTAAACTTGTTTACAGCACCAAGATGAGCAACAAAATGAGCACCCAGGGCCAGAGTGTGCAGCGAAGGAGGAGCAGTGCATCACTGGTACCACATGACACATACTCCCTGTCTCCTCCCTGCACACACTCACACACAATCACCGATATTGCCTGAGGCAGCAAAGAACTAGGACAAAATCAAGTCGAAAATAAAAATAAAACTGTTGTCTACGGTGTATTAAACTGCGTGCGCAGCACAGGGCGCTGCCTGTGTGATTTGAGCAGACAGTTGTTGTTGTTTAGCTGCAGCTCTGCCTCAGTTCGATTTATCCTCAGTAGCTCTGCATCATTTCTAAGAAAACGCACAGATTTACAAAGTTGATGGGGAAAATGGCGTTTTACTCAAAAAAAAAAAAAAAAGCGGAAAACACACATAACCCCAGTTTATCTTCATGCAGCTTTGTGACCCAGTTCTGAGCATTCATTGTGGCAGAAAGGCACACACAGTACCCTGTGTCAACACTCGTTGTATTTCATTACATATTTAAGAGCAGAGATAGGTGGGTGGGCGAGATGGAAAGACAGAGAGAGTGGGTGTGGGGAATGAGGGATGGGGGGAAAGAGGGATTCTGGGTGGGCGAGAGAGGGAGAAAGATGATGTCCTGCTGTTCTCTCTCCTCTTGATCATTTATACATCACACTGCTCTGGAGAGTGTGTGTGTGTGTGGCTGTGTGTTGTGTGTGTTATTGAGAAATAGCTTCAGTGAGGTGTCACTACAGTAAGACACCCCCATTCATGTAACTTACTAATGTGTGTGTGTGAGTGAGAGAGAGAGAGACAGAGACAGAGAGAGATAAAGAGAGTGTGTGGGAGAGTGCAGGGATTTGGTGTCGAGTTAGTGTAGAGTTATTCCAAGCTCTACACACAGTGCAGCTCGGATCATACTGTATGCATGTAACCTCATTAGCTACATGTGCCATAAATCATTATGTTTCATACACATACAGTACAGTAAAATGCAGTCTCTCTCTCTCTCTCTCTCTCTCTCTCTCTCTCTCTCAATCTACTTGCAATGGATGTGCTGAATTTTTAAAGGGTTTGTTCATAAAAATGACAAGAAAAAGAAATATATATTTCTCTTATATTACCCTAATAGTGGTATATAGCATGAAGATAACTTTTTGTTTCACCGCTGATCACATCTGTCTGTAAGGCTAGATACTACTAGAGGAAGGGTTAGGTTTGAAGCTACAAGCTAGCTGATGAATCTGTAACTTAACAAGCAAGTTAACTGTCATCTGTTTTGATATTCAAATAATTATTTCAATAACTTTTTTTAAGCAAAAATGCCAAATATTGCATGCTTATTTTGCCATTAACATGAATATATATTGGCTGTTTGTTAGAAAAAACTGAAGAAAAAGTGATGATTTTTGTAATTTTGACATGTTTTTAGTAAGAGAGTAATTACAACTAGACTAACGCTTCCAAGGTTTCCAAGTGGAGGAGCTGGTGTTGTCATCCAATCTGGATCAAGTATTGTGCCTCCTTGCTTTGCATGGGACTCAGATGCATTTACTAGGTAAAGTTTGTACCTGTATCAATTTGCAAATGATCGATTTGAGAGTAAACTTATTCAGATCCTGAGCAGCAGAAACCGTTTTAATCATAATCATGAAAAGTGATGAATGTTTACCTTAAAACACACTCTGTCAGTGTAAATTATCTGAATAAAGTGTGATATTGATCCCGAAATAACTTAGGCATTTATTCTGCCAGACACGTCAACCACTGCCCCAGAGAAAAAAATATCATCAAAAACCTACATCAAGTGCTTTGAAACATGTTGAGTATTCAAATATATTCAGCTTAAGCAGTCTGTGGACACTTCTGCCGCCTGTAGTCTGAATAGATAGACGAGCCACAGGCAGACACTGACTGTGCCAGCACCCTGCTGTGTTCAGCCCTGTATGATCAGCGAACATCAGCATCACCTCACATCGCTGCCCGCCACGGCCAGAAGCCAGAGAGGTTTTTATCGGGAGGAGATTTATTGGCTGGTTGGGGCAAGGGAGGAGATCTATAGGAGGAACTGGAGGAGTAATCCGTCAGGAAGACAGGGATTACAGCAGGTGTGCCTAACAATGCTAATGTAAGAGAGAGAGAAAGATGGTGAGAGAGCAAATGCGAGAGAGACGGAAGAGGAGGACATGTTTTTTAAGATTTTTGTACACCTTTGTGTGTAATTCTGTCTGTGTTTTCGTGTCTGAGTGTGTGTCTGACTTATGACTCTGGGCCACAGAGTGAGTGGAGACACAACTCCTGCCATAATGACCCTGTAGAGAACGAGGGTTTCTGGGAGGCTGGGTGGACATATCCTGACAAGACGTGTGTGTGTATGTGTGTGCGTGCGAAGAAGTGGGAGTGATGGATTGTGGGTAGATGGAAGGAGCTGACGTGGAGGAGCGATGACTCGCGGGGAAAGAGAGAGAGAGAGGCTGGTGTGGGGCAGGAGCAGGAGGGAAAGGCCATCAATCACTCTGGCGTCTATCGAGTGGGTCTAGGTGTTTGGGCTCTGTCCCTGTCGGCCATCAGTGGGGCTTCGCATGTTAATTAAGGCTACAGGGGCCGCGACATCAGCAAATAAGCTGCCCCTTCAAGTGGGATGTCATGACTGTAAGGGGCTGAAGGGTGGCTGCCACAAGCCAAACATGCACATGCAAACTCACTTCATTGACATAAATGGAGGTGATCGTTGGAGTGTGTTCAGCATTAAAATATTAATGATACTGGAGGCTTGCGTGTTCTCTTCTCTTCTCTCCTCACCCTTCTTCTCTGCATGCCACAGCGGTCCACAGAAGGTCAGTAGTGGGGGGAAATAAGTGAGAGCTGGGGGGGAATAAGCAAGCAGAGCCCCACTACTGCCCACTAATGATTATGAATGAAGTGTGGAGTCGGTGCGTGTTTATAGGAGTGTGTATGATGCACCATTAGTGAAGAAAAGTAACAGTAGTTCAGATTAACAGCAGGAAGCGCACTCAGACATCAGGGCTACACAAAGACACTGTTAAAGACGTCCATCGCAGTGGCACACATGCTCAGATTTTCAACAGCGTTGTCTCAATCCTAATAAGTGTCACACGCCAAGGACAAGAAAACAAGCAGGAACTGCCCCTCTGATGTCGTAAATCATTTCACTAGGGTTTTTGTTCTTCGCTTAGTGTTTCCCTGCTCATCCCTCATCCTCCTCTCTCCTCCTCCTCCCCTGCTCGTTATGGTAGATACTGAAGGAGAGAGAGAGGGAAACTCCACATATGCACACAGTGAAGGCATTTATCATGTACACACACACACACAGACACACCTTCACCTAGGTGTGTATACTCACTTAAACAAATTTAGAAGGCAGTGCAAGATGTATACGTCAAAAATAGTACTATTTTAGCTTTGGAAAATACACACACACTCACACACTCACACATAAACCGAGTGAAGTATCAGACAGCTCCAAACAGCCGTGACACACAGTTTGAAAAACCCCTGCAGCACATCCAGACTCTTTAATCCTGTCTCTCTCAATCCCCACTTTGCTTACTTCATCTCTCTTCCTTTCTTTCTTTCAGTCTTTTTATTTCCTATCCGAGCGTCTTTTGCTCATGTCTCAGTGAGTCCGGCTGCAAACTGCTTCATCCCTACACCTGACGGCTGGCCAGAGAGGGAGGGAGAGGGAGAGGGGGAGGGAGAGAGACAAAGTACACAGCTTGAAGTCAAACGCACAGCAGGGAGGTTAAGAAGTAAATTAGTGAAAAAAAATAAAGGGAAAGCTAATGAATGAAATTAGGGCTGGGAGCTGTGCGTTTTGTCCTTTGCACAAACAGAAGAATTAGAAATTGACAGACGGGAGAGACACTATGGTGTTGGGGTAGAGAGGGAGGCAGTAATGGATGACTTTGTGTAGGGATGGATGGATGGATGGATGAGGAGAGCTAGAGGAGTGAATGAACAAGAGGCAGGGGTACTCACACAGGCAGACATCCTCGCCCCGTTACCGACGACTACTTCCCTGTCTCGTTAGCTCCTCCACCACGGTGACATTGCTACAGCCCCTTCTCCGTGGTACCCAGGGGTAAATCTCTTCCCGTCTGCCTCCTCTCTTTTTTTCCTTCTTCTTCTTTTTTTTTAATCCTCAAGGGTTTCTTTCCTCACCCTCCTCTGCCTCTTTCCTTCCCCTCCCCCCAGCTTCTCCCGCTCCCTCTTTTCCTCTGCTACACCTTTCTATCTTCCTCCACGGTCGGCTTTCTTTGCTTTGCTTGCCCGGTCCAGAGAGCCTCCTGCAAGGTCCTGCTGTGTCCTACTCAGTGGAAGCAGGGAAGCATGCCTTTCTCCTCCTCCCTCACTTGCTTCTCCATCGGTCTGTTTACACCCCACTCTCTCTCAAAAGACACCGCCACTCTTTTTTTTCCCCTCCCTGCACTCTCGCTGTTTGTCTTGAGTGTGTCTTCTCCTCTTCCTCAGTTACTGCTATCTTTGTCTCTCCCTCTCTGTCTCACTGTAGCTGAAAAAAAAAAAACAGGGGGAAAGCTTACACCCTGCTAAAGTGCAACAGCGGGACAAACAAAGAGCGGCAGAAAGAAGAAGAGGCAAAGCTGTGCAGCCAATGGAACAAGAGGGAGGCAGAAAGAGCACTGGAGACAAAGAGTAGAAACAGCACAAGAGCATTACAGACAGAAAGAGGGAATGGAGAAGTGGGGGAAAACACACACACACACACCCACACCCACTCATTCACCATCACACACGTACAAGAGGGTGCTCCAGATATAGACCTATGACTTCATCAATCCAAACCCACGTGCAGACACACGCACATGCAAACATGTGCACATGCATCCACGGGCGTGCACGGTGTCAGACTTGCTGAGTGCTCCAGATATAGCTTCATGACTTCAACTAGGAGCAACCCCCCCCCCCCACCCCCACTCGTCCCGCCCCGCTTCAGAGACAGGGGGACTCATTCATATTGAATCAGGCTGAAGGAGAGAGAGAACATTCAGGACAAGACTGGGAATATTCCTCAGATAGATGGATAGAGAAAGAGACAGGAGATGGAAAGAGAGAGGGATGGAGAGGCTAAAGGGAGCTTTGCTTTGCAGTATTCTCTATGCATGCATTTGGAAGTCTTTCTGTCTTTCACCCCTGTCCTTTGTTTAGTTTTAAACAGTCAGTGTTCAGGCAAGTCAGTCTAGCACTGCTCAGCACACTGCTCCTATGCTTCTCAAGCGTGTCATACACTACACAGTATGAAAGACTATGTGGACACTTTAGCAGATTTGAACATTACGCTCATATGTGACTGTTGAACAGCTCACTCCAGAACCATGGGCACTGATAAGTTTCTGTACTTGATGTCAAGGGTCTTTGCAGACCAGTCAAGTTCTTTCTGACCAGAGTTTTTACAAAAAAAGTGTTATTTAAGTCTTTGGTGTTTTTTTTCTTACAAAGAAAATAAGAACACAAAATCAAATGACACATAACCAGCAGAACCTACCAACAACTCGAGATGAAAGCACCATCTCACTAACACTGGTGAAGTCCAACATCACAGCACAGTCACTCATAAAAAAATCAGTCACATATATGCAAATAACTCACAGAGAAAATAGAAATAAATGATAAGACAAATTTTACCTATAATATATTGATCACCTACTAATACATGTTGCAAAACTTTCTACGATGTCCCCATTCATGTCAAATCACAAATGCGGCCCCCTCCACCATGGCTCACTACGCAGAGGTAAGTAGATGCATTTACATTCGTGCAAGTTGGTTATCAGTGTTTCAAATGGTGCATTCTCTGCCATTAACATTTCCCATTCTGTATTTTCAGGCTGAAAACCATTTCTTCATGGACCTGAATGTGTCACATTGAAAGAGGAGAGGGAATTCCCTCCCAAACTGTTGCCTCAAAGCTGAAAGCACACTTCTGTCTGAAATATAATTTTATGCTATCGCCACTTCAGTGCCCTAAGATTTGCCTTAATTGAAACATAGAGGCATAACCCAAGCTATGAAACAGCTCCAGACCAAATGTCTACACAAACTTATGTAGACACCACTGTCCAGTACTCAGCTGCACTGTTTCAGTGTCTCTGAATGCACAGACTTTGATTATAGTGCTCTCTAGTGGCAGGACTAAGTCATTCCAACCTCTGGCAAAACAAACTCTTGTCTCAGATATTCATACACAATCCTGTCAGATGTGGGCTACGATAAAACAATTTGCTGCATACATGGAAAGTGCTTTGTGGTCCCAGAGCATGAAATATCCTCTAAATCACAGGGTAGTATCATAGTACACACAGAGCCATGAACCTGCAACCAAACAGAAGAAATCAGACTGCAGATTTTAAAGTGCTGGTAGGAGGAGAGGATGAAGAGAGATGAAGCTGTAATGCTGGAAGAGAGAGAGCGAGAGAGAGACAGATGGAGAGAGAGGAAAAAGGATAAGAGGGAGAGTTATCCTGGGTTACCCTCCCCTCGTCTTTCCACTACACGCTTTATCCATTACCGCTGAGAGAGACAGCTACTGAAAGTTTCTCAATCCTCTGAGACGGTAGGGGGTGGAGGGACTCTCTTTCTTTCTTTCTTTCTTTCCCTCTCTTTATCTATCATACATACACACACACACACACACACACACACACACACACACACACACACACACACACACACAGCTAATGCTGTGCTAGGGCTGCAATTGAGGGAAGACAAAAAGGGAAGAAGACAGGAGGGAGAGAGGAAGAGTGGGAGGATATGAGGGATGCTGTGTGTAAGAGAGACTATTGCAGCACTTAGAAGATGAAACTTTTATACTGGTGTAAGGATTTTCTGTGTATGTTAAGGTTATATAAGCACATGCACACACACAAATATGTATATGTGTTTCATACATATTAAATTCCTTGCATGTATGTATATTACATCAGCACTAATGTCTCCAGATGTGCATAAGCTTTGGGTGAGTGTTTGAAGTGGTCGCTCCACTGGTTATTGGAAACCCTGAGGGGCCCATATCAATGACGGCTTAGCTTGTCCCCTCCATTAGCAGCTGTGCTAGCCTCAGCACACTGTCAGCTCACTACTGAGAGGTTAAGACCATGAGACATTGCCAAATGACTGAAGGCCCCCACAGGCCGTCGGTGTGGAACAGAAACATGGAGCAACGTGAATAATTACAGTGTTTTGAAACGCAGTTTGTGCAAATATGCACCGAATCATAATGAGGCTGATTCCAACCTCTTATGATTAGTTCAAACTCCTGATTCAGCTTCTAACATTAAGAATGTTCCACACATGCAGTTTACAGTGTGTTACTATATATATATATATATATATGTGTGTGTGTGTGTGTGTGTGTGTGTGTGTGTGTGTGTGTGTGTGTGTGTATACACAATGTGTATGTATGCAGTATGGTTTATGGTTTGCATCTCATTCATTTGGAATTACTAAAACAGTGTGATCAAATAGCGAAGCACACCCTGAAAGAACCTTCAATTCAAAAAAGTTTCCTTAGGGAAGAAAGATATTTGCGATCTCCACCTACCTGTCGTGGTCTCGTCCGACGCCCCAGACACGGATGCTGCTGATTGGCTGAGAGTGGAGCAGGCTGCGATCATCTGGGTCAACCAGGGTTAACATGCGGTCTTGAAGAACCAGCAGCATCCCTTTACCCTGTAAGAGCACAAACATATAGTCTAGCTGTGACAAGGTGTTGTGCTTTGTTCGCAAGTCAAAAAAGTCTGGAACAACTCATAGATGCTGTATATTGTATGTAACTTTCTGTCTCTGTAAACACACTGACCTCTCCCCAGACACCGGCTGAGTCTCTTATGTCCCTCCTGCAGTAGGACAGCTGTCTGATACAGTGGTGAACGGCCACGCTGCTCCTCCCCTCGCACAGGTCCTGCTCTGCCATCTCCACCCAGCCCAGGGATCGCACTGGAAATGACTAAGAGGAAAACATGAAGTTGTTTTGTCACGCTGGTAAGGAATCACAAAGTTTCTTTAACTTTATACCTTCCCTCTATCCTTTATAGACAGTTTTCTTATTTCTGCTTGTTTTAGATGTTTTGGCTGTTTTTTGTTCTGATGACATTAACTTCACCAAAGTAATTGCTGAAATTTAATAACAAAGCAACATGACTATAGTAACTCAGGACAAGACAGGACAAGAAATAAGAGCAGCTGAAAGATTAGACAGGTTGCAAACCAGTCAGATTATCTGAAACCACTTTGGAAAAAAAACTAAAATAATAAATAATAAGCCATTTTATTTGAGGGCAAAAAGTCAGGTTAACCAAAATGTTGAAGTGCCCCAAGCAGAATCACCACTGCCCCAGACCCCAGACCTCACAATCCAACTCTTTATCAATTCATTCTTAAACTCAATTTTAATTCTGGTCTTAAATGTAACCCCAGTTTAAGAACCCATACACACTAACAAAATAACACACATAGTAACTCACACAAAGTTCCTCTTAAAGTTAGATTTTTCTTACAGAGTTTAGCACAGAGGGACAACTACTGTACCACAAGCCAATCATCAGAGCAATGACTCAGAGAGGTTTGACTGGGGAGGACAACACATCACATATGAAAGACAAGTGGTGTGTGTGTGTGTGTGTGTGTTTAGTTTCTGTATGTGTGTAGACTGCCTCAGGCCAGCAGCTTTTACCATACTCTCTACCACAACAAGGAGCTCTGCTCTGCTGAGGAAAACCTCAGGATAATTTCCTCAAGCTCTGCAACAGTGTGAAGCACACACACGCACACGCACATACACATCAGCGCCTCTCTCTCTTTTCCACTGACCATATTACTCTCTACCGGTTTCTTCCTCATTAATCTTTCACACATGCTAAGATCATCTCTGAATTCCCACACTTCTCCCTTGTGTTTCTGGGGTCCTCTGAGACTTTGGAATATCTCAAGCTTGTCTTTCACTTGAATTTTAATATTTTAGAGCGAAGCACCTCTAAGTCTCCTGTGTGATTTAGACTTGATTTGTTCATCTTGCATTAAAAAAAAAAAATCTTGACTAAAATGGAAGTGTGTGGCACTTTTGACTTTTAAATATATCCTTGGTAAAACTTGCTTATTTACGAAGGGGTCCAAAATGTCTGACTGACAACTGCCATTCAAATCAAAATTCTCACTTGCTGTCCATAGAGAATTCCATAGAGAAAGTTTTCTTTAAAGAGAAAAGATGATTCCTTCCTCTCTCTCTCGCTCTCTCTCTGTCTCTCTCTCTCTCGCTCTCTCTCTCTCTCTCTCTCTCTCTCTCTCTCTCTCTCTCTCTCTCTCTCTCTCTCTTTCTTTAACCAAATCTAACCAAAGACACATTTTCTCTTCCTATTCCTCGGACATCTCTCCACCTTTCAACGTGAACTCTGGTTACTCATTTCCATATGCCATCCTTCCACATGGGGGCAGCAAAAACTAGTTTGCCTGTAAACACATTCACCCCAACTCAGTTCACACCTTTACCACTGAGTGGCACTGCAACAAACACAGAGAGGGAGAGGGAGGACAGGATGCCAGGGAGAGGGCTCAACATGTCATTGCAAACAAAACCTGGTGACTTCCCTTAACTGACACATTTTTTATTTAAAACTCAGTCTGAAGTATTAACAGAGGAATATGCTCATCAAATGTTATACATGGTGCCAAATGGTGTCATTTAGAGGTAGTAAACCATGTTACTGAGTCTAATACTGTCTAGATAGTATCTGAATTAAGGCAGAGTTTGGAATACCACCCAAATGGTGGTGAAAATCTATGGAAACTACAGTAATTCACCTGGATGATAATATTTGAATCCTCACTAATATACTATTTTGAGCATTTGCCTGTAATTGTAACTGTAACTGCCCGTCATGTTGTTCTGACTGGTCACCACACACATTGTGAGCAAAACAAATCATTGTGATGGTTAAGGGTGCCTGCCTGCTTCAGTACTGTTTATAAATTAGCAAACTGTGACACAGCACGATCATTAGCAATTGATATTTATGATTTTGTCCAGTAAAAGCTCCTTGCAAATGATTGTTATTAGTCACAAAGTTCTTTCAGACAGAAACGTTAAGTATGTTCTGATACATGTTGTTCTTATGATCTTACCATTGTCTCTGGATTGGAGAAAGTATTGTTGAGGTCCACTGTCTCTAGCTGAGCTGGAGGGCTGCAGGAAAACATCAGACAATAAATAATCACAATAAACAAAAACTAAATCACAGTAAAGTCATGTTTCACTTGTAGATGAAAAAAAAAACAGAATGGCTCAGGCCTTGCTGCACAATTCTAGTTGAAAAACTGGAAATGATACTTATAGTATGTTTGTATGTCCTACTTGAGTTTAAGTGAAGCATAGCGGAGGGTAGCCCCTTCAAATGCCTTCAGACTAGGATCTGGATAGACTGGATAGTCCTTCAGCTCCTGGAGACAGGCAGACAGATGTTCAGAGAGAGAAACAGTCAGATTCTGATACTGATTTTACCAACTTATTTGATCTCATTTGCTTTGTAATAACTGAAGAGGAGAATACTCATTTTTACTTAATATAAGAGATATTCATCTTTGTGTGATATGCTCTTCAGACCGGCCTGGACAGAGATTACTGTGTGCTCATTTCAATTTAATAAGCGCAGGACTGGAAGCAGAGATAAATCGATAACACCATCGAGCTTTTAGGGAAAAATGTAGACTAAAAACAGTTCTATGACAGGTGTTACTCAGATGAACCAAAGCTAATAAGATAACTGTGATGTGTGACTTAAACACAAAAGGCAGACTAGAGATGGAAGATTTTCTTTTAGCTATGATGGTAAAAAAAAAAAAGCAAAAAAAAAAACCTCAATATATCAATAAAGGATAAAATAAACAGTAAATAATAAATAACAGTCATAATTAAGCAATGAAACTGTTAAAAATCTTTACTGAACTTTTACAGAGAGATGATTTTTACAAGTGAACACCCAAATACATGTGACTGTGTGTCTTACGTTGGCTGCACAGGTGGTGGTGTTGAGATTTGGGCCAGAAGAGGTGACATCATTTGAGGGGGTGGAGGAGGAGGAGGAGGAGGAGGGGGAGGAGCCTGAGGGGGAGGGGACAGGCTCCACCGAGCTGTCAGATATGAGGCTGCTGGGGCGCTGTGGGAGAGAGAAAGAGAGACAGAGATGCAGCATGAGAGAAACCGAGAGGGACAGAGAGACAGACAGAGGATGGTTGGTGCATCATTGATCTCCGCTAGCTTTCCAATATATTGGACTAAGACTCTAAATTTGCCAGTTAAAGCATCAACCTTTGATATTATGGAGGTTTCTCTCGAACCACAGCTACACAGAGAATTTATAGACCTAGGGTTGAATTTATTTTTGCATGTCACATTTTTTTTTTTAATGAAAGGTTTTTGAAAATTGATTCATAAATATTTGGCAATAACACTTCTTAGCTTTTCCAGAGCCTTTGGTCGCATTTTATGGCTCCTCAGCATATGGAGTTTTCATGACGATGGCTCACTGAGACTGTTACATGTGCTTAAAACAGTTTTCAAGACTGAACATTCATATATAATTCTATAAATAAATGTTTGAGCAAATGAGCAAGTTTTCTTGCTGTTGCAACCAATTAATTTATTATTATGGGTGTCAGGGAAGAGTCCCATGGTTAAAATGTTACAGGAAGAGTGGAAGCAGATATGCTAGACATATAACTGCCAGCCAGTTTATGAGGAGAACATAACTTGGAGATATATGCCTCAACTTAAAACGCGTTTCACCAATAATGTGTCAAAGAGATCTGAAAGAAATTAAAGCACATTTGCAGTTCCTCAGATCTGCTTTACATAATTACCTGGGCAATGGTGTTTTCCTCACAGGACGGTGTGTTTGAATGTGCAGGAGTCCTAATCTCTTATCACTTTATTTGCTGACTATATAACCTTTGAATAAATAATGCTATTTTCTTCAATATTGGACAGAATAAAATATATTCTGTCCAATATGGAGTATGTTGGCATTAAACAGTCTTCAGCTAAACCCCACAGTTGTTTAACCTAAGCATATATAGCCTTGTACACATTGTACACATAGCCTTGTAAATATAAATATGTTTGACCATGAGGTGTGTTAGATCTGCGGGTCTCCTAACCTCGTTGGGTGGCTTCAGGGAATCCTGTGATTCCTGTTGCGGGTCGCGCTCAGGTTCTGGCTCATTGTTGGGAGAGGTTTGTTGGTTGCTGGAGGCAACAGGTCGGTGGTACTGTGTGGTGCCGGTGGGGACGTGCCAGAAATAGACCTCTGATGAGTCTGAGATCTCCCGCCAGCCTGGGGGCAGGTCCCCTTCGCTCCATACATCTGCTGATGGATGACAGTGCACACAAACACATATTGCACGAGTGTATCACATAAACACATACATATGTATGCCTGCAAATAGGTGGGCTCTGCAAAAACACATTTGACCATGACGTATGCACATACAAAAGGCTATACACACACACACACACACACACACACACACAGGGTTGGACAGGGTAAATTTCAGAGATGGTCAGTCTGTCCCTACTTAGTTTCTGTTGTCATAGCAACTCTGGGGCTCATCCCCTGTAGTAAGATCCAATGGGCAACAGCTCTCTTCCTTCCTCTCTCTGCTGGTTTTCTTTTTCCCTGTGTGTTTTCTAATATTTCTCTCCATACCCACATATTCTCTAACTATTGCTTTGTCATACATCCTTGGCAGTCATCGCTTACTAAATCCAGCTCTGCTCTTTTTTCTCTTTCCTTTTTTCCTTTTTCACACCCTGCTATCTGCAGTATCCCATCCTTCTGTCCATCCTAATCACTCTCTGCGCCATAAGGGGGCTCACAGGGGCCTTAAAGGTTCCAGCAGTATTACTGGAGTGACCTGCTTGCTTAAGAAGAGGCTTTTGGTAAATTTCCAAATCAGACAGTCTGTAGGAGGTAGAAAGAAGGACAGATAAAAAGAGGGAATGAAAGGAGGGTGTAATAAAGGCATGATTAAAGGCTGACACAGATATGCTTTTTTTTTTGATAAGAAAGATCAGATGAAAGGACAAACACAGACATATCAAACCTGTTTCCTGTGGAGTCTGGGGAGACGGAGTCTCTTGGGACAGGGTGGTCCAGCTGGAGTCTTCATCCTCTGATGGAGTGTCAGGAGTCAGGTCCATTCTTAAACCCACTTTAGGGAGCCCAGTCTCTGGTTCAGGATCTGGCAGGGCAGGGGGTGCTCGGTTCCTGGTAGGGGTAGTCCTCTCTGCAGCCCGGGCCTGTTTAGGGGAGGAGGGTGGGTACTGTTGCAGGAACTGGTTTTCATTGTTGGGGTGCAGCTCCACCTTGATTACCCGGGGCTGAGAGCTGCGAGGGGGCTTTGCAGGACTGCGTGGACTAGCCTGAATCGGGACACAGAGCTCCTCTCTGACCTGAGCTGGAGCCTGGTTCTGAAGGTGGTTGAGGTTGTCTGGCACCCATTCTGGGCTGTTGGTGGAAGAAGAAGAGGTGGAGGAAAGTGGGGCTTCCACCACCACTGGTAGCAGGGGCTGTCTTGGGGTAGGTGTGGGCTCATCTTCTTCTTCCTCCTCCTCCACCACAGGCTTCACCTCTTCCCTCTCATCCTGGCAGGTCTGCTTGCTGCTGGGCTTCTCCTCCTTCTGGCTCTCCCTCTCCTTAACAGGGCTAGCCTGCTCCTTCTCTGGAGACGACTGCTGCTTCTTCTCCTCCTTCTCCTCCTTGTTTCCCCAGTTGAAGTCAAGATCCCAGCCCTTCCCATGGTACTCCAAGAAGCTCTTGGTCCTTCTACGAAATAGGGGCTGCTGTGAGTTGTCTTTCCCAAATTCCAGCCAGTCAGAAGTTGGGTTATTGAGGAGATCATTGTGTATTTTGCCCTCTGTATTGGCCCTGCTCAGCTCCAGCTGCTGGCTCTCAGCTCGTCTCTGCATGTTGGCCCCATTCTTGGCCAGTTTTGGGTTGGTTGTATTGAATGGCGAGGAGGAGGAAGAGGAGGAGTAGAGGGCTGAACTGGAGGAGGACTTGGTGGGGAGGCCTCTCCCTCTGGTCACAGGTTGGTTTTTAGAGGACAAACCCAAGTTGTCACTTATCCCCATGGCGCTCCGCACACTGGTCATTGCGTACCTCTGACGGCTCTTTGGCAAAGTGGCTGAACTTCCGGTTTCCATGGACTCCTTGATGACGTCACGCCCAAGTAGCTGGTTGTATGAGGAACGGAGGCTGAGGGAGGTGGGCGGGGTGGAGGAAGAGCCACTGCGATTGGCCAAACCCACATTCGAAGGTGAGGAGCCAGAGCGGGAGAGGGGAGGGGTTTGTACTGACATCATGGCTGACTGGGAATGCACTGCTGTGATAGAGCTGCTGGGAGAAGAGATGCAATGTCAGAAATCATCTAACAGTATATGACCTGATGTGCGACATAATATAGCTTGGTCCTGGTTTATTTTATATTGTGATGCAAAATGTACTTATTTCTTTCTTTTATTTATTTCCTTTTTGGCATAAATGCATAACATTAATCAACATTTAAGAAAAGCATAATTTTGATTTGTTTTTTAAGACTTCCTGGGTATGTCCTGAGCTTGGAAAATCCACTGGTCATGTTCCCCACTCTCTATTTTCGCTGAGTCAACCGGAGAACAATAATACTTTCTCCTTGTGGTTGTAAGCTTCTTGTACGCCTACTTATCTCTGTAGCTGGCTAATGGTTGGTCACTGGGTTAGCGTGTTTTTAAAAGCTTTGTTTCTCTGGGCTCTCTCGCTTGCCTTCCGTCCTAAAAACCACTATACTACTACTTAAAATGTAATACAATACAGTGCTGTTGTTTTTAAATGTTGTTTGCTCAGTATAACTCCTCATTTGCATTTCTCTGATTTCACAACTAAACATAAAGCCGATTAAACATCTTGCAGTCTCAGAGTAATAATCTGTAATTGGTATCTGTATCATATATGGTACAGATTCTTTTCCAGCCCCTCGCCCTTTTTTATTTTACACATAAGGTGTGACTGTTTAAGTGCTAAAAAATACTGCATCAAAGTCATGAAGCTGGGTTGCATTTGCATGATACTGGTAGTGAGTCAGACCCTTGATGTACTCATCCAGGACTGACATTCAAAGCTGGGGCTGAGCAGTAAGCCTGGTCTGTGGGGAGGAGAAGTGGCAGCAAGCTCCTGCTAACTAGCTAGCCGTGTCGCTTTTATCTCCGGGTGGATCAGCTTTGTGATGCTGAATACAAACAGATGAATAGCAACCAAGACAGTGGCAGAGAATCATTATGATCTTAAGACATGGTATATGTATGGATTGCATCACTGTCACTATTTTTAACTGATTTCATTGGGCTACAACCCTATGGAAAGCTGGCAAACAACAAATACAGTCCAGGCACGCAAGCATAATGTATAAACATATTTTCCCCCAATCATACACACACACCTCAAACAATGCTGCAGTCATCATCAGCGCCTTTTCTCAGAAACATGGAAAACACAAACGCAGCAGATTTTAAAGCACGACAAGATCTTGGGAAAAACAGAGGCAGGATTTTGGAGAGAGCAGAATCCCTGGGCAGTGCACTTTGCTCATGCGGGGCCCCTATCGCCTCTCCTCTCCATGGGTGGTTGTCGTGTTGTCCCTCTGTCACTGAGCCAGACAACCACAACAACCTGTTTGTGCTGAATCTGCGCTCACGCTGCAGGCCTGTGACTCAGACACAAACACAGTGTCAACAGGTACAAAGTACCTGCACTGAACTGTCCTGCCTTTTTTCATATTTTCCATTTAATACATAGACTTTACCTTCTTCTGCAGGCACAAAGATTTTTTTGCTTTAAAAGTCTGATGATGTCAAAACTGCATTGGCACAAAGCTAAAAGCCAGAAAAGCTGACATTTTGGACACACAAGCGTTTCACCAGACAGCTACAAATTGTGCCTTGAGCCACTGGAGCTGAAAATCACAGCAAATATGTTGCATGACTCAGAGGACGAATTACACATCCTGCCACAACCCCCAAAAATGACAAGGAGTAATAAGCAAGCAGCCTTTCAACTCCCCATTGTCTTTTTCTTCTATTCTTTTTCATTATTATTGTTTTGTCTGACAGAGATGCCCCCCCTCCACCCCACACAAATGCAGCCAGGTCTCCATTAGTTAAACAAAGTGGGGCGAAGGGAGGATGCGAGGGGAGTGGGGAGGACAAAGGATGGTTATTAGAGGGAGAAAGCAAGGAGAATGACACAGCAGTTTGCAGGTCAGCCACCACACAGAGGCAGTTAAACGGTTGGCCTCAATAAATCTGTTGTGCTCTGTAACAAGCAGAGGTCATTCATGAGATGCACAAGATTTTAACAGCTGGCCACAGGACAGTAGTAACATGTATGCTAATGAAACCATTATGTTTCACTAAAATCTCTCTCTCACAGATTCACTTGCATGATTATAAAGGTTGCGACTTGTTGACGGACAAAATTGTTCCTACTCTATTTTTAAAGCAAGGTGTCTAAACAGGATGCATATCTGCTCTACTTGTTTATACTGTCTGCTCACTTTGTTTACAGGGTTTACAGACAAAGAGTGTTTTCACCTGAAGGTCACCTAAAAAAACAAAGATCAAATTCTCCTCACTCCACATCAGTATAATATGCCTCACAGATCCATCATCAGATAATTTCCAGATCTTGACAGAGATGGCCTGTCAGAGGAAAGCATCCTTCTCTCAACTATACTCCTTGTGACAGCAATTCTAAGCTGCACCCACTGCTTCAGAAATGAAATGCAACAGATGAAAGCACAAGCAGGGGAGAAAATGAACTTGAAAAAGTCGATGATGTCATGGGTGGAGTATCCTAGCCACTCGTTTCTTGCTGCCTCCTGAATAAACTCCCTCAGAGACACATCTGAAACAGCGTCAGATCATCTTTACATCTACCATAACGCCGAGCATGCATAGGTGGAGTTGCCAATATTGCAGAATCACAGCTGTCGATATGTGAACGGACGCAGTAAATCTTCAGCATCCAGCCCCTCTCTCCCTCTCTCTCCAGCCCCATCTCCACCGCCGCACTGGGAGGGGAGCGCATCCCATCGAGAGCATCTATTTACATCCACTCACCGCTTCGGTCAGCCTCCGGGCTTCTGCGCCTCTGCGCCCACGACGAAACACACACACACGCACACACACACACTACGCACACACACTGGTGAGCAAGGTCGAGGTCGACAGCCGCTTTTAAGTGCCACTCCGCCCGTAGCTGCAGCCGGCCGCCCGTATTGGATCACATCACATCATCTGCCCTCCCAGCCCGGCTCGGTGCTCGCTGGCGGCCAAGCTGCGCTTTCTCTCTGCGCCAGAGGATCCCGGAGCGGAGCGGCGCTGTGGAGCTCTCACCCAGCCGACCAATCAGAGCCGCGGACGCAGGACGCTCGGCGCACGGAGGAGACGCAACCATAATAAATCTGCCGGTGTTATTTTGTAACTCAGGTAATGAAATCACACATCATTGGGCTCTTACGTCATGGTGTTGTCTGGATAAATATGAATGGTTTACAGTTCTACACACGTCTGTCTCTGAAACACAGGCAGGTGTAGTTCTCTTTAGATGAATACTGCAAGGGGAGTGACTCAAAGTGGTCCTCAAAGTAATTTTATTATCACCTGTAAAGTTTAATTCCATAGAGGACAACTCCAGACTATACTTTAGTACTGTTTATGTAAAATTAAAGTTATTGTGAATACTAACAGGTGCTCATCAATGAATTATAATGTTGATTGAAGTAAACAAGCAGCCACAGAATAGATTTTTATGATTATGTTTTATTACTATTACTCAACATGTGCGTTTAACAGAAGAACATCTTCCTCACAGTGCATCATAATTCACTTTGGCAGTTGTACGGTTGACAGGCTGGACACATTATCAAAGCTCATGCCCTAATTTCCTTTCTTTTGATTTATAGCTGTCTCGTTGAAGGTTAAAATATGACACTAATGTAAAGCACTTTGTTTCAGTAGTGCAAACTCAGCAATACTTTTTTCAGGACACAAAATTATTATATATAATTATAATTTTTTTTCTTTTTCTTTTTTTTTAGTGGAGAGAGAAACCAGTAACCACCAGAGATTCTCAACTCACCCCAAGGCACCTAGATCATATTTTCAGACGCACATCAGAACTAATATTACAGGTAAGCTTATAAAAAAAACAAAAAGAAAACAAAACACTGTTCTATACAGAAACACATAATAGAAATGCCCACATATCTCATTCTGCACATGAATATTGTCAGACCTCATATCCAACACCAATATATTAAAATGTACACTCACAAACTTGACCAAGTATAAAATCTATTCACGCTATTCCAGACTTCACAATATGTACAAACCTAACACACTCTGACCTTTCTCCTTTAGTGAAAAACAAACATTCACACTGTGAAATACATTCCTTAGTTTGGCCTGTGCTGGCTCAGGATAACTATCCAATCCCCACGGTCCATTGGCAGGTTCCTCCCTCCGTGCTGTGGGGATGAAGGTGAAGAGGCATGGAGGACAGCAGCGGAGGCCTGCAAAGGGTCCCGGTGCTCCAGGAGTGGGGCAGGAGGGGAAAGGCGGTTGGATGACTGGTGGAGCGAGGGACACGACTGGCCACAGAGGACAGCGGCTGCTGGAGCTGATGGTTGGCTACAGAGAAACAGGGAGCTGAACGGATGGAACGCAACGCTGTGTCCTCTGCTGAAGAGGAGAGGGAGACACAAGAGAAATCGATTGCTCATTCTCACAGATATTATCACTGCTGTCTTGGCTCATTAAAAGCTTATCACATGGAGTGTCATCAGTGACAAATGCACAAAAGGCAATGACTAATATAATAGCCTATCTCTCCAGCAAAGAATGCATGCTTACCCTTTCTGTCTGTGTCATTAGGAGGCGTCAGTAAGCTCTTGGCCTGCTTGTTGCCTGCGTGAGCGGCTCGTTTGTAGAATTCAATCGCCGTCCTCAGGTTCTGCCGCACCCCAAAGCCGCTCTCGTAACACTGACCAAGGAACAGCAGGGCGGTATCATCCTGGGCACAAAAACAAACGTGGAATTTAAGCTATTTAATCCTCAAGAACAATTTTCTAAATGAACAAGAAGTTCACTTTTTCACCATTTGCAACAAGACAAACAGGAAACTTAATGTTACACATAACAAACCGACTCCAGGAACTTAAAATAGACACAACAGTATGGCCAGAGGAGTGAAGCTGTGTAACTCAGAGATGAAGCCATTGATAAAACTCTAGAAACATCTAGAAGAGAACTCACCCCGCTCTCTGCTGCCATCTTTAGGTACCGGACAGACTTGCTCCAGTCTCTCACTGGCTCCTGGGAGTAGACCGACGCAAGGCAGACCTGAGACTGAAGACAGAGAGGGAAAAGGGAAAGAGGTAAGTTTTAGTTCAACACGGGTTCACAAACACATATTCATATTTTTGGATTCCTTACTTACACCTGCCATGTCTTATTGTTTATGTACAACACTGAATAAGAAGCAGATTACACTGTTTCTCCCACTGTGTCATGTCAAAATGGCCTATATAGAAAATCTACAGGCCATAAATGAGTTACAGCACAGCAACAAGATAAGAGTGTTACAGCAAGTTACTGATGGAAAATGATTTTGTAAGAAGTATTGTAACAGTAAGGAGATGCAGGAAAATGGCAGTATGTGTTTAAAATTGAAAGGATATTATCTAACTGAATTTGAGAAGAGTTTACAAAATTGTGTCATGACTTCTACCTTGGTGTGTCCAGCTGCAGCAGCCTGTTCCAGCAGGTCGACGGCCGTGTTCAGCTCCTCTAAACTCTGATGTCGCCTGCTGGTCAGGAGCAGCTTTGCATATCGGTACTGAGCCTGTGTGTGACCACCGACTGCTGCCTGCCAGTAGTAATGCAGAGCCTGGAAACATGGGAACATCATCTGAAGACTGATCTCTGCTACAGGAAAAGAGTAAGCACGATGATTTTCAGAATGACAAAGCACATAAGCAAGTGTACTCTCTGGATCCTCACCTTCTCTCTGTCCTTTCTGACTCCTATGCCTTTCTCATAGCACACACCAACGTTAAACTGGGCTTTGTTGTAACCCTGCTGAGCTCCAGCTAGAAAACAGGTAAAAGCTTCATCGTAGTTCTTATTCTTGGCGCTTTCTAGCCCTGCCGTAAACAGAGACACGAAGGCGTTAGCTTAGGACAGATAAATAAACAAAAATTCCAACAGCCTTGAGTAGGAATCAATGTGTGAAAATTATTTGGTGTGTAACGATGTCAATAAATTGTTACCGATGATGTTGAGGATAACAGGGACACTGCTTTCTCCCGCGTGTCTGAGGTTCAGTGTTGCTCCTGCCAGCCTCTCCTCATCAGACAGCATGTCCTGGAAACACACAGGAGGATAATAAAACAACAGCATCAAACAAAGGTTAGATGACAGGTCAGTCCTTTGCAAACATAAATAAAAGAGGCTGTTTTCCTTAAAAAATAAAAATATCACACAAATTAAAGGAGGCAGACTCTCACCTTGTCATTAGCAGCTTTTGTGTCTGTGTTGTCTTGGTTGGCATCATTCTGCAGAGGATGGGATGCTGACAGAAGTGATTCCTCTGAGTTTGGAAAGAAAAACATATAATTTTCCTGCTCCCACAAATACTAGCTTAACAAAGTCTTAGAACAATACTGTTTTTAAACGGCCTTTCAACTAAGCCTATCACAGAACACAGAACAAACCGGGTACAGGTGAATCCTGGTTAAGGAGTGCCCTCTGGTGGTCAGAGATGGAGCTGTCAGCAGTCAGATGCTCATTGCTGCTGTGAAGACCGGCATCATCTGCATCACTGCTGCTGCTGCTCTGAGCCGCGGTCTGATCTTGGCTCTGTTTCTCTGGCACCTCCTGCAGGCACAACACCCTCCTTCCTCCGGGCAGGACATCACGCCGGGATACTGTACAACCCAGCGAGAAACAACAAAACAGAGTCAGGATTCGGATAACAAGGTTTAAAAGAAAAAGGATTTGGTTGAGATGGTCAAATGTTTTATAAAATTATTATGGCAATGTCTTCATATGAAAAAGGTGAAGCATCAGTGGGTTTAATGCCCGGTTACAGTGATGCCGTAAGGACTCACAGATCTCCAGCAGGATGCGGTAGCCGCATTTGTGCAACGAGGAGGGAGCTCTCAGAGCTCCAGGGGTTGGACTGGGCTCTGTGCCTGAAGAGAACTGAGAGTGGATCCTCCTGCAGACCTGCATAAACAGAACTGCTGCAGCGCCCTGTGGGGAAACATCAGTGTCACCGTCCGATTTTAAGAATTTTTGCACAAGACAAATGTAACAATGCCTGACTGGTTTTTGTACCACAATTGCATTTATGTTTACTTGGTAAATAATGGCAACCAATGTGATTCCTCTGAACGCTGAAAACATACAAAATATGTGCCACTCAACTTGAAATACAAGTATATGTGTACTTGGGTTATGAATTTACATTCGAAAACATCACAACAACAGACATACCCATCCGACAGCGTCCAGTACTGTGTAATGAGGAAGCTCAGCGTAGCCAAACTGAAAAGTCTTCTGTTTCTTCCTCCTCTCTCCATCCTTCTCTTTCTGAGAACTGAGAGAAAAACAGCACAAATTAAACCATTGACATGTTGTTTTTTTCTATTTCCAGGCTGTTGTGTATAAATACTGTTTAAGGCAGATGGCTTTGTTTCTGTTCCCTCGCCTAAGCTCACAGATGCTACTGGATGATGCAACCAGCTGAAAGTGTGTGGGTGCATGTGCTAAGAGGCGAACGCGGGTTCAAAGAGGGGGTAACAGTCCAAGAAATGTCTCTGAGGTTTGACCTTAATTCAAGGGTTCCCTTTTCATCAGCCGATCAGCGGTTTGAAGGCAAAAAAGTTGTGGAAGTTACCTGTTGTCAGAAGAGTGTCGAGAGGTGGAGAGGACAGTCGAGCTGTTGATGACCTCGTCCTCCACATGGTGGTTCTGGGGCAGTCGTAGTGGGGTGCTGCCATGGCATCGATGCAGAACTAAAAAGTGGTGGGAAGACAAAAATGGCAGAAATGAAGACATTAATGTCCACTGTTCAAATTTCAGGAAGAAAGGGGAGCCTCCTCAGAACAATGCAACATACAAAACATGTGCCACTGCAGTGGTTGCAGAAGATGTACAGTATCAAAGTCCTGAATTTTTATATAATTAACAGAGAGGCATGGGATATTTTTTTCCTTTGAGCAAATGTGTTTCACAGAGGTGGTAAGAACCCAAATGATGTGATTTGTCTGGTGAACCTGTGTACACTGACGTGCAAGAAAAGAAATGCCATTATTATTAAAAAATAATGTCCCTGCACTGCAAAAGGTAGTTCTGCAGTGCAATATCGGTGTTACTTCTCGGATCGAAGCTAAATTCTGTAATAACATAAACGGCATATGTATCAGCAGCCAAAGTATTAAAGTACGATGGAAAACCAGTTGAGACTATATGGACTACAATTATTTATTACTGTATCACATTTTAAGTGCTCGTGTATATGACTATAATCCGTAATTTGCAGTGATTAGTTAATCAGTGAACGGTCCATAAAAAGAAAATATGAGCCGGCAACAGGAACCAGTTTCACCGACTCCGACCAAAATAAACCGACGGACCGTGTCGGCTGCACTGATGAAGGGCTCCGCCAGCTACCGGCTGAACGCAGCGGACAGTGAACGATATACAAGACAGGTATTTCCATACATGGTAATAATTAATCTCCGCTCTGAAAGAGTTTGTCCAGTGACATTTCTCTCACCTCTTCCAACGAAGCCCTGGACTCTCCACATGGTTTGTCTTCCGCAGCAGTTTTAGCTAACGAGTTACGTCCGAGGAGACATGTCTGGATTCCTCTGGTGGGTCCCCCGGGCCCATCTGCGACCGCAAGAACCCGCTCTTGTGGTGTTTTCACTTCAGCACCGAGGCTGTTGGTAAAATAATAATATCAGTCACGAGTGGAGTCGGAAGATGATCCGAGGCGGAGATGACGAAACCGAGAGAGTTTGAGAAGCTGGTTCACGAGCTCACGGCTCCACCGTGCGGCGATGCGGGGGAATTACAGGAGCAGGAACAGTTGGACAGACTGGACAGGACCTGGTCATGATTTAGGAAGAAAGAACCACTCAGATATTTCTGCACAATTACTGACAAGGAAGGGAGGAGCTACTGCTGTTGCAAGGACAAGAGGATGCTACAGGAAAGTCCAGATCACTTGGAAGGTGTTCAGTAAGTCAATACCTTTCTTAGTTGATGCCAGTTCAGTGGGATGTGTGCGTTAAATTGGCATGATGTCTAATCACGCAAGAACTTCAGCCCGAAGGTTTCAGTACATGTTCAGTTTATTTATTTATGCTGATTGTATCTGGGAGATTTTCGTATTGTCAACTTAGGTTTCCGTTTTTTGGTTCAAAGCATTATGGTTTGTGTTGTGATGTGTGATTTGTGAATGTGTGAATGTAGGTTTCGTTGCATTTTGGTGATGTTGGTTCATGTTTGTATATGCTGTTGTTTATAGTTTTATTTATCTGAGACTGTGTTGTTTAAGGTATCTATCAGAACAGAACATGTTATGTCTAAATGCCTTTTTTTCTTTAATGGATGATTTTGTTTTCTTTGTGCTAACAGGATGATATTTGAGTGACACAATTACAGCCAGCTGCCTGGTTAGCTCAGTTGGTAGAGCATGAGACTCAGTCTCTTAGGGTCGTAGGTTTGAGCCCCACACTGGATGGCACCACCACCTGTGGGAGGTGCATTGTGGACAGGGCAGCATCATCATTTACAGCCATCTTAAAAGGAAAACAGAACAGAACTGTGTCCATCCACAGGTGTTACTAATGACATCAACAATGTTATCAGTAATACCTGTACCATAGTAAGTGTCGCAGTAAGCCGTGACAGTGAACCAGCATGCACAAGCTGACCCTGAACCTGAATTTACACCTCTATTTTTTTTGGTACTGTTATTTGTCAAAGTGTCATCCATGACTTTGTTGGTTTACTTTATGAGACATGACATTTCTTTTATGGAACAAGGTACATGTCTGAAAGGGAACTGAAAATACCGTTTAAAAGATGAGATTTGAGGTATGTGTTGGAGGCGAGTTTTTCTACTCATGACCTTAGTATATCTAAAATCCTGACTGTGGCCCTGGCTGGTGGTCTCTAACCTGGACTGCACATGGCTTTACACAACAACATGACCCTGTTTTTAAATATAGGCTCATATCCACACATTAGCAATGCAGGTAGCCTGCATTACTAATGTGTGCATAAATGGGAAACTGTATTTTGAAAAGGCCATTTCAAATCTAAGGCACACTTTGCGATTTGATAACTTCATGTGTCAGAAATGCTGAAAAATAAATACCTGAAGGAATATGTTCTGAGTCCCATAATTCCTAAAACCAATGATTTATAGAGATTCAGCTCGCTGAAGGAAGGCAATATTTTATTTTTGAATTAAGTATAGTGATTAATTAGTCATAGAGACCACCAGGCTTTATGATGCTGTCTAATTAAAAATGAACCCCCTTTCTGCCATTAATTCTAATCCACTTATCCACAGTTTCTCTGAGGACACATGAATGTGTGTTACATCTAGTTAAGGTTTCCCAGGATTAGAGTGCGAGCTCAGGTAAATGTATAATGAGTAGTGAGGTGCTGGTGTGAATAAAGAGACTGTGCTTTAACCAGCAGGGTAGATAGTTGTAAAATGATTTCCTACTATGTGTGTTATATCTGTCTTTCTATTTATCTGTCTGTCTGAATGAACAAAGGATTTACTTTTAGGTTCAGGGATTGTGATGTGGATTTTTCAGGCCGGGCTGTGAACCCCGTCAAGGGCCAGTTGAAGCGGAGTCCAGGTCCAGCTGAGTCCCCACACCTTTGTCTTTTGTCTCTTTTGTCTTCTTGCAGAATTCTAAGTTTTCAAGTCTTCACCAGAGAAAATGCACAGAGTCAGTGAAATACAGGAGATCATAGAGGTTGAATCCAGAAAGCTTTATTCCTCCAGCACAGAGTTCAAAAGCATGAGAAGTCCCGCAGGAGCAACTGAAATCTATCGAACTTACACCACGTTTTATTGTATAGGGTGTTCCGGAACTCATGGACATGTCTGGCCGTGTCTGGGTGTGATTGGGCGTGTCCCTTTCCATCTCCCTTGGTTCAGTTAACATGTTTTTACTTGTGTCAGCATTTTCTCATCAAGTCTGTTTTTTTTCTTGGTACTTTACAGGCTTGATTTCTAATGGTGTCTTTTTCTGTCTCAAGTGGACCATAGCTATCCTGTGTCAGCCACATTTCAACCATATCTTGTTCTGGGTGTCTGGGTTTCCCCTGATTGATTTTTTAAAAAACTTTCCAAACCAATCCCTTTTCTAAGGTTACATACACAAATTGAAAGATAACACCCCTGTAATTTCAGCAGTAAGTGACAGCAGCAGCACACTAGACAACAACTGTTGATGAATATTCAAACACTAATGGAAGTCCCCATATTAAAGAATACACCGAAGCACAGATAGGTGAAACATAGATCTATTCTTGACATGCTGCTCAAAACCCGACTCCACAGTTGATTTTAGCAAACCGTCCAGAGCTCATCAGTCACTCTGCAAGACGGCTTGGCTTTTCTCTGCTTTGCCCGCGGGTCAAACAGTGACGCACGCCCTGACACTTACTGGAAACACACGCTCTTCCAGTCAGATGGGGCTAAACAGGCTGGAGGGAGGAGATCTACTGTTGTGAAGTTTGAATTAAACTTCACTGAATAATTCACTTCTTGACCAGTTTCCATGGTGACACTGTCATCATGACTTTCACTTACCATCCTCCTTGGGCAAACAAGTCTAGCCTGCAGTAATTTGTAATGTTAGCAAGATCTCTGCACTGCCAAATAATGTTTGCTGACTCGCCTGGGGCCAAATTTGTCTGGGCAATATGGAAAACATCGAGTTGAGCTGGAAACAGGGTCCCGCTAGACCTGACTAATTGAGCAGTTTGTTTTTACCCGTGTTTCAGTCTGTGCTCAAGGTTTCAAGTTCGAGAAATTCAAAGCAGGGAGGGGACCTAATAATTCCTAAGCAATTTCAGAAATCTCAGTTGCCCCTTTTTTTGCATCTTTTAAATCATTTCTCCTCTGTCAGTAAAGTTTACGACTTTCTGACTGCCTGCTTGTTCACAAACAAATGAGTTTCTAGGCAGTGGGTGCAAGCGTAGTAATAAATCTGAGCAATATTGGCAGTAGTCATGGAAAGTAACTAAGTACATTTACTCAAGTACTTTACTAAAGTACAGTTTAAAGGTACTGGTGCTCCACCAGAGTATTTTTAGTGGATCCTATTTTATATTCTGTGTTCCTACATTTCAGGATAAATATACATTTCACTCCACTGAACATTTATCTGACAGCTATAGTTGCTCATTTCTGTACAAATTTTACATTAAAAAAACCCAATATGTTTATAAAATGCAATATGTTGTTGTTGGTTATTGGCTTGTGATCCCATACAAATAAAGCTGTGGTTTTTTTTTTTCATGTTTCAGATATCTGTAAGTTGTTAGCATTTCCACCAAAGAGAGATTTCCCCTCTAAACTTCTCACTTGGTTTCTTTTAATTAATTGTTCCAGGTCCAAGATCATCCAATATTTCACAATTTTTTTTTTCCACAAAGAGAAGAGAGTGAGTGAGAATGAACACTTTTACTACTTTAAGTACATTTTGAATGCAGTACTTTTACTTGTAGTTCTCTTTTATCTTAAGCATTGTTGCAAGCTTCCCCTCCACACAAACGCCATACCCTCACTGCTGTGATACACTCCTCCTCTCCCCTTCACCCCGACCTCTGGAATCTCGAGCCCTCGTAGGTCTCATTCAGAGGAAGGGGAGGGAGGGCAGACATGGACGGACATGCAGTGGAACCCAACTGGATGCCCCGTTTATTTTGTTAGCTGTGTATGCTGGTGTGAGGATGGGTTGCAGGACGCATATGTGTCTGTGGATGAGATGTGTATTTTGTCTTACCATAGCCCTTGACTATCTATCCACTTAATCTGTGGACATTGAACTGAGGATTACAGAGGATTTGTTCTGAGCAGAGTGAGCCTTAGTTGAAGTTGTGGTTTTTGTTTGTCTGTCTGTGCAGAGCCCTTCAGACAGAGAGGACATGGCCTGTGTTGTAGTAAAGAAGTGGTTTTCCTTCTGTGTAATGCAAGGCCAAAGCAGCAAATCCGTCAAGCTTCAAACAGCTTGGAGGGAGAGAGAAAGAGTTAGATTTGTGTACTAAATTAAGTGAAGGGGGCGGGGGATTTAAAGAAAAGGCACAGGGGGGTGTTTCTTGCCCCTCTCTCCCCTCTTTTTTTCTCTCCCTGCTGGTCTCCTTGGTCACACACATGCACACATACGACTCGCACGCACACAAACATTGACGAGGGCTCAGTCCTGCTATGGCCACCACCACCACCGAGGAGAGCTCTCTGGTCCTGGCCACCGTAGCACCCCTGCAGCCTGACTTGGAAACTAGCGTAGAACCCGGCTCAGCAGCAAAGCCTGAGCCCAGTGAGGCCCAGTGTGACAGAGAGGAGAAAGAGGATGAGGAAGAGGACGACGCGGGAGGAAGCTCTGCGCTGGGGCAGGAGAATGCGAGAGGGCAGAGTCTGGACCCAGAGTGGGTGGAGGAGAGGTTCAGGATCGACAGGAAGAAGCTGGAGAACATGTTGTATGGTGAGTGAGCTCCATAGCTTTCCACTGTCACTCTTATTTTCACATTTTGCCTTGTCAGCTGCTTTTTCTGAAACTTATTCTGCTGCCGATGCCTGTGATGGCCTCACCGTGTGCTCCTCCTCACAGCCACTTGTTATCTACCTGACCCCGTGCGTCTGTCAGGGCCTCCAGCTGGCTGCGTCCTTGTTGTCACCATTAGTATAGCTGCCATCCACCAAACTCATGTTGCTGTATCATCATGATTTATGACCTGTAATGGCTTATGCATCCAGAAGTCTTTTTTCGCTATTATCATTCTTGTCTGGGAAGCAGAGGTAACTGCCTCTGTTAGTTATCACTGCTTGGCAGGTTTATGACAAATGCCTCCCCTGTGTTACTGGGGAAACTCTTTCTGACAATGTGCTACTGCTGCAGATAGAGGCTGATGTTTGTCTGTTTGTCCTCGTGCCGGCTCTTGATGGGAAGGCGCTTGAGCAGGTTCAGCTCTGATAACTGCGTGTTGTTTTAATGTGTGTGCAGCTGGGACTGTGTGTTTGTGGCTGTTTGATCACCCTCTGTTAGCCAGTACGCATTGTATATCTCATCCTTTTAGGTAATAATCTGTCACACAGCACTTGAGATGTCAGTGTGATAGGCTGACAACCTCTTGTTCTTCTTCTTCTTTTTTTTTTTTTTTGTTCAAAATTTTGTTATTTAATTTTTCGGTTCAGTGGGAGGTCTTTGCGTCAGCAAATGCCATCAATGTGATTAGCTGTCTCTAGGCTAATTTGTGGTCCCCTGTCCCCCTCACCCCCCAACCACCACCTTCTCGCTCCACCCCATACTGTTCTCTTCCCATTCCTCAGCTCCGGCCAGTGTAACCCATAGTGATGAGGGGGGGTGAAGGCGTTCCTAGGGCTCCCCCCGTACCCTGTAAATGTCACCGTGGAGCGATGGCCTTTTAAAATTGTTTATGTTCCAGGCAACCTCTTGTTCCAGTTGCTTGGCAAATCTCAACCAAGTAAACATTTAAATGTTGGCTTTGCACACATGCTTAATATTGGACATTATTATGCTGTGAACCGAAGAATATGCTGCTGACCAACACAATGTGTCAAATCACACTGCAGGAATTTTGAAATGTTTATCTTTGTCTTTAGGTTCTTCATGTTCTCTGGCTTTGTGTCTTTCAGCTCCAAAGAATGGAGATGCTGAGACAGGCGAGGAGTTTTTTGAGAGAGTAAGTAAAACTCAGGCACTTGGAAACATTTTATTCATAAACCAGAAGTTGAAATAACAGATCAAATTCAGGCGCAGTTCTCTGTGTCAGCCACCTGTAATCAGAGAATCAAGCATCCTGGTTAAATGTAGCTCAGAGATCAGCAAGAGCCTCCCTGCCTCCACTTTGCATTCTCCACTTCATTTGTTCCATACTGTTCATCCAGTGATTACTGGTTTTACGGAGGTGATAATTGCAGCCTTTGAAATGCAAATGAGGCTTTGTATTCTTAGATCGAAGAGATCCACTGTTTGTCTGGATGTCTGTGTTCCGATTGTATGTGTTGTGTGGTGGTGTGTGTGTGTGTGTCTTTGTTGCATACAATGACAGCTCCGTCTTTCTTTCTCACTCTCTCACATTGTTTGTGCTTCCACAGGTGATGAGAGAAACTAACACTCAGGTGAAATGGCCATCCAAGCTGAAGATTGGAGCCAAGTCGAAGAAAGGTGACAAACTTTTGATTTGACTTTTCAGTCACACATCAGATCAGTGCTCGATGTTTCCCGTCTTGTCTTTCTCTTTTACTCTTCCCACATATTTATTCATTTGCTGATACACCTCAAACGCCTCAACCGAAAATTAGCCCATTCAGACCTTACTGTAACACTGAGCTGCTATTTTCATCCAGATCCACATGTCAAGGTGGAAGGGAAGAAAGCCAACGTTTTGGAAGCCAAAAAGAAGATACTAGAAGTACTAGAAACCAGGGTGAGGGCTGGTACTTGATTTTCACAGTTTGTCCTAACAATTTAGTCGACAATGTACTGGTGCAGACACATCGATACAGCTTTTTCACCCTAAAAGAAGTGGTTTTTGAAAATCTTTTTATTCTAATGTAACTACTACTACTGTTCATATGAAATCCAGGTGAACAAGGTGACTCTTAAGATGGACGTGGCCTATACAGAGCACTCCCACGTGATCGGGAAAGGCGGTGGAAACATAAAAAAAGTGATGGAGGTCACGTCCTGTCACATCCATTTCCCTGACTCCAACCGTCACAATGCTACTGGAGAGAAAAGCAATCAGGTGACAATCTCTATGGTGTCATTTTAAGGAGCCACTAACTGCTGCTTTGAGAAGAGACTGAAAACAACTTCATTTAAATGTCATTTTCTGTCATTTGTCATTTACTAGGTGTCCATTGCTGGGCCCATAGAAGGAGTGGAGGAAGCCAGGAGACAGATAAGAGTGAGTGGTCAATGGGTAATCTGAGGAGAGACTACCCAGGATAGATTTTTGTTTGTCTCAAAACTCAATTTCTTCGCTCCCGTCAGACACAGCCATCAATAGAGTGATTGATAGCGTGGCTGACACAAAGAAGACAGGTGTATTTGTCAAAAAGCCACTTTCTGTCTTTCTTTCTCACATCTCTTCATTTCACCCTCTCCTCTGTGTCTCGGTTTCCTCTCCATCTCGTGCTCTTTCTCTTGTTTTCCATACGATCGTCCTTGTCGCAGGATCTGCAGCCGCTGTCCTTGACCTTTGACCTCCCAGTCAGTCTGGTGCCCCAGGCTCTGCCAGATGCAGGCTCCCCGCTCATCCAGCAGGTAGTGCAGACTTTGGGAGTCAGTGTGAGCTTCAGGGCCGTGCCACCCCAGCCCCAGGCACAGCCCCCCTTTTACGGAAGCTGTTGCACCGTCTGGGGCCTGCAGGGCAACGCAGCTGCTGTCAAGGTTAGCATGAAACATTTTAGAGAGAGAAACTGAATCCATTCTGCAGTTGATACACATTAGAATAAGATATAATTGTCGTCATGTATGTACATATCATCACCTGGCAGAAAGCGACCTGCATCCTGATGGACCTGCTGTTGGGGTCAGAGGTCACAGGCGGTATAGTGAGCAGCCAGCTCGATGTCACCTCTCAGCAACATCTGTTCCTGTTGGGTCAGAACGGAGCTCACTTCCTAAGCGTCATGCACCAGACCCAAACCCAGATCATCTTACCAGATCTAGGTGCTCCTCAGAGCCCTCCCTCGCTGCTTATCCAGGGCAGCCCCGATGGAGTGTGTCTGGCTCGGCAGCAGCTCATGGTACAGTGGCATGTTTTTGTTTAGGCAGCATTATTCTAAAGAACACTGCTGAGAGGTAACAGATGCATGTGTTTGTTTAGTTTTGTTTGCTTGCACATGTCCAAATATAATTTCTATTCTTGTTTCTGCACTGTTGCATTTCTATTCACAGTATAATCAACAGAATGGACAGTATCTGTGGATGCTGCTGCAATAATAAAATTCCCCACAAGTTTTCTTATTCTGTTGTTTGCATGTCTAGGACTGTTTGCCCGTGTGTTTGATGTTTGACATGCGTGAGGATGGGGAAGCAGATCCGTGTAAACTGGCTCAGATGATGCAAAACCTGGGAGTCTTCATTAGTGTCAAGCCCAAAGTAAAACAGACCAGCAAGGTACAGATTTATCCATGTAGCGTTGCTGCTTTCGCATTGTTAAAGTCACCATCTGAAAAGAAATGGTCTTTTTTTTTTCTAGAACTACACTAGAGTTTGTGTTTATTTCATGCTCACTGGGTTAAATAAGAAATCTCTACTGAAATATTGTGAGTGTTTGCTTTGATCTTGAATGTAAAGCTACTCTCCCCTACTGTGGGTGAGTTGAATGTTGATGTTAAACTATGTCGGTGCATATTTATCAGTCAGTGGTGGTGAAAGGTCTGGAAAGGAACATCTCCTGTCTCTATGAAGCCCGCCGCCTGCTCCTGGGGCTGGATTCCTGTGAGACTGCCAAGGTAATCGAGGTGACCCCTGACCCCATGCTTACCAGCGGCGGGCTAACCAGTTATTGGCTCAACATGCTGCTGCAGCAGCTTCGTTTGTCTGAGCAAGGTGAGGATTCACGTACATATATGCATCTGTGTAGGTGTGTTTACATACAAATAACATGGAAATTGGAAAGCCACTGTTGCATGTTCAGAATTTAAAAATTTTGGCCAAACAGGACATTGTGGTGGACAGCAGTGCACACACCATTACCATTTCCCTTCACTCCCACATATCCAGCCCAGAGGACACTGAGATGAATGGGCTGAAAGCAGCACACAGACTGCACCAATTTTTATTTGGATTTGAATAATGCAAACAACTTAATGTACTATAATGTGAGCATCCTAAAACAGGGAGACAAAAATAGCAATATTAACTGCAAGTAAAGGTCCATCATGACATTTTACCTCTGCTTTACTCAACACTTCATGGTACTTTCACAAAGTAGTTTTATTTCCTCTATTCACAAATACTGGGTGGTGATTTGATCCAGCACCAGGGTTTTTTGGTGGATGAGACATGGAGACATGTGGGCTGCAGAAGTACCCTCATATTGTATCATTCATAGAAAATAAAATAGAAGAGGAAGCAGAATTAGGCTGGCAACATAACATACTTTTATAACAAATACTAATTTTCATCACTGTTTTGTGCGCTCAGCATGGCAACATTTCTACATATCTCAACTAATCATTTAACCTTTTTGAAAAATGTTCTATTCAGGCTGTCTTTTATGCTCACATTCAAAACATGCAGAAGAACAGGTGGATGGGAACTCTGCTATGTTGTTTATACTTCAGTACAGACTAATGTGATTTTTTTATTTTTATTTTTTGGCTTACTGCCATCATGCACCCTTCATTTTGATTAGGCCCTGTGCCTGCTCCCACACCAGAGATGCTGACTGGTATTAAGCCCCGGCCCACACCTCCACCAGGCCTCACCCCTCCAGCTGATGAGGGGAGGACAGGACTGAAGGGATCAGACAGCCGGCCACTGGAGAAGGTTTGTCACTGTTATAATCAAGCTGCTGTGAGAAGACAATAAATCCTTCCTGACATATGAATGTGAGCGAAAACCAAAACTGGGCACTGTATTCTGTCCTTTTGCTCAGATCCTTGAAAATGAGGACCAGTCTGGCCAATCAGAGGATGAGGGCTCTAAGGTCGTGGTGATGTCGTCATCTGAGGTGTGTGATGCAGTGAACAACAACATCAGCAGGGTGGGATTGATGGTTCGGAGGGGGAGCCTCCAGGGCCCCGACATTGCCAAGGTCTTCGGTCAGGGCAGGCGACATTCAACAGGGCAGGCGCTAACCTACAGGTGAGCATAAGCAAACTTATACACTTGCTTTTGCCACTTGTGAGGGGATTATGTTGCCTTACACCAATTTCCAGAGTGTTCACCTGAGTGTTATTTGAACTTAAACCAAAAAAACAAGTCATATCCTAAAAATAAATGATTGACATTGTGGGGATCCAGGGTTTATCCCCAGATGGAAGCTGACTCTTCCTGCATGTACTACATCTGTTGGGAATCTACAAAATCTGCCAACAAAGAAAACCAAGTTAGACAAAGAAATGCTTGTTTACCTCATCTATATTTTGTTTTTCGCTGAGTCACTAACTCTGTCCTTATGTGGTTCTCTGGATAATATAGAAAAAAGTTTGCAATGCAGTGCAGTTTCTATGGATCAGCTCTGTCTTGGCACAATACATAAATATATAGCATTTTAACACTGAAATCCTCAAATAATATTGCTGTTGTTGCTCTGGGGAGAGAAGGAATTGACAAGCTCTCAAATATTGCACACAGCCATCACAATTTAACCTAACCTTGTGTGTGTGTGTGTGTCTGTGTGTGCGCCAGATTGCTGAACGCAGAGATTGAGGGAGGGAGGAATGAGCGGAGAAACAGCCTGAGGAGAGACATGACGCTGGCTCAGGATGTTCGCACTGACTCATCCAAGGCTGAGGTGAGGAAAAACAGGAATTGCAGGTCTCTCCAACCTCCACCCCCCTTTTTTTCTCACAGTATGATACACTGCATCTATGGACAACCTTATTTGGCTAGAACTTATTCTCAGCGGACAGTCGATCAAATCTCTGCAACCCTCTGAAAAACTCATGACACTGAAGGTGTGAAGGTGTTATAGTGTTTTAGAGATAATTAGTAGAGGAGCACGGTATAAGAGTGAGAGAAAGAGGAGACAAGATTAACTCCTGTCCATCTTATGCCTGCTGTAGATGGCGAGATAGATTAAAAACAGCAGGAACAGTTTATTTGTGGTGTTATGTAACATCTCTGACCCCGGTAAGATTTGGCTCTAAGAATCGATTTTTGTGTTTGTATGCTTCCCTTCCTATCTGTCGTCTCTCCCCCTCAAAGGTTACTGCACTGAGCGTTAACAAGTTTACTGCCACAGCAGCAGGAAATGTTGCTTTATGCAAGCGTTCGTTCCCACTGTAAATTAGGTTCCCTTTGCCTCTCCTCAGCATTCAGAGAAAAAAAAAATTCTATTTCAATTTCATGCATTATTTACCTGCTCTATGTCCTGTTTGTGCTTTGTAGGATTATGACTATGAGAAGAAGAAACTACTGGCAACCAGAGGTTAGTGCTCCTAAATGTTTAATATTTCTTCCTGTCTTACTGTGGTTTCAGGAGCTCTGCACAGGTTTCTGCAGCAATAATTAGTGCACTGCTAAGCAAGTATTTCTTTTTTTTTTTGTATTGATCTATAGTCGCTGTACACTGCAGATAAATGTATTAAAGCACATTTTGCAGAGGAATTTGGCACACAATACTTGCTGTACATTGTTGCCTTGCTCATCAAACATTCACCTTTCTACAACCACATTGTTGTTTTTGCAGCCTAAGAGAGCACAGATTGGAAAAAAAAACTACTTTAACTTAGCTCCTCAAACAACACTAGATCAAGGGAATTTATTTAGTTTGCTGTAAAAATGCTAGTACAAGTTTTGGTGATATTGTTGTTAAAATAATGATTTTATGTCATATGATTAGGCAGGATGAAGTAGCTTTTTTAGTTTGAGTATGTTATAGAGGCAACACATTAATATCCTGAGCAGAGGCAGGGGTTTGATAGAGGGGGCCATTTCAGTGCTGTACACTGCCAAGACAACTGATGAAGGGGACCTGTTTATGGGCTGCACTGTGCCAAAGTTATAATAGAGTAGCATTGGCACTCCCACTTAATTCACATGGGGCAGTGCACAATGCCGACAACACACACATGCATCCAGACAGCTGTGTGTGTGGCCTGGCGCGCACACATGCATGGACACACATATACACAAGAAACACTGCCTCATCCATCATGCAGGATGAGAGCTACTGGGAAGCTCTGCAGCCAAATGGTACTAAACTCCCTCAGTGTTGCTTTATGGGATTATGAATTAGCAGTTTGAATGGGCCATCTGCCTCGCAGTCATTAAGACACCCATATGCCAGTATATGAATGGGACATTTACTCAAAACACACACACACACTGACACAACACACACGCACACAAATGACAGCCCACCAGTTATAATCCTGTTGATATCGCACTCTTTGTGGAGCGCTGTCCCAGTTTTTTTTTTTTGTTTGTTTTTTTTAATCACGCATTCCCACATGAATCTTGTTGTGGTGCCAAAAGAGGCCCAGGGTCACTTGTCATTTGAGTGTGTGTATCTGTCTCAGTCTCAGTGATTTGAGTTTTATTAATTGTGCCACATGCTGGCAAAAGGAAGCACTGTTTGAAATTCATCATTTAACAGCTGAACCCACCTTGTCCAATTCAGAATATCAGAGAAGACGTGGAAAACCTGCATTGCATTTTCATGATGGACAGACTGCAGAAAAGAGCATATTTGTATGCTAGATACAGTATCAGTGTGAATCTGAAATTACAGTACCAAGTGCATAATTCTGTACAGCTGTGTTTCTCTCCGCAGGTGTGTGTGCATTCAAATCTTTTTCCTTTTAAAGCTGCTACAATCAGTATTTTCACATTAACAATGGAACAAATACCTATGTTCATGTGAAAGTTGTCATTGGTAATGATGATACCGCAGATGATATCACCCACTCTGCAGTACCCCTCAACTCTATGGAGCTTTTCAGCATCTTTTAGCTTATTGTTTGGTTTTATGGCATGCAACTTTATGGTTTTGTTGTACTCATTGCTGTCATTAGCATTGTTTTCAGACACAGCACGTGGCTCATTTTAGCAAAAAAAAAAAAAACCCTCTTAGAAACCCACTGTATACTATCTGCCCAGCACTAACAAACAGCAGACAGACAAAGTTAGAGACTAACTGCGAACATTGTGGATCTTTTATCAGCTAAAGAGCTGGATATTTCCCTCAGGAGTTAGTGGAGAGCAAAAGTGAATATTGGACTTAGAAACATGACTCAAAATGAATACTGATGTTGCTCTGTATCTGCTAAATACAGCTAGTTTTTAAATATGCATTTTTTTTTCCTCTCTGGATCTGCTGTGTATGTTATGCCAGCCATGCAGAGGAAGCCTGTGGTCACTGAGGTCCGGACACCCACAGACACCTGGAGTGGCCTCGGCTTCTCCAAGTCCATGCCGGCCGAGGCTGTCAAAGAGCTCCGCAACATCAGCCGCCGCAGCTACAAACCCTACCTGAGCACCAGCACCAGCCAGCAACAGGTGCAAATGAGCTTAACGTTGAGTTAAACTCTGGTTTAACAAACTGAAAAGAAATGAACCTCCAGCTTAGTATGGTTCATTTGGATTAATTGTAGCTTGAGCTTAATTATACATACTTTTGCTGAACTTGCTGAATTTGTTTGAGCTGCCAAAGCTGTCTTTTGTTGCAGTGCGGTGAAACAAGCTCCCCCATCGTGGCTCACTAACAGTCTCATTTATTGGTATTGCCCTCTTAACAGTTTGAAGCATTTATCTCACTGTGCGGTAAGCACTGCCAATTTGTACGCTCAATTTCCTGGGGTCTGATACCATCGCCTCGGTCAGCACAGCCACTCTTCGGCAACCTGTTTACCTGAGCTGTTTCAGCTCATCTTCTCGGATCTTTAAAAGCCTCCTGAACGGCTGTTCTCTGAGTGCTCGGTATTCAGTGATGGAGAAGCAGACTCACTCAGGTTAATAAGAGCAAGAAGCATCCCTCGAACAAGTTCAATTTTCTTCTGAGACCCTAGCAGCTCTGAAGAAGCATTTGCTATGTCCACTGCATTAATATTTTGAGTGCGCACTACTATCACAGGTCAGCCAATAGAGGCAAATGAACTAGTTTAGAGACATGATTAATGGCTTCTATAATTAAATTTCTGGACCTATGGATGTTGTGTGCTGAAACCTTCAGCACACAAGAGAATTTGTAATTACTTGAAGTTGTTTTGTCTCATGACTAGTGCAGACAAAGATAGATAAAAGAAGGGGGTAGTCACAGTACAGGGTGCTGCTGTTGTATAAAATTTTTGCAGCTGAAAGAAACACTAATCTAATCTATCTGATGGCGTCACAATTTCCCTTTCTAGTCATGGGCTGCTCAGACAGGGAAGATGTGTAATGGGAGTGACTCAGAGAACTGGAGGGACAGACGTGGATCTGCATCTTCATCCCTGCCTGTCTCTTCCTCTTCTTCCTCCTCTTCTTCTTCCTCCCCTTCCTCACCTCCTTCTACTTTCTCTTCATCCACCTCCTCCTTCCCCGCATTTGCATCGTCAATGAACCGAAGCAGAAACGACAAACCTTGTAAGTTTTACACACGTACCTTGGGGTTATGGGCTGACGAGGTAGCCGCTTTCCCATGTCCAATTTTGGTCTTCTCTTTTTTAACGTCGACCTTTTTATGTCTAGCGGAGAGCCTCCTGAGCAGCAGCAGCTACTTTGAAGGCGCGTGTTCATCGAGGAGGGCGTCAACCTGCAGTCAGCGTAGCCCCTCCCCCCAAATGACAGATGACCTACCTGAACTGCTCAGCCAACTTGGCTTGATCAAGTACATCAACGTGTTTGAGCAACAAGAGGTAAACACATGCAGCGAGTTGCAAGCAATCATTTTCAAAGTTCAAACTTTAAAAAGAAAAAAAAAAAGAAACACTTATTGGAGGGTGAAAATACATTTTCATCATCTCTTCCACACGCTGCCTTTAAGTTGGAATAGCTGTGTGGGAGAACTTGAAACACACAGATGTACACAAACAAGCATACTCTTGTCCCCCAGCCAAAAGCGTTATGCATTATGAATGAGCATCATGATGCAATTGCTATCTGCATTCATCCAGATTGACTACCAGACATTCCTCACTCTGTCTGATGAGGATCTGAAGGAAGTGGGTGTCTCCACGTTTGGAGCCAGACGCAAGATGTTACTGGCAATCGCAGGTGAGAATCTGATGTCCTAGCTTGGATTCATTTCTGCTTCACCGTCTGTTAAGGTGGTAGGTGTAGCTTGCCTTCTCTTGAGAAAATGATTTTTCTATCCTTAAATCCAGACCTGAACAAGAGCAAGAGGAGGCTCTCGGATACACCTGCAGTGAAGCCTGGATACCTGGAGGGCGGCGCTAGTGGTCGACTACCACGAATCATGGATCTAGAAGTTGCTGCCCAGAGTAACCGCTGGTGAGATGAGGCGCCAACCAGTGAGCTATTTAACATCTAAGAGTATGCAGTGATGCTGCTGCCAGTGCAAAGGTCTTATCTGTGCATTATTTTCTGTAAATGATTAAGCATAAAATTGCCCAGAAGAGCAGCAAACATTATATAAACATTTAAATCCAGTGCCTTTTATCTACAGCCATATCCCAAAGCTTTTTTCTTTTTTTTTTTATACAAGACAAGGAGGTCTTCCCTTCCAGTCCTCTGATTCTGCAAGAAACAAACTATATGAAACACAAATGAGCATGATGATGATGTTGATTGTATTTCTCTTTTTGTGGCATTTTTTGTTATAAAGTGCCTTTCTTATGCAAGCTTATTTCTGTGCTTTGACCATTTTAACCACTACATTTATGCAATTGTACATAGATATTTACAAAAGAAAATGACATAAAATTTTGAATAGTAATAAAATATGATAGTAATGGTTAAGAAATTTTTGCCGTTAAGATTTATCAATCAAGACTGCATTGGCATGCAGGCAGTGTATCCTTTTATTTGGAGTGACATGAGCAGAGAGAAAAAAGGCAAATTGCAACTAAATGGTCAGTGCACTGAACCTCCAAGCCACCAGAGCATCAACCGAGAGGTATTTTTCATTCACAATCACATCGAACCAGCTGCGGTTTGAACTCACCATCAACTCAAAGCTGGTGTCAGACCACCAGAGGGCACTGGTGTCACACAGTGTTTACAAATTCACATCACATTTCTGTTGCATGGAAAAATAATGGATTTGTTTCAGGAGGAAACACAGTAACAATAGCATTAGAGCTCCAGGTGGACGAGGAAGCGTTAGCTTTGAAATATACAGTAGCAACAATCAGATAAAAAAAAAAAAAATTAGAAAACCTAAATAGGTAAATACATCCATATTGGCGTGAGGGTAATGTGACACTCCTTTTTAATGTGGTTTGGTCTCGCCTGACTGCTCACCTGAAAGTTCCAATTTATTTTATCACTGTTGCCGGGAGTGAAGCTACTGGAACTGCTTATGAATTGTTTCCTGTTTAATTTATTTAGCAAGGGGGGGGGGTGCTACACCCAGCAATTTAGTGCCAAAGGAGGGACTTCATTGGCAGAGTGTTAATGAGAACAGTATAATCTCTCTCTAAATTTGCAAATTTGGAAATGGTGTTGTTGGTTACCACATCAAGTGACTAATCCAAGACAACCTCCATCGGGGGTGCATGAGGGGGTCTGGTCTGTTCAAATGTCCCCAATGCTGGCTGGTGCAGTGGCAGTCACGCATGAAAGAGAGTGTGAGTGGAAGTGGTGGGCTGTGACAGATTAGGGAGAGATGATCCCGACTTATTACAATGTCTCTGCCAATTACATAGGCAGGCTTTAGACCAGTGATCCTCAAATCTGGTCCTCGGGCCCTGGAGCAGTGCTGGATTTGTATTCTGTCAGGTAGTTAATTGCACTCCCCTGTGGTCGCAGGTCTAAGTCGGTGCTTGATCACACACCTAGAATGAAAACTACCTGGAAGAACCTGCAGTGCTCTGAAGCCTGAGGACTTTGGAGAGCCACTTGGACTTTTCACCTGCTAAAGTGGCAATCTTGGCTTGTGGCCCAGTTACATGGTGGGTATGCAAATGAAGCAATAAGCAGACACCATCTGCAGTCTGTTCTTTTATTTAAGTGGTCTAAACTTCTCAGTATTAAGAAGATGCAGTACAGGCCAAAGCTTTATAGTATGAGATGTTGATTTGAATGAGTCAAAGCATGGCTGTTTTCAGATTCAGTGATTTGATCATGATGGTGTCTGGGACTGTTTGTTTGCTTATACACAGTCCATCAATCACTCAAGTGATTTAATCACCATGGATACTAGGTAAACAAAACAACTGCAAGCTTGCTTTCTCACAAAGAGTTAGATGAGAAGATCAACGTCACCCTAATGTAAATATGATGCAGCTGGTTAGTTTAGCTGATGGTAAAAACAGGAAATGGCGGGAAATAGCTAGCTTGGCTCTGTGCAAAATACACCCACCAGAACCTCTAATCCTCACTAACGTGTTGTATCGTTTGTTTGACACACTCATAAACAGCTAAGATATAGCATGAAAAATGTATAAAAACATGAAATACCACACTAGCTAATCGATGGAGAGCTGTGTGATGTTCTTTAATTTTAATAGACTTATGTTGAAACACACAGTTCTGTACCTCACTGTGTGTATGTTCTCAGAGTTAGAGTTTGTATGATATGGTGGATTATCAATGATCAGAATTAAAGGTAGGACACTAATAGGACCTGATAACTAAATAATAATAACTAAAACACTTAGATCTTGTATTAAATGACAAACTACATCAAGCCACCTCTTTTCTTCGCTAAAAATTACAAGCAATTGCTTAAGGCCCCCCCACTCATAGCCAATCCCTGGTCCCCATGGAGACCCTGGGCTGATGGGAGGGATACACCTGACAGGGAACCCATCTGTGGATAATAAAAAAGCAACCAATAGAGAAATAAAAAAGAGAAACAGAGTGCCCTGAGGATAAAACACAACCACGCATCTCCCTCACTGAGATGAAGATGGAACTCACTCCAGGAGAGTGAGTGGGAGAGCGGAAGGAAATAGAAACAATAATGAGAGTGTGTATTTGTGTGTGTGTGTGTGTGTGTGTGTGTGTGTGTGTGTGTGTGTGTGTGTGTGTGTGTGTGTGTGTGTGTGTGTGTGTGTGTGTGTGTGGACAAAGAGGGTTGAAAGCGAGCGCTGGTGTATAGTAGATGTATTTCGTGGTTAGGAGGCAAAATGAACTGGTATGCGATTAAAAATGTGAATAGTTCGGGCTTGTGATTATTTGAATATATCCACCAATTAAGTCATGTAATTATACACGACTTCTGGTTATTCCTCGGAAGTGACGTACCAAAAGTGCTACCAACACTGCTGCTCCCAACAGTAAAGCGATGAACACTCTGAAGGCCTCTGGGACTTATTAGTTCTTCCGAAGTCTTTAATCAAAGAAGGTGGAACAGAACCTGATCTAACTCACCCCCATCACTTAGTTAATGCTAAGCTAATTTAGTTTGTTACTGCCACTTGATGCCACCTCTTCAGGTCACCCTGCTATTTCTCAGTCGTAGAAGTCACTGGTATGAACTTTGAAGGAAAGCTTATTCGCTTTCCTTCAAAGTTAGATCAGAACATTGATACAACTTTCATGTTTATACACTAAATATAGCTTAAAGCTCTTGCCGGCATCCAGCCAGCATTGGAGACCCCTGGCTAAATAAAGGAGATATGAGCTTATTAGTAGGCTTTAGAGGTTCTAGTAGGTTGTTTTTGTAACCTTTGGGCAGAGGTAGGTGAGCTGTTTCCTGTAGTTTCCCATCTTTGTGCTAAGCCCAGTTAGATGGCTTCTGGCAGCGATTTCATCTTTACTGTACAGAGATCTGTGGTATTTTTCATCCAACTCTCAATGGGAAAGAGAATATGAGTGTTTCCCAAAATGTTGAAACTGTTCATCTTTTTGTGGTAGGCTGTGCTGTCATATCACTTATTTCCCAGAAAAGAAATAAAAACAGTAAAGGGAAGACACCTGTTGCATCTGCTAAATCTTGAAGATGCCAGTTCAATGAAAGGAATAACCAGAAGCTGCACCCATAATTCAAACAAGGTATTATGGAGCTAAGAACAAGGTGGATACAGTGCGAAAAAACAAAAAAGGGGAGAGAGGCAGACTGCTGGTGATGAATGATGAACGAGTGAGACATTTTCTTTGCAACTTTTGTCATGTAGCCTGAGGGCAGTGGAAGAAGGACTAACCATGGTCCCACAATTGGGTGATTATACACCGTCTGCAGCTCCTGGCATAATTTGATGCACATAGTTAGGCCCATTGTCTATTGTATCTGACAGTGTGTGTTGTGAACTACTGATTAGGCTGTTTCAAACCAGAAGATTCAGTTGTCCTTTTAGCCACTGATTGTTGGTACAATGTGTTTTCAAAGTGCTGAGCGGGCTGTTTAAAGCCAGTGGGGTCAGCTGTCCCATTACCCAGTGATATTACAAAAACACTAATTAAGCTTTTATGTTCTTTTGGATGCTGCTCAGCTTATGATTCTCCTCTCTCAAAGGCAAGATAAGAGTATTTTCTGCTGCTACCATTCATGTCGGCTTCTAACCGGGGAGGCTGCTTTCTCAAGGTTGGAAAAGGTCAGGACTGATGGAGGGCTTTGATTGTTCTACTGCAGAGAAATCTGAGCTTCAGAAAAAAAAGAAATAAAACCAAACAGCATGAGAAACTCAAACAGATGGTTTTCAAAGTGAGGAAAATATGTGTTTTTATTTCATCATGGCTTAGCGAAATAATGTGAAATGTGTGAGGCTTATGCTGTTAATGGTACATCAGGAGAACAACAGACACATGGACACAGACCTGTAAGGTTCAAAAGACACCCAAAGTGCCACTTTACTTAAATTTTCAAAGTTACAAATAAAAGTTCACTTAGTTGACATGGTGAAGATTTCATTTTCAAATCACTGAACATATCCGATGTTGGGAGGCGGAGCAGAGTGTCTACTCTGCTCGCCAGATTTCATGTGTCCTCCCAGCTCAGGAGCAGCTTCTTCCTCTAGTGTCCATGCACAGTCAAACAGCCTCAGCAGTCCTACTGACCAATTAGTAAAAGAATAGCTGGCTGAGACACAGCAGATTTGGACTGTAGGCCTTGCAGTTCGCTTTTCTACACTGCTATCACTCCTGCAATGCAACTTCCTACCTCCTGAGATTGGGAGAAGAACCGAAAAGACACTAGACAGCATCAACATAGCAACAAAGTATTGTAGCAGCCAAATAGGCATCACTTTCTGTTTGAGATGCATAGAGCTAGACCTGGCCAGGTAAAATCTCTCTTTTACAGAAACACGATGAGAAACATGCAACAACAACGACAATACATCATTAATCTCATTGCTTCCTGGGCTTTCTGGGACATTCAAGATCAACGATTAAATAATTTACAATCCTCCATGAAATAACAGAGAGAGTGGGGGAGCATCTCAGAGCCTGGGAGTGTGGCTGTGATTTGTGGAAACATTGATGAACACTGGAAGGAGCCTGATGTTGGGACACAGAACATGAGAATGAATCGCTGATGGAGGAAAGGGGAAAGTAATCCCCATTCTGGCCTTCCTGGAGGAGACATATTTACATCCAATACATCAGCTAATGTATCTGCGCTCACAGACTGACCAGAGGCTCTGACATGGACATACAGAGATAGAAGAGGGACAGAATTAGTGAGAGGAGATCGAAGGAGAGAGAAGTGTCCTTGTTGGAAGAGGTTAAAGAGCACAGGTTAGGGGGAAGGTAGAAGCAGAACATGGACAGCTTGAGCAGAATCTAACAGGGGCTTGAGAGTTGTTGAAATCTATTAGGCTGTTTTCTGTCTGAGGAAACACTTGAAAAGTAAGAGGTCGGATGAGGTTCATTGAAGAGAGAGAGATCTGGATTAGGGACAGGAATTACAGTTCAGGAGCCAAAAGATGGACTGCTGCCAAGGTAACTGGAGGAGGAGACATTGGAATGGCTTCAGATCTGTGCTGAGTTAACGGAGTTTCCTGGTCGGCTGATGGCAGAATAAAATGAAGCGGAGCTACCAAACGTAGCCGATCTCGTCATCCTTATCGTCTTCCTCGTCCTCGTCGTCCTCGATGGCTCCTCTGGGGTGGATCCGACCCCGTCTCTTCTTCTGCCGGCTCCTGACGCTCGGTGATGGCTCCTCCTCCTGGTCGTCGAGGAGAATGACTGCGCCACCGCTGCCAAAATCCCCTGATGTCTCCTGGTCCTCGTCTGTGGGGGAGGTGCACAAAAACATTGACAAATGGACAGATTAGAAGCACAGAAAGATCCCTGTGATCCCTGCCAAATATCAGATAGTGTACGGTGGCTCATGGAATCCTTCTGAGTAGGTAAATGCCACTAGTAGCTGTATAATTTTGGTAGTTCGTGAAACAAATGCCTGAGCTAGATTTTTTTTTTTAGCTCAATACTTTGGACAAATTTAGCAAACTGATATTCATCAGTCAAGTCCTATGTTTGACCAGAATATACATTCAGTTCCTACCCAGACAATGAAGAGCAAAAACAGATAAAAACCTCCCGTCTCACAACACAGAGTCAAGCGTTTGATAAACTAGCCTGTTTCAGTGGTTTCTGGCTGAGCTCAGTTACATCAAGTTACACCTGCAAACATTTTGATAAACAAATATTTTTTGGCACTAATGTTGAACCTTGTGCAGTGACAGTGTGTGAACAGGAGTCATTATCTCAGCTGCCACCTCCAGCCTTTTCTGTAACTGGCACCTTAAAAATCCTTCTGTTCAAAATTGCCTATTTACACTGTAAGTGCACTTTGTTTGAGTGGCACTTACAGTGTTAAAATGAGTTTTGGTGTCCTTGTGTTTAGACAATCGAGTGGAGAGTTCCTGCATTGCTACCTGTTTGTTCTGTGAAGGGTCGAATGGGAGAAGTCCAGGCTGCTCCAGCCTGAGGCCACTCAGCCAGAGGTAGATGAGCTTGTTAGACTGGAGACAAAGAGCTGCTCCTGTCAGTGTGTGTGTGCATGCGTATTTGTGTGTGTGTGGTGACCAGAGAGACAACTCATCAATATTGGAAGCTGCAATTACTGGCTTTGGACTAGACTGGCATTCAAGTGAGGCGTAATCTGTGACTGTGAGTTGGCTGTTTGATTGGTAATCAGTATGTCTGCCTGGATTCTTTCTTGCTAATTATTGTTCTTTTTTTCCCACTATGAAATCCCTTGGCCATTGATTTGCAGCAAAGTGCTTTTATTGGCTTTTTGACCATTCCCTTTGAATTTCCACTGCTGGCTCTTTAAGTATGACTTTTATATATCAAAGCCCTTTAATTATACACATATATAAATATATATATATATATATGTATATTCTTTGTCTAAATGCATCTTCACAGCTGCCAACATCAGCAGCAGTTTAAGTGTTTCTTCACTTCTGCAAGGTGCAACTGTGTCATTTTACAAATTCAGATTTATAACAAATCTTCTGACACTGCTTTCTGCTGACAAGTGTGACAGATTTTCCTACTTGACTTGCAAGATGCTGGTATTTCATCAAAGCTACATGTGCTAAATATCTGAGGCAGATAGAATCAGACATGGCAAACCAGCCAGACTTGCTCCAGAGGCATGTCTAATGTTATCTGTTTCCTAAATGATCACTGATGTGTAGATACCGTTAAAGATAGAGAGAGACAGGGAGAGATACTGAGCAAAGAAACAGAACAAACTTGCAATTTGTGTTTTAGTGGTACATCATGTTTTAAAGGGAAACTCAGCTGTCTCTCTCGTCTTGCTGCAGGTTTCAAGGGGTGAGAAGAAAAGGCAGACGTACAGTGGTCCACCTGGATCAAAGCGCTAACTCTGAAGGACAGTTAGACAAATGGGAGCCAGTAAGGTCAAACACAGCACAACCAGACCCCTTGTTTTGCTGAACTGAACTTGTAGGTGTTTGCATATGTCGGAGTAATCTGTGTGTGTGTTTGTTATGGTCTTACCGCAGTTGGGGTTGCCTTGTTTTCTGGAGCCAGCGATCTCGTTGCCATATTTGTCCACACACCAACACTGGCCGGTGCTGCCGTGACACTGGGTGGGTTTGAAGTAGCCCTCATCAGTACAACGAGGAATATAAGAGCCTAGGAACAAAGAGAAAGAGGAGGGGAGGAAAAGAGTTGAAGTTAAGCGGTGATATGAAAAGAGGTAAAGGACTGGGAACATCAAATTGACAAAGGTAGGGAGTAAAATCTGAACCCTGCTCACATGTACGTGTCCTGTGGTTGAAACCAAGGTTCTTGTGTATTCACAGAGGGAGATCAACAATCAATTAGTGCTGTGAAGGTTGCAGGACAACAACCATACATCCTGTTTAAGGTGAGGCCGTCACTTTCAATAACACACACACACACACCTACACACCTACACACACACACTCACAAACCTGCACCTATTTTCTGTTACCTTCATTTGACCCAGTCCAATCTCATTTTTCAGGCTTTTGTGTGGTGAGCTGGAACACTGAACAGTCTGCCCAGAGGGGACAGATGACATGTGTACAAAATGTCAGGATGTGCTTTATTGTGTGTGTGTGTGTGTGCATGGTATGTTTATTCCCTACTATCCCTTTTGCCTGTCAGTGGAAAAGAGACACGCTAGTGTGTGTGTGTTTGTTATCATCCAAGGTGGACATGTTGGTTTCTTGTACAGGAAGGAATGGCTGAAAGCTGTCAATCATCCAAACTGACCTATGAGGCTCTTCCTTCGACTCTGATTCTGCATCTTGCTCTTCTCAGTTTGGCAAGGCAGTCCTACAACCAGAGAACATACAAAACAGTTTCATTAAAAGAGCTTACTTTGTCTTTCTACCAACCTACTTTAGCTGAAATGGCTCTTTTTCTCTCTTACCATCTACTTTACTCTGGTTACTCCAGCTTCTTACCCTCCTTTAACACCTCATTGATTTCTTGTATTGGACACCAACTAACATTTACAGTCCTCTGTACATTCTCCTAAAGTGGATCAGTCCTCACATTTACTACAGATTATCAGTCTTTTTCTGAATCTATTTTTCACCCTCCAAAATCCAGTATGTCCTTAAAGCGCCACGGTCTTGGTTTTGCTGCCAACATCATTAACTACAATATGTGCATACTGGACATCACTGTCACCACTTTCCCAAATCATGTAGTACCATGTCCCTTAAAGAAAAACGTAATTGTTTTACACCCTGGGTCTCTATTGGCCATCATTCCTATGGGTTTTGATAACATTTTCCCTGAAACACACACAAGCTGGTGGGTGAGATCTGGAGATGCAGGACATCGTCCAATAGGGCAAAGAACATGACCTTTCAGATGATCACATAGGCTGTAAACAAACACCCAGATTTACCATCTTATCTATAACACATAACTAGAAGCAGAACTGAGAAAGAGTACACCAGAAGTAAATGAATGATTCCTCACTGCCTGGAAAAACTGAGTGTTTTAGAGGTACAAGTAAGTATAGTAAGATTGGTGTTTTTTACAACCTGTCTGATCTTTTTACTGCCTGTACTTCTGCCATGCTGTGCTGTAGAGATGTCACTGTGTCCCCGGATGTCTGCAGTGAAGTTAGGTAGCAAAATGTCAACATAACACATGGGAATAATGGCCAAACCTATGAGAATAAAACCCATGTTCCATCAAAACCTTTTCTTCAAATGTTCCACTTCCTGCCCATCAGCTTGTTTTTTTTTTTACCTCAGCAAAGACTGAAACTCTGCGTCAGATGAAGATTTTGTTAACTTTTTTTTTTTGAGTGATTTAATATTTTAATTATTTTTATATAGGATATTTTAATATATTTCACTTCTGTGAAATGAACACAGTTCAGTAACCCTCATTAATGAAGTATCGCTTCATACGTCTTAACTCTTCTTTTCTACGTCTATTTCTGGCAATCACTGTTTTAATCCTCCGTCCTCGTTTCCTCTCCCTCACCCTCAGGTTTCTGGAAGCAGTAACACCACTCGTTGTTTGACAGCTTGCCGTCCTTGAAGGAGTCACAGGAGTTGAAGAGGGGCTTCATGCACAGCTCATACTTGTCCAGGTAGATGGCGCTCAGCTCTGATTGGTCCAGCAGGAGATCAAAGTTCATGTCTAGCTTGTTGAACATCCAGCCCAGTGAGTCCTTACAGATGGGCAAGATGCTGGTGTCAAAGTCTAGAGGAGGAAAGAGACAGAGAGGCAAAAAAAAACTGAGAAAAAAAAATTCAGGTGAACATTTTAGAAACTACAGAGCATGTCCACATCACTTACATTTCTATCTTTTTCCAGTAGCACACTGAGATTTGAGTATATGTGAGTGTGTGTGAGCTGAGATGTGTTCAGACATGTTGACATTACAGAGAACAGAGCAGGGTCGCTGTCAACATCACTGCCAGTCCTCATGAGGACTGAAAAGCATGGCTTTTCAACAGGCAAGGGCTGCACACACACTTGCACACACACATATATATGGTGTGGGGGGTGGGGGGGGGGCTGTACTCACGTCCAGTGGCAGAGTCGAAGCTGTCAGAGGATTTGAGATCTCTGTTGGCGTCGAGGTGGAGAACTCCGAACCAGTCCTTCAGTCTGGCAGCCAGACTGTGAAGCTCCGTGTCAGTGCAGGCTACACACACACGCACACACACACACACACATAATGAGGAGAAGGGAAGCTGTCAATCTACTGCTGTCATCACAGAGGAAAAAAAAACAATTCTTTTCTTGCTCCTTATCAAACTTTCATTTCATTTCCTCTGTGTACTTTTTCCGCCTGTGTTTTTTCTTTTCTTTTTCTCATCCAACTCTTCTCCTTGAGTAAACACAGTGGAGTGATAACTCATACTGAACTGCTGCTATCTCTTGACAGTTACCATAGGAACCCAGTCTGACATATACACAAGCGCGAGCACACACATACAAATACAGTAGACACATTGGAGTTTCCTAGTCCGCTGTCATCTCTCTCTGTTTACCATTTAGTGTTCCTGTTCAAATGAATGCTTTTATCTTTATGTCGGAAGCTACACACAACAGTCATACGCAACACACACACACAGCCAATGGACCAATGTTTGTTTCAAATCCCAATTGTCATCTTCCCTTCAAAGGAAAAACAAACTGATGTCTTGCAGTGAGAGGCCACTTGATCGTTGCATTTAAACCATAGTGGAGATGAATCTGTGTTTGTGTTTTTATGCATGATCACACTCCTCTGCGCACCTAAAAAGAAAGCTGGTCTGCTGATGCCGATGCAACTGCCCGAAGAAGAGCACAGATTAAACAATATATTTAACGATATCCCTAATTTATCCCTAATTAAAAGTAAAAACCAGCCTCCGTTGCTGCCTAACAAATCCCTGCTTCCTTCAGCCCAGTGGGACTGACAGGGTCTGTCTGCAATTCAAGCAGACCTCTGCCTCTGTCTGTCTCCCTCTGCGTCTCTGTCTGTCAATCTCCATCTTTCTTTCTCCTTCTCTCCTGCATGTGATTGACATATTTTTTTTTTCCCATTCAGTTTCTTCTGAGAGCTTGATAATGTGCCTGAAGGACAAGAGCCATTCTCCACCTCGTACCGAGCCTGCCAATCCAAGCGCTCCGAGTTTTGTCATGGAGCATTGAAAATGCAGAAGGAGGTTGTTAACATTCCTGCGGCATTCCTGTTTCAAAATTGAGGCAGTTTGCAGAGGAACATGCAAAGCTTTAGAGCGTTCAAAGAGTCAAATCTAAATACAAATCTCGAGATTTTATCTTGAGAATAACTTCTAATTCTCGGATACAGTGTTAGAAATCAGAAAAAGGAAAAATCTACCATCACATACATGCAAATGCACTGAAACCTATACACACATCAGGCAGAGAGAAATATCATCACATCAAAAGTCCCCACTGTCACTCACAATGAGTTACACACAGGTATTTATTCTAACAGGGAGAACAGAGCAGATTGGTCCCTGTGTGAAGACCTTTGCTGCAGCATGGTATCAAAGGAGGTGAGTGAGTTTCACACACACACACACATGCATGTATGCACACACGCACGTTTTAAAGCAGTTTTTTCTTTGCTGGGCTGAGAGATGTCATCTCTCTTATTGGAAGTGTTTCTGTTTTTGTTGAGTCATACGCCCCATCTAGATGTTGAATCATATCCTGCGTCCACATGAGTATGCAAAGACATGCATACACACACACACCGAAATACACACATACACACAGTATCCTATCCTTGTAGTTTGGGATTGTGTCATTATTGCAGCTGCTATAAAACAGTGGACGCCCCAGGTAACAGACTGGAGCTGAGGACAAATAACATTTATCTGGCTGGGCATCCGTGTGACATTAACTCTGGAATCCCAAGGTGGTACGTGTGTGTGTGTGTGTGTGTGTGCGCGTGTGTGTGTGCGTGTGTGCGTGTTTGTGTGTGTTATAACCCTTCAGGACCAGAGAGATAACATTTCAGGCTGCTCTTCATTTCCACGGTCAGGAGCAGAGAAAGAGAGCAAAATACCAACAGCTAAACACTATCTGTCTTCACCTCCTAAATAAAATTCTCCCACGGGCAGAAGTGGATCTGTAGCATGTTGCACTTTTCTGAACACAAACCTCAGGAAGGTTTATCTCATGTGCATACTCATGTGGACGCAGGATATGATTCAACATCTAGATGGGGCGTATGACTCAACAAAAACAGAAACACTTCCAATAAGAGAGATGACAACATCTCTCAGCCCAGCAAAGAAAAAAATGCTATAAAACGTGCGTGTGTGTGCATACATGCGTGTGTGTGTGTGTGAAACTCACTCACCTCCTTTGATACCATGCTGCAGCAAAGGTCTTCACATTTATATGACCGTTCTTCATCCCTACACCATGTTTTCCCTCCATTGTCTTCCTTTCCGTTCCCACTTATTACCATTTCAATCACTCTCTGCTTTTTGTGATTCTTTTGTTTGCCTTCTTGCTCATTTCCTTTTTATTACCTGTTCATTTCCAGTCTCTCTCTCTTTCCCTTCTAAACTCTGTCAATTTTCTGAGATGCAGCAGAAGCCACTTATCACACCTGGCTGTACCTAACTCAGTTTCTCTTAGACTTAGAAGACCACCTTGATATGCCCCGCTCTCATTTCTTTCTCTTACCTAAATTGCTTTGAGTGCTTCATTTCCCATCTCTCTCCTCACACATCCCCCTATAGACTCCAAAGACTTAAGTGTTCTTGTTTTTCCCCTTTGATATCCACTCCCTCTGTCCTTCTCTCCACTTTTTCTACTTTTGACTCCACTGCTCTTTCCATCTTTTGCTCTCAAGACTCTTGGACTTTGCACTCCGGCCCACAACGAGTCTCAATGGACCCCTCTTATCTCTTTTTGTCCGTGTGACCCAAATTGTTTCGGACAGCTCCGACACTGCTGCCTGTGCTAGGAGTCCTTTTGTTGGGCAATGAATCAGAAAGCTGGAACTGAAAACATTCACACACTGAGGGACACAGCACACAGATAAAATGGCCTGCTAACCATTTTTCTCTCCCTTACGGAGCAACATCAGGGTCAAGCAGGCTTAAAGATGTCAGACACACAACCAACATCAGTGGCTTTGCACAGGCGGTTATAAAGATTACACTGTTAACGGCAGAATTGGATATGATGTGGGGACTCAGTGTTGCTGCTGTCAGAAGAAAACCTGATCAAGAGTCTGAGTCACCTCACAGAAAAAAAATAAGAAAACCGTTTGACTCAGACAACAAAGTAGACGTGTCTCAGAGTTGGACCCAAGGTTTCTTTTACTCCTAAGCCTAAAAGCAGATTCACATTTGGTCAGTAAGAATTTTTTTTAATTTAAAAGTAGTTTGGTCTTACTTCTTTCTCTGAACTACTTTATAAGCACATTTTCAATTGTGACAATCATGTTTCTGTTAATGTTGTCCATGTTGTTCAGCTGGTGGTGGATAGGTGCAGAGTGAACAGGTCCAAAATGCAGTAATACACTGAAAAAATATGTTTGTCTACGATGCACATATATTTTAGAAAAATACTTGTTTGCAAAAAAAATTCCTTTAGAGAAAGAATTATCTTGTTGAGTTCCTTCGACAGCTTTTTTAATTATATAGTTTTACTTCAGAAGGCCTCAAAAAATTGATTTGTTTGAAGGTGTGATGTGGCAAAAAAAGAAAACAAAAACAAAAAAAAATCTATATGTCTGGCTGATCACACGGAGCCACTGTCATTATTCATTTGATAAAATGTGTTTCCATTGTTAATTAACTTTTTATAGACATAAGCACGTGGTCAGTGTAGCAGATGTTAATTTTGCAAGGCTCCTAATTAATTTGGTTATTTTCCAGGGTTTAATAATGCAGTCAATGAACCCTGAATATATATATATATATGTGTGTGTGTGTGTGTGTCTGTGTGTATTTTACGTGATACTGAAAAACAGACTATGACTACGATCAAGTGGTGAAAACAGTCCCTGTGAAATCATAGCTGGTGCAACTGGTGTGTGAAACAAAGTGTAAATACTGACCACTTCACCATGGCAACCACCTATACTCATGACTCATGAGAAAAAAAACAAAAATTTCTGCTGAGGAAAGAAGAGAGAAAAACAAAGTTTGATTTCTTAGGTGGACACCTTTTCAGGTTCAAGGGACCGGAGGGGTGTCTTGTTTCAAAATCTGTGGTTTAGAATCTGTTTTTACCAGCTTTAATTTAACTGTTAAATATAACAAAAGCTACAATAGGTGGTGATAGACAATTGGCAGCCAGAATAGTTTGAACCCTTTGGCAAAGAAGTCTCCAAATCAGCTTTGCAGACCTGATTGCAAAATATCCCCTCCTCTTCAAGTATACCCCTTCAACAGCTTAACTTCCTAATTGTTACAGTAAAGACACTAATGTTCACAGAGACAGAGATATACTTTAGCAAAATCTGCCAAAGCTGACACTATTGGCTCCATTTCCAACCCATCATAGGTTATACAACCATGAACTTTTACCCAAGATGAAGTGGTAGTAGTCAGCCTGCCAGACACACAGGCAGCTTTCACATAGGAGAGGGTATTGATCAAAGCTGAAGGTCAAATATCAAACACTGAATCATATGTGGGAGCTACTTTCGTAACCTTCTACCTTCCTCCCTCCATCCAAGCACTTCCTTGTTTCTGATGTCTTTCATGTCTGCAAATTCAGATCAGTTGAAACTGGCAGCCAAGAAACTCCCACAAGCTGTCAGTTTTTCACAGACTCAGAAACAAACTATCTGCTGTATGTGGCTAAGTACAGCTAAACTGCAACGCAAAATATGTGTTGCGATATAATTTAGAAACAAGTTTTTCTCTACTTGTCTATCAAAAAAAAAAAAAAAAAAAAAAAAAAGAAGCATTTTACTAATACCAGAGATTTCTGCTAAGAGACAAACACTAACAGAGACCAATCTGATCATTTCAGGGCAAAGTCAGATGGGCAATTAGAAGAAGCTATAGTTTGCATTTAGAGGACGTTGTGGACAGGAGTGTGAAGACAAAGTCACCACAATGAATCACAAAATGAGATAATGAAGATAAAATCATGTATTATGTTGCCATGGATTCAGCGAGTTATGCTGCATGTTACTGTTTGAGCCCTGACCTTTTTTTTTTAGTCTACATTTGTTTACATCTTGGCAAATTAGCATCTTTAAAAGTTTGCCAAACTATTTACAGTTCCTGTTTGCAGCAAGGGATGTAGAGGCAACTATCACTGGATTATTATGATACTGAAGAAAGATTAAAAACGGGATGATTCTTAAGCAAGTTCTGGAGTTCTAGGGAGCATCTTTGATTTCTTATTGGATTTACGGACATGTATTTACAATTAACATCAGAGATAATAATATCCCCAGAAAAAAGTGATTTGCACTGAATCTTAAAGTATGTGTATAGCACCTGTGTATTCATATTTATGACCCTGAAATCAGTGCCATTTTTGCAGAAATCCAGCACAAGGGGTTTTGAAGTACCTTCATTGCCTTAACGAGCTGTGTCACAGCCACTTCTGCTGCTGCTCCAGTTGTTGACAGCGTTAGCAAACGGGCCAAACTACAGTGACTTACTCTTTCCCTTTCACCTCACATAGCATCTTTGCCTAACATCTCTCCCTCCACGGGTCTCATCTCATGCTTCAAGTTGCCGTTAATTTGATTCATAATGAGCCATAAAAAGCTGAAGGGTAGCTTGTTGGTAATTATTCAGCTGAGATGACATGTGCTATGATCAGATGATATTTATTTACTCAAATGTGCTGATTAACAGAGTAAAAGGTAAAATACAAAACAAAATTAAGCCAAGCCAATTTTTTAAAATGGTTTTAAAAATCCAGAAACCCTGACAGACACGAAAAAACAGACAGACCATATACATTCACATTGCATTTAGCAGATGCTAAATGCAATGTGAATGTATGCATGTAGTTTTCTACAGTTGTGACAGTGTAGATCTGCAGCCTCCTGTGAAAAACATGAAACACTGCAGCATCTTCTGAAAATGCAACAAATGTGATCTTTTTTAAATCTAACCACCTCTTAAAATGTCTCTTATGTAACGGAAACAGCAACTGCCAAAAACTGTTTAACAAGGCACAATATCCTCAAACCAAAAATATGCCATACCCAGCCACATGTCAATCATTTATTCATTTAAATGTCTGTCAGAACTGTCAGCTTCAATTTTGTCAGATTTTGTCCATCTTGTGCTCTGGAAATGCATCTTCTCTGTTTAGCTTGGCACAAATACGCAACAGTCTTACACCATCACCAGATGCTGTGGTTGTGGCAGCCATTAGGAAGTGATTGAGTGCAACTTTCCCAAATTACATATGGTGACAATCCCTCTAGGCTGGTGTAGGTCATGAGATAAATGCATCCTCCACACTTCCTAATATATAACTCCAGCGATCAGGAGACGTTAGGCTTGAAATCCCTCTGCGGGTCTCCTTTATCATTTATAAATGATTAACCAAGTTTGTCATATGAAAGAGAAGGAGTGACTCTAAATCCAGAAAGAGGAAAGGTGGGTGGTGATCACCTTGAGACATCAGGAGCGCGGTCTGATCAGATCAGGATGAAAGGCAGATGGAGAGGGAGGGAGGAGAGATGGGAGCCGGTGGAGTGAGGTGACACTTCTTAACAAGGTAACAGAAGGAGAAAGAAATGGACTGAGACAGTCAGATAGGAGATATGAGGAAGATAGAAGGTCAGATTCATTAAAAAGATACAAGGGTATGTTTGATTTTCTTTGCCCCGAGCTATCGGCTCTCTAGAACAATCTCACTGCCAGTGAATTAAGGTTAGCCCAGATAATGATCAGTAATACACTGTCTGCACGGACATGGAGACAGGTAGAGATAGAAGAGAGACAGGTACAAAGAGAGAGTCAGAGAGAGAATCAGTTAAAGTTTTCACCTGAAGAGTGAGACTTCTTTTCAAAGTGAGCTAATTTTACCAAGTGTTTCTTAAATTATTTGTTAGTAGGACTTGGATTTAGGTCGAGTTTCACACACTCAAGCAGTTCTGAGAAGAGAGTGAATAACACCAGATAAATAACCAACATTAACTACATTTGCTGTGTTGCGGTTTGCCACCAACCGGATACAAACAGAGTACATTTCTCTTTAAATCAGCTGACTTGGTTCTATTCGTGTTAACACCAGAATTTATTTAGTGGCTAGTGATGGTGGTTTTGTAGACATTGTACCACCGGCCTGTTGACACCTTTGTAATTCTTTTCCCCAAGTGGAAGGTATTGCGGCTGTCACAAATTCCAGATATCTCCGACTTGGAACAACCTAGAAGCTCATGTGAACCATTTTTTTTCTGACTTGGTTGGTTGTCCTTATTGTCTGACATATCAGATACGAACAGGTCAGGGTTTAAAGGCATTTACTGTTAGTAGTAGAGGGGATGCGAACCAGCCTCCTGACGTCCTGCCTCAGAGGTTTTGAATCACCATCCTGGCCATACGAGTAGCTTGTCAGGAAACCATAAACATAATTTGCTTTAAGTGTCTGAACAAATGACCAGTGCAGCTTTTTCTTTTTTCTTGTGAGGACAGTCTCAACAGGACATATGAAAAATGCTCTACAGGCACTCTTCACGCTGGTTAGCACTCTGGAAAAAATCCCTAAGCTATTGGCATGTGCTAGGAGAGGATAGGAAGAGCGGAGGCAGACGAGAGGAGAACCCAATCTGTCCTCCTGTGTGCTCTCTGTGGAGCTGTGAGACAGAATTGCCAGGAAATTTTTAATTTAGCGAGGGGATTTAGCTCATTCAGCCTCTAACAGTTCTCTTTGTTTTGTCAATGTCTTTGCTCAACAGTAGCTGAGAGAAAATCAACTATTATTGCTTTAAAAAAAAACCCAACCCATTGACCATTACCATTGCTGATGTAGGCCTTTATCACGAGCAGGATCGCCTTGTGTCAGCTTGAGTTTTTGTTTTGTGTGAGAGTGATGATGTTCCACGTCACAACATTGCTGCCTCAGGGGCGGGTGACAGATCAAATTAAATCTCTGTGCCTCTGTGTCAATATGTTAACCTTTGCTGACAAACAGCCAAACAGCAGCAATGGATTTCTGAACACATCAGGTTTACAGTAAATGTTCATTAAAGGACCAGGGTGTAGGATTTAGAAGCGTCTATTGGCAGAAATGGAATACAATATTCATAATTCTGTTTTCATTTGTGTATAATCACCTGAAACTAAGAATCATTGTGTTTTTGTTAGCTTAGCCCTTCATATCTCCATGTTGCGTTGCCATGTTTCTACAGTAGCCTAGAATGAACAAACCAAACAATGGCTCCAGAGAGGGCCTTTCAGGTTTTAAGGTTACCTAATGGCCTCTCTAGGTTCTCTTACACGCTTGGCAAGGGAAAGGTGGGGGGGGAAAGGTATTCAGCTGGTTGAAATCTGCAACCTCAACTCATAAAGATTATTAGTGTCTTTGACTCTAATAATCAATAAAAAATCAATAACAATGGTGCTCAAAAAGTACGATATTTGAAACCTCCCACTCTGCCTCATCAGAAACAATATTCGCTCCAGAAAAACAGTATAGTCTATACCGCAGCACACACTTCTCATCTGCTGCTATCAATCAAAATTGAGGGAGTAAATGAAAGAGAAGATGAAAAAGACAGAGATTCACTCGTATAAGGTGCCTGATACCTTTGTAATAATTCTGTCTCTTCTTCCACTTCTTCCTCAGCTCTTATGTGAGAATCAGCTCTTCTCAGCTGGTCAAATTAGTTTCTTCTGTTCAATCTATGGACTTTGTGGCTTTCTTTGACACACAGTAGTGGTAGTAGTACTAACTGTCTCATGGGTTAATAATTCTCTGCAGTCACACAAGGCTCCATCAGATATTCTTAGAATCATTCAGAAATAACACACATACTTTTTTTTAACAGTTTTGAAGATAAATTACTGTAATTCAAATCCAAGTGTACCGCACCTCAGGTCAAATTATCTCTGTGCTTTAAATAATTAGAAAAGAAATTATAAATAAATTAGCTGCAGAATAAAATGTAGCTTCTTCCAGTTCCAGAAAATCTCTCCAATCATTTTTTTTTCAGTTTTTCAAATACAACTGAGCTGTATCGAAAATCACTTCATATTATTTCTATATGACTTTACAGTCACTATATGTACCCTCTGCTGTTTTATTTCTCTAAAATCTGAGTGTGAATTTTATGCACAGTATAGCGCCCTCACAAACTCCAACAAGTGGTGTCCATTGCACACTACTTCCTGCAATCCCATGATGCAGTGCTTCACACTTTATTGACGTGAAAATTACAGTTGTGCTATACAACGCATGTCAGAAAAATGACAATGATTAACAAATGTCTGAAATCCCAGTTACTTCTCTGTTACATCAGGTGTAGTGAGTGAATGAATGAGGGAGTGATTTCGAACTCAGCCTTGGCTTCACACTAATCAGTAAAGTCAAAACAGACGTGACATGCCATGAATGATTCAGTGTTGATTTAACTTCAAATGAACAAGAAAAACTGTTTCATATTTTCATCCTCTTGCACCTTAATTACTGTAACATTGCGTACTGTGATGCCATTGTTATAAATGTGCTAAATAATTAAGCTCACCTCAACAGACTGACTTCATTTGACTTCATTCATCATAGATGAACTGTATGAAACGACTGCAAGAGTACTGGAGATAATAATGTGTATGAAAATATCAAAGCACAGAGACTTCGCCTCAGCAAAGCCATTAACACTGCTGTGAGTATATATCAGTATAGTAAATATGAATGTCTAACAAAACCTGCTCTATATGATTACTTTCGCTTGATTTAAACAGTCCAGCTTACTGGCACTTTAATTAGCTCCAGCTTATTTCTCCTGATGTCAGCTCACCATGACACTTACTTCATCTGCCCTCTGCACAAATGAGCTTACACACACACACACACATTTCACTGGACAGTTCCACAATCCAGCTTTTGTGTTTCATATGATTTTCACCCAAATAATGATGATAATAATAATTGTAATAATAAATCGTGCTTGACAATATTTCATGAGGTGACTGGAAATGTCTCAAAACGAAACTAAAATATGTTTTGAAATGTGTATCACACTCTTACAGTAAACAGCACCCCTGTTTACTGTAAAAGTGATGCTTTTGAAACTACAGACGCAGAAGCAGGTGTTGTGTGAACCGAGGTAGTCTGGTGCGAATGTTCAAACCTCGCTTGAACCCGTGGCTATCAGTGAACATGCAGGAGTGATCACACATACTCAACTGCTGTAATCTTTTGACTGTTACCATGGGGACACAATCTGACACACACACACGTGCAGTCTTTTCCTCACCTACTGCCATCTCCATCTGTTTATCATTTTGTGTAGCTGATCTAATGAGAGATAGGACAGGCTGTACTGAAAAGTACAGTGACACTCATGAGAAGAAGAAGAAGAAGAAAAAGCCAGAGAAAAAGACTTCAATCAGAGATAGAAAGAGGAGGAAAGACTAAGTTTAAACAGAAAACTTTCACAGAAAGTATCCAAGCAGAGAGCCAGATAGTGAAAATAAGTGTAGGGCTGCATGTTGACACTGTCCAAGATCTGGAAATAGATTTCTTTTCTCTTCACACATTCTCATCCTCTCTGTTCACTCCCACAGCCAAGCTCTCAGTAGACCAAACACATAATTATAGTTTCAATTGAGAAAAGATGCAGGGGAATTAATTAGACAGCAGTCAAGTTGGTAAAATACTTCTCCGTTACGACATTGCTCTCTGTTCCCTCTGTCATTCAGCCTTAAACTAATGAAGGAGAGTGTAAGATAAAGAGAGAGCCATCATTAATTAGCAGACACTTTCCTTTTGTATTAAATGTGGCTGATGAACCTTGGGATCCCTGTAAATGCTTCCTAATCAGAGAGTGATTAGGAAATACCTATGAGGGCAGAGTCGGTGTGTTTGTGTGTGCTGTACGTGTGTGTGAAGGGTATAAACGTTTCTAAATATTCAATATTCTGAACTAGATAGATGGACAGACAGATAGAAACACACACAAACACACACACAAAGTAAAACCATCTCACTACTCCCCCATTTGGGAGAGAGGAAGCCTGTAATGATAACAATCCATCCTTTTCTGTGCTGCTTTCCTTTAGATTGCATTTCTCCTCCAGCATCTCTCCATCCATCTGCTGAAATTCTATTTTCATGACAAACAATGAGACACAGACACTCACTCCATCACTGCTCCCTGTAGCTGTCAGAGAACGGGTCGGGGCGGTGGGGTGTGGTGCGTGATGGGACGGGAAGGGAAGAAAATAACATGAGTAAGGGGAGAGGTGACAGGAAAGGAATGGAAACACCGTGAATCACCAGAGAATTTGAGGGATTACCGGTGAAAGGGTTTTTGCATGTGTGTGTGTAGGTGGTCTACAGTTGTAGTGGTGTGTTTCTGCAGCATCCACCTGAACTTGAAAATGGCCAAAATACAGATAACCCCCTCACTGTCTGCACATTAATCCCTTTGTCTAGCCATTCCACCTTTCCTCTGTCTACCCACTCAAGCACCTACACATAAACATCCACCCATACAGTGCAAAGTACACACATACAAGTCAGTAAAATGATGAAAAGGAGGTTTGATTGGCCTAACTTTAGCTTATGCTGTACATTAACTGACTGACAAGCTCACAACAGATGAAACGACTAACTGCGTAACAGCCTGAATGATCAGTGATTCAATCAAATCCAACAATGTAAGTGTGTTTGTAGCCAGAAAATGGTTAGCCAAAGCTGGCCACCTAAACAGAAAGTTACTCACAAGTTTATTTATCTGAACAGAAAACTTTAGTACTGTACTCACCGGCCTTCTCAGTCTTGTGTGGAGGGTTGCTGAGCTCCTGACCAGGCAAACAGGGACACAACCCATCACATTTTACTGAGATTGTCTTCCCAGAGAGGCAACTCTGGAACTCCAACTTACACTGAAAGAAAATATATAAATAAGATAAAATACATGGGTAATGGAGGCTTTATTTTACCTCATGGGCTGTGAACTTAGGGGAAAAAGCTCTCAAAACTTTACTGGAGTGGAAAAAGGCAACATCTCAACCCCATCAAGTATTCGTCACTGAATCTATTATCATGCACCTGACCTAACTAGAAGATGGGATATGTCAAAACAATCACCTCCCAGCAGACTACAAATATGCAGGGATTTTGAAAGACATGGGCAAAGACTGGCTGTGGAAGGTCAAATTAAAAGTCGGGGTATGTTGGGCTCTGCTGCAATGATGTTGACAGTTCTTATTCAAATGTTTTATCTCATAGGAGGTATGCATCCCTTTAAAAGAAACAAAACTATACAGTAGCAGAAATAATGAAGAATCATGAATTCTTGACACTTAATACTCAGAATGTGTAACTGTATTGCGGATACGTAATTCCAACCAAACCAAAACTCTGAATATTGAACTTTCTCTGTCTAGCTGATTAAGGAAAAGATTTGCTGAGACAGGATTGGTCATTTATCTTCCATGGAACAGATGTGTCCATTAGGCAGCCATGTAGACACACCATTAGACACAGAGATGGCCAACGACATTCTATTATTCACTGCAGTACAAACCTAATGCAATGCAAAAAGCAAGATGGACTACTTCAGAATGTAATTTAACAGTATAAATCTCATTTCAGGTAAGTGAGGGGTAAGAAATTGTTTGGACTGGTTGGGGGAAAAAAAATCCAATTACAAGATCCTTCCAAGAGGAATAATGAAAACTGAGATGAGTTATGTAAATTCTGTTTGCGAGATGATGACGACAGGTTTTGTCAGGGTGAGACCATGACTGTGCATAAACATTTATACGCATATCATGCCATTCGCAGGCTTAGCCTTATCCTGCCAGCACTTTCATTTCCCACGTTCTAATTCAAATCCATCATTTCCTCCCTGTCACCTCTTTGATAGCACTGCTAATGTTGCTTAATGAAATTTGTTGACAAAGGAACAGCGCTCTGTCCTGTTCTCAACATATTGAATTAGTTGTCTGGTGAGGGAGGAGGCGAGAGGGAGAGAGAGAGAGAGAGAGAGAGAGAGAGAGAGAGAGAGAGAGAGAGAGAGAGAGAGAGAAGGAGCCAAGGAAATGGATGACCTCCCCCAGTCACTGTCAGCACACTGAGAGGCCCCATGAATCTTTATGTTTGTCTCTCTCCAGGGGTTAACGTGGTTTGATGAAACAGTGTTTTAACACCTGACTTGGTGAAGTAAAAATAGAGAAGAGGGGAGGAGAGGAGAGGAGAGCAGAGGAGAGGAGAGAAAGGATGATTTAAGAGGAGGGAAGTAATGGACTTAACTTAGTGGGCTGAAGCGTCTCAGGAGATAAGAGCACTGTCCTCTTAATAGGATATTGAATGTGTGTGTGCATGCCTGTGTGTGTGTGTGCGTGCGCATGTGTGTGTGTGGTTACGATGAGGGAGGCATGTAATGTAATAATAAAACATGAATAAGCTTGAGACCAGCAGCTCACTGGTGAGCAGAGTTTAAGTTGGGCCACAGGGACCCATCACTCCACCAGCTAACTGAACCCCTCCAACTAAATTACCGCAGAGAGCAGAGGGACTCCCCAGCCCTCTGCCTCCTTTTGTTCTTCCTCTTGTTTCTCCTTTTAAACCTCTCCTCCTCAGCACAGCCTTAGCTCATAGATAGATATGTTATTAGGAAAGCCTGTGTCCTGACTTTTTCATGCACAAGGAGGTGAGACTCCACATGATCACCAAATGTCTGTATGTTCATTATTTTCCTGCAGAACTGAATAACAAGCTTCCTGGCAAAGAAAATATGACCACAGGTGAACTCCTTCTCTAAAACAGTGGTTCTCATCCTGGGGGTCCTGACCGCCAAAGGGGTGACGAGCTGATTTCTGGGGATGGCCAGATGATTGTGGAGAAAAAAAAATAACATGTTAAAAATAAAATAACAAATTTTAGACTGGAGAATGATTTTTACATTATATCACCTGAACCAGTGATATAATTTGTCTTAGAATAGATTTTATTGAGTGTGTGTCAGAGTCAAACTCTGCATGGGCATGAGTTTCTGATGGGACACAAAAAGCATCTCTTTCATTTTGGTACATTTGTGCTACAGTATCATGCTTAACCAAGCAGATATAACCATTTTTGCTAGCTATTGCATGGAACAGCAATATATCCAGAGCTTATTTTGTAAATCAGGAGGTCCCCGAACACAGAGAGTGAGCTGTTCCGGCGGGTCAGAGATAAAGTCGCAGAATGCATCAAAAAATCCACAATGCCTGCAGCCCATTGGACAACGCCTAGGTGCTAAAACTAAACAAAACTATCATCACAAACAAAGCAAGATTTGTTATTTATTTACATTTATTAATAAGGGGCTTAATCACTCAAAATCAGCAGGGGAGGCCCACTGAAACAACTTACAGCTCTCTCTCTCTCGTTGACTTCACTTCCTTGTTGGGGTTGCTGCAAACATCAACCTGATCATTCTGGTGGGGTCGTGGCTCAAAAAGGTTGGGAACCACTGCTTTAAAGGTTATCTTTTATTGATTCTGTCTCCTCAGATGCTATCATATGTTTAAGGAATGTCCCTGACTGAAACGCTACAATTAATACATAATACCAAACAAGTGACTACAGTCTGCAGGTGTCCTGGAAGCTCGTAGCTTGCTCTACTTTATCAGTATTCTTGTCACAAAGACTAATTCAGCTTCAGACACTCAAGAGATGTCTTCCACTGTCCATTTGTATGAAGGTCTTGTGTATTGGATTGTGCTTCACCCCGGCAACCAAAAGATTTGACACAGCCACAGTGAAATTATATGACTGTGTACGTCAATAAGAATCCACAGTCTTTTATACCAAGGACAGAGGCACTATACCTCACTTCTTTTTATCTTTTTCTGCCAACTCATTTCTCTAAACTTCAGCTTCTCTTGCTCTTTTACATTTCCTTCTTGACTAATCACAAAGGTTAAACCTTGCATGTCTTTTCTCCTTTATTATGACATTGAGAAGTCTATGTGATTTAATGTAGCTGTGAATGAGTGGCTGGAACTGAGGCTGTAGAGCCAGATGAGATGATGACACTTGGAGAGCTTTTCCAAATCATCCAGAGGTAAGAGCTTTGATAGCTGATGCAACAGACATATGGTGGAGGGTCACATATATGTTTAATATTGTATGTTGTGAATTTTAAACATTAAAACTGAATTATTGACAAATGATGTTGAAAACGAGAAGAAAATGACACTTAAAGTGAGCAAGAAAGTGAAGAATGTGAAATTTCAAGGGAGAGAAGTAGAAGAGAGACATCTCACCTTGGAAGAGTAGGTGTGTCCATCAGATCCACACACAGGAGTTGATTGGAGGGCCGAGCAGAGCCTACATTTCCCATGAGCACCGGCTTCAAGCCTGTGCTTGTGGCCTACACTACCTTTCCTGGGTCTCACACTGAGGAAGAGAGAAACAGAGAGGAACACTTCTTAATTTCAGAAAGTCATGAATCTGAATTTTGGCATTACTCAGTGAAGCAAACATGAGGCCTCTTGCACATACATGAACACAAAACAAACAACAACATCTACAGTGCTAGAAGCCAAAACCTCTCTAGTGCATATATTACATTTTTGTGTGAGGGAAAATGAAGCACAGGAATTTTATCCAGATCCGAATTAGTGCTGCCACTGAGCTGAAAGTTTTAAAAGTGCTTCTGGTTCTCAGGGTCAGCTGAAGCAGGGCGAATCCTGATTGGTCCTTCGAGGCCTTTTCAATAACCAGTGTAATTACGTTTGATCCAAATCTCACAGCAATTTTCTATCTAAGTGCTCTCACCGAACACCCTGCTGCCTCCAGATCCATCGAGCAGAGTTGGAATTAGAGCCAGAGAGACTCTTTACAGAGAAATAAATGTGACGACAACAAATGATGCAAAGTGAACATCAGCTACTAAAGAGAACAGGTGGAGACTCCACAGTCATACATACAGTCTCTTTGCTAGAAAACCTCTGCACATTAGAATATGTAACAGGTGAGTCAGAGGAAAGCATACTGACCAGCTATTCATTTTTCCAATAATATCTGGAAAATTTAAGAGTTGCAAGGACATTTCACTGTGAAAATGTGGTGAAAATTGTAACAATACAAAAAAGTCTGGTAGGATAAAATCTCAGAACAGTGCAGACCTGTAGCAGACGTGAGATGCTGTGGCTCCTTAATGTGGCAGAACTCAGTGGTTCTGCTGACACATCAGTTATGTTCAGGATAGTTTCTTTGGGCAAACAAAAAACTGTCTGACTTACTTTAGACAAATTTAAGAGCAAAGTTAAGACTGACTGAACAATCTTGTTGAGGTGAAACAGGCCCCTGTATCAGGCCTTAAAGCTTAAATATTAGACCAAAGTCAAATAGATCAAGACACCACAAGTAACAGTTCATCATTTAATCTCTTGGGAGAGTTCAATACTCCGTAAACCTACAACATTCAGATCCCAGGCAGTGTATCATCACTTCTTGCTCTTCAGAAGTGTTGCACTGATTGACCGAGCTACAGTGATTACCACAGCAGATTAGACATGCACAATGCACGGACTAAAAAAACAGCGATGCCAGATAAGGCAAGACAGAGGTAAGATGGGATTTGTAATGGTGATAAACATTGTCTGAGATGCTTCCCCCTCATCTTCCTCCCAGCCAGATCCACTGCTTCTCATCCTCTCTGATCAAGCACTCTTTGCATAAGTGTAGTGAAGCACAAGAGTGTGTTCAAGTTATTAGTGTGATTTGAAAGGCGGGATTTGCTTGGCCAGGGTAATTAGTGTACGCATGGCAGAGACAGCTACAGAGAGCAGAGTGGAAAGACGATCTATGGACATATTAAACTCAAACTGAGACAAGAAAGTGATCTTTCTCATATACCACTATACTTCAGCCTCCTGATGAGAGATCCCACATTGCTCTAATGTGGAAATGCTCTGATTTGACAGTACTACAGTCCCCTCACAGCAGGATGAAGGCGCTCACAAATTAACACTGCAAGCCTCCATAAAAGTTCTTGAATTATAGCTTGCTGCTAATATAGATGTCCGAGCCTGCAGCCAAACATTATCAACCAATAAGGGAAGTCAAGTCTATGCAGAGCTATATCAATTTCAACAACAAGAAGTAGAAGAAACTCTGCTTGGGATTTTTGCCTTGACAGCTGCCTGATAGAGAACAAAACTAATTTGCCTGTGGAAAACACAGCAGTAATATCAAAGAGTGTACAGGGCATTTTCAAGAAGGTAATTTTGTTAGGAGTGAATAATAATGTTGAATCATCTCCTAGATAAGCTGTACATGCTGCACCATAGTGTACATTAATGCACAATATCTGTTTTCAACTATCTGGAGAGCAACAAAGTTTGGATTTGCCCTCTGAGAGGTCACTAAATCTGTGTCATGCTGATTATTGCAACTACTTTAACTCATGCAGATAAAACAATATCATGGTCCAAAGCTTGAGTGAGTGATGCTGTTGGAGAAACACGAATTTCAGGTGAATCATCTGAAATATTAAGCAGCAAATAGGTCTTGTAATTAATGCAATACAAGAAAAAGCATTAAAACCAAGTATCTTAGGAGCTAATGACTTGAGGAAATCAATTAAACCCAAGACGGAGACAAAACACATTCAGATGTCTTTTGGGGGAAATGCTTCTTGAACTGAAAAATTGAAATCTTAAAATTGGCAACATGACAAGGTTGAAAACACAAACAAATTGGGTGCTGACAGAGTCCAAAAAGCAAACCGATAGTTTTATTAAAATTAATTGGTGTTGAGAATATGTGTCTGTATGTCTGTCACTGATGCAGATTACACACTGCTAACACACAAAATGCTGCTTTACTTCATGCTACTGCAGGGTGTAATTGTCTAACCCGCCCTAAGAATCTTTAGCATATTGAAGTTCAGCTTTGCATGTTAATTTTGACTTACAGGCATTTACTCCAACTTAATAGTGATTCCACATTTAAGAAGAAAGAAAGTCTTGCATTAAAACATACATTTTGTCTTTTTTTTTTTTGTAGATAATACTGGTGCTGAGAAATAAAGGTCATATAACTGTTTTTTACCTGTGAGCTGGCTGCTTGTGATTGGTGCAGATGGCTGTCTGGTAGTCATGGCTGACACACACCTTGTGAGGAGGGCAGCGCACCTTCAGGCAGGGATCCTTGGTGGCATCTGGGCCTACAGGGAGAGACCAATGACAAGCTTTATCCCTGAACTGCAAAAACACATAAGTGGAAAAAAATATGCAAGGGAGGAAAAGAATCAGCACAATATTGTGCTGAATTTGAAAGTTGATGCAGAAAAACATCAAGCTGTTCTTTTCTACCAGCTGGTATCTTACATTTTACTAAGTGAAGCAAGCAGAAAAATAATGAGTTGGAGAAAAATATGAAGCAGAATGGTAAAAGGTATTAAGTAAGCGTCAAGTTTTCCGCAGTGTGAGCTGCTCTTAATGAGGACTATTCTCTCTGAGCGTCGACCCCATCTTCTTCCAAATCAATCTCCACAGTGACATTATCACTGTGGCAGCCAGGCATAGCTGGCTGGTGTCCAAGGTGACAAAAGATCAAAGCAGCTCATTGACTCTGAGCATTGTGTCATTTCACACTAGGCTAACAGCACAAACCCACTTTCATTTGACAGACTGAAGAAAAGAAAAAAAAAACAGAAGGTGGAAGAGGTGAAAAAAGACAAAGTGGCAGTAAAAAAGAGAGAGATGAGAGCTTTTAGTTCAAATGAAGTGAGAGACAAGCCAACATCAGGCAGTGGACTCTGGACTGGTGGTCATGGTGATACTGTCAATCACACAGGCTGTGCTAGAAATGGATCATAGAAAGATATGAAAGCCTTTATAATGAACAAAACCAACTAAAAAGACAAAGCCAATAAAATGAGATCAAAGACAAAGTGGGTTTTAAACCACATACAGAGACCATGTGCTGTCACCATGGTAAATGGCCTAAAAATGATTTCAAAACCCAAGTTAATTAAGACTGAGTGTAGAATATATAGATCAAAGCCCTGCATTATGTACAAGTCATTAGCATGTGGCTGTGAACATTATAAAACGAGAGAGGCCTTGTCTACATTAGGGGCCTAATGGGTTATGTTTGAGCCACAGCTGGTGTCTGATGTGAACATCAACTAGTTTCTGACCTGACTAGACACCGCACTGCTGTTCCTATGCTAGTTTATCAGCGTTAAATCGGCCAGAGACTCAGGCATGATGGCAGTTTTTCTTTTCACTGCTCTCGGTAACACTCTGTAATCTCTGTAACCATCAATGAGAAAGAATGAACAGCTACACGTATCAACTGTCAACATACGTAACTCTGTCAGAGGATATGGGAGAGCTTTCTTTATCTTTGAGGTATAAGAACGAACACACTAAATAAAGATGGTGAAGCTTAGATAGTCTCAAGGAGGAGATTCATAGTACACTGCACGCATCCGTCATAAATGAACAACACACTTGTTTCCTCGCAATCTGGGAAAACACATACACAGCCATCTCATATTCTCCGGAATGCAGAGAGATAGTCGTCTATTTTGCAGCGTGTTTCTATCGCCTGCTTGTTTGGGCCTGCCCTCACCTCCATCTATCAGAGCTGGAGGAAACCCGTCTCATTTCACTTTGCTTCAAAATGACTTTATCGCTGCGAGGAAATGAGAGATGAACGGAAGAGAGGAGAGAGGGTGAGAGAAAGAATTGGGGGAGGGGGAAGGAGGGGGATCGTATCTGGTTAACAGAGGATTGGAGGACAATTTTGGATTAGTGCATGACCTCCACTCTCGGACAAATTGGAACTCAGACACACACATACAAATGAGTAAGTCAGTTTATCCACCTACACACACACAAATAGGCAAAGCATCTCATACAAACCATTACACAGATAAAACTTTCTCATCAACAGTAAAACAGTTAATTTGGAGAGACAATGATGCTCTGAATGTGAAATTGTTTTCAGATGATGTGATTTGAATATTTATGGCATATAAAGATAGGAGAGGAGAGGAAAGGAGATGAGAAGGGAAAGAAAAGAAGGGAGGAGAAAAGAGGAGATGAAAAGATGAGAGAAAAGGAGAGGTAAGCAGAGATCAAAGGCAAAAAGAAAAAAGAGGGAAGAGTAGTGGAAAGGAAAGGAGACAAAGGAGAGGAGAAAGTGACACGAAGAAAAGGTGGAGTGTTGGGTAAAAGAGAGTTTTATCCATCTATTTAAAGCTTGAGTGAGCAGCATTGGCGGTTAAACCAGCCAATCAATTGTAATGCAGGAGCACTGCAGCACACTCTTGCCACCTCTCTTTCGCTTTCCTCAATACGCGTCTCTCATCTCCTTTTATTCCTCTCTCCTCTTTCTAATCTTAAGTATGACTTTATTCTCATCATTGTGTGTACGTGAATAAGTTAATTTGCATGAGCAATATAACTTGACATGCCTTATTGCATACCCATTCATCCCAAGTGCCAAGTAAAACTCCTTTCCACAGTCTAAACCACATTTTTACCTTGAAAATATTACCGATTTATGTAAATGAACAAGGTCGCCTGCTGCTGATAAGACTTTGCCAGATGAAGAAGTGTAAAGGATTTGTGCCTGTGTATGTGTGTGTGTGTGTGTGTGTGTAGGTGTGTGCATGAGGTAAATATTATGCTGAACAAAGAAACTTAAGTCATGAGTGCATTCTTTATAGTGTTAGAGGTAGGGTGTGTGAGCAAGAGCAACTGTTGTACACACAGACACCACTACCAATTTGTCTAGCCATTGTCCTTGGCCATGTGTAAGGTTGACTGATGACCCCTGGGTGCCGGGTTACCAGTCTGCAGGGGCGAGACAGATGGACGACTTGGCAAAGCTGTGGCTGAGGGTAGCCAGGGCACAAGACAATGGCAGACCATTAACAAATGGACAAAAGTGTCCTCAGTCAGAAGTAAATAATAATAATAATAATCACAATAATAATAATAATAGTTTATTTGTATGGCACTTTTCAATACAGGTAAGAAAGTGCTTTATAGAGGTCAAAATAAAACAGGCAGTTCAAAGTAAAAAAAAAAAAAAAGGAAAGAAAAAGAAACATCTTTAATTTACATACTTTTATTTGTTTATTTATTAATTTATTTATAAAAATGCATCTGCAGGAAATGCAGAGTGCAGGAGGGAGCCAGTCCATGCCTGGCCTTAAAAGTGAAAAACAAGTATTTTAAAATCAGTCTTAAAAAATGGGCAGTAAATGTTTACGCAGAACTTTGAATAAAAATGGAAGTTTTGAGATAGGTCTGTAGTTCTCCAGAGTGACTGGGTCTTTTTTTTAAAATAAAAGGTTCAACTAGGGCAGCTTTAAAAAAATGATTTGCTCTTCAGAGACCTACCTAACAGGTATGCATGACAGAGCAGAAGGGAGAGAGTTTAGGAGAACATAGATTAAGTTGTTTACATTTACGTTTCTGCCGGTGGGTCGAAGAAAATATATTTTGGTCTATTATTATTTCTAATGGAAGTAAAGAGCCCAGCGCATGTAGTGATGGGGATGGCAGAAGGTGTATGAAACCTACCACACAGGTAGGCGGAGCTCGAGGGGGCATTAACTTTAGACAGCTGGGTGGAACAGGTGTTGATGTCTAGAGAAGAAGTGACAGGAGCAGGTACACGTGTGGCGATGATTGCGAATAGTCATACACCTTGAGCGGAATGGGCCGCATGTGGCGACCCCATCTCTTGGGATGAATCCGGTCTTTTTGAAGAACAGAACACGATCCCAGAACAAGTTAAAATTATCAATAAAATCCAGTTTGTGAGAGCTACATGCAGTCAGGTGTGCAGGCTGAGGACATGGCTAAAGCGCTCAGCTCCGCGGCCAAGGATGGGAATGGTGCCAAACATTAAGCAGACTTTCCACAGCCCTTTAAAACATTAAAAGTGAGAGAAATCCGTTTTTGGTGCGCTTAGACTCCCGACGGAGGGTGTAGTTCATCCCTACATGCACTATTCATGTGATGGAGGTCTGGAATGAGGACAGTAAAGTCAGACGTTTGTCCAAAAAAAGACGGGAACCGAGACACCAGGGAAACGGCGAGGAAACGGCCTCGGAATGGAGCTGTGACACCAGGGTGGAAGGCGATCGGGCCACCGGGGTATCACTTGGAGGACTGCTATAGGAAACGTGATTTGCCTGGGTCAGCAGATGTGGAGACAAACCTGTCGATCAGCTGATCCTTTTGTCGAAGTTCCGACTTCAGGCAGTGGATGTCTTTGCTTAACTGTGAGTACTGAACTTTGCAGTCCACACACACATACGCAGCCAATATAGCTGAATCTAGTTTAAGAGTATACAAAACAACACGGAGATGGAAAACATGAAAAAAGTAATCCGATGATTGTTGAGAGTGGCGTTCTCAGACATGTGGTCTAGTGCTGCCATGAGTGTAGCTGCAGAAGTCGTTAAATGGCTAAAATCGCTTATCCGGGTAAAGGATGTGGTTAAAATGACCAAGATCTAAATTGTATCAGAGTGACGTTGCCTAAAGCTTGATAAAAACTAGTTAAAAGTCAAATCGGGACAGCGCTGCAGACAGGGAGACTCAAGAAAAGGGCACTGTGGAGACTGTGAATCTGTGCACTTAGACTGTGATATGAGATCTGGCAGTTTGGCATATTTACACAGTCTGACACTGACAGTTTGGTGAAGACTGTTGTTTCCAAACAGCAGTGTTGGATATACTGTGTAAAATCTTTAAAATTTTTGTGTATTTCACTTAGAGACATTTACATTCAAGGACCTGACCATTTAATATAGTATCCATGTAGTTACATTAGGAATAAAGGGCTCTGCTCTCCATGCAGCAATAACTATGCTGTTTGGAGACGCAATCCTTCTAACATATACATTAACAACAAATCTTAAAATTAACAATAGCAAAAACACACAAAGGAGCATATAGACTGTTCAGTAACTACCTTACAAGTTAATGTCATATCATATGTAGGTGTAACTTTAGAACCATCTTTCCTACAGCTTTATTAGATATATTAGATTGTAATCTGTGTCAGGCTGTAAAATAATCATTTTTCAGGTATGTCAGATGGCAGAGAATCTTAGCATTGCTATGTACATCGAAAAAATAACAAAAACTGATGCAAGCAGAGACATGTAACTGCCGTATAATCCACCACTGCTCTAGTGTTTTAAAACAGTAAAAAGTATTTGGCCATAGCATTGTCTCTTCTTTGCAAACCTCTAAAGCGGAGTCGTAGCAGTAGTGTTATTTTCTGTTACATTTTGATATCTTGGCTTGGAAACAAAGGATGTAGCAGCAGATACTCTGTGGGATTGTGGTCCTAAATTTTGGACACCGTCAGAAGGTTGATTCTGCTTTTTGTCCTTGGTTGCCAAAGCTTTAAACTGGACGCCAGTGGGCTTGTCTCACAGTATGATCTAGAACCACCATATTTTGACTGATGACCAATGATTTCATCTTGTTTCTCTCATGATTGTCAACTTTTCTGTCAGGAACAGAAATTGTTGGAAATGGAAGGAACATTATGGAGAGGTTGGGGTGGTGAAGGGCAAACGGTGGTAGCATTAACCGTGTCAGCAGAGTAATAGTGAGTGTGTGAATATGACTGGATGTTATTAGTCAGCTGATGGCCAAGCAGCTGGTGAAGCATGGATTAAGCAGCTGATGATGAATTTATTTCTAAATGAAGTGATATTAAATTGAACTGATTCCCTTATTTATGTTTATGTACAATATCTATTAATGTAAGGATGTAAGGTTTATTATTGTACTTTTTATAACTGTGTTGTAATTAGCACTAGAAAGATAGTGTAAAGATAAAGTTGTGGCCCTATGATGGCTGTTGGGACCAAAATTCTTGTGTAAATGGCAGAGTAGTAAGACTTTTACAATCCGACTTTAAAAATCTGTTGACATGGTCACCTTGTGGCTGTTGTACATTTCACTGCTGTGTTATGGCATGCTTTGAAAGCTCTGCTGTTGCTGCAGAGCATCATCCCAGCTACCATCTGGTCAGATCTGCTTTTATATACTGGGGGGTGGGGGGTGGAATCGATATAGTCTTTGGCTGGAAGCTGATGCTCAGAGAGCACAGCAAGTACATAAAAGAAAATATATTCCCTGCTGAAATCAAAAGTTGTGCTGCATCTTAGAGAAAAAAGTATCCTGACAAAAAAGCTTCATCTGACTCGATATGAAGATCAAAGTCATCTTCATTAAACTTATATGTGCGTGTTTATATTGTCTATGAGGGATCCATAAGCTCTCTGTGAACATGTAAAGGAATATATGAATGCTATTAGAGGTTCTTTTTCAAGTTCCTTTGAAAGCATTTGTCTTTTTATCCCCATGTAGTTTTAACAAATGTCTCACCACCAATGTCTCACGTCATTTTTCAAGAGCCCTCCTCATTGCCATACTCATGTCCTAGCAATCATAGCTGTGCTCCTGTGTGTGTGTGTGTGTGTGTGTGTACAACATATCTACAGTACCACCTTTCTACCCTCACGCTACATTCCTGCCATTACCGCAGTTACAGAGCTCTCTTGTGCACATTGTATGTCCTGTGGATGAATTAGGAAGGTTCATGTATTGACTTCCATCACCTCCCTGTCTCCCTCCCTCTCTCCAAGTCCACAGCTCAGAGCCCTCAGGGAGCCACAGAGCAAACACAGTCAGTTAGAGGAGAGCTAGAAACGGACTGTAAACATAGAAAAATTAAGAGACCCATTCTTATTCAGTTTAGTGCTTCTGTTTATATAATGTGGAATTAAGAAAAAAAAAAGAATATCAGCTATTTTTTAATATTAAACATTAGAGGTTGTTCCATTTCTAATACAATTTTATTTGTGTACACTCAGTTGGCAGTTTATTAGTAACATTTACCTCAAACTCATGCAGTCTAATACAGTAGTCCCGCCTTAAATCCTGGCTTTTATCGAGATTGTTTTAGAGAGGTGTTGATCACCAGACAGGTGTTTCTGTTATTTAGTGCCCCCCCCGCCTCCACCCATTAGGGCAAAATAAACTGCCAGTGGGGTGTATATACTAAGCTTTAAACCAAAGGATTTGTTTTTCTTCATGAAAGATAAACTCATCTATACACTTGACTTGCCAAAATACTCACATGTTGTTTGTTGCAGTGTTGTAGTGCTGTACAAAAATAAGTCATTATTTGGAATAATTGCACACAGGTCACACAGACATTAAACCACAGCCAGTGCTTACTAACATCCTTTGTTTAACTGTGGACTTCCAGTGAGATACTATAGGGGAATTTCAGTGTACAAGACTCTGTGATAGCCATGGTCATGTTGTTGATGAAAACCTTCACAGGGAAAATGTAGAATCAGCCTACAGTCACTGAGTCATTGTTAACTGGATTGGCGTGACAGTGTTGCTGTTTCGTTGCACTGTTACTCATGAAGGCGAGCTGCAAACATGGCAATTTACTGTCTACAGTGTGCAAAAAAAAAAAGAATAATCCTTCTTTAAAACGCTCCTGGATGATTCAACCCTGAACATATCTTCCAGCTATTTAATTGCTGCAACACTTCCAAGTGGATTCTTGGCAGAAAAGCACATTATACTTCAAGCTGTAAAATTTTATTACAATTAAAGTTGACAGTAAATTGCCCTACTCGTCCACTTTTTTGTCTCTTCAAGATCCCCCCCTCCCTTTTTTTTACCCTTAATGTTCTTTAAGAGACAAGAAAAAGTGGTTATAGAGAGAGAAGGGTAAGATAAAACACTGTTCCTGTGTCCTCTAATACTGGACAGTGGCCAGAAGAGAGTGCAGTGATTGGATAATAAAGATAGTCGTAGTCCAATAGAAGAGGCTACATTGTCAACAAGCCCTGTCAGAGAGTAGAGGGCGACCTAAAATTAATTGCTGCAGAGCTGGACATGGGTCAATGGGGTGTTTTTGTAATCTGTGTGTATGGGTGTGTGTGCTCCTTTATCGACACCGTGCTCCGTTGCTCTCCATTGTTTGCTCTCCCCAGCTACGGTTTCTAATAGCAAATAAACAAGCTTGAAATTAAATAAACAAGAGCTTCAACAACCACTCCCAAAGAATACATATCTGAATGTTATTAGGAAAAGCATCACTTTCAGGCTTTGATAAACTAATTAAAAAGGTGTTTCTTCTCTTTCACCTGGGGGGCTGCAGAGTAGAACAAGAGACAGAGAGGGAGAAAACAGAAAGACAAACAGATCAGGAGGAGATAAAATCTACCTCTCTCTCTTTCTCTCTGCTTTGTGAATGTTCCTCAGGGTCTGACTGTTTGGCCTGTGAGAGGCACTGGAATGAGGGATGACAGAGAGGAATGATGGAGGCACAAAAGCACAAAGAGGGCCACTGGGAGAACGTAGTGATAGAGTGGATTCGCCATCCAGAAAATTAATTATCGAAAACATGGGTAAATCATATTATAGTGGATGTAACTGAGGAATGGAGAAGATAAACAGGCAGTTTCAGTTTGAATGTCAGAAAAGAAGCTGCAGTGGCTTACGGGAAAAAAAATATCTGGAGAGGGAGGGAGAGAGAGAGAGAGAGAGAGAGAGAGAGAGGCTATTGACTGTTGCTTACTAACTGAATATTCATCAATGCCACAAGACCATACACAGATTCACACTCACATACATACTCACACATTGTAGCGAAAAGCCCTGTAAGAGGATGTTTTGTGAAGCTGTTGCTGGCAGCAAAGTATTTTTCAAAGAGCACTATTAAAGCAAATATTCAAACAGTCTTTGAAGACGGCTTCAAAGCAAAGGAGCATGCGCGCACAAGAGGACATTCATTTCAGGTGGAAATCGTCACAGTCTAAAAAAAAAAAACTATATATAACCTGTACAGCTTGAAGTGTTTACAATTCTAATCATCATCAAGGAGAACTGAGGGAGTAGGAATAAAACAGAATATGCATGAAACTGGTTTGGTTTGAGGAAACACGCAAACACGACTGTAGACTACAGTCGTGCTGTGCACTGGTACAGCTTCAGCTGTACGGTGCTTTGAGCTAAATGCTAACTGTGATAATATGCTGATATTTAGCAGGTAATGTTCTTCATCTTACTTTAGTGTTTTAGCATGCTAGCATTTGATAATTAGCTCTAAACACAAAGTACAGTGCAGTCCGATGGGAATACCATTTGTTTTTCAGGTATTTGGTCAAAAAAGTTGGACAAAGGAAAAATCAAGGTCAAAGTTATTAGGATTTGTCCTCTGGGGACCATGAATGTCTGTTGTTGAGACATTTCAAGTTGGGCCATGGTGAACAGACATTGTCATCCCTAGAGCCACGATGTTAGAGGCGCCAAAGAACGGAAAGAACAAATAACAAATACAAATCTTCACATCACTTCATTAAGCATAGTAGCTAAGCAGGAAGGTTATACTTTTATTCACTCTAATTTTTTTTTTTTTTTTTTTTTTTTTACACATGAACAGTGTCAAGTGGTGTCTTTTCTTCTGCTGAAAGAGATCCACTAGACTCTTAACTGGCCATGTGTTGCTGCCAGACAAGGAGTTTGTGTCAGTTTGACCTTTAGTCGGTGCCAGGAGAGGTCACGATGAAAGACCACGCACTTCACTTAAAGTCTGATTCTTCACTGACACACTGTGATATTTTCCTCTTTTTCCTCTGTTCTCACACATGCACACACACACACACGTACAGGTGGATGACAGATCTGGCCTCTTGACTCACCTTCAGTGTCAGTGATAATTAAATGTTTTTGCACTGGCATTCATTAATCTGAAACAGAAGGGTGAGTGTGTGTGTGCATGTGTGTGCATGTGTGTGAGCATGGATGAGTAAGAGTACATCAGCGCTCTCTATCTCCTCTACCTCCATCCAGTCTCCTCTCCTGTTACTATCACGTTTACCGTTTTGCCAATGTTACTTGAAAAATGATACACAATAATAGTACCCGACTTGACACACTAAAGCTCTGTGTGTCCATTAGATCATCTTTTTTTGCCTACAGCATGTAGTAAAGCCAAAACTGGGGCAATACCAGACTCAATTTATCTATGTTTAAAAACCCTCTTCAATATCCTCTTTACACTTTATCTAGAAGACAAAGCCCAACTGAACACATCATGCCTCCAGCCAAATTACTATACCACGGAGTGACTCAGTCCACTCAGTGTGCAGAGGGAGATGATATGATATGTAATTTAAATGCTCACATTTTGCTCCATTTAAAGGAAAAGCGAGTAAGGTTTGTTTGCCCATGTAGCACATGAGGGGTCAATATCAGTGACTCACTTACATGAGCTACTGAGAATTTTCTGGGTTTCACAACTCACTGCCGGACATGTTCACACTGTTTTAGAACAAAGGCACTCCCAGTCAAAAGCACGAGTGTTAATTTACATCTTTGAGCTGTAGCTTTCGATGAGAGACCAACATTTCCTGCAAACCTAAAGATGCGTAGCACTACAGTGTTGTAACTGGTTTCATCAGTCCTGATCGGGATTACATCAAAAGCAAGAAGAACTGTAAATAACTAAAAATAGCACTTCGCCACAGACCCCGACATCTGTGTTTGAACTGACTCAAATACGTGACGATGTACTGAGAAAACAATGCTATTTATTCAGCCTGACTCTCACATAAGTAGCACATTGTGGCTGTGGCTCTTTTTGTAGATTTATCTAGGATTTTGATAAAGTGAATTACTGTATGTTACCATGCATCTTATCTCACATTGAATTAGATCAAAACATGTGTAATTGGTTTTGTAATTACCTAACGAACAGAACTCAGTGTGTGGTTGCTGACGGCATCAGTCGAATTTCAATTTGCATTTTGATTTACCAATTGGTTCCCCATTTGGTTTTTCCATTTGCCAACCCTGTTATCATTTAAGCAGCACTCTGGAGCCTTGTTGGGGCAAAACTAATCTGCCATATAGTGTAACAAGTACTCTCATTGACTGTCAGTTCAGCTTGCTTGTGCATCACCATGTATGTACTCTTGAAAATCTGCCATCTTTCAAGTTTTAGGGGTGTGCCATGTCACCAACCTCAGGTGGGTGGACATGAGCTCTTGGATTACCTATTCACCAGAGCAGCAGCATCAAAAGCTGAGCTTGAGGAAAGAGTTGAGGAATGTCGCAGAGGATGGCTGCAACACAGGTTTATAGACTCACAGTTACTACATCTTCATCCTTTCATGTAGGACTGAGGGCACACGGGATGCTACAGTGACTCACTATCGCCTTGTGTGGTACAAAGTGATATTACGAGACAGGACAGGCTGGGGCTAACTGGTTAGAATGCAAACTTAGTAGATATCCCTGCAATACAACACATGAGTGTCTTTGACATAACATCAAAACTGTTATTTCTTCGCATTCTGTTGATAATCTTAGTTATATTTTTTAACGTTTTAAACTAAAATACTTACATTGGATATTACCTTTGCTAATCTCAGACAAACAGCATGACAGAGGATTGCAGCTCACTACACCCACATGAGCTTGTCGAGCTCTGCTAAGCTACAAGCACAAACACCAGAACTGACAGGTATGCCACTGTCGTCTGAGGAGGGAAATCTTTACTCCAGTATGTTGTGGCCCATTTGCTACACCTCAAATTACAATGTTAGCCTGCACTAACAGACCATAATGTTATTTCGGAAGCTAACCCTGGAGATGGCTCCATGTTTCTGATGGGGCTGGCTTTGATCATCTTGTGTGTGAATTAGCCATGCTCTATCTGGTTCAGACAACGGGCTGTGAGCTTGGTTATCTCTCTGCTCCATACTGACATCTCTGCACCTGAGAGAGGGTGGAAAACTAATTGTATTAAACACTGCTGTATTATACCCACTGTTTTATGGAAACTGCAACTGAGGCAGCAGAGCGGGACGATTTAAACTCAGTGTAAAGTAATGCCACAGTCACATCGACTAGCTGTCAAAGCATTTATTTCTCATTAACCATGATAATCTGGAATGATCAGCCTCACTATTATACACACATGTCACTGTTATAAGACAAGTAGATCACCACTGTGATCATTATAGCACAACAACACATACAATTTACTAGCTAAATCAGCTGTAACAACAAGAATAGGATGGTTACAGTATCAGAAAACCTCTGGCTGAGTGCTGGCTAAAGGTATTTCTTCCAGTTACTGGAAAAAACCTTCCCAGTCCTAATGAAAATGACATTGCCCAAACTCACCATCCTGTACTGTCTTCTTGGCCAAGCCAGAGTGGGCTTTAGTTCCTGGGACTCCGTATCTAGGTCCAGGTTTAGCCTCTCACTCTAAACAATAAAAAAAATACCCAACAAAACAAAAAATACAAGAAACTGAATAATTAGAATAGTTTGTACATGCTTAAAGGAACTTGTATACGGAAAAGATCCATACCACACGATGTATGAACTCTAGCTCTGTACTTAATGCACAGACACAGAGGTTATTTCAGTCTTCTCTCTGAACTCTCCAAAAAAAAAAGCAAATAAGAGCATTTCCCAAAATGTATTGAGTATTTCTGCATATAAAACCTTTTAATTTCCAATATGAGATCTAAAATCAGAATCGGTGTTGCTCCAAAGTGGCACAAACATCATTTTTCTAATCTGAAAGGAAAAATCATTGTAGCATCATTACCGAAACACAAAAACAGCCAAGGGAAAGCAAAGTGCTGCACCTATCCATCTAGATACAAAAAACACTAATCCACCTTTTCTCTTACACTAACACTGCAGTACAGCATCCCACATGGAAGCAGGCCAGTGGTGGCAGAGCCTCAGGGAGGGAGGAGAGCAGCCAAGCACCGAGGTACAGGGAGTTTGTCATGTCTGTCTGTAGGCTGTGACATTAACACCCGGAGATGATTAACTCCCAAGCTCATCCATCTCCTGTATTTATTGGTGACTGAAGCTTTCGAGCGAGGGCTGACCATGGACTGTGAATAGTGACCAGCAAAAAGTGGGAAGATATGTGTACATGAGGCAAGAGTTAGTCCAACTTTTTTTTTTTTGTCAATACACCCTCTATTTATTATTCTTCTGCTGTTTCCTCTCTCTCCTCTTTGCCAGACCCCTCTTCTCCTCATTATGGGATGCCTTTCTTATCTCTGACTTATCCTCTCTACAGGCAATCTCTCTCAAGTGCTCTCAGTAGGCCTCGTGTCTGTATATCTCTGCATCTCCCTCTGTCTCCCTCTCTCGAGACTCTCTGATGCCACTGTCACATTCACATGCTGGCATTTAGCCTGAGGGCCGCTGCTATGATCGCTGGCAACAGCTGTCTGCTCACATCCTCTGAAGTTTATTTATCCTAATTTACGATGATCATTGGAGGCTTTGTTAGCTATGGGGGAACAAAGGGCAAAATGAAAACATAAACACACACACACACACACTTAGGTTTCCCCCTGTGTGAGTTACTGTTGAGTGTATCTCCCCTTGAAAACAGCCTGTTCAGCAGTGCTCACACACTGCAGTCCATTGATTCACAACTTCATTTTGCTTTGAGTTTGTTGCTGGTTTTGGCTCTGCCTTTGTAAACTAGAAGTCCAGGACAGTAACAATTCACTCGTCTCACTGTGGCTTTGTCTGCTTTTCTTAATCACCATTTCTCTTATCCACTGGTTCCTCAGTTCCTCTTCTTCCATACTATTCCTCCTTTTCCATACTGAACACAAATTGAACTGCTTTGCTGATGTGATTGGCTTCATCTGTTCAGTAAATTAACAATACCCTTGGTGTGACTGTGTATATTTCCTTCCTCTACGTGTCAGTAGGCTCCAGGTATCCTTGATTACCACCTCTGTGTGTATGTGTGTGAGTGTGACTGGTTAATTTACTGTGTGCGTCTGAAATCACTGTAGCATGTACGTATGCGTTTCAGCTGATAGTCCCATTTATGTGTTAAGGCTCAGCACAGCGAGCGCTCACCCCTCTGAAAGAGCAAGATAAGAGCTGAGGCGAGGGTCGTGGATAGAGAGCCACTTTTTATGATGTGGCCAACAAGCCATTAAAATCAGAGCGGTAAACAATGTTTAAAGAATGCCCGGAGAGCGAGCTACAAACCCTTAGCACATTACACGAAAATGAGATATTTGTTCTTGCTCCAGCTCACACTCCATTTAATACACAGACCTGAGGTGCTTACTGTTGTTTGTTGTCCTATCTGTCTCTTTTCTTATCAGTTTCTCTCTTTCTAAGTCTTTTAGCTCCTCCAGGCGTAGATCAGAGATGGTTATATGAGCATGAATTGAGAAGCGGTGACAGAGTTAGGGGAGATTAAAGATGGCCCGATGAGAAATGGGAGCAGACAGACAGCATATCTTCAGAGAGACAGAGGCTTAGTGAGTTGGAGAAATAGCTGATGAAATATATAACAGCGACGAACACTCTGCTGGGAAAACACAATGTCACGTCTAATCAGGCTGATTGGCAATTTGGAAGCTCCAGATTTTCCAGGCTTTGTTTGTGGCTGCTACTGCCAAGCCAGAGTGCATCACAAATGACTTGCGTTCCTGCTGCCAAAACGGTTCCCATAGCAACCACTTATTCACTATGTAATCTAATTAGGCAAACAGACAGGAGAAGTGAACACCTGAAAATTGTGAACTTAACTTGTTTTGTCTTTTCTGTGTCTTCGTCTGCATTGAGTTCTCTGGTTGTGTCTCGGTGCCAGTTTGACTCTCCTGTGCTCCTCTGGACCGGCTGTGATAATGGGGCGCTGCCTGCCATTTGTAATCCTCCCTTTGACTCCCATCTCTGGATAACGCATTGCAATCACAGCCTCGCAAATCTGCTGGGCATATCCATATACAAGCACCCAGAATGAAATACCCCGAATACAGAGTCTAAAACATTGGTCTTGCTGACAGTACAACTGTTATCTGCTGCCAAGGACTCTTCCTCCCCTCTTGTCTCTCTGTCTCTCCTCGAGCTTAAAGGCCTTTTCAGGGCAACTCTCCAATCATTACAGATGGGGACAGAGAAGAGAATAACGCAGATGCAGAAATCCAGTCATAAAATAAAAATTCAGTTTGACTGTGGAACAAGGCAGAGCTGACCTGGAGCACATAACGGATTTTAGGTGTATCTGAATGCCAGAATCCAGACAGGAGCAATGGAGAGTAGTTATACAAGAGGAGACGTCACAACACAGTAGACCTATTTGTGTTAAAATGGCTAGAGAAAGTTAGTTGTTACCGTATCACAGTTAACAACAGAGTTTTGTGTGAGTGAGTGAGTGTATGAGTTTGTTTGACAGCAGGTATTCCTGCTTTCTTGTAAATGTGAAAATTAAAGGCGAATGTCAGGACATGGCTGATATTTTAATGACTACAAGGCAGCCTCTCTCACTCCAGATTGCTGCAGTCAGTCACAGGTGGGCGTAGAGAGAAGGCAGCTACCAAAGTGTGTGCATGTGTGTACGAAGCCACTGTGCGTACTGTAGGAACAAAAAAAGACTTATGTGGGTGTGTGCGCTCATATTCCTCTCATATTCGGTTATGATGGACAAAAATCACAAGATATGGGATTTTGCCTCAACAATGAAACAAGTTTTTAAAAGTTTAAAATAAATATCAAAACAGGGTCTGGTAAAAGTTTTCCTCAAGCAGTTCACTGAGATGTAAGAAACTGAGGAGAAGCAATTTATTTATGTTTTAGCCTCTTCATGAGGCTCAAGTCCTTTTAAGATTGACCACCTGGTCTTAGAAATGTGGCTTCTGTTTCTTGACTTTGAAAATAGCAGTGTGACAAAGTAATCTTTTTTTTGGGGGGGGGGGGGGCCTTGAACCACACCTCACATTCCTCGCCAGCAGACTGAGTGTCCTCGTTTGAATACTACTGAGCCATCTGCCATGATAACTGAACAAACTCCATCCACTGATGAAGAAGCAATGATTAATTAAATAAACATTTACAGAATATTGATCTAGTTTGATAATCTAATGAAATTTTAGTCAAAATGTTTGGCAAAAATGCCAAACATTTGCTGGTTTCAGCCTGTTATATGTGAGGATTTGATGCAATGCTTTGTCACACATTACAGTAAGTTTCGTATCTCTGGGATGTGGACTGTTGGTCAGACAAAACAAGACTTTTGAAGATGTCACCTTGGACATCTTTCTTTGCTTCCTGACTTTTTATTGACATGTAAAACATCAATCTGATGATTTATTTTGTTCTCAGCAAAATAAGCAGATCAATCAAAAATGAAAATAATCATTAGTTGCAGACTTAGTTGAAAGCTCAAGAAAAAGCCAGTAAGAGGACTTTTTGTTGAGGCAATTCTTGCAAAATTGCTTGTTGTTTCGGTGAGAATCAGCCTCAGGAGCTGCTTTTATCTTGTTCCAAATGATGTAACCTCTCACTCACACTGGTCCTGGGTCAGCTTTGGGCACACTATGAAAGCATAAAGCCCTGATCTGAGAACAGCAGATGTCTGTGTAATCCACTCACAGGGCAAACTGGGCTGTCTGGGACACAGGCCAGTGTCACCCACACACACCTACCTCCTTACAAAACTATAGAATTCAGCTTTAAGCATAACATGTACAGAGGCCTCACAGGTTAACCATCCATGACTGGCAAATAGAAAGGTCAATGAGCTGTCACCGTGGAAACAAGTTCATGTGGCATAGCGAAGGATCCTTCTGTATTTCCACATGCATGGCAGAAACAAGAGGTTGTGACATTTAAGTGTTATGTGGGTTTTCTAGAACTCTCTCAGCTCGGTGCTTTCAGCAGCAGAATAGCTAAATCTCTGATTTTCCATCTATTAATTTCACACTCTGTGCATTTTGTCCAAATTAACACCATCTGAAACACAAATTAATATTTGTATTTCTCGTCTCACTGGAGAGTTCTGTTTCAAGAAGTTTAATGAACAGGCAAAATGAAGCACAGACAAAGTAAACTTCACAGTGCCTGTAGTATTCTTATTGAAATATAGATATTAATCAATTCTTAATTAGTCTATACTATTTATTAATCTGTTCCAAAAATTTAAATTAGAATGTTTTGAAAAATCTTTCCTTCAGAAGTTTTATTATATTTTCTTAATTGAGGAAAATGTAGTACAAAATAGTTATAAAAAAAAATATTTATATCACACACACAAAAAACCTTCCCATCTTAGCCACAGAGATCTGACTGTAACCTGCTAGAAAGTTGAGTAAAGGCAACCATCCAAACTGTCAGCTTTAGATCTGAAGGATGCAAGCTACAATGTGTGAATATGTGAAGAGATCCCCACTGAGCTGCTGGAATGTGGTCCAGCTGTACTTTAATACAAATGCAAAAATGATCGCACGTATAAAAGACTCACAAAATACCTATCAAAATGAAGAAGGGATGGGTGCTGGAAGGGACAGCACGTTGGTGAGTGTTTCTACTAAATATTTCCTGCAGGGCAAATCAAGCTGATGAAAGAAAAGAGAGAAAAGACACGACTACAATGGCACAGGGGGAATGTGATAATAATAACCAAAACTCTTATAATATTAATCAAATATGTATGAAAACCTCTAACAACTAATTCTCACAGGCTTTTGGTGTGTGTGTTTACGTCACTGTGGCATGTTGATTCACAGTCGCCCATTGTTCATCATTATGTAATTTCCATCCGATGAACTCAATACGTCAGAAACAACAGAAAACTCTGGAAAAACAACGAGCTGAAAAACAGACGGGTGAGTCGAAGGAGTGGTGAGAGCGAGATGGCCTGAAAAGTATGAACAACAAATTAAACTGATCAGAGAATCTGAAGAGAAAATGAGGGTAGCATGAAAAGAAAAGGGAGAGAGGAGAGAGTGAACCAAGTTTCAGGGTATATTGTTGTTTGGATGTATTTTGTGAGGAGCAGCACTTTATACAAGTTTCTGGTAGTAAATTGCCTGCCAGAGAAAGCTGTCGCAAAACTTCGCCTCCACAGGATGTTAAGTTTGTGACTCCTTCAGTCTGCCAAAAAAGTTGCATGGGAGGTTTTTCAATGTTGAAAATATGCTCTTAGGTTGTTACCTTCACGTTATATAAACTGGGAACTGGTTAATACCACAGATGTCACGAGTTAGTGTGATACCTTTCCAGTTTCACACTAGCTCAAACTCTGTTTTCAAGCATTAACATACTTCTAACGTGTAAATGACTGGTATTCAAGTTGTACTTGCAGCATCACCTTCATCACTGGGTCCCAACCTGAGGTTTGGGACCCCTGCAGTGGGTTGTGAAATAAATCTGACGCCAGATAATGAGAGAGCTCAAAAATATCTTCTGCACCAAATTGGGTTAATTTACATACTTTCTATGTATCTTCACATTTTTTATTGTTGTTGTAGTAAATCACTGACTAATTCTGTCTCTTCCACATATTCATTCTTCAGTTTAACTGGCCACAAACTCTTACTTACACATCCAGTGATGAGCAGATATAGCTTTAATCGGAGGGGTCACAAATCAAAAGGTTGGAGACTACTAACCTGCATCACATGATCAGCTTCTACTGCAGTATGTGAAGTGGTGGAGCAAAAGCTCACAAATATGACAAAATACGCCAAATTATAGACAAGTTTTTCAAGGCAAAAACAAACAGACACCCAAGGCAATTATGAAAATTACTGTCAAATGCTAATTGCAGAACTTCTATTGGATTAAAATACACAAAGCAGTACATTATTCCACAACAACAGCGTCAGCCCCAGTGTAAAATAAAGCTCTGATGCTGTAAAACCTTTAGTCTCTGGAAAGCCATTCATGATGGCAAAGCATAAGCAAGGATAAATAATGCTACCTACAAATAAAACACAACTAAACAATTATTAAATTAATTCAGTACGGACTTAAAATCTAAAACCAGGAATTTGTTGCAAGAAAAAGTCCATGTTGAACATGAGAATTATACTTGGAAATGTTGTCTGGCCTGCTGTCGCCAAATAAATACAGGAAATCATCATCACACAGAAACCAGGAACTGCATGCAAAACTAAATCAACAGCACAATCCCGACATGTTTATAATACCAGTACACTGATGAGCTGGATCAAATTTTCATTTCAATGAGGCACAGTGGCCAACTGGCCTTGCGGACAGAAGCAGATTCTGAAGTTTTTTGAAATTCAGTGGGATTAGTTTGGATTCAAATACATGTTTACCACAGGTCCACAATAAGCTTCAGATCAACTGCTGGACCTCATTAAGCCACAAGAAGTTCTCAAAAACAGATTTACCACTGGGGGATTTGATTGCTCAGTGTTCAGGATCACCAACAAGTCATTTGTGATCCCACTGATTTCATTCATTAGATGCTACAGAGGCATTAATCGCAGAGGGATTTATCAGGGGACTGGATTTTCCCCCCATCAACCTTCCTGGTGCTGATTAGTCTCCAAGGGCGATCGGTGATTCATCAATCAAACTGAGATTGATGCCGCTCTAGTTTCGGCTGTTTTGACCCCCCCATCGAGTTCTGGGGTTACACTTGTCATTTCGATATGATTTTTTGGAATTTGACCACACATTAGATTTTTATGAGACCACTAGTCACTTGTCATTAGTTCTTTAAAAGCAAAACCTGGCCTTTACCCTGGTGACAGAACAGATGGACAGAGCAACAAAATCCCAAAGTTTTCCCTCAATGACAATACATCACCATAGAGGAGCATTAAACTGGCAAGTAAAGGGTAACTTGTTGTTTGAATGTGTGTAGACAACCATACAGTAAAAGAGGGCAGTGGGTATCCTTTCCATGCAGTTAGCAGTCAGTTCTTTATAGCTGCTGATGACATTGGCAGTTCAGCACTCTTTGTTTGGTTTCTGCCCTGATTGCATGAAATATGAGTAAAGTATCAACTATAGTTGATACATGCAATCAAACTAGATACCACTGAAAGTTTGGTTTTACTGGGAATCAAAGCAGAGCCTCCATGTTTGGAGAACAGGGCACAGATATAGTGCAGTAGTCATACATCACTGTTTTAGCATCTAATTCAGGCATGTGCTTACCCTGGATTTTAGCTCAGAGGATTCCTCCGTAACATCTTATGCATTTAGTCTCTGGTTAGGAGAATGAAGCTCTGTTTACTTTTTGTCTTTAGACGTCTCTGAGAAACTAGCGAGTAGCTCCAGAATTTGATGCACTGAGGCGAGGCTGTTCTCATTAGGCTCAGTATCCACGAGGAGCTGGCCCAGATAAACCTGCTCAGCAAGTCTTTCCCTGAAGAGTTACAGTTACTGCGCTAGATATGCAAAACCAAGCCAGCACAGAATAGAACAAACTCGGTGGTAGAAAGATTTAAAGTCTGGTGTGCTGTTCAGAGAGCTGCAGTCCAATCAAGCCCCCAAACTGTGTGAGTCAATGTGTGTGTGTGTGTGTGTGTGTGTGTGTGTGTGTGTGTGTGTGTGTGTGTGTGTGTGTGTGTGTGTGTGTGTGTGTGTGTGTGTGTGTGTGTGTGTGTGTGTTAGACAATGAGACTGAGAGGAGAGTGTGACTGAGCAAGTGTTTGTAATAATTGAGTTTAGTCAAGAGTTACTGGGGGTCTAAGAGCATTACACACTTGAGCGTGATTGATAAAGTAGACTTGGCGTTGTTGCCATAGTAAGTCCATAGTATTAGTGAGCAGTGTAGTAAGCACTACGTAACTGTGAAAAGTAGCAGCATTTGGCCTTGGAAAAAGACACACACACACACACACACCTATCTTTAAACACATGACTGGATTTTTGGCAGCAGCTCACTGAACAGTACAATCAGTTCATTTGGAGTCCTAATTTATAAGCTGTAAACTGTACCATTAAAACTGAGAGTGAGGGAAGTATAATGTCAAGTAAACATTAAATAACCATACAAAACAACACACTCAAGCCTCAGTATATTAACACTGGTGCAGTCTGAAAGAAGCGAGGTAATTTATTCATTTGTTAAATACCTTCCTTTAATCACTGTACAGTCGATGGTTTAAAGAAAGAGGCTGTAATTTCATTTTCATTCTCTGTTTAATATTAGTTATAAAGTTAACAAAGGTGGATAACTTTTACCAACTGAATTAGAAGTCCTGAAAGTAATTTTAATTGTAGTTTGAAGTTGAATGGGTGTGAATGGGCCTAATATTTTTAGAAAAGCTAATTAGTAATGTCTTCAGTTGTAGCCCATGCTTTTAAAGGCTGCTACAGTCAACTTGAAATAAACAGAAAATCAGTTCCTTAGTTTAAGTGATATGTTTTGTATGTTAATTTTTTTTCCTTTGTGTAAACAACTTTTGAATGCTACAAATACATTTTGGTTGATACTCAAAACGTACTGAGGTTTGATATCCACCCAGGCTCACATACAGTAAACATTAATATAAACATCAGAGCCACACAAACAACAGGACTCACCTTGGTCTAGAGACTTGGCAGGAGCCCAGCTTTTGAAGTAGTCATCCTGAGTGGAAACACAACACAAGAAACTGGGTTATAAAAAAAAAAAACATATCATGCTGAGAATATCTTTGAATTATTTTGTAGACCAGACAGAGAACAGCTCCAATACGAAACCAAACTACTGAGAAATCCTGTCCTCATTCTTCTCTCCCTGTGTTCTTTCATACTCATGTTTTGTAAAAATGAATGACTGCAGTAGAAAAAGAAAAGACATTGAGAGGTAAATGATTGGGCTTTTAAAAAAACAGGACACACTTATACAGAGGAAGATACAGGAGACACACAAGGGAGTAAAGAAAGCTACAGGGTCTAGTAAAGAAGAGTTGAACTGGGACCAAAATATATTTAATGTCAAGGTCAACATGGACTTTAACACATAAGAACAATTCAGAAAGCAGTGCCGTGGTTATTATTCGAGAATAGAGACGGTCTAGTGCAGTGTACCATAGTGTACTTTTAAGGATGTTTCCATAATCATATTAGAAGCGCAAATTATTCTCATTGCTCAGATACAGTAAAGTCTACAGTCAAAGAGAAAGCCTCATCAACTGAAAATATAAAAACTGAAAATAATTGGCTTTTTTTTTCAGCTAAGCTCAGCTGAGAAGAGGTTTAGATTTGTTAAGCCAAATACACTTTGATTCAATGGCTCCATTCAGAGAGGATTCCCTGCCCAGTTAGAGACATCCTCTATTGTGTAAAGCAATTAAAAACCCCATTATGAAAAGAGCTGAGGCTCAAACACTGCTGTTTAGTGTTGTATGTATAAATCATGCAGTGGGGAAAAAAAGGTTAATAATTCATAAATCACCTTATAAAACTAACATCTAGACAATGACAGGAGTGGTACAGGTGAAGAGATTTCAGCTTGCAGTGCAGCAGCAGCCACTGGTGAGAAAAGCAGCAGGAAAAACAGCTGTGCATTTCAATAGACCACTCTGTTATGTGCACAAGTTGAAACTCAGGTATAAATGACTTTGTTGCTCTGTGTGAACTGTCACTGTGAGCTACGTTTGCGAGAGACTTGCTTGTTTACATCAGCTCCCCCATATTCAGCAAACACTTACACTGTTTTTTACATTCTATATTGTATGCTGTAAGCAAATATAAAATATGGACGTAGACAAGACATATTTTAGATTATTCTAGATATATTTTACTATATTGTCATTCATTATCTGTTTAAACCAGCCTACACCTGTGAATGTCCACAGGAGGAGTCCTAGCTGTTGACAGATACATAAATAATTATTTATATCTGCTTACAATCACATTATACTGTGTTCTAAACCTTTTATGAAATGTTTATATAGTGCTCATAAATACTAAACACGGGGAGGTAAAGTGTTACCAGATTTGATTTGCAGTGGAAGTAGTCTGCGCACACACATGCACATACGCAGTGGTGGTGTCTGCATGTAAAGTAGTACCCAGGGCGAACCATATGTGTGTCAGCAGGGAGTGAGCCTGTGTCAGTGACACTACGTGAACCAGGCAGAGAAAACCTGCTGGGTTCGAAAGCAGGATCCCTACCTCCTTTATTATTGAATAACAAGAGAGCCAAAGAGAGAAATATAGACAGATAAATAGATATAGAAATAGAGAAAGAGGCTAAATTAGGCAGTTGTGTGAAACGGTCTGCAGAAAATGGACAGCTGACCTACTCATTCAGTTCTTGTTCTATAAATGACAACTGCCGACATTTGAGCCAACACAAAAGTTCGAAATGAGGAGATGAAACCTAGTTAGCTTCTCCCTCAGGTCCTTATTTCACTCCTGTCCTCACTTCTTTTTTTTATGTCCATCTATCCTGCTCTATCTCTATTATAAAATTATCATAATGGCTGTGAAAGTGCAAAGTAGGATGTTAGCATAGTAAAAGTCATTTCTGCAGACTTCTGGCTACATCCTGTGCTATTAAGTGAAATGTGAGACCATTCTCTGCTTATACAGTGACAATGACTTACTCTGCTTTAAACACTCCTTTTGCTCTAGGTTTATATATTATTGATATCGCTACTAATGAATTATTATTAATACGTTACAGCTCCCAAAAAATCTACACATCCAATTAGGGATACATTATATACGACTCTAACAGGACCTTAAATGGTAGAGTTGGAGTTCTAACTGGAGAATGTTATATGGCCTTATATTTACTTTTTCTTTATAATGACTATAAAATGTTTGACACACAGTAATCACATTGTAGAAATCAAACAGGAAGTACTTAGACTATATGACCAAAGCAAATCTTGTGTACTGGTCTCAAGCTGTTTTTCATGGTTTGGGCTAGACTTCATATTTTACCTATCTGGGGAAGACCCTTTCCTGTTTAAAGATGAGAGTGCGCCCATCCATTAAGAAATGGTTCTACCAGTTTGGTGTGGAAGAACTTGACTGGCCTGCACAGAACCCTGAACTTAACCCCATCCAACATTTGAATGCAGCCCGTGAGCCAGACCTTATCTTCCAACCTTGCTAATGTTCTTGTGGCTGATTAGAAACAAATCTCAGAAGACAGGTTCTTAAACCTTGTGGAAAGTCTTTCCAGAACAGTGGGGTCAAACAGTCAGCAATCAAATATGGGTGAAGTGGTACTTTTGATACGTGATCAAAAGTATATAGACACCTTTCTCTTGGTTGATTTTTTTGCACATTGCTGCCAGCTGCTGTGCAGTGACTGACAATACTTATGGAAACAGCCAAATTTGCTTTAAAGTACAAAAACTATCAAACCACTCCTGCAACTTTTTAATATGCTGAACTATACCATGTTATGGTTGACCAGCCACCCAACCTGCTGTGCATTTAAATCAGCAACACCTCTCCAGCTCTACAACAATGCCTTAAAGCAAGTGCCAGACAAACGCTATGATGCCTGAGGCTGCCAGGATGGTACTGCAGTATGTTTCATAGTAGAATTATCTAGTTACAAAACACAATGTATTTACTTACCTCCGCTTCCTTTAAATGTTTGCAGAGGAGCCAGGCAGAGGAACAGAGGGGAGAGAAAGAAAGAAAGGTCAGTGATAATGGCACAGTATGTCTGTAAGATCTATTACAACTTTGTGTTATTCATTCTGAATACTAAGCTGAACTCTAGAGATTCGTTTAATAGGAATCTGATTCTGAAGGTGGTAGAATACCAAAGGGCTCACACATACACACACTTTCACTGGCCGTAACAGCATTATGAGATAGCCTTATTTGATGTGGCATGTAATTTGAAACACAGTGAGGGCAAACTGTACAAGCTTAGAGCAGAGGCACAGCATAAAGGGAGCAGAGAGAACGAGATGAGAACAAAAGAGGGAGAGGAGGGGAAGTTGTGCAAATGTAGAAACCGGATGAGAACACAAACAGAATTTTAGTGTCTTTTTATTCTGCTTAAATGTGGTGGAGAAGAAAGAGGCTGGAGGCTTTTTGGTGGATGGTGATAAGGTGGAGGATAGATAGCCCCTCTTGTATGTTCTGACCAAGCCAGAAAGTGTTTGATCAAGAGGTGAGGAATTACAAGAGGTGTGTGACTTTTTGGCATCTCTTTTGGACTTATTGCACCAAAGAAAGATTTCTTTGACAATAGGATGTAAAGCTGTCACAGAGACAGTTGATGAGACAGGAGACCTGCATCAACACATATGTAAATGTATTAAATTTGTAGATTAATTTATTGCTTAGTTATTTCAGTATAAAAATAATAGACACAAAACAGATAATAATCCCAATGAACTATGGACTACGGTGCATAATTCAATCCAATCTATTTATATAGCAACAAATCATAATGTATTTTATCTCAAAGCCCTTTACAATCGCATGTAGTTAGAGCTCATTTGAGGTCCTGTTTAGAATCAGGCAAACAGGGAATAAGTCCGTCTGTGTGGCCATATCTGAAACAGATCCTGTGGAATGAATATATTTGTTGTCTTGTTGATTTCTGTACCATCTGGACAATTTGCTACTTGTTGGTATTTTCTGCTGTTAATTTCGACCTGCAGCTACAAACATGTTGTGTGTGCGAGAGAGAAAGTGTTTTATCTGTTCTCATCAGCATTCACTGTGTCCAGCAGAGGACTGCAACTGAGGTGGTGCTGCCTGAGATGTAGTTCAGCTGTTTTTTTTTTTTTTACTAGCTGGTCTTGCTTAATGTTCACAGCAGTTGCCACTACCCCTCTTATTATTCAGTCTAAGTCTCAGGGATGACCTTTCCTTGCCCAGGACCTCCATTAATATTTTAGTGTGCTCATCTCAAAAGCATTAACTCGCTGTTTAGCTCACTGCGACACTGCCCCAATGTCATTCAAACCCTTCAAAGTGATAGCAAGGAGATAAAACTGTGTCGTTATTATTATATCGTCTTTGTTGGAGGTGGTGCTGGAATTTTCAGTAGTTTTCACAGGGAAGGAAATCTTTCAACCATGTCCATTTAAAGTTGCAAACACTTTGCAAGCAAAAAAAAAAAAAGTGAACTGTTTTAATTAAGTCTTTTTTTAGGGTTTAATTAAAATCTGTTTAAAATGTAACACAGCAGCTGTCAGTGAAAATGGGATTCCTTTATTATAAACCTGTACATGATGCAGTTTATTTAGCAGTGCCTCCATTTTAATTATGGTTAATTGACTGCATGTCTGTGTAAACACCTTCATGTCGCAGTGAGTTGTTCCATTAGACATTGCTGTTTAGGAGCTAAACAAAGTTATACCAGGCTGCAGTCTTCAGACAGTCTCCCCAGAGGTAGAACAGAGGCAGACATGTCAGTGAGGAAATGCAATTTGTAGTAAACAATAAAACTTCATACTGTCTGCTTTGCAACCAACATAAGCATTTTTTTTTTTAATAAAATGACCAAGGACCTTGTTTTTCTGAAGAGGGCAGTCACTGATTTATACGTCAGCACATGCAAACATAGTATTCCAGTGTTTAGAAACCTGACGTGCTAGCTGATTACTCTCTGTCATAGGTGCTTCCTTATCTTGAGGTATGTGGTAAATGATGATAAACAATATAATTATGGTCCATGTGCTGATATAAAAGTCTGACAGTGGTAATTAGGGATGCATCGATCCAATATGCTGAATCGCTGTCAGATTCTGACTTTATTAAGTGAATTGGGAATCCACCAGATGTGATGATGCACATTATTACACAGTTTCTTTGTCAGTTTCCTTATAAAATTCAGTATTTACACTCTCAGCTACTGTACATTCATTCCATCATCGTGGGCCGATGTACTCAGTTTTTAGTGCTTGACCAATTCCTGGACTTGTGTTAATGTAAATATATTCCATGTAGTGAGGTTTATAGAGTTTTCTCTAGTGTGTGTGTGAACATACTAGTAACTTGCACAGCAGCAAGACATCACTTGTAATGAACAAATAATCTGGACTTTTATATTACTTGCTAGGACAGCCTCAAAAGGTCTTTCTTTTTTTTTCTTCTGATGACCTCTTCACAGCCGGTCCCCTGAGTCTTCAGCAGATTTTTTTTTTTTTTTCATTTTAAGTCAGTTTAAAGTGATGGCCCTGAGATTTCATCTGATAGCATATCCCTGAGGAAGTCTGTGACAGGAAAAGGTAGCGAGGGAACAGAATTGATTCAGAGGGAAACCAGAATGGGAACGGCTTCAGCCCGATTAGCTTCTCTCAGCAGAAGCTAATCAGGGGCTGGTGGGGGTTGGGGAGGATGCACGTGCTTAAACTGACAAGTGAGTATTTGTGAGTTTGCACAAATACTCACACTAGCATTAAAATAGGCAAAGCCACGCCTGGAGTGCTGACTGAAGATGTCATAATCAGGGGATGAGGATGCAAATCTGGCCTCTTGGTGGAAACTAAACGGCATTAAAAATTTACTGTGTACTTTATGCATTTTATTCATGGGTCTGGAACCTTGCCGAATTCCTTCCCACCCTCATCTTTTTCCCCATAGTCTTTTATTCATTCCCGTCTCCACCTCTTCTACTTCCTTCCCTCTCCACCAAGTCTCTGCTCTTCTCCTTAGGCTACATCCTACTTAGAGACAAGCACCAGTCTGGGATCTGATCAGCACCCTGCGAAGCTGATATATGAGCTTTGTGAGCAGATAGCATAACAGAGCAGAGAGTGGATCTCAGAGATACACTGCATCAGATTACTGTTAGGCCTCTGCAAGTGAAGAATGCTGAGTAGGGCCAGTGGATACAGTTTTGCCACAACACCAGTACTGAAGTATTCAGAAAAGCAACACACACATACACACATTCAGAGAGGGAGAGAGCGCAATAGCACCGATGAGCCTGTTCTCACAAGAAACTTTGTCCTCATTAGTAGGAAACTGCACATTGTGTGAAGTCAACCAAGCCTGTCATGTTCTCAAAATGTAGCAAAAACATCATTAAAACCTTAGAACAACTTTAACCAAAATAATCGGACCTAACCCAAAACTAGTACTCCAGAACTCAGGCCTGTCACTTTGCTTGTATAATGTAAAAAATGTGCCTTTTAAAATGAATGTCACATTAACCTCTATTAGAAATTTATACGGCTTTTACAAGAACAGTTAAAGCCATTATATTGATGAAGGTAACAGGATTATTAGGGCTTATGAAGACTTCCTGGCCATTGTCATAATAGGGAGAGTTTAATACCGAAACTCATTAACTGTCAAACACTTGACAAATTACTTGAATCAGTAATTTTCTAAGTGACTTTGAGGGCATTACATGCTATTAACATTATGACCAGCCCCCAGCCCACAGCAATGTGAGGTCAAGTGGGTTAGCCTTAACTGGCTGAGCATTATTATGAGAACAATTTTTCTGTCTGACCCCCACAATATGGATGTGAAACTACTGGGTAACACTATAAAAGTTATATCTTATGATTAAACACAAATCAATTGTAATCAGATGAAATGCATCATTTAGCAACAACTGGAAACACCTAAAGCTGTTAAAGTGGAACTTTGGCCAGCAGAGTGCGGCACTCCACAGGTACTTTTTAGTCTTTAGAGTCTGTTGTTGGCATGGAGGTGAGGTTTAATGGAGATTATCAAAAGGGAAATTGACTCCCTAGAGCAGGGGACTGTGGATTTTTTCGTCCTTTGTTTTTTTTATTCTTACAAAGCCTTGTTTTGTTGATATGCAGATGAAAAGATGTTTAGAAGTTTAGGCATCTGGATGAATATATATACATCATGCTAATGCAGTTTAAAAAGTACAAATTTGAAATATGGTACAGTGATTTGTCTATAGAAGCAACAGAAGAAAAATGGACTGGACAGACGGAGAATATCAAGAGCACGAAGGGAGGGAAAAGAAGATGGAAATGAAGGAATGTCTTGCAGAAGCAGAGTAGAGGGGAAATAGGAAAGAAGGTAAAGAGTAAGGAAGTGAAGAGGAGATGACAAAAAGACCTGGACAAGGGGGTGGTAGTGAGGAGCACAGGCAACACAGTGAGAAGTAAGAAAGAAAGAGAAGAGGAGAGAGGAAGAACAAAGACGGGAGTCTGGTTTCCTGTAGTGCAACTCTGCTAGAGTCTATCCAGTATTCGTGTCTACATCCTGGAGACTGACAGGCAGCATCTCATTCATATGAACAGAGAGGCAACACTGAATATTACATGTGGTGCTGAGAATATGAAGCAGAACCCTGCCACACACATACATATTGCAGTCATACACACAAACACACACGCACACACACAAAAGTTTGCACATGCTTTTCAGGAGAGCTGCATAAACTCAAATTAATATTTTTTTGGAAGGTACTCTTTCTCGGCTGCTCTCCCTCTCTCAGTAACACACACACACACACAATTAAGCTAAAAATAAACATGGCTCAATCATTACAACAGTGATCTCCGTCCAGACTGTAAAGTTACGTAAGGATCTGGTCAACCAATGAGAGCATTCACAGCCGAGCTTCTCTAAAATGAGACAAATTACTTCTTTTCTTTCTGCTTACTTCCCCCCTTCTCCCCTTGGCTTTCTATTTTTATAGTCTCCCTCATTCATCAACTCTCTTCCCCTCTCCTTTACTCTTCGTTTTTTCCCCCACTGCTGAAAACATCCCTCAACTGATCCAGAAACTGAACAATGTGGTTCAAAGCTGAGCACCAAAAATCTGCTTCCTCTTCATTCTGTCCTTTCTTTTCACGTTAATGAGGGAAAAACCTTCACTGAGCAGTGTGTTATTCAAAATATCTTGCCATCTTCACACTCTTCCGATTTCTTTCTCTTTCTAATACCCTCTCCAAACTGGCTTCCTTTCTTTTTTCATATTTCTTCTCAGTATCAGGATACTGAACATGAAAATCAATCAATTATGAGAGAAGAGGAGCGGTGGAAAGAGGCGAGAGATACATAGAGTTAGTTTAACAAAAAAGTAGAGTGAGTAGAGGGGGGGAACTGGGAAGAAAACTAGGGTTTGAAGAAACAAAGGGAAAGGAAAGGACAAAGGAGCAGACTGCTGATGGAGCTCTGAGAAACAGTGATCTAAAACATTCACAGACAGTGAAACAACGGGTTAGAGAGAAAGAGAGTAAGTCTAGATGAACGACACTTTGGACTTATCAGAATGACTGGTTGTCAGGGCATCTGCAGCTATATTTCCATCCAAATGTGGACTCAGTCTGTTTTTTATATAATAGCATGTGGATGGAAGCTTGCTAATGAAAGAAGAGAAAATGAGTCATAAAAAGCCTCACTGTTAATGATATCTAACTTTCAGATATGCCATTGGGGTATGCTCCAATGGCACTTGCAGGACATGTTGTCTGACCTCGCCTGAAGGCAAAAGTGTTTTTAGCCGCACTCAAAGGCAGAGTGAAAAGTGGTTGATCAGAAACCGATCGACCATCTGACAAACACTTGGGTTGAAGTAAACTGGTGCCTTCCTATTACTATTTTTGTCAAAACTGTCATAAGTGGAGACATATTTACTTTAAATCTGATGTACTGACAAATGTAACATAACATTTAAGAAACTGAGCCAGAGACTTTCACATCTCTCTAAGAGAGAAGAAAATTATTTTCCTGATTGATGAATCTGTTTAGTTTATTGTATCAGTCAAACAACAGTTTAGTCTTTAAAATGTCATAAAATAGTGAAAAATGCCACAATTTTCCAGCCAGTGACATTAAAGCACAAAGATCAATTTCTGTTCTCATTTGTGATGATGCAAAATAAAGAAAAGCAGCATATTCTCACATTTCAGAAGCTAGGAGCAATAAGTGACATTTTTCCTTGATAAATTACATGAGTGATAATCGCTTAATTTCCTTCATTTACCCTCTAGTCATTTCAGCACTAGATAAACATTACTATAAATACTATCATACTTATTTGTGTTGGATATTCACTGTGCCCATGCTTAAAGATTTGTCTGCAGTGAGAACTGTGGATATTGGTGCATCCCCATCAATGAGCCAGCGAATGAGTGAACAGCTGACTGACTGCCTGAAAAAGTGACCAAGTCAGTAAGTGACAAGGATAAAGGCAAAAAAGCCGCAGAAAAACTCAGCCACACGTTTGAGTTAAACACAGTGACAGACAAAGAACTGAGGAGAATGTGATCAAAGCAAAGGCAGAAGGAAACTGACAAGGAAAAAATACAAAGCCTGAAACGCTTGGCTTGTGATTCAGACATTTCCTCCACACACCTAGCTAAGTCTCATGTTTGTAACTGTGCCCATGTCACTTTTGGCTGTCAGAACGGTGTTTCTTTCTTTACCGTGTAAGCCAGTAGTTCACAGGCGCGTCGAGATCAGCCTAGATCTAAGGCTGAGGAAGACACACGCTGGTGGACACAGTGTAATAAATAACTGATAAGATGTCACTAGATTAGCTTGACATGGCTGCGTGTCTGCTGCCTCCTGCCCCTGGCTGTTTGATTGGCTGAGGAAACAGGCGGCAAAGGAGCTTAACGGAAAAGGTTGTTTCTTGTCTTTGTGTCTGCTTGACTACAGGTCTGACAGTAAGTCATACTAGTGTACTCTGAGAGCGCACTGAAAAAAAAAACCCCTCTGAAATCCACATTATTTACTGTTTGTGCACAGTAAATTACTGTGTTTTATATTTCACAGTAGAATAGTGGGTATCCAATCGAAAATTACACTTATCACTTACTGTGAAAATCACAGTAATCAAGTTGATACTGTAGAGACGTAAACAAAAGCACTGCACAATTATGTACTGTAGAAAATCACAGTAACCAATTATGTACCGTAGGAAATCACAGTGACAGCAGGGTGGGCAGCAAGTTACTGTAAATTTGACAGCAACCTTACTGTAATTCACACAGTTAATTACTGTGATTAGAGAATTCAGGAAAACACTGTATTTTAAGGAAATAGTACAAATAAGAATGATAAACTTTAAGTCCTTTAGAGCAACAGAAGCTTTTTGCCACATGTAATTCAGTGTGGACTTACTATTACAAGTCAGTATTAAAAATAAATGCTAAATGTAAAAGAAATGGTGCTTGTCAATCAGTGTGTTGGGATTCTGATGGAACAACGAAGCTACACAGGAATATAATGAACAAATGACGCCCCCTCTGGCGAGCCTTAAACACTTACTAAATGTGGAAATATTTATGGTATATACTGGTCTAACAAACAAAAAAACTGGCTCTGGCAACAATAGCGATGGCCATTGCAGAGCGTTGTTCCATTCTCTCATGTGACCACACTGGTCAGACATGTAAGCCTGAAATAAAATGGTCAGTGGTGTGTTGGCGCCATATTTTCTTAAAAGACCGGTGGCTGATATTTGTGACAGCAAATACAGCCTCCTTCTTGTTGAAAGCACTGAAAGTACCTTGGGATTATAATTTGGTATTTTAGGGAGCACAAAAGAAATGCGGTGGCCATTTTCACCTAGGCCTCCTTGAGCTGGAGGGAGGGGACGCTAGATCAATAGCCAGAGCAGTTTTTCTCAGGAAGTGTGGCCTCAAGAGGGAAAACCTGTTTGGCACTGGCACAGATGATGCATGTGTGATGACGGGGGTGTACAATGGTGTGCACAGAATTTTGAGAAAGGAAAGTGACTTAAAACATCTGGTCCTCATTTACTGTGTGTGTGTGTGTGCGTGTGTGTGTGTGTCACTCACTACAGTTACCTGTAAGCTCCGCCTCCAAAAACACACTTCCATGTAGTGAGGAATTCCCCTTTACAGAAACCTTTAACTGGTTCTCTGTTTCACCAAAGCAAAGAGAGGCATACAAGGCTCTATGATACAATAAGCTGTGAGGAGATCAGTGGTTAATGTTTAAAATTTTATTTCAGCCTCACCACGGCAAGTGAATACTGCAACAGGGCAGATGTTCTACATTCCATGTACAGCGACCCACAGAACCTCCTGTACCTCACTTTTTAAAAAGCTGTAATTAGTGAGGCGCAGTCTGCTGTTAAGGCTTTTGAGGGGGAACAGGCGGATCCGCTGAAGCTGCTTGACTGTTTAATGAGGCTTATTAGGTCGTTAACCCAATGGCAAAAATGGACTTGCTCAAAGAACCAATAAATGGACACATCTCTCCCAAGGCATACTTTGGCTATACATTTGAGTCCACTGCAGCGTGTCTGTAGCAAACTTTTATCAGTAACAAACTTATTAATCCGTGGAGGTCTATTCACCTTCAGATTATGGGAGGCAACAACAAACACCGTGGGCTTTGGCACACTGGGCTGAGGTGAAAAAACACCGGGAAGCAGCAGGCACAAACCCATTTGAAGACTTGGCTTCTGCTGCAGTTTCTGTCCTCTCTTTCCCCCATTCTCACTTGCTGAGGTAGAAAGACATTGCAATGGGCATCATTAAAAACAAATCAGGAATCATATGTCCCTTTAGACCCTCAGCTCTATTCTATATACGAGATATTGTTTGAGGCTGGTTGAAGATGCATGCTATGAGCACAAACTGCCAGATAAGGTGCTGCAGCTCTTTGGCACTTCAGCTGCCTATTCATTTAAGTCATGTCCTGCAGCAGGTTTTAGCTCTTCCTCTGCACCCCCTCAGGGGAGAGCACTGAGGGTATGGATGATGATGAATTCTGTCTCAGCACCGTCATGGGGTGATCTGGAATCAGATCAGAATCACAAACAGGTTTACAGTGTTGTTAAATAATTCACTTTCCCCATGCAATGAGTTTGCTTTGGTGTTGCCATGTAGTCGATTATGAAAAAAAAAAAATGTATACAACTCATGAAATAAAAGCACCACAAAAGTGTTGGCTATCCTGCCAAATTATCACATGTAAATTTAGATTTCATTAACTTCATTCTGTCAAATTTTCATTTATTATTATATTGTAGTATTTGTGTGCAGTTTAACTCCATTTTGCAATTTCAATCTGTTAATCAATCTGCGCATGTAACAGAAAAAACATGTACATGAGATTGGAGTAGTTGGATGTCAGCTAGAGCAGAGAGAGGAACGAAAAAGTGGAATATGGACATAGTGGATTCGTGAGACAGGATCTGTTTGTTTGTTTTTGGTGTTTTATTTTACTGTTACATAATTCCTACTGTAAATAACATCACAGTACACATACTGTCATTTCTTGCACAGTACTTTGTTTGTCATTTGCTGCCAGTTTATGGCTTTGATTTCCCTGGTAAGTTTCTTATAGTGCAGGTTCTGGATTTTCTTATCTGCGAGGTGAGTTCCACCAGTGAGTGTGCAGCCATGAGCCAGATGATGATGAATAGACTCTGCTGCTGCTGCTGGCTGCTAACAGCCTCAGCTCTCACACGGTGCTTTCCTGTGGCTGCCATGCTTCCATAACCTCTCCTTGGTGTGAAAAACAAAGCCATAGTTTTCTTTTTTCCCTCCTGCTCCTGGAAGAAAGCTCGACAGCTTGCTCTAAACATTTCAGGTTCCTTTTCACTCTCTCTGCTCTAGCTGACAGATGTTACTACATCGTCACTGTTGAGCAGGATATAGGTCTTTAGAGTGAAAATTGTAAATTGTTAATAGCCCACCTGCCTCTGCTGCATTTTGCTAGTGTTGTCTATACTATTTGGAAAGAAACAGCGGAAATCACAGTGAGAAAGACAAGGCAGCTGAGCATCTCTTTCTCTTTTTGCTCCCTAACTGGTGACTAGATCTTCCAATTTGTCGCATTAGAAGGAACCTATGCTGATAAAAAGACACACTGAATCCATATATTTGCATTGATGAGCTGTGAGAAAGCTCCAGAATGGAGATAAATGAAAGCACAGATGAGTAAAGAACACAAAGTAAGTTCACAACAGACATAATTTATTCATATGGCAACTGTGTTTTTTCTCTCATGGTGTGAGTTAGTACCCTAAACAGAGATCTATCAAGTCTCATGGTGAAAACACATAAAAAGTGGAGGAAATTATGCAAAAAGAGTGTGAAAGGGACAATGATAGTGGGCTTACAGCTGTGTGTTTTGGGCAGATCTTGTTCTAGTCCAAGTTCTCACGCAGAATTCAAATACACTGATTTAAATTCAGTCACCACAACTTCCTGTACAAAAAAATGTCCTATCTTTTTAAAATACCATCCTATCTGACAGAATCCCTCAGCTCCTGTCGGTATCCCACGGTGATACTGCAGCTGTGATGACGGGCCAAGTGTTAAGCCAATCATACACAGGTTCTCTTATCTGTCTGCTCCACTGGGGAAACAAGGGAAGAGCTCGGGAGGACAGAGAGATAAATGTCCTTTCTTTACTCCAAGTACATTACTCTGCTGTGTTTAATCCTTTTCTCCTCCTCCTCTCTTTCCTCCACCTCAGTTCCCCTCAGTAAGTTTACTGAGTCCCCCTCCACCCCCCTCAGCATGTTAGAGCTATCCTGAACCAGTCAGGGCATTCTTGCGCTCAGCTTCTCCTCACATCCCTTTCTCCCCCAGCTCTTCCTCATTCGCTTTCATTCTGCTCTGACACTTTGTCTTTCTTCTTGTTTGCCTGACTGTTCACAGAGTAAATGCCAGTAGAAACTTCAAAGGAAGCCTGTGGGAAGAAGCTCTCACATTTTACTGTTTGTGTGTTTATGATCGTGTGTCTTTGTGCTGATACCTACCTGTCTCTAAGGCTTTGTCAAAACTAAATGCAAGTCAAATGAACGCAGACAAAACATCCACACCACTCCCCAGACAAGCTCTTACACTAAACTTTTCATGGTGTTTTTATGTTCACTGTATGTGAATGAGAAACATTTGTTGTTTTTTCATTTAGATTTATCAAAATTAATATTGTTGTTATTTTTTTTTTCCACCATGTGGGTTTTTCTGGAGGTCAACCAAACTATATTTACTGTAAAAGCTGAGCTCAGCCATAATCTAAACAAGTCCATATATCTCCTACTTTACTGGTCCATGTACACAGACAGTGATTTATTGTTAGAACTTATAGTGTGCTCCAAGAACAGAAAGTCTGATATCACTGCAGGTCAGTGCATGGGGAAAAACATTTGAACATAATATGAGCAATATTATGTTCAATCTGAAAATTCTGGTGAGATCTAATGTCACCTAAACAATTTACTGAATCTGACACCACACCGGCACCACATAATACTAATGGGCATAAGTATTATGGTCTGAATGAATTGAATAGCTGATTAGAACATATTAATAGAACATTAATTGAAATATTAATGCATTCTGCTTAACTCACCAAACTTTTCTTGCATTTTAAATTGTGCTTTAACATTTTACAAACTTTCCACACACCTGGATAATTATTATGGGAAGTGGTTATGCTCACCCATGGATAGTTAGTTTTGAAAAGCTTTGAAAAAAGTTACAAAAATTGTCACATCCCCCCTAATTCCTACTTCAAAAAGGTGTATGTGGGTGTGTTCATATCTTTCTGTGGTTGTATGGAGATTTTGGTTTGAAACCATCATAATAAGGACATTTTGTCCCGTGCTCACTTTCTCACACACCTTCAAAGGGTTGTTTGAAGGTTAAAATGAGGTTTAGGTTAGGGTTAAAGTCGTCTGTTTTTTTTTTCTCTCTAAAGCAAACGCAGCAGCAAGACAGAAACCACGAAAGAGGTTTTGTGCATTAATGAACAGAGAATCCAAACTATGTATGGAGCCGGAAAATGTGAGGAATAATACTGTGAACTTTCCCTGATTTACAAACTTATCACCTTAGGCTGCATCTTATACAAGGAAACAACACTGCACAGGGTAAAAGTCAAGATCTGACCCACAGTAAGAACTTCGCCAAACAAAAAATCACACACAAACACAGAAGGACAAATAATGTGGATAGTGCTGGACAAAAAACATGTTGATACTCATAAGGAAGGAAAGAAGATCTTAAGCAGGACAGGACTCTGGACAAATACTCGTCTCCTTCGCTGTTGCATCCACTGTCTTATAAACATAACAGGGAAACAGCAGCCTGCATTATGTCTGATCAAAGTTCATAGTAAAGAGTACCACTGCTGCTCACTGACACCACACCCACCCACACACACGCAGCTCTACCACCCACAGCAGCCAGGAGCTAATTTCACACAGTCTCATGGGAGTTTAAAAGGCTTACTCAGGAACAGAGTCAGTGAGGGAAACAAAGAGAAAAGAGGTAAAGGTGCTGATGTAGGAAAATAAGGAGGAGAATGAATTGGAAAGGTGAATGCAGGATAAAAGAGAAGGAGAAAAGGAGACGAACGCTGAGGAGAGAGATGAAGCAAAGATGGCAGATTTAAGAGGTCGGAGCAGAGAAATGCAACTTCACGTTTGCTGCAGCTGCGAGATGTCTTTATCTAAACAAGCACACTGTCAAAACTAAAGCCCTCACAAACAAAGCACTAGATCCTTTTCATACTTCAAGATGAATGGCACAGATGTTGTTCATGTTTTGTTATATTACAAATAGGTTTGTGAAAGTTGTTTTTTTTGCTCATATTATACTGCTGGGATATGTACTCGTCTGCCATATTTACTGACACAATTTAATGTTAATCATGTCTTTCAAAACATTTTTCATACATATTTATAAAAAGTATTTATCTTTGATAATGCCAAATAAGGAATTTGTAACTAATGAACTGTAGCTATCACTGGGAATTCACAAGTCAAAATGGCCCAAATGATGATGAATGCACGCATTGTCATTAACAATTAACTGACAAAAAAATGAAGTAATCATCACTCATTTCTTACTAAAACATAAAAAATGATATGAAGAGGAGTCACATTAATTACTGACTCACTAGAACAGAATAATTTTATTTGACCCGATTTAGTTCATATTGAAATGTTGTGAGGAGAAACAGTAGATTTTTCCTTGTTGCACATAGTAATGACTCAAAATTAGAGAGGTTAAGTATCTAACAGTGTGAACCAAGTGTGTCCCAGGCAGCATTGTGGTCCAGTAGGCTTTCACTAAGGAGAGACAACCAACCAACAGAAACAGAGGAACAAAGCTCTTTTAGGATCAGTGGGGCACATGAGCCCAGATGGTGTTTGACCTTTTCTAGTCTCAGTAGTTAATCCTGTCAGATCTTCTTCCAGGGGCCAGTCTCTGCTGGATCACAATACCCCCAAAAACTCCAGCCTCAAGAATGAGATGCAAGCACACCTGTACTGTGAGCATACATGCACTATACACCCCAATATCCTGTAGACTGTAGCAACCAAATTGATTGGGCTGGGTCTCGAATGTTGTTCCGAACCAAAATGTTTCTTTAGCACTGAGTATTGAAAACTGTGAAAACTGTCAAATCTGGTGCTGAGTGTCTTGTCAAGTCCATATTTTTCTATTTTTTTCTTTCTTTTCTTTTTTTTGGCTAATTCATGTAGTTCCTTTTCCCAATTTTTTGTGCTATTTTATTTAGTTAGAGTTTTTGTGCAGCTTCTTGTGTTTGGAAAGAAACATTTAAGGTTTCTTTTGTTAAACGAAAAATACATGTTTATATATTTCTCAAAGTAAGCTATTGATAAAGCACCAAAGTGTAGTACCAAAACTCAGATATTATGTTGGTACTAGAATCTAAAAATTTCAGTGGCAGGAAAAGATGTGGGACTTCCTGGTCAATTTTTCTTTGCTGTTTCTTCTTCTACTGTCACTGAACCATTTCCGACATCGTACTAAAGCAACATTGAACCAAACACGTTATCTTCTTCAGACACAGACAGAAGGACACAGAGAGATAATCACACACGCACGCACACACACGTCCACACACACACACGAATTGCTGTTTTCCTCATCACCTCTATCATTCTAACCTGCTATTATCTCAACTCTCTCTCTCTCTCTCTCTCTCTCTCTCTCTCCCTCTCTCTCGCTCCTCTCGACAAACAAACAACACCAAGTCCCTAACAACCCCACATGGGAACTGGCAATTCCAACTGGGTGATCTCTGAACTGATTGGCTGGAGGATGCTCTTTCATTCTGCAGGGGTAATACAATGATCTGGTACAATTATTAAATTCTATCCAAACTTCAATGCCGCAACCTTATTGTGGTAATTGTATTGGTAGGGTGCATCCTATTACTATTACTCCAATCAGAGTCATGTCTGAAATGACACAGAGAAAGGTCTTTCTCCTTTATTCTGAGCTAACAACAATAAACTCAAACTTAATGAGCCCTCCTGGGAGGAGCACCCTCCCACTGATTTCACTGGTTGATGGGAGCCTGGTTTTACCCTTTAAAGGTGAAACAAGGTTTTGCAATAGTTTCTGATCATACACAACCTTCATTCTGTTCTTCACCCACTTATGATGATTTATTACACAGTCAGAAAGCATTACCAAAGTCATGTTTTTTCATTGTTTTGGTTCAGCTCCAGCACATTGGGTTTGCAATGAAACATGCCCCATGGGGTTACAGTTCTGAATTCAGGTTTACGTTCAGGGTGTTTATATCTATTAGGGTACCTAATGTAGAAGAGAAGCTGTGCTTTTGATACATATTCCCCACATTTCAGGAGAATTATCCTAATCATACAGACATAGAAAACCAAATAGTGCCCAAATAGTTGAATGGTCTTGACACCTGACCCAAATTCAACTTCAGCCAGACAACAAAGGATTTGGTAATAATAAAATGTGATGCCTTTATTGTTGTGGTCACTGTGTACCATACAGCCTGTTTCATGTGGACGTACATTTCAACCAGTAGCAATGAACATGACAGAGGACAAAACATTGAACTTTAACACAGGAAACAGCTGTTAGTTTCCTGTTTCAATGTTTGTTTTCCACAAACATTCCCTAATATTAACCATGTGTTTTACTATATATTCAAAATGTAGCTGCTGCTTATCTTCAGTGAACCAGCACAAGAGTAAATAGGCAAAACAGAAAATACAGATTGAAATACTTAAATGTGGGATTGTTTTTCACAAAACCTGTCTTTAGCTCCCACAGACTGTATGGCAGGTGCGTGTGTGTTATTATGCAAACTGAAGTCTGACTGACCGGTGTGATGATTGCTTTCTTAGCTGGAGGCATCCCCAGGTGATTGGTTCTTTCCGGATGATGACAGGCTACCTATATATATTAAGCTTAAGGAATTGTGATGTGGTTTCTTTGTTAGCCTCACAAAGTACAGGAGGTTTTTTTTTTTTTTTTTTAATTAAAGCTGTGAGTCAGCAACTTGTGGTTATTGTTTCATTTCAAATCCAATGTCTTGATGTGTGTAGAGCGGTGGATGTTCTGTTCTGGTTCTTTGTGACTGCTCTGCTGGATTCTAGAATGCTGTCTTAACAGTGACGTCACAGGCACATTCCAAACAGACACTTTGCCTTTACACTTCCTCCAGCTGGCAGATAAACAGCCAAACCATCAGATCTAATCTGGAAATCTTTGTTGTAATTCTTGAGTCATTCGTGGTGATAATTAGTCTGAATTTTACATAAGCTCTCAAACAGTGAAAGTGAACTTACTGGGGTAAGTAAAAGCTCTTATTGCTCTCCCTCTCTCTCTTTTTCTCTCTCCTGAGTTCTGAACCACAGTATCAGTCTAGTAACTCGTCTTTCAGCCGTACTCCAGAGGAGGTGCTTTTACACGCACCATCAATTTGAGTCTCTCCAGCTGCTCACTGGAAAACCTTGTATTTCTACACTCGGCAGCAACAGAGTTCAGTGGCTTATTCACCATTTTATATCCACTTAGATCCGTCAAGTCAGCCTTAATGCTTCTATTAAAATCCTTCTCTCTCTCAGTGTAATTATGAGATCAGCATAATTATAATAAAAACATGAGAGTGACGCTAAAGATACTGAGAAGATAGGGAGGCTTGAAGCGATCCACTCTTAAAACAACAGTGTCTCTTCTGAGGAGCACTCAGGGGATCTTAACAGTCATCTGTGCTTAAAGCTTTTATACAAAATCTCTCTAGATTGAGATGTGGAGAACCTGTAAAGAACTCCCATGCCCCTCAAACATTTCTCTCATGAAACACTCTGGTCAACATTTGTTGTTTTTAAATGCTATCTATAATAAATAAATCGGCTTGACAAGCTTCCTGTCATAGATACGTAGATACAGTAATTCAGTCAGGGTGATGGAGGAGCTTAATAACATTTCCAAAAGCCTTGGTGTAAATGCAGATTTGTTTTGGTTGAAGCTTTCTAAGTCAGGAGCCCCTCTGCGAGGTCCTCTGTGTTTGGAGAGCTGATGTGAATAACCAACGAGATCTACATCATTCACTTAGACAGACAGCCGGTTTGCCTTTCAGTACAAGGACTGACGCGTACTGTGTAGGCCTGTCAGGTGGTTTATGTGCAGACTCTTCATCAAATACGAGCTGCGAGGAATGCATGATGAGCTATAGTCTTTTCCATTTATTATGCTATTCACCAATAAAAAAAAAGAAACTGAGTAGACACACATTTCCACTGCTAGTTGTTATTATTCTCATTTTTCCCCCATTCACTAGTGATTTTCTTTTCTTTTCCCTTCTGCAAAGCTACAACAGAAACTCCAAAAACATCTATTTATCATGTCTTCATTTCTTCCTCACATCCTTTGTTTCTTTCCATCTCCTCCTAACAGCTGTTAAATGAGATTTGAGCTGCTGAATGCAGAGGCGATATTTAAAAACCAATGGATTTTTTCCTTTTTGTTTTCCTCTACCATGCTCTTCTTTTCCTCCACAAATTATTGTTGTGATTATAGGTCTTACCCTCTGTGTGTTTATGTGCATAAACCCTTTTCTTGCGGAAGTGCACTTACTGCTACTCACGTCCGATTCACAAAGCATCATGTGTGAAACAAGGGAAACGTTTTATTTAGAGGAATTGTTGTTTCCCTGTTATTACTCTGTTTTGTTCTCTCCTTTCTCTCACCACTCATCCCCAAGTGCCCTGTCCCTGACTTCCTCCATTTTTGAATCACTCCCTCCACACTGAACAATAAGCATGATGGGAAATGTACACTGAAGAATTAAATGTGCATGGACACATATGAGAACAAGACAATGCTCTTCTTTCAAATAAAATGTTAAATTCATAAGCAATAAAAAATTGCTTTTCTTTACAGTATGCTGTTATCCCTTTAAGATTATCCCATAATTGTCTCAGCTACAGTTGCTGAAGTTCAGCGAAAGTTGCACACCGTAGTCTTACTTTCAAGTGTATTAAATTGACAGGGATTATGAAAGAATAACAAAAAACCATCAGGCCACATTAAGAGAGAGATGTACATGGAGGGAGAGGGGGCATGGGGGCTTTGAACTTAAACAGAAGGATTACCAGGGCAATTCTGCAGCTGTTGCGACACAAATTTCACGTCCTTCAAATCTATCCACCCACTAAAATGAAATTTTTTTTTTTTTTCCTTTCAAAAACCCTCCACTTTGGTTTTACATCTACCACAGGGACAGTATCATCTCTCCTCTGGACAGATCTGGACCAGTACAAGTTTGTCCTTCTCTCCTCCAGACTGCAAATTCCATTGAGCGGATGAAAGATTGCGCCTGTGACACGGCCACAGTCAATAAGCAGAGTAATCACAAACACAATCATCATCACCATCATCACAACAGTTATGATCACCATAATCGGCATCATAATCATAAAGCTGACAGGGACGCTAATCAAAATGCTGATAGTAGAGTGGAAAAGTAATTGAAATGGATGTGGAGGTATTTATCTCCATTTTAAAGCTGCAGGCTTTTTTTTTCTCTTGACTTCAAGACTTACAAACGTGACTGAAGCGAAGGAGCCTGTTTTACATTTCGTGTACCTGTGAGACTGAATGCGGCTATGTTTGTAACTGCGCATCACAGCGTGTGTGTGAACGTGCTGGACAGAGAATATGTGTGTCAGTGCAGCAGGGACAGAGATGTCAATATTGAGAGCGGATGTTGGAAACTGTTATGACTTAAAGGTTTGAGGGGAGAGATATAAAATATGCACGTAAAGGGAGGGGGAGTTAATTATTGCACTAAGCTAAGAGAAGGGGGGAGGGCTGGAAATACAGAGGGGAGTTAAAGGTCAGAAGCAGGAGGGAGGAGAAGTGTTGCTGTATTGATAGGACGTGTAACAGCTGCAGAGCTATTATAATAATTAGAGTGTATAAGTGTTCTCACTGTCACAGAAGACTAAGAAAAACAAAATATTTCAATTTTAGAAGCTTTTTGTCATTTTTTGATTAAAAAAAATACTTTACAAATTAATCTATTATAATTTTTTGCAGAATAAATGTCTGCTGGTTGACTAATTAGTTAAAGTAACTGACAAAGCATAGGTCAGGCTTTTAAAGGACACATCTGACACATTCTCTATAAATCGTGTGGCAATTGTGACTCTATGGACCACGCTAAGTCTACTACCTTTGTTATAGATATTCAGTGAAATGAGGACTCACATAAAGTAACGTACAGTATATTTCTATCACTCTGGGCAAGATTTCTTTAGCTTTCCAAATTAAAGTGATTTTAACATCATCTAGCGCTTATGCTTCATGCAAAATGTATTTGCAGTTGCAGATTAGTTGGATAGAAATGCAACTTCTAGGAGACAGACATGGCCTGCTTCTTCTTTAGTCTCAATAAATTTGTTACCCAAGGTGTCAGTGTGCAAAATAAACAAATTCAGTTTCAAGCTGGTGAAATGCAGGATCAGATCCTGCAACAGAACGGAAAACAAGACTTGACAACAGAGGTTAAAGAGTACACAGTGGCAGCTAGTTTGCTTTACAAATTGAAGATAATGAATTATGCAATAACACAGAGCTAAAGAAAAAAAAAGAAAAAAGTGTCAAAAACTCACCAAAAGCACCAAAGTATCTAAGTATCTAAGTGTGTATTGTGTGTGTGAGGAGAGATAATTGTGGAGGGATGAAAAGAAGCTCACAATTTCTCTGGAGTGGAGTTGTGTGTACATAAGTCAGTGAGCTCTGTTTTTTCTCTCTGGATGACAGCATATTAAGATCCATATGGCTTTAGGCTGACAACAAGCAGACATGGGCAACTTTTGCCTGTTTTGAGGCCTGTTTGAAATACAGATTTGAGTCTAACATATACCCAACAAACGATTATATTGAGAAAGCAATGTCTGGTAGAAACTGCTCACTTCAATACCTCAAGGCTGGAATTAGGCTTATTATAAGAGTTAGTGAAGGCTATTATTATCAGGCTCCTTTATATTATTATAAAATAATAGCTTTAGTCATTGTGGCCATGACAACAAGTAAATCTTTTTGTCACAGAAAAGCAGAAAAATAGGTGCCGATGGTCACGCAAAATGTGAGCTGTTTTTTGGGCAAATACCCTTGAGGAAACACCCTATCATGTGATGGAGTCATGTATCCGATGTTACATCTGACCTGACAGTAGTGTGTTTCTTGCCACTGATGTGCCACGATTCTGCGATAGCTGAGACAGCTCGACCCACTGCAACTTCTATTATAATCATAACAGCTGTCAACATAGGCTGTGTAAAATAATGGCTCAAGTTTTTTTTTTTCACAGTAATGCAGTGATCACAGGTTGTTAAATGTCACTTTGACTGGTTGCCAGTCACCAAGAACAAGACTCATAAGGCAGATGCCATGAAAGGGTAAAGGAAGAAGAGAGGAATGTGGTGAGCTACTGACCTACCCCTACACCTAACTATATATTAACAAAGAAGTGGAAAGTGGGAACCAAAAAAATCACCAAACCGAAAAAGAAATGTACTATAACTAAACACAAGGTGAAAAAAAAACACATTCCCTTGGATGTCAGCTTTTTCTATTAGAATAGCACTAGTCAAATTCATTTTTACACGTTTCTTCTGGACCCACGACAGCTGTTTAGTTGCACTGACTTATTTCTTCTCTTCTCAGATCTTCTGAGATAGATGCGTTTCACTGCTGTAGTTTTTCTCGTCAAAGAACACAGCGACAGACGAACAGTAAACAAATAAAAGTGAAGCTCACGGCAAGTCTCACACGAGGTCAGAGATCAAGGCAATGCTAAAAAATAGCTCCCCCAGTGAAACAGCGCAGGAACGATGCCTTGTGGGGGATGAATGGGGGAACTACTGTGTAATACTGTAATTTAAAGGTTCCTTTGTTCACAATAGGTATTTCTCCCCCCCCCCTCCCCCATTTTCCATCCATCTATTTCCATCTTTTTAAAACCACAGTCAAAACAAAACCAATTTCATTTGAAAATGAAGGACAGTAAAGGACATGCACACACACACACACTCACACACTTGAAAGAACATGATTAAATCATTTTTCATCGGGGCTTCAGGCTCCCCAATGACACACAGTCCAATCTGAGAGCATCTCAGCAAGCAGGCAAACATACACATGACTGAAAGCTCCTAAGTGGAAAATAGTCAGAACACCTGTCCATTAAATATACCACCTAATAAAAAAAATGCAGCAGATAGAAGCAGTACTGTGGCACATCCAAGGGGGAATAGCTCCAGACTGGGGCTGGAAAGTAACTTAGACAACAGTAGCACAACCCAGTTGCAGTTCATTGCAGTTTCACTGAAAGCAAGTCTCTTCTTTTCTGTTTGTGTTTGTTTGGTAAAATTGTGGCTCCAAACAAAGTGGTTTGCACTGAGGTGGATGGAGGTTGTGTTTATGCTCCTCACTTCTTTCAGCCTTGTAACGCCTCAAACACAATTTTTTAATGCCAGCAAACAAAATGGCCTCACCGTAGATGACCTTGTCTGTGTTTATAATAGCTCTGGCACAAATATTTTAGATTTTATAGCTCCAGTCAGATATAAAAGGCTGAAACCGTCTTCTCTGCCATGGATGAATGAAGAGAACCTAAAGAGACAATGCAGAAAAGCAGAGCGGAGATGGAGAAATGATAAACACAGTGTTTCCCTTGTCTATTTGCCTATTACCTATTTTTCAAAACTGATCGCTAAACAGGGTCACAATCCCCAAATCTTTTTTAAAACCATAAATTCTGTGATTGCTCCCCTGCCTAGCCAGCCAGTTGAATCCACCCCAGAGAGATGTGAGGAATTTCTAAATTACTCTTTAAATAAAATAGTGGAGATCCAGCAGCACTTAAACACTGAGTACACTGAGCTTGATGCTGACTCCTGCCCACCTTCAACATTAACCCATTTCAGTGAAATCTCTATATCTACCCTGGAACGCACTCGTGTACTTTCAAAATCTTCCACCTGCCCTTCAGAGTGCATTCCCACTTGGTTTTCAAAAGCTGTATTTCAGACCATTGGTTCAGATATTTTGGCTATTATTCATTGTTCTCCCTCCACTGGTATTTTCCCCTCAAATATTAAGCATGCTACTGTTTACCCCAATTAAAGAAGCCTTCTCTGGATCCTTCTGTTTTAAGTCATTTGAGATTTTAGAAGAAATTGTCTCAACCCAACTAATTTCCGTTATGAATAACAATGAAAACTTTCAATCTGGTTTCTGCTCTGTACACAGCACTGAGACTGCCCTAGTCAAGGTCACCAACGACCCACCACTTGCAGACAACACTGGCCTTTTTTGCATTTTAATTCTCCTTGGCCTCAGCTCAGCCTTTGATCCAGTGGACTATAATATCTTAATCAGCTGACTGAAGAACTATTTTGGCATCAGTTATGTGACTTTTATCTGTTGAACAGGTCCTTCTCTGTAATGCTTGGAGATGCCTCCTACTCTTGTGCTTCTTTATTTTGTGGGCTCCCCCCAAGGGTCTATTTTGGGCCCCTTCTTGTTTACATTTACTTTACTCAGAATTGTCTTTGATGAAGTGACTAAAGTTGTTCAGTCCTGCTTTGCACAGCTGAGAAGGCTAACCCAAATTTAATTATTTGAATTATTTCATCTTCTTTATAACTTAAGTTCTGGTTCTTATTGTAAATAATACTGTTTTTATAGTAAAGCACTTTGTGGCTTTGTTTTTTTGGAAAGGTGCTATTTAAGTAAAATTTATTATTACTATTATTAATGTAAAGTTGGTGCAAGGTGCAATTTCAGTACTCTGGCACGAAATTGTGGTTCTGTTTCCGATCCATTTAGACCACCTCTTATCGCAAATGCGAGCAGAAAGAGCAGTTTTTGCTATTTTAGTCATATGATTCAGTACATGTAAATATACATGTTAAAGTTCTCCAGTAAATTTGTATCAAATACCAACTGAGGCCTTCACTGGGTTAATTAATGGTTGATTCTTAAAAGTGATGTCATCCATAAAGTTTTCTTCTCCGGTCTTTCTTTTCAGTTGAGTGAATATTGTAGCCATTACACAACAGCAACAAACTTTTCCATTTGCAGTTTGTGATTTGAGTGCACAAGGGTCATAGGGCATGTGTACATTGCTAATTAATTACACAGCCTTCACATCTACCAAAATAGATACAAGAACTCTTCTGCACAACAGACTGGGGAGCTCCTGCAAGCAGGTTTGAGATGTAAACGTCAAGTCATTTGAAGAATCAGACTCATCATGAGGTTGCATCCTGAAATCAATCAGAGATGTGCAAATATTTATAGTGTTAAAATAAAATTCCAAACACTAACTGAAAGCAACTCCTGTCTATTAATCACAAAATTAATTAATAAAGTGTGTGTGTGTGTGTGTGTGTCTGATGACAATGCAGTAATAAGGCAGCAGGCTGGCTCCAAACACAAATCCAATACCGACTCTGCACCACAAAGCAGAATCGAACAGATCAAAACAGGCAGTTCTGTGAGTGTGGGTGTTGGTGTGGGGGTGTGTGTAAATGAGTGTGTACTTAGTAACATGTACCATCACAACTGTAAGTTTGTTACTAGTGAGCTGCCTCAAGACATAATTGCTGAGAGAGAAGAAATATAAGTGTGTGTATCTGTGCACCTGTGCACGTGTGTAATGTTACTGATGCCATGAGATACTAATGTTACCAACCACACACATGTAAAACAATTTTAGGTCATATATTTAAGCTAAATTCATTATACCACGTAATTCAAGGTGAAAATACACAGACATATTTTAAATAGTCTTCCAACATATTCTGTTGACAACTGAGATAAAGTTGACAAGGATAAAGTCAAAGATTCATTCTGAGATTCTGAGATTCAGAAGCACTTAACACTCCCTGCCACATGAAGATCTTCAGATCAGAAACTCTAAAAGCTATCAGCCAACCACATTCATCTGGTCCTTTAGACCTATCAGAACACTAACTATTGTGATCCTGCATTTGCATCATGGCAGAAAATTAAAAGGATTTTTTTACACACACAGAATAATAACAGAAAGCTTATAAATTGGAACTAAAACAAGCAATAAGCCCAAACGAAATATATAATCCAAAAAGAATTCCCATTAGGACAGTTGACTTACATGAGTTGAGCATCTTGTTTAGATTTGCTTCTATGCTTGCATACCCTCATGAAGTTGTGTATTCCATTTTCTTTTTGTATTATATTGTTGTATTTATTGCTTTATATTTTATGCCTGTCGTTAAATCCTATCCAACACTATATTACTTTAGATACTGCAAAGAACCAATGTCCCCGTGAGGATCAATAAAGTTTCATATTGTCTTATCACATCTTATAAAGTCAGCAACATCTGCAGACTTAGCTTAGAGCTGTTGTCCATTTTACTGTCATCTATTGGCATGTATACATTGACACACCCAAATAGCTTGCCTGCAGGCGCACAGACGAGCGTATTTGTAGATTGTGTCCTTGCCCATCAGCAGAAAATTTGTTATTGCACTTCAAAAACATCAAAAACCACTGTATGATTCTTATTTTCAGAGGAAGACAGAGAAAGAAAGACCTGTGAGAGGTGTGTAAAGTTTGGGTGAGCTGATAATAGAGGAATTATATAAAAAAGAGACTCATATAATAGAAAAGGTAGTGACAGACAGACATAAAAAGGGGAATGGATGGAGAAAAAAAACAGGTACACAAATGAATGAAAGGCTAAGAAGTAAAAAGAGAGGGTGAAGAGAGAAGAAACAGGCTTTTCTTCCTGAAATGTAATTTACTGACTCCACTGTGGTAATGATGCAGCAGTAAGACACGTAGGACAGACCACAGACCACTTCTTTCTCTTTCTGTCCCTTTCACAGTGTAATTACCATTCATCCCAAACACATATGGCTGTTGATTGTCATTCTGTTTGAGCTTTGAGACCATCGCTGTGTTTGTTTGTATCTGTGCTGCTCATTTCTAGCACTAATGACTTAGCTGGCTCCTTGCAGATAATGGAAATAACGGGCCTGTCATTGTCCAAACTTAAGGAAAGTCCTCTAACAGAAATCGCAGTCATTTCACTTGTTCTTCCCCTTCTTCCTCCTTCCTATCTCTCACTTTCATTACCCCGTTTTGATATCTCCCAGATCAATTTTCCATTCATCATGTCTACCAAACATCGTCACCCCCGTCAGCTTTTCATTTGTCTGCCGCAATCTCTCTTGCCTCATCGTCCTCTCCGTCTCCTTCCCTCCTTCTCTCCACCCTGACCTCTCCGCTCACTTTCCATTCCCCTCGTTTATGTCAGGCTGTTGACACTCTGTTTGAGAGCACAGATTAGCATTGTGTTTGTTTGTCTCTGTGAGCGCCTGGATTAATTTCTCACGCTAATGGCCTGACTGGTTATTAATGGATTATAGTGGTAATGGAGCTGTCACTTTCAAAACTCATACTCTTCTGTTTAGTCCTCCCCCCCATGTTCTACCATGCCCTTTCCTTCTATCTCTCCCGCTCCTTTGTACACTGTAATGTATATGGTCACATCAATATTTCACAACACTCTCTATTTATGTTGGCTATACATTTTCAGGGATGCATACCATATATACATACTGCTACTATGGCTAGGCCTATCTCTGTTTGATGTGCTGTTATTAACACACTATGAGCCCCATACACAAAGTATGACTTCCTGTGGTGGGAGGCTGTATGTTTACAGTGTGGCTTCTTCATAACAACCAGCTATATTTGTCTCAGGTTTAAAAAGCACCATCAAACCTTTGTAAATGTGCATAAGCTTTAAACGCCTTGTATCAAAAGTCACTGGCCTCTAGTTTGATGGTGATAGCACTAAAGAATAACTGCAGCCCTAACAGGTGTTGACATGAAGATGTGCTGTTGTTAAAAGTTAAGGTACTGTGGAGGTGGAGTTAGTAAAAAAATAAATAAAAATAATGAGGTGCATGGGTTTGTTTGTGTACCAGCCACAAGCTACTGATATTAACCTTTCTCAAAGCTAAACATAAAGCTATTTCCAAGCAGTTAGGTAAACAAACCTTATTTAACTGAGCATACAGCATAATCAGAGAGAAGCACTGGGGCCAATATTGATGTGAAAGTAAGGAGAGACTTTCAGATCGTATCATTTAGAGCCATTTACATTTATCTATATTTTCCTGGCAGACACTTCTGGCTGCATCTTATAGTTTAGCCACTACATTTTTTTCATGCACATAAACTGGGAGCCATGGGCCCACCGCCCGTGGGAGGTGCCGTAGGACTTTGGTGCATTATGACTGGGCGGCAGTTGCCCCCGCAGTCTGGGCCCGGACCCAGATAAGCGGCAGATGATGACATGACATAAACCGGGGGCAGTTGGGGCTTTACTGTCAAACCACAAACTTAACTCTTACTAGTCAAAGTACACCCCGAGCTCATAGAGTAATCTGGTATAAGAAGCGATATATAAGTGGGAAATTTGCCCTAGATTGTTAGATTTCTGTCATAAATGCAGCAAGAGATGTGCGCTATCATACAAGCGAAGTGTATGACAAGCATAACTGTAGCCCTGATAGCAACTTTCCATTACTTAGATAGCATCCATCCAGGATATAAAGATGAGGTTTTCACAGAAACAAAATAAAGAGGCTACACTTGAGAAATAAACTTTACAGCCTACTGATTCAGATTGTGTTCCAGATGTAAAGATTGTGTTGGTGTTGTGTGGTTATAACAAGTACTCAAACATAAATGAATAGAAATTTCAAGGTGTTATGTTTACTTTTACGCCATGTTCAAAACTCTATAAGGACTAAGAATGTAACAGGCATTGTCCTTAGAGTGACCTGACCATATTTTAAGACAGACTTACCTGTTGTACCGTCAGGGGAAGAAAGGGATCGGGTAAGACATGAAAGGAAAACAACACAATAATTTGTTAAGTTACAAACTGATAAGCTCACAGACACACAAACACAGGTGTATCTTCATTCTAACATCAAATAATTAAATCCAAACTCACATACACAGTCACATTTAATGCACCAACATTGATCAAATGTGTGTGTGTGTGTAATTGGATATCTACCTTGTGTGTGTGCGTGCATGCGTGCATGCGTGCATGCATGCGTGTGTGCCCCTTCAGAAGTTGTTGCCAAAGTTGTAAGGCTAGCTTTACAGTAAACAGACCACATCTTATTAAATTTAAGCAGGACACTTGGAAAAGTATGTTCCACACAACACACAAGCAACATATATATTATACACACACCTGTCACAAGTTGTTGTCTTTTACTTTGACCTTTACTGCAAAAGTATGAAACTAGGCCAGTCTTAAAATCTGAGTCAGGAATATCACAGTCTGGAAATTCTGGCCCTTTCCTTGCTGAGTGTCCTTGTTAAACCAGGGTGGGGGAGGAAAAGTAAGAAATGTGAATAAAGCACACACACACTGAAAAAAGGCACAGTTATCTCCATCTTTTCTGTAACATACATCTAGTACATTATTTGTCATTTCATTTGGAGGGCTTGTTGTAAATACAGTTACTGTGGAGAATACAATTAAAGCTAAAGATACAACCTGATCACATACGCCAGTCTAATGTTCTGTTGGTGTTATCAAGGAAAGAAATCAGACACTCAACTAAAGAAACAAAACCTTTGCTACAGGTATCTATATGAGCACAACCAATTAATGCCTTGAGTCCCCTCGCACCAGCTTTCATCTGGATGGCTCACAGCCTCATGAAACTACTCTTCCCAGGGACCTTATAGTCATCATGGGAAGCTAGTGTAGTTCTTGTATCCTAGGAAGTGAAACAACTAAAGCTCGGCTGACAGAATTTCAGCTCTGGCAAACAGCGTGCTGAGTGCCATATGGACACACACACACATACACACCCTCACACACATACTATACAAAAATACAGGCACACGTAATGATAAAAAGTACTTTCACTGGAAGTGAGTAGTAGAAACTCTCACCCACTCTCTCTTCCTGAGAAGCCAGACAGAGAAAGTGAGAGCGAGTTGGTACTGGCTGTTTCCATCTAAATGTCACAGCTCTCACCATGAAAAGCTGAAGTAATAAAAGTAAGAACACATACAAGCAAGGGGTCATGAACTTTTTCAATTGAATGTGTGTGTATGTTTGTCTATGTTTCTCTGTGTGTGTGTGTGTGTGTGTGTGTGTGTGTGGGGAGGGGGGGCAACCTGCACCCATGTGTGCACTAATGCTAGTGCAAACGCAAGTAGTTTACTGTGCTGTTGATTACTTGGAATGTAATCAACCAAAGATCATTAAACAAATCACTTAAACTACATGTAATGCCAGCATGATGATATCTGTGTGTGTGAATGTACGCTTCGTAACCCAAAACTGTTTTGGGGGGGATTTACACAGATAAAAATACTGCAAAATATATATATACAGGATAAATATCTAATTTAAATTATTATAAATAACAATATGCAAGCAATAAGCAGTCCATGACAGCCCCAACTAAACTACATTACCCAGGGGAGACTACGTGACAGAAGTGGGCTCATCCGTCTTTACTGTCACCAACCTGTCTTTCTCTGTCAGCCCGTCACAAGTCTGACCTCTCACTACTGTTTTTGTGGCTCCAAAAGGGTAACATCCTACCCAACCAGTGCCAAAGGCAGATTAATCAAGCTAACATTAGGGCTTGTTAACACAGTTTTTTCTTAAATAAATGCACATTGTCACAAAGTCATATAGTATATTTTATTCACAGTTTTCACTCACTCATAAAAGTAAATGCTTAATCATTTGCTGATATCAGTCCATCATGTGCAAAAGGGGGCTACTGGCGCTTCTTTCGTATTTCCAGCACTGCTTATTATTTTATCATAGAGTTGAAAAAAATCTGAATCAGTCTGTTTCATGTTTCATATTTTCATATTTTCATTTTAAACATATACACTGATTAAAATACGTCTGTGATAAGCAAACATCGGCTGATAATATCGGTCCATCATCAGTCTGGCTCTACAGCAGTTCAAATTAAAAGTTCTAGCTAAATGAATCCCATAATGGCACTAGTTAAAATGGTGCCGTCCACAGTGAAGCCACGTCTGCCAGTATTGGCAGGGATGGACCAGTTTTATCTGTCAGTTCCAGATAAGCAGCTCCCACTATTGATCAGCAGGATCCCAGTTCACCTTATTATCCAACTCAAAATCCATGAGAAAGTCACTGGGAACGTGCCAAAGGCTGGTGCTTTCAAGGTTAGAAGTGTACACACACATATACACACAAGCACGCACACGAACCAGAGACAGACACAGAGAAGAGGGGAGGTTTAAAGTGATGGACTTTATTCCATGTGGCCTGCTGGGTGTGTGGCTCATTAAAATGTGATTGAAGCTGCAGCTCAGAGGCTGACTCAGCTGAGTTTAATTAAAGCTGTCAAACTATTCTTGTGTCACCCTCCAACATGCATATGCATAAATGTATTCATTTTCGCACCCACACCCATCTTACTCTGTTTCTCTCTCTCTCTCTCTCTCTGCCATCATTTACAATGGGACATTCACATGACCAATCTCCCTTTATTCATCCCAAAGACATGACTGGTCATTTGGCTTCATTATTCTTCCCATGTCATTCCTCCGCCCACTGCTCGATCACTGGGACTGCCCTTGTCAACACATGTACGTGCCTGTATCACCGCAACCGTACAGAAATGGTAGATGATGTAGACGGGGGTGACGGATTGGAGAAAACGTAGAACTCTGTCACTCTGATTGTTATTAAGTGGGAGGGTCTCTGGTCATGAGGAAACATGACGTGCGGAGACATGGAGCTCCAGAGCTTTGCAATTTTTCTCAAAAAAAAAAAAACAAAAAACCTGAAACTGAATTGTTTAAAAAAGAACATGAACAAAAAGTTGTTCTACTGATGCTCTACCAAAGAATGTTGAGGCTGGTGCACTCATGCATTCTTCCTGGGCATGTGTATATTTAACGTTATTGACATTCTAACATATTATGTTAACATACAGTTGTTGTTACTATAATACAGTGGTGTAGTTTGGTGTAGTTTATTGTAGTGGGTATACTGTGATGATACCCTGCCAGCCCGGAGTGACAGCCCATAAGTACCCCTCACCACTCTCACTAACACATACAGTGCATTCATCCACACATAATCAAGAGCATTCTGACAGACTGGGTATGTATTATCAACAATTTAGCCCTATTATAAGCAACACAAGACTTTCACAGCTGATGACATTTACAGCTGGTGAGATTTAAATGCTCTGATTTTCCGCTGTTTTAGTGTTAATCACCATCCTGGGTGATTTCGCATGGCTGCTTTGACAGTCAGTGCTACGCGTCACACGAGGGTTCATCACAATGATAGATCTTTGAGCTTCTCAATGGTGGTCTGGATTAGAGTGAGAATAAAACATAAAAGAGGAAAGGAAAGGAATTTTAACGGTATGTTCAGTTATCTTTCAAACCACTGTCAAACATAGGCTATGTATCAGATTAAATTTAGGGGAAACGCGTCCAAGAACTGCTGCAAGAGGAATAAGCTTCAGAGACAGAACTCCTAAATAAATACAGGCTGAAAAGGCATTTATCAACATTCTCAAATTATCCTTACTGGGTTTTCTGTGTATTAGCCCACAAGGCCGTGTCGTAGCGTGTAGCTGCCTATTGCATAGACTACACTACTGCTATAATACGTCTTCGTTTTTTTGTTCTTCAGTTGCAGCACCACTCTGTGTCAATGCAGTGGTCTATGTGAAATGAGACTTCTTTAAGTCAAATCAGTTTTATTTATATAGCACCGAACAGATAACAGATAACAGAAGTTATCTCAAGGCACTTTTTATATAGAGCAGGTTTAGAACATACTCTTTATATTATCTACAGAGACCCAACATTTCCCCCAAGCACAAGCACTTGGCGCAAGCACCTTTAGACCTAAGGTGTTTAACTGAATAAAACATAAAGTACTGTATACTAAGTACAGGAAGTTTTTTTCCCCTTAACAACTTGCTCAAAGATCGATTGGAAAATGGTATATACCAAACTCAATCCTGTATCTGCATTGATGGTAACGGACCACATCTGCAGCACACGATGTCACACACGTGATACATTACATTAAAAACTCAAGCACATTCACAACAGGAGGGATCTTGTTTGTGTAGCTGTAAAGAACTTAATGACCATGTCCTATTATCTTTGGTGTAGTAATGAAAAAATAAATCTTGTTATACTTCAGGAAGGCTACAGACATGGTGTAAATGTACTAGTTTCACATGAAAAATAGTATATAAATTGTACACCATCTGATCAAATGTCAGGCTTTGTTGAATGCTGTTTTAAGTCCAAGGCGTGGCACAAATCCTTGTAGGAGTATATACAAATAATTAGGTTGTGTTATAATATTTTTCAAATACTTTCGGTAATCTTTTATGCAGCCTTATTCTGTTTGTCGTATTCATGAATTTGTGTGTCATTCACCTGTGAACAAACCACCTGCTATCCTCTGGTGTGTAATATCATTTATCTGGATTATGACTCCAAGTAAAACAAACCTCATCAGATTCCAAATCCTTTAAGATTTGTGTATGTTTGCTTTGCAGATTGTGTTATGAAAGCATCTGCAGCCGAATGGAGATACAGGCTTAAGTATCAGTGGTGGATGCTTAAGTAGCTGATGCTGGTGGCTTGCTGTTCATGTGTTTTAAGAACTGAGGTTCAAAAAACAAAAGCCCAGTTTGTGCTTTATGTTCACTTATGAATCCTACTTTGTACTTTCATTTAACTGTTATAATCAATTAGTGTATACTGTATCATTAAAAAAAAAAAAAAAAAAAGGCACACAGTCCTCTGCTCCTACTCCTCTGTAACTACATTTACACTACAAAAGCTATAAAAAATTGACTTTTAAATTAGAGTTTCTCCTTCAAGCCTGTATCCTGTATGTGTTCAACATTTTAAAAAAAATTTAATAGGATATAAGGGATAAAAACACCATCTGGCTTAAATCTAGTTACTCGTGTACTCGTGTCTCGCTGGGTTTGAAAGTCAGCCTGAAACAGGACGTCCAGCCAGCTGTTAGACTGACAACACTGTGGCATCTGATTGGAGAGTGGTTGTGTAGTGCCAGAGGAAATGGGTGTAAAGTTGACAGTGGTGGGCTGCAACCAGCTCCAGCACCACCACCATCCTCCAATTCAAAAAATCCTTAAAGCAGAGCACCCATTCCAATACGGTTTTTATCCACTTGAACTTTTCATTTCTGACCTTCAACACACAGCAGAAATTACTGACTCACCACTACTCTGGCAGCTGAAACACGCTGATACAGAGCCTGAAAATATTCTGGACTCTTCTGAATTAAAAGTGGACAACAGCAACAATGTGGCGCTGACCATGGTGCTGAAATTGAATGCCTGGATTACAGCTGAACGACTCACATGCAGTGGAGGTGTAGAACAAAAGCTCTTTTCTACCCTGCTACCATAAAATTACATATATGGCATAGTAGTATAGTAGTATACTATATTACATAAAATATATTTTATGTAATTCAGATCATTTTACATCTCTGCTGCCATGTTAGCAATATGGATGCCAGTGTCCATCTGTTGGTTGGACCACTGCTTTGGTGAAAAATGGAACATTTTCTGGATGCATTGAGATTTGGCACAGCTATACATGGTCCACAGAGAATGAATCTTACTGACTTTGGAGATCCAATGGTTTTTTAACTCTAGCGCCACCAGCAGGTTGTGATTTTTAGTTTTTAGTAACACATCTTGATGCCACAAATAATTTGGTACAATCATTCATGTCTCCCTCAGGATGAATTATAATAATGTGTGGTCCCTTAACCTTTTATCTTCCATCATCAGGTCAAAATTTTAATATTTCCAATACTTTAAGACCAAAGACCTGCAAAACTAGTGATTTCCCATCAGCTTCAGCTGTAGTTTGTGTTTAGTGCTAATTAGTCAATCGAAACACCTATGCTTTAATGACAATATCACAAGACAAGACCACTAGTCCATGAGACACACCAATCTGTAAACAACTCATCATAAACAAACTCTTTAAAGAAGCCTCTTGATAGCAGTTCTAGTTAAGTCTTCAGAGAAACTAATACTGTCTGACTACATTACCCATAGGGCTATTGGTTTAACTGTCCGCAAACATATGTAGAAAGCCCATGACTGTATATTGAGTATTCAATCAGCCCCTAAGGGCTTAACTATTCGTTGCCATTGTCTACAATTCCCAAAAGTTTAACTGTCATAAACAAGAGTACAGCAGGGTGTTACTTAGCTGCAGAGAATGACAAAATGATGCAGTAAGGAATATGGAAAGGCACCAAAAGCTACAAGGAACAGATCTTCCTCCCCTCCTCTCCTCTCTCTCTGTCTCTCTCTCCCAGGAGCATCACATGAGCTGCAGTAGCAGAAACCTCTTGAATTATTGAAGCAGACAAGACATCTCTCAAACCCACACACACTCTCACACACAAACAGAAACTGTATCCCTGCCCTCAGGGGGAAAATGAGATAATGACGAATTCAATCTGACATGGTTTTAGAGACCATAAACATCAGAGTGAGAGAAGGAGAGAAGAAGAGAGGGAGGAAGAGGAGAGAGGCTGACACTGATCGAAAGGAGGACTGGGGAGGTGTGAAAAAGAGAAACAGACTGCCCATGATTTATTTCAGACGGTGACACTCAGGGCTGGAAAGGCTGCTTTCACTTGTGATCTGAGCAAGACGGCCCGCTTGTAAATAAAATCCGCTGCATTACGTAATTGATTAGACTGTCTCCGAAGCACAATACGTAGCCAGGCAATTTATTCCAAAGAACGATGTGTAATTTAAATGCCGCTCATATGATCACCTGCATCAGCTATCACGATGGGCAAAGCAATGATTGTGTCCATCATCTCTGTAACAACTACTGTGATTACAGGGAACAAGCAGAGGCATACACATACAATCAATCAAAGCACAGAGCTCCTTTATAAATCAAAAGATATAACCTCATTACATGATAGTGAAAAGAGGAAAATGTTGGTCCAGAGTGCGGCAGCAGCATATTACAAGACATAAAATACAAAAGAATGGCTGTTGAGACTGAAACAAAATGAGCAGCACTAAGAAAAATATATGATTACTTCTCACGTTCATTTTCATATTAATGTGAACATTCATAACTCCTACCTATTACCTTTGCGTGTAGTTTTTCAATAGAGACCTTCAACTGGTCAAAATCAATAACTGTTTCATAAGCTTCTTTGCAAAAGAATCACTTGGGTTAACATACTAACAGGACTGACTAAAGACAGCATGTAAAATTTATTAAACCATAATCAAAGAATGAATGTTTAGCCTGTCCACCACTTTGGTCCAGCCTGGAATTTCTTACTCAGCTACTGGTTCAGCTGATATGAAATTTGACACAGACATTCATGGTCCCCAGAGGATTAACCTTTGACCCTCCCCCCCGAATTTTAATCTAGCGTGACCCTTTGGTCCCCATTTTGTCCACTTATTTGTTTATGCAAACCCTGCTAAACTAAAGGCATTCCCATCATTTACATTTGTACTTTGTTTTTAATGTTAATTAGCAATTTAACATGCTAGCAGGCTACTTAAGATGGTGAACATGTTAAACATTATACTTACTAAACATTAGAATGTTAGCATGCTGATGTTTAGCCAAAGAAGGAAAATCAAAGAAAGAGACACCAAACCAAGGGAAGACATGATAAACAAAGAAAATTAACTCTGACTGATCAAGAAGATTCTTTTGTATTTCAAAGACTGATGTGCTTCTGAAGTCTAAGCACCTTTTTGCAGTCAGAAATCATAGGGTTAAAGAAGGACTTTCTATTTGGCAGAGTAACAAGCGGGCAAATAAGACTGCTATGGCTCATCTCCGCTCATAGATTGAACTTATAAAACAGATTACAAGAAGACAAATCAAACACTGGCATATGGAAAGATGTAGAAGGAGCCAAACCCTGAGGAAGAAACATCTGATCACACAGTAGAACCTCCACACAGCGGGGGTGACAGCTTCATTAATAGCAATGGCAACAGAAACACTCACACAAGCACATACAAAACTACTGTGACATGTATACGTCCATATTTTTACTCTGACATGCAGAAATGATGATCAAAACAAGCTATGCATGTTTTATACATGAAACTATAGTTTTGTTCAAACTCCGGATCTGACACTCACACACACATTGTTATTCCCCCCTTCCATCAAAACCAGCTGCTACAAAACGAGTGAAAATCCTACAGTATTATAGACATATGTTGACAGAAAGCTGGGTGCCTGTCATTAAGTAGATTTTCAAACATCAATGGCAGACATCCATGGAGATGAAACATGTTAGAAATACAGAGAAGACAGCTTGAAACCATATGGATCAGAACCACATGCAGGGTAATGGCATATTAACTCTGGAAATTAAATTTAGAATGAATCTCTTTTAGTACTGAAATAATGAGTCGATTAATCCATTAGATGATCTAAAGACATGAACTTTCTGTGGTTCTACATTTTAAGATGTGAAGATATGCAGGTTTTCTCAGTTTAACATCATTGTAAACTGAATAACTTGGGGGTATGGGGCTGTTGTTCAGATAAAACAAAAAAAAAACATGTCACCTTGGGCTCTTTTTCACTATTTTATACATTTTGTAGCCTAAATGATTAATCCGTTTATTGGAAAAAAGTCAATATATTAATCAATTTCAGTAGCTTTTTGGCTGTGTTTTCTGTATTTGTTTTCTATAAAAACACTTTATTTCTGTAGTTGGTTGTGCTTTCTCAGCTTTTTTTTCTAATTATCAAATTAAGATGTTTTCTTAATTTGCTTGTGTTTTGTCTACTTGAATGTGTTTTTTTAAGTTGCAGTGCATTGAGCCCTCAGGACCATCATAGGTTTCTCTGCCTTGGCAAACGTATAGCCGAAAGCAAGCAGATAATCAGACGGCATCTCTTCAAAACAATCAACAGCTTAGCAGGGGAGCTTCATATCAGCACCAAATAGACTAACAGAAAGACAATCCCTACAGAGAGAGAAGGGAGTGTAGAGGGGCTGCCATGACAAAGCTGACTGAAGCACAGACATAGACACACACACACACACACACTTTCCATTGATGATGGATTCCACAATTTCTCTGTCTGTCCATCTGTTATGCCCACAGTGTTGATGGGCTTCACATTAAAGCTCCTCCTCTTCCTCTCTTCTCTTACCATCTCTTTTTTCCATTTCCTGTTTCTTATCATCAGCCAAAATTACACTGGCAATCCTTGAGCTCTCCTGCTTTGTCTCTGTCTCTCTCTTTCTGTTTTATTGTCCAACACACACACACACACACACACAAACACATGCACAAACCTCTCTCCTAACCTATTTATCCTGGTCATAGGGGACAGTGACCTTTGTCTACCCTGCAACCGAATTGCCCTCCAGTGTGCTTGTGTGTGTGTGTGTGTATGTTTTTGTGTGTGTTCTAACATATGTGTGTTTGTGTGTATCCTCCTGCCTTTTCACACTCTCATTGATTACATCAAGGCTCCAATCAGGGTTACTAGGCCTTGTAAATTTACTGATCAGTCCCCCCCCACCAAGAGCCTCAGGGTGGATGGGAAGCAGTGTGTGGGTGTGTTTTTGTGTTTGTGTGAGCTTTCATACACATGCAGAGACAGCAGTTAGAGAGAGACGTGAAAATTTTCTGCCAGTCGGTTTAAAGAGGTACTACCTGACACAGAAAAATGCACTTGTCCTTCTCCACGCACACAACCACAATCCGTCAGTGTAGAGATTAGAATCAGCATTTTCTCATTTGAAATCAATAGCACAGTGAGAAATATGCATGCAGAAGGAGAGCATGCAAAGAGAAAGGGGATGAAAAGCGCAGAAAGCATGAGAGAGAAGGTTTATTTTGAAGGGCACTGTTTCATCAGGAATAAGTCGAGTAGAAAACGAGCGACGGAAGAGCCAGGAGACAGAGGAAATGATAAAAGGTATGAAGAGAAGGTATAGAGGCAGCTTAAGAGGAGAAAGAGAAATAGAGGACAGAGCAGGAGAGTGATAAGAAAGACCGACAGCTGTTCAGCCAAGTCTTCACTTAATTGATGGAAATTTTATATGTGTGCTGGGGAGTATTCACTCAAAGGGTTTGTGTGTGTGTGTGTGTGTGTGTGGGAAGGTGAAGGTGACTCCAGGGTTTGTCTTGTCTACACTGCTTCTCTAAAATACACTCCACCCTTCCCCCCTCAGCTGTACCACCAGCCCATCAGAACACACACACACACACACGCATGCACGCACACATCTAGGCACAAACATAGGTATAACAGAAGATGACCAGTTAATTTAGATGCAGTGGGAAGCTCCCAGATTTGAATGTGTTCACTGTGAGGTGGGGTGAAGCTGATAAAGAACATGAATGGTCAGCAAAACCCTTTCATTTGTAAATGCAAAGGAGAAAAACATGTTATACAAGTTACCAGACCAACCAGCTTCGAACTGAAAATAATAGTGTCACTCCAGACAATTCCATACCTGCAAAACACACAGTAACTCAAAAATTCTTGCACATACACACATGCAAACCACACATGCACACACAGTCCTCTTATTTTGATAAAGAGAGACAGCGGGGGTCTGTGACTGGCAGCCCCGGAGAGACTGTCGTCTCGGAAAAGAGAGTACTGCTGATAAAAGATGACAACATTTAATTCTCACCATGAGACAGAGCTGCGACAGGCCGCACACACTAACACACACACTTACATTGCAGGCACACAAAAATACACACAGCAGTTTGTAACTTGCAAAGAGTTTCAACCTGCCACCAGGTCCACCAGGCTCAGGAATAGACAGTCTGGAGACAACATGCATTTACACAAAATATATGAGGAAATATGCAGCAGACATCCAGTGTCCCTCACAAATAAGATTTTGTGCATTTCTGTATACCTGACAGCATGCAAACAGGCTGGAAGACAGGGTTTCAGAAAGAAAAGAGAAAAAGCAGGAGAAGGTGGATGGGGACAAGAAAAGCCTCTTTTAGGAGGAACAAACAACAGGCTCAGAAGAGTGGAAATAACTTTTCGACCTCTTGAGGATAAAAGTGGGACTACCTGAATGGCAATGACAGCTTTTTTGTCACTACTTGCAGGCAAAGATTCTGACAAGAGACACAAGGCAGGAGAGGAGAGGAGACGAGATGATAACAGACAAAATTAGACAAGATGAGATGACACGAGGGCCTGTTATGTTTAACAAAAGAAGCCAAAGTTTTAGGATGTTAAATGTTGTCTAAAAGCAAGCAGACAGCAGTCCAGCCTAAAATTAATAAGTACATGAGTAAATATCTGATTTGATCGGTTCTCTACACACACAAATTTAACACTGATGCTCATGTTATGCACTGCCTTTCTGACACTAATGCTTACTGTACATTCACCTCAATACAAACTACCCAATAATTTCCTTGCGCTATATAAATCCACCAATAATAGGCTCGCTGAGGCCAGAATAGCAGAACTGGCTTGAACTGGCCTGTTCAGCAATCCATGGACCATAATATGTATTAGCAGACAGCCTTCACTACTGTATAAAAAGTAATTATACACGGAGCTTTTCAAACTGTTGTTATCCAAACTGTAAATACTGGTGTTATATTGTTACATGTCTCCACTCTTACGACTTTGCCTTTTAATAAATCTGCACTGTTAAAAATAGTTTTGTTCCACATTATCATACAGTTTTTCCTCTAATGGCTGCAGAGGGCATGTACAATTGAGGTCGGTGATTCTGACACATAAGGTGATGGAGGCGTAATTAGCCACATAATTTAGAAACAGTGAAGGGCCGTGATTGTCCACTAAAACTGTTATTATTAACGAGACTTTAGGAAAGTGTTGTCAGATTTACTCAACTGCATTTCTGTCTGAGGAGAGCTCGAAACAATGACTGTAGTTATATTGGATTCAACCATGAGTGCTGCTGTTTCCAGATTTGGATCTCTCATTAAGATTTTCTGTTGTCACTGTTGAAGCTAGTTCTACTATTGTTCCAGCTGGACCCTTCATATTCACTTTTGTCCTGACCAGAATACGTCCTGAATACTTTGATGGAGCCAACAACATGAGGCAGCTGCAGGCTTACTACAAAGTTGACCCTGCCTGGAACAGAGACACTGTCAAATTCATTGCTGCATACAAATGCATGTATATTCACTGCCGCTACATTTATATGCATAAAAGCTTATGAAAATTAAAGTAGTGATTATAACCTAAGGAAAATTGCAATACTGGCAAGAAAAACAACAAGTGATTTGGCAAAAGAGCAGCAAAGGTGGTTTGGCAAAATTAAAGATTAAGGAACAATTTAATTGGTTGTAAACATTTAGATATCCTCAAACAAGCTGAGCAAACTCCAAACCATCCATATGGAAATAAAAGACGTGCACTAGGAAAAGAAAATCAAACTCTAATCCACAAGACAACTCAACTAATCATAATGTTTAGACCATATCCAGACATTTTCACAATGGTGACTGGTGTGGGAAGAATTAGACGAGCTCAGAGAGCAAGCCTGTCCATGCACTTCAGTCTAATATGGTGCGTCATTTATTCCACAAATGTGTGCTTTTGTCTCCACAAACCAACTGAAATCCATGTTTACCCGCAAGAATACAAACAAGAAACAAAGACATTGGCTTTGTTTTCACTGAGGAAAAAATAATTTTGAACTGATGGAACGTGACAGGATAGCTTTAATTTCTGCTGCCTATCTTTCTTCAGTGGAGGAGAACTTGAATAAAGGAGCCTCTGTCTGAATTGCACTTATCGTTCAATGCAATACAATCCGGTTATTAGGAATATAACTATTTAAACAAATAAATCAAATCCCATTTTCCTTATGTTTTTTACAATAAGCTACTTGAACTCTGTTAAACTATTACACCAGCTCCCCCCGCCAACAAACGGACCCTCATACATTATGCAGGAGGGAGCAAGTGGCTCATCAACAGGGATGCAGAGTGAAACATGGCAGGCAGAGGAGACCAGCAGAGAGGAGGAGTCACGGGTGAGGGCAGAGGGAGCGGGAGGAGGAGATAGAGAGGGGCTATGGTTGAGGAAGCACAGGGTCATTCATTGCTCTGGAGACAGAGGAATAAAATGAGAGAAAAATAGAGGCACAGAGGAAAAATGTGGAGTTCATGACTCAGTGAGGGAGGAGAGGGGGCGGGATTGATTGACATGACATTGACGTGACAAACATGAAGGATTGTTACACACAGCTACTGTGCTTTACATGTTCAGGATGTAAAGGATAATAAAGGATTAAAAATTATGACATCAAATCAACTAAACGGCGCTTGACAGCATTTTTTAGTGCTATATTCTGACTGGATGGTGTATGAACGTGGGTTATCGCAGCTGTCACACTGTGGGACTTTGATCTTAAATTGCCAGGATTCTGAAGCAGACTGTTTTTGGTCACCAAAGCTCTAAATCAGCTGTCTCACAGTACGATTTAAGACCACCATTTTTCACTGGTGACCAATGATTTCGCCACAATTTTTTCATCTGGAACAGCCAAATACTGCACAGTGCCTTTCAGCACATCATGATCAAAATGACAGTACCTCTTAGATGGTTGCTCAGTAGTTTAAGTTGATACATACAGAACCATGTTTTGTTAATCATAGCTCTTGCTGTCTATGATTTTAAAGGGTACAGTGCCAGAGGAGAGGAGCAGGGGAGTGACTAAGAAAGATGGCAGAGGAAAGAAGACACAGTAGGACAAAAGACAGCAAATGTTGCAGGAGACAAATTACGACCAGCAGGTTTCCCTGTGTGATAGGGCAAACATTACACACACACACACACACACATGAACAGGAACACACACATAAACACAACAGCAGCTCCTGCATTTGGTTGGTAGCACTGCTTGAAATATTAAACATAAATGTCACAGCCCTTTCCCCCTATTCATTGCTCCTCCTCTACCCTCCTTACCCTCCCTCATCTCCATTCCTGTCCTCCACCCTCCTCTGACAGTTTCCTGTTAATGAGTTTCATTTGCACAGGAGACCACAGAGGGAAATAAAGAGTGGGCACACACACACACACACACACACACACACACACTGCAGGTAGTAGAGCCCTGGCTCTGAGTGTACACAGACATGACTAATACTAGCTCTCACATCACGGCTCCAGTACTGTATAGGGAAGGCCAGCTCTAATAAGGCCAAAGTTAGCCCACTGTCTACTCAAATCTCTGGAGAACACGTTAGCAGGCAGCAAAAGACACCATAATGTCAAGAGTATGGTATCAAATACAGTGCCAGCGGATACACTACTCAGCCTGAAGACGACTGGTTAGACTAGAGTGAGTGTCAACTCTGCATTGTCGTTACTTGCCAGTAAAATTTTGATGTTGAGAATACTCTACTATGACTAAAGTAAACACATAAGCTTGTCCTAATTCTTTGAAGAACAAATGGCATGCATAAATGTTTCTGGATATCAAGATTTGGTCTCAGTTTGTAAATTATTTAAGAGAGCTCAAGCGGTATCCTAACCCATTTAGGAGTCGCCAGCAGATGGTTGTGTTTCACACAGAGGTGGAGGTCAGGCACTTTCCAGTCATGGAGAGATGTTTTGGGAATGAATGATGTGTATGAGTTGGAGTCACTGAGTTGACTGAAGATACAGAGTCTTTCTCAAATGCCATGAGTAACAACACGCCACAAGAAAGCTTAAGTCATTATGTGCATGACATGTTGGATTCAGTGTCAATACAACCAATCGCTTTCACTTTGTCTATGTAGTTTTAAGGTCACATTGTTTAGCCGCATCACATAAATTCTTTCCCAGCTCTTCATCAAAGCTATACGAGAGTGAAATAATCAAACTCAAGACTTCATGCTTTTATGGCTGCACCATTCTATAACATAGAAATGGTCTGGGTGTATTGTGCAGCACTCTGTGCACATTTTCTCTCAAATTCAGACTGATATATTTGGTATCTTGAAAAGCCTCTCTACTAAAAATATGGTTCTGTGGGTTTGAACAATGTGGCTTCAAAGCAACTGGCTGATTCTGTGCTTCAGTTCTTATTTTACAAGAATTAGACCTACATTTCATTATCACTGTGGTTAGCACTTGAGAATTAGACTTTAGTGACTTTCATCATCTTTATACAAAGCACCTACTTTATAGACGCAGTCCTCTTCTACCATTCTTAAGAGCATTTCATAGAAGTTTTAAACATAGGAACCCGGGTTTCAAAACATGAACCAAATCAGTCAACCATGGCGATTTATACAAGGGAGCACCAACGTGGCTGCTTCTGAGAAATTATCATCCAACCTATGCCTGATATCGCTGAAGAAACAAGCCTCTGTGATTCTCCATAATGGATTCAGAGCCATATACATCTGAACCACACGCATAGTGATTACACCATCTCCTAGTGCAGACTACAGACTAAACATGTACTGTATGTTCTTTTTCAGAGAGCTTGTGAAAGTACTGTCAGGCAAACAGGAAAGGCAGAAATACCAAACATTTGACTGAAATAGACAAACAATTATAGGAGATGAAAGCCCACTGTTATGGTCTGGCTACTTGGAAAAAAAGAAACAGGCAGTCCAGCTGGAAAATCAATCAGTCAGTCCAATCATATCATGTAATAAAAGAATTTTTCCATCATGAGCATACAAATCAAATGTTCTCTATCTATGAGTCTGACTGTCTTTCAACCAGGGTCTGAACCTGCTGAGTTTCTACAAGGTGGATTATGCCTGCTGGCAAGTGCTCAAGTAGGCTCACAGGGTGTATCAAGGGCGTAGTGTGCTCTCTCTCTCTCTCTCTCTCTCTCTCTCTCTCTCTCTCTCCCTCTCTCACACACACACACACACACAACGAAGCTAATTATAATGCCCCTTTTGGCTAGATGTTGTGTCTCTCAGTGCAACTCACATCTCTGAATCTGTTCCAGGATCTGTCCTTGTTGTACTGAGCCGCGGTGCTCAGCCATTTGTCGTTACTGTTACCGGAGACCGCCGTTTCTCTGCTCAGCAAGAGAGCCACGACAGGTAGCAGAAAGAAGAACATCTTCTGAAAGCAAAGACAGAGAGAGTGTGTGTGAGAGAGAGAGAGAGAGAGAGAGAGAGAGAGAGAGGGAAAAAAAGCAGAGGGGTGTAAGACGTATAGAGCCATTCGGAGTGAGAGCACCTGACACAGGAGGTGAGAAGGATGCTGCAAAGTGCAAGAAGAGCAGAACCAAGTGAGACACAGCACTTTACAGAACACAGAACTCTCCCACTGTGACGCACAGTGGGTCAGAATGTCACCACAGAACACAGAGCGGAAAACTAAACAAATTAATAAATCAGAACCATCCACTGTTTATGTTCTCACTGTGTGGAGAGAGAGAGAGAGAGCTCATTTCACCAAATTGCTGATCCTTCTTCTAATCGGATTACAAACATTGGAGAGTTGTCACCGCGGCAGATGGGGGCACCGCGTAACGATTAGCTCACCAGCTTCCCATCCGCCAATTTAAAAAGCAATTAGCGGCGTCAACACAATTGCCGTCCCCCCCACCACCACCACCCCCCCACACGGAGCTTTGTCTTGGCTTTCATCTGCTTTCTTCTCCATCCAGCGAGCAGCAGCGAGTCGACAAATGGGCGACCGGGCTACTGACTTTCATTTCCAATTTCTATTTCTTTCTCACAGCGCCCGCAAACGCTTAATAACAGTGCTTTTTAAATTTATTTTTAAATGAAAAAATAAAATAAAATAAATTTAAACCTACCTGGGATACTTCGTTGGTGTCCAATGCCGATTCCCGGGGGAAAATAAGTCCACGGCCCCGGGCACTCCGGTAGCACCCGACTGCTTGTAGGATTGACGGCAAAAGGGAGCTGAGAGGACGAGCGGTCCAGGAGCTTTCTCCTCCCCCTCCTCCTCCTCCTCGGTCACCAGACACCGCCTCTCTCTCTCTCTCTCTCTCTCTCTCTCTCTCACACACACACACACACACACTTTCTCTCTCTCTCCAGTACGCACTAACCGTGTCATTGATTTTCAGCAGGGGGGGATTTTTTTTTTTCTATTCGCACCAGAGCGCAGACAGGATTTAGAAGCCGTGTCGAAGAAGCGCTGTTCAGGGTGTACAAACACAAATTTCATTTTAGTCACGCACCTCTGTTGTGGAATTTCAAGCTCGTGTGTCCAACCATAGTAAATACAATTAAGTGACACAAACCGTCAAATCAGCGCCGTTTTGGAGCCTGAAACGTCCCACAGCGGATGTGTTGATCTGTTGAAAGTAGTGCGTCTTTTTTAGCACCACAGACAGAGGCAGGCCACATGAAACGCTCTTTTTTTATATATGTGAAAACACTATTTATAAATGGGCCACATAACTAGGACGTTCTTTTTTATTTATTTATTTTTTTAAAGGGAAAAATGATATATGTTTAAATATTTAATCTGTGACTCTTTGCTTTGACTCTCCCTGGGTTTGTGTTCGCTTTGGCAGCAGTCTTGTCTCTCTTTTTCTCTGTCTCTCTTTCATGCGTGTCCGGATGAGAGTGTAGTTTCAGCGAGGACATAGTGTCTGTGTTGGTGCTTGTGTTGGTGTCTGTGGTGAGTAGGGCTGTCTAGTTGTAAAAATGAGCTTTCTTTGTGGTGCAGTTCAAGTCAGTTTTAGTGGCCTGATTTGGCACACAAGAAGCCGGGAGATTGGTACAGGTCCTTATCTCCCTCAGTTTGACATTAAAAAAAAAGTTTTCTAACTTTTATGGATATTATCACAGTCCCTTTTTGTATTCCTTGCACTTTTGGAAAGTCTTACAAGGATTGATGTAGTGGAAAACAGCCATTCTGCAGCCCTCTAATGGTACTTTGCATTGCCAGAGCAATGTAGGTTCTGTTTTTGCCAACATTTTATTGTATATTTATATTTTATTATACTGTTTTAATGAGTCACCCAAAGTTCAGAGCTGGTTGAGCGGCAAATTTTTTTTTCTTTCTTTCTTCCAGGAAAATTAACCCCTGTAGATTACAGGCCTGCTGCAATTTTTCTTTTTGTGTCCTGTTTTCTGGCCAGAGTCAGATCTCATTAAAAATGAAACAGGTTAAACACAAAGACAAGTTATACACACTAGTTTGCAACTGTGTTCCCTGCAGAGGTAAAGTGTGAGAGCCAGGTTTTTTTTGAGCAGAAGAAAAGACAAACCCTCCAAAGCTTGAACTTGTATGTGAATTCATTTAGGATCACTTTACCTGTGCATGTCTGTCATGTCCTAAATACTGTACAAGTGCTTTCTGATTGTCATGACTGAAATGGATGTTTGAGATTTCCGCTGTCTCTCCTAAAGTAGTAATGACACAAAGCAAGTAAAGCCAAATAAAACCTCATTAGCCAGTTGGATAGATTTACCATCTACATTGCTTGAGGACATAAAAATGATAATTAATGCTTGGTTAATCAAGAAGTAATGTTTCATTCTCAGCAACAACTCAGAACAATGCTTTTATTCACTTGAGAGGGCACAAGACTGTAGCTAATATATACATAATATAAAAATAATTACTAGTTATTAGTTATGTGTCATTTACAGTAGCAGCTGCTTCATAGTATTAAATGCATTAAGAGAATGGTCCTGCAGATTTATACACAGATATTAGACTGTTAGTCTGTTTTGTGTGTTTTTTTAAACAATTAGCAGTTAGCTTCTTGTCTATAAGTGTGTGAGCACAGGATATTTGTGGCTTAGTGAGTGTGACTTGTGATGATATTTGTTCCCGATTTGCAGTAGTCTAACGCTTCCATTCAGTCTTTTGATAGATGTGATAGATACAGAAAGTGGCAAAATGAGGTGAACTGTTCCAAGGCCACTTGTTGAAAACATTTACTCTGTTTGCGCTTTTGTATGTGTCTGCATATGTATCAACATCCCTGAAATCAACTGCAGCCAAGGATGGATGTTTACAAATGTTTACATATATATAAAATGTGAGAGTCACATGTGGCACCACTTACTTTTCAGTATCGTGATGTCTAGTTAGTTGGACTAAACAATATGAAAATTAACTTTGGAGTAACTGTACTCAAAATTGCCATATTGCAGCTGTATGCAACAATATTTCTTTTCAGTTCTCTGCCTTCATCTCCTGAACTTGATGTATTACAGAAAGACGTCATTAACAGTGCTAGACTTCAAGAGCATGCAAGGATTTTTACTATTCACAAGTCAAGTGGCTTTGGCAGTATGCTTTAATTTTACAGCACACATTTTCTTGGTTGCCTCCAGCATTTTTTTTCTTTTTGGCCAGTGCAAACCAAAAATGACATCAAAGAGGTAAGAAACAAAACAAATTAAGCCCATGAAAAGTTATATTTTATAGTTTAAGTTATGCTTTGACTCACACTTTAAAGGTCTAGCAGATTGGAATTCCAGAAATATCATTTTTTTACTTTCACAGGGAAAGTTGCTGACATTTAAGTTTTATATTGAGTTTTGCTTTGCTTTTATATCTGCAATCACACTCATGCAACAATATGTTATTTAGTGATAAAAGTCTTTAGGTTTCATCTGGACTTTGGCTGATGTTTGCAGTTTTTAGTACAACTTGATGAGAGCGCTACTCAGGCAGGTTATGAACCCTTATGGGGATTTTAGAGCCATAAATTGAGAATCTCTGCTTTTAATGGCTTGTTCTTATTTCCATGTTTATAGTTTAAAAAAAAGAAATAAAGAAAAATACTTTCATGTGGTTCTAGAAATATATAAGTGTCACATTAACCTTATAAAGTTCAAGGAAAGTGGTGAAAGTCCACATAACATTGGCTAATAAAACTTCCAGCCTTAAGAGCACATTTCTTACTGTGCCTTCTTGTATAAGGAGGTACCGTGTGAGTGGTGGAATTCAGCTCATAAGTAGCTTATGAGCTGAATGATTATGGAACACTTGATTTTTGACATTTAGGAGCTTTTACAAGACATTTATATGCAGTATATGTTAATAGTTTTGTAGCCTGTGTTAAATGGGTCCCCTGACATTTACAGTAAATCTGGGTAAAGTTGGGACACTTGTCCCAGTCTTGGAAATGAGATCGAACATTTGTCCTTCAGCTACTGCCAAATGGCTTATTTACATTTACATCTAAATTTTAGAGAGAGAGAGAGAGAGAGAGAGAGAGAGAGAGAGAGAGAGAGAGAGAGAGAGAGAGAGAGATCAATGTGCATAACGCCAGTAAAGATACATTTCCCCTGAACTGCTCCAAGCAGCTGGTGGGGTGCAACAAGATATAAGTGTAGTTTAAGACACTGGTCATATGTTTTAAGTATTAATGGATTAATCAAATAGCTCAAACTTGAGGCTTCAAAATATAATGTTTTCAGCTTGGTTGACTATTGCTAAATGCATGTATCTAAATTTTGTTGTATCTAAATGACTGATGTCAGTGACAAATGGATATTGAAAAAATAGTAGATGGTAACATTATGTAGCATAGTTGATCTGTTCACTTAATGTAAACTCTAATAAATGTCATGGTTGTATGGATGAATGTAATTACCGTGAGTATTGGGTGTTGGGAGAGTTTTGCTTAGTTTTCCTTCAGATTTGACTGAAACCTTGTGCTCTCCGACATCATTGTTATTGTGTTGTTATATCAGCTTAGCCAGAGACTCACCGCTCTCTGAGTTCAAAGGATCCAATCCAGGCCCACTTCAGTCAGTTATTCTCTTGATTTCTTCTCCTTCTCTTTCTCTAAATCCCAGCATCCACCAGGGGGGCTGTGGGAGATGAAGGATAAGAGCAGCTGCAGGGGTTCCAATTTTGAATGGTAAAGATCAAAATATATGAAACAAAGCAAAGGGGTGCAGTGTCTCAGCAGTAAATTTACAATCATGCATCCCCCACACTGCAAGTGCAGATGGTGAAAGGAAAAGAGGGAGTGGGGAGGGAAGGAGAAAAAGAATGATGAAATTAAAGTTTAAAAGATTAAAGTAAAGTGTGTGTGTGTGTGTGTGTGTGTGTGTGTGTGTGTGTGTGTGTGTGTGTGTGTGTGTGTGTGTGTGTGTGTGTGTGCGCGTGTGTGTGTGCGTGTGTGTGTGGAGGTGTGTTGGAAACAAGTGAGAAAGAGAATATAAAGGGGAAGCATGCAGGAGATGTTTGAAAGTGAGCAGTGGGGTATGATAGACTGTTTCCTAATGAGCTTTGTATCTCTAACTGAACTTGCGCATGAGAACTTAAGTTCCACTCGAGTGACTCCAGAGAACAGCTCAGTCAGTCTGCCTGAGAACAGGCCCTGATCATAAACCATATCAGCCTCCGAGATGATATCTGCCTGGGCTGTCCCCACTGTGCAAGGTGCAAAATGATGCAAAATGTAGCATTTCCATCACACAACAATTCACATTTCTGCTCGATGCTCTTGGGGGCATTCGTAAATCCAATCACACATCTGACGTTCCACATAGGATGAAAAGAGAAAACTCATAGAGCATGAAACCCACCAGCAAATGGGATAAAGAGTATAAATGTCTCAGCATCCCAACAGATGGTTTTATACGCCGGATACGTATCCTAATCAGTTCCTCATCAAGGACTTCAGTGACAGTAAACAGAATATGTTGTTGACATGCCCGATCTAAAAAAGGACTAATTTAGCATCCAAATAATAATGGGATAATGCTCAGCATGCAAACGCATTAAATCACTACAGATATCTGACTCTTCTAGAAGCAACCCTCAATTGGCTTTGATGTCTTCCCCTGTTGTTTGGGCACTACTGCAGTTGTAAGTCATCTTTTTCAAAGCAAAGAGATGGGTGCCTTTTTTGTCATTTTTCTTAACATCTGTGGTGTGAAAAGCAGGTTTGTTAAGGTTTAGAAAAGTTGTTCATCATCACAGCATTTCTTGATAAGGACCAAAATGAAAAACAAACAAAAGCAAAACAAAAAAACAAAAAAGAAATAACAATAATATGAACATAGCCCAAATAAAATGATACAAAGAGAATGTGTTTATGCTTTCAAAACATGTCAGCTAGTTTTGATTTTCTCTCCACTGAGACGGCATGGAGGATGTGATGCTGATAACACCACAACAGCCAATTATAGATAAGAGCACAAATTATTTTAAATGAAATATAACTGTTGTTACAAGGTGACTCAGTGACACTTCGAGTCTGATTCAATAACCGAGCTCTGTTTGGCCTCTGACTACAGGAATATCTTCTTTTAGAGCACATGTACTGTCCAGGCAGCTGTGAAGAAAAGCTTGAATAGATACTAACGTTATGGGATTTGTAGCGGAGGTGTACAGTACATGCACCATACAAACAAATCCTGAACACTCAATCTTCAAACAGAATGGACTACACTGAAACACCATTGTCTCTGAATGAATCAGTAGCTTTTAGCAATTTTGGCTTCTCACTAGTGACTGAGAGCTGAGTTGTCAGCTCAGCTGTGAACACTTCCTGTTGAAGGCTTGCTGGAAGACCACAAAAGCCACAGACACTATCATACTGTGGTTATTCCTTTGCAAGTAGGCGGCTGCCGAGCTATCGCCTTTATAAACAGTACTTCTATAGGCCTCTTTGTACTGAACTGAATGGAATAGGTTGAACTTAATTAATGTATTACTGAACTGAGGATAGTCAGATTCTGTACCAGACATCATGGCATTATGGACTGTGATGTGTTTGCTTATTGTTGTACTTGCAGAAGGGCATCTGAATGGTAATGTTCTCACTTAGCCAAAAAACAAAAACAAGAGAACAAACAGCCAAACGACAAAGTGAGTGAAAAAGTTTCACCTTGCCAGTATTTTAGGGTCTGGTGGTGCTTTCAAAAATATACAAATTAGGATGTTTTTTTTTTCCCCCAGCAGGAGCGTGAGGTTTAATGAAGCAAGTAAATGCTGCAGACAGAGGAGCTGTCCATGGTCCTGAAAGTTGCCACTTGCCACATTTCAAAACTGAGAAACAACTCAGAAACAGACTGACTTTTGTCTGACCTTTGTCTTGAAATTCTGAGAAAGAACATTAATACCCAAAAGTAGCGAACCACTTTCGAACCTCTTACACAGGAAAACAGCAGGGAGTAGCAAAACTTTCAAGACACATTAGAATATCTCCTTCTTTCGAATCAAAGATTCTTAAGTAAATAATGTACAGTCCTCCTCCTTCTCAGAACCTTGAAACATTGTGGACCTCTCGGGGAAACCAAGCAGTTGTGCACACAAGATGAAATTGGACCTCTGATGGAAGAACACAGTGAACATAATTCAGAATATGAGCTTTCTGGAAAAATTACATCAAACAAATCAGAGGAAATCTGTGGCCCAGAATACTGAACAGAGTCTCTGATACTGACACACATACAGAAGATAAAGAGAAGACAGGCGGAATTAGAGACAAACCAGAAGAGATGGAAGCAAAAGAGAAAGTGGAGTTTGCAGACAAAAAAGTCTGATAAATGATCGTACACTGTGATGTCATCTATTTATCTGGCAAGACAGACAAGACACAGACAGCAAGACAGACAGTGAAGTCATGGCCAAGGGCAGGAAAGCTAGTAGTGAATAGATAAATATTACAAAAAAATAAGAGTTACTTGATGGCATAGACCATAAATGCAGAAAAACATTTCAGGGGCTCTAACAGAATGCACTCTGCTGCTAGTGATGTGTTCAGGGTCTAAAGTGAACACAAGTGTTTGAGTAGATTTTCCAGAAGAGCACAGGATACAGAAGAGGAGAAGACAGTTTAGTGTTATAACCTGGCAATGACACAGAGAGGTTATCTTCTTATGGCAGCCCACTTTTAGAGAGGACACAACAAAAAGAGAGATGCACTGCATTGCAGCAAAGCACCAAAAACTGCTGGGCCTCCCCCAAGGGTAGCAGTGAAGAGGCAACATGCAAGGTCACTGAGGTTTCTTGACTCAGGCAGCTAGCAGAGGCTCTCTCAGGAGGAGTTTCTCACCGGAGACCACGACCAGAAAACAACAGTACCCTGGGGAGGGAAGTTTGACACCATGTCAGAGTCATTATCTGCAATGAAGCAGAGAACCCCCACCCCCTTCCCTTCCCCTTCTCCACACATGAGCAACTTTGAGTTTATTTCTGTTAATTACTCTATTTGAGTTTATGTCATTAGACGTGCAAGGTTTGCACTCCTGAGTGTTTATGGTTTGTGCTTCACAGACAATAAAACGAAAAAGGAAAAAATAAAGTCAGAGAAAAATAAGCAAATCCTCACTAATCTTCAGCTTAGGTCAAGGACAGATTCATATAGCCGCCCTGTTAGCTCAGTTGGTAGGGCACAAGACTCAATCTCTTGGGGTCATGGGTTTGAGCCCCACTGCCTCCCATAGGCCCACCAACCGTGGGAGGTGCTGTAGCAGCAGCTGCCCCTGCGACCCGGGCCAGCACCCAGATAAGTGGCAGATGATGACGTGTTTTGTTTGGCTGAAATGAACCATGTGACAATTTTGCCATCAGTGTGGTTGAGGTGCTGAAAATGTGGCACCTCAGCCACTTGGATACTGACCAAGCAGCTGCTCTGAGACAGTCTCTTTATTTTGTTAATACAGCCTGGATCACACACAGGGTTATGCGATATGTAAATGAGACACTTGCTTGAACTCAAAGCTAAATGAAGGACAGTTGTCTGATATTTCAAAAATTTAAAACCTAAGTTTGTGGAACACCTTTCAAGTGGTCCTTGTGTGTTATTTATGATAGAAGAAACCATGTTTCAGCCTTGACAAATGATCACACTATGGCTTTAATTTTTTATTTCTGTGCTTCTCAGATGTCCAGAGGAGAAAAACATCTTGAGCACAGTTTGGTTTTTCAGTGAATTACAAGAATACACTTTGGATTTGGTGCTGATGGGGGAAGGATGATAGGTACTATCCAATCATGAATTAATTGCAGGCTATAAGAGGGGGGTTTGTGATGAGGCAGTGTGAACAGACTAGTACACAAATGATGTGGCGGTGTCATTTTCTGGTTTGGGGGTTGGTCCAGAATAAAGGTGTGAACAAATCCTCGGTCATTGCTGCTTCCCTGCTTGATAAGATGCAGGGTTTTCTCTACCCACAGCGACAGAGAGGCAATTCTGTAACTGACCACAGTGGTGGGCTCAGGCTGCCTCAGAGTGGGAGGAAATAGATTACCCTTATCAAGGTTTTCTCAAAGGGAAGTTGCAGCCGTGAAAGCTAATTACACTCTGGATCCACAGAGAACAACTATAATAAAACCCACTGATCCCTTACATTTTATCATCTCTGAACTTTGCTGACAGGTATATGTGCACAAATTGTTACTTGGAGCTCTGTTTTGTGTGTAATCATATTATGTGGCGTGGGATTGGCATGTTCAGAATGTGTTCCCTGCAAATCCTACCACAGGCAAAAAAAAAAAAAAAGATTGTGGATTTTGTGATCTTAGCACACATATACAACAGAGGAAAGAAGGTAACTAAAGAATGAAGGAAAGGAGGTTCCCAGTGCCTGCACAGAGTTTTGTCCACACATTATCCCTGCAGAGAGATGGTTTTAATACGATCAAATTAATGCTCGAAAACAGCTCCTTCAACTCCTTCAAACCTGTCTTATATTTGTGGATGCTGTCAGTCTAAATCAGTCTCTCTCACTGCTGAACAAATCACTCATTCCTTCAAACATTTGACACTGACAGGGTCTGACTGCCAATTAAGAAGACTTTTCTCCCTCTCTGTCTATCAATCTATCTCTGCATGTGTTCCCTTCATTTTCTTTTGTGCAGGTCAAAATAATCCCAGAAGAGTTGCTCTCCGCCTCATACCAAGGCAGTCAATCTAAAAGATGGATTCTTGGCGTTCCTTGATCGAAAATGTATTAATATTCTACAAGGAGGCATTTAGCATTCAACTGGCAGCTTCTTAGAGTTCAAGTGCAGCCTGACACACTGATCGTTTTGGCAAGACAAGTGGAATAAAAGAACAAACTGGTATGCATGTCTACAAAACTATATATCAGAAATGATTGGCTCTAAAACTATGAAAGAGGCAGCAATTGTCTGTATGTAAGTTATTTAGTAGTATGAGCTTGTAGAGAAGATTGATCACAGTGTAAAAGCTTTAGTGTTTGGCCATGGTCAAAAAAATTCAACTTCAACTTATCTAAAAGAAAATCGAACATATGAAATAGCTGCCACATATGAATAGCTCACCTAGTTTCTTTTAGGAGGTCTATTGCAGAAGGGTGACAAGATCTTTTGCTTTCTTTTTGTATTTTGCAGCAATAGCCAGAGAAGAGAAAACTTAAACTCAGGATTCAGGGGGTGGTTGGTGTTGTTGATTCATGCCTGAGCACTGCTGCATACAGCTGAACCCCACAGGAAATTCAGTTGTCTCTGCTGCATGCCCAGCAGCGTGTTATTGTGGACAATTCTGGCAAATTAGCCTCTGCGCTTGAGTTTCCACACCACACAGTTATATTTCAATCAGAACAGACTAACAGAAAGGAAGGCTCAAAGAGCAATCGAATTAAATATACACTAATGACTTAGTGTGCACAATAGGAATAGTTGAAGAGATACGTAAGGAGTCTATGATGATTAGACACCAATGTGATGCCATCGTTTTACAGGGGTAGTCACACCATGAGCAATTCAGCAATACCCCCCTGATGGTGTCTCCATACTGGTGGCGGTACAGGAGCGAAGAAACAGTCTGGCTGAATATCTGGTTGGATGTTATGTGGAGTGGCATTTCTGATAAACTCCCTGGAAGGACCTGCTGAACAGCTGGTTTTAATGAACACTGGTGGAGGTGGTTGTATCAGTCTGACACTGAAATGACAGCTGACATCAGCACAGAGAGGAAGAGTTTGACAGCAAGGAAATGACTGGCTCACAGAGATCCTGGCCAAATCTGATTGGATGAATTGAAAAGTGTGATCGCCCTGAGTCAGCTGATTAAGCTGGAAGCAGAAAAGGAAAAGAGAGAGAGAAAAAAAAGTGCAATACGTAGAATAAACATAAAGATAATCTTCCTGATTGAACTTTGGCTAAGCTTCATGATGGTGTAATTATACTTTATGTCTTCAGTGAATACATACATACATACATAAAGTATTCCAGGCACTTCAGTTTCTTAAATTGAAAACCCACCTCTGTTTTGTGTAAATCTAAGATTGTTTTCTGTGTGTATTTGTTGTTGCAGGTTGGTATTAGGTGGCAGAGGCAGTTTCTGTTTGAAAAATCTCATCTCTTTGGTTTTATCCATGTCAATAAACAAACAGCGCAACATCATTTCTGAAGCTTTTCAACCTGTTCAAAATAATGTGTGTTCAAATTACATACAAATTTACAAACCAAAAATTCAGCGTACAGTTTACAGATGTAAGATCCTTTATCTTAGAGTAAATTTAACAAAAGTAAAAAAATCTAAGTCATGATCATGTAGAATAATGTGTTATTGTAACTTGTAACAAGTTAAGGGAAATGTAATCAGATGGATAAATTCACTACTTAACTCAAACTTGCCTGCCTTGAAATTTAGA